>NC_052535.1:53456767-54081767 GCF_016699485.2 Gallus gallus | reverse complement strand
AATTACTGCCGCAACCTTAATCGTACTGTGAAGTATCAGTTTCCCATGATGGCAACTAGAGTTGTGATTAGTCATTTTTGCACCTGTCAGATCCTCGTAGATTTTAGACTATGAAATTTGAAAGTAAAAACACTGTGGGAACTTACTAAAGTTTATTGTTTGTAAGATCTTCCTTTTCTTACCAGAATTTTAACTAATTTTGTACATCTCTACTTAGAAGCTGTTAAGCAAAAAGTACTGTCAATGTAAGCCAGAACCAGCTCAAGTAAGGACACCAGGAAGTTTTTGCCTAAGTGAACTACATACCAGAACTATTGTTTCTTTGGAAAGTTATTTGTTGTCTCTGTTATATAAAGAGGGGTTGGAAATAGATGGAAGCTTTGAAGTTAGTCTCAGCTAATACTGTGAATGATGAAAATTAACCCACATTACTGGCATTAGTCCTTACAGGCAAAGCATTCTTCATTGTTGGTATGGCTAACCCCTTGCTAAATGCCATGCAAAATCCTGAAACGGTTAAATCCACAAATACAAACACAGCATGCCAGAATTAATTATTATGTTTGTTAGGAAACAATGGTAAATTCACTTCTATAGATGCCCATTTGAAAACTTTAATACACCAGTAACCTAATGCTTGGAAGAAAGCAACATCTCAGCAGTACTTCCATAATTAAGATTTCACTTCCCAGTGTCGGGCTGCCTTCAGGGAGTGTGCCTCATGAGTCTCAACACATTTTTACGATATATGATACTGTTGTTTCAATGCAATACACAACATCACATTCAGTTGGACCAATGTAAACGCTATGGCACTGCAATGTTATTCTTTTAACAGATGGTTTGTACTTCTAACAGGGAAAGCTTTATGAAATTTGTATTGGCTAGAATTACAGAAAGCATACCCATTTAGTGGTTCACTTTGATACGACTTTTCTATTTTACTGCTTGGTGCATAGGGATAGAATTGTTTAATTTTTTTCCCCTTTCCTTTATTTTTCTTGCTTTTGTCTTTAAAGAGCTCCAAAGAATTTGTGTACAGTGTGGTTTGAAGTAGAAAAAGATATTCATTTTGAACAGGCATTTTGTTTTAGTAAGTATCCATTTCAGAACCCTTGTGCTTATATTGGTGTGAATGGCGTGGCTTCAAAGGACAAAATAAATACTTCATACTTAGTGTTGAAAACAACCTGCTGTCAGCAGAAAAGCTTTTTGAACTGGCTGGAGCCTGGATCTGAGAAATTATTAATTTCTGACATCTCTTAGACTATCTCTTTTCCTTTGAGCTTGCTTTAATGAGCATCACTTGGTACAGCCAAGATAAATGGCACCATCCTTAGTGGGTCCCTGGATATTATGTGGCAGAGTCCTGGTGCAGGGTCAGACTTGAGCACCAAAGAAATCATCTGCCTTTCAGTTATATTAATATCTTCTTCATTTGCAGTAATGTGCAAATCCTTGAAATCTGGTGTAGGTGCTTAAAGTCAAATTTATGAGTGTAGGAACTTAGGTCTGGGAACTTTGTCTTAGCCTTTTCCAGTTCAGGGAGTGTCCTAAGAAAGCTGAGATTATTCTGCCTGGAGAAGAAAATGCTCCAAGAGACCTGACTGTGGATTTTCAGTGCTTGAGGGGGGTTATAAGAAATGTAGGGAGAGAATTTTCACTAGGGCCTGCAGTGATAGGATAAAGGCTAATTGTTTTAGACTAAAAGAGGGGAGATTTAGGTTAGATGTTAGGGAGAAACCGATCACATTGCAGGGTGGTGAGGCACTGGAATGGTCTGTCCAGCAAAGCTGTGGATGCCATATCCCTGGAGGTGCTCAAGGCCAGGCCCTTGGGCAGCCTGATCTGGTGGATAGCTGCCCTGCCCATGGCAGGGGGTTGGAACTAGATGAGCTTAACCCCTTTCTAACCCAAGCTGTTCTACAGTCTACACATAAAAGTGAAATTTAACCTTTCTGAAACAATCATTCTTTTTTTTTTTTTCTCTCCATAATTGATCTGTAAAGAGCACGCCTACATTATTGAAGTGTTTTTTGTTTTTTTGTTTTTGTCTTTTTAAAAAAACCTTTTGACCTTAGCAAGTTTTAGCTAGGATGCAAAAATGAAACAATGCACTCTGTGTGCTACATCTTCCTCAGAGAAGGAACATTTTGCATCCTAGGCAAACAGACTGTAAACACTGCCTAAGGCAGATAACAGACTCCTACTTGTGTCAATTCTGTGGCTACAGCAACTGATGTTGTTGGAAGAAAGCGGTAGATCCAGGTGGGTGCCTGTGCCCTGGCTGGGAAGGGACCATGTCTGGTAAGGCTTTGATTCCATTAGAACTCCACTTGCTTCATCTCACTGTGGGTCCAGCGAGAAGTGCTGGCACAACTCAGAGTGAAACCACACTTTCTGCAAAGGCCCAGTAGTACTCTTGTGCAGTGAAATTCTCTGGTGTGGTAACACAGACTGTATCTTAGAGATGCTAGTTTGTCCTATTTGCAGCTGGGGCACTTCCCACACTTCATGTCTCATGTGAAGCAATGGGAGTTGTGTGCATGTAGATATAACATTAAGAAACATGAACACGCCCTAAATAGAGCTATTAGAGGAGGGGGAAAAAGGAAACAAAAAGAAAGCATGGCCTTTTCTTTTGCTGTCTGTTTTCCCTTTCCTTATGCTAGAATGAGTTGACAGCTCACAGAAGTGAGTAGTGCTATCTCTAACACTGCATCCTCTACTTCTGAGGAAATACTGAAGGCAAAATGTTCAGTATATTTATCTTCAGTATCCCTACTAGACTCCAAAGACTTTCACAGCTGAAAGGATAGAAAAATTCATGGAAATTTCAAGTTCGTATTCCTCAATAAGTATTCAGCACAGTAGTTAGTAGATTCTTAATCTTTAGCAAGATCATTTTTAATATTTCAGAATAAGTCTCACTGGAATTCGGTATCCAGTTTGAGTAGCATACAAAAATTATATGTCCTACATTTTTTAAATTTTACTTATCTTCACCTAATTTTAAGCAATGATTAAAGCAAGCAAGCAAGCAAACAAACAAACAAACAAAAAGATTCATATTCAGGATTTTAACTGTGAATATCTAAACATAATCCTTGAAAGTGTTTTGCTTTTTGTTTGGACAAAGCCAAATTAATTCTGTAGGTGAAAAGTACTTAGCAGGAAACATTTTTGTACCTCCTCTGAGCCTGCTTTTTTCATATTTTGGTGCTGACTGGACCACTGATATCTAGGATTTCTTTCCTGAGTAGAATGTTTTCGGCAGCTCAAAAGACAGCTGCAGGCTTGGGTCACAGCTGAAGGCCTCAGACAGAGGTTGTATTTAATGCAATTTGGTTCTTTTTCTCCTAGCCCTGTTTTTCTTTGAATCTGAAATGCTCTTCATTTTCACTCCGAAAAATTAAGTTAACCCTTGTGAAATAGAGCTTGAAACATGTATTGATTTCATATTTCCTTTCTTCCTGAGAAATAGATGCATATGGAACATGCTTTATTCATGCATAAACCAAATTGTTCTAAATGAACAATTAATAAATTGTATTTTCCTTTGAATGCATATTTTTTGAGCGAGTCTAAAGTAGGCTATTTGTAAACACATACACAATAAAGAAAAACTGGGCTTCCTGGGTATTTTGTATGCAGTATATCTGAGCAGTAACCGTAAGAAGAAGTGAGCTAAAAGTTCATGATTTTTTATAGAGTTACAATAATGAAGAGGATAAATTGTTAAGAGCAAAAGAACAATAAATTTTTAATCTGAGGAATGGTACTGTAGTGTGTGGGCTTCCAGAGGGTAGCCTCCGTTAAATACCTGCTCAAGAAATCATCAAACAGCATTGATACACTAATGCCAGTAGGTTTATGTGTTTTATTAGATAGATGCATTATTTAGTTCCTCTTTTTAATAACAGAGGAAGCAAATCTATTTAGGAAAGGTGAGGCGCAGTCCAAGCTTGCTCTCTTGTCACTGGCAACGCTAGAGTAATTTATGGCAAAAACAAGCTACAGAGAGAATGAAAAATGAAGGGAATAAAGAAGCAAGATAGCCAAGATACTGACTGCAGGCAGGTCAAAGACTTCTGGCCGTGGTACTTTGTATTCCTAGAGGCCGCAGCTGGTTTTCCTCCTTATCCGTAGATTGAGGCTTAGACACTGCAAAGCTGTTCCTCACTCATTGATTATACTTTTGTCATCAATGCACAAACATACTGTTCTTGTGTAGCTGAAATATTTAATGGAGATACTAACAAAAGTTTTAGTTGGAAGGATCTAGGTATCATATCATAATTAATTGAGAGAGAATGTAATGAAAAACATGCCTTCAGCCAGAAAACAGATGTTTCAACAATGTTCTGTTTCATAGAATTGTTTGAAAAGTTTAATTCCTCAATGAAACAAAAACAGGTTTTGAAACCTTGAAGGCAATCAAAAAATGTACTGTCCCCTACTCAGCTCAATACCAGGTGTTTCTGCTGCTCCCAGCTCATATTTCTCTATGTACTAGGTCCACCCTGGAGTAGGTAAAGGTTGTGAATGGTGCTGGGGAGCAGCATGCCCAATCCCAAGGGAAGGAGAGGGAAGAGAGCTCAATTTGCACTTCTATTAGAAACCAGGGAGCACCTTGAGCAGTGAATTTTTCAAGCTATGAAAGAAGGAATAAGAAAGAAAAGGAAAGTGCCAGAAAGGTATCAGGTGAAGAAATGAAAACAAGGCAGTCTTACGGAAATAAAAGGAAAACGATGCCATACTAAATAGGGAGAAGCAACATGAATTATCAGCTCTGAAATCTGAAAAAGGATAAGAGCGTGTCATTCTTAATGCAAGTAAAGTATGATCTGTCCAGGCATGAATATCACCTTGTGTGTCACTTCTTAGCTAAAGACCCTGTCCCAACATGGGGCATCTCCATCCCATTAGGTCTTTTTATATGGGGATTCTGAAATGTAGGATCTCTTGAAAGGTGGCATAAGACATGGATGGATGAATGGATAGAAACTGAGATTAGATAGATGTCTGGTTTGACTAGATATAAATGTGTCCATAGAGCTGCTCTTGGGAACATCAAGAACTGGTCGCACACACCCAGTCACTAGCTTAGTGCTAGACAAAAGAAAAGAAGAAGAAAAAAAAAAGGCTTGTTCCTCAATCACTTTCTCCTTTCCTATTTCTTTTTTTCTACTTCTACACTCGTAATTCATCAACCTACTCTATTCCCATTTTCTCCTCACTGTTCTCCTCCATACTCTTCTGCTGTGTTTTCCATATGCTTTCTTTCCTGCTCCTTTTCTTTTTTCCGCTACATTCTTCCCTCATGCCATGACAGCTTAGTTACAAAATGACATATTGTGAAGGTGCTGTATTTTCCGACCTCTTCCCTTACTCACTCTGGGTTGGGAGCAAAATGTTCCTGGTGTGCTGCCAGATGAACCTCTTGAAGTGCTACAAAGCTGGCTCCTTCCCATGCATGTACTCCTGGGATGCACTCCCACAGCATGGGCTTTTTGTCAGTTGTTTCCTACATGGCTTGTCTTCTCTTCCTTTCCTGTGCAGGACTTATAAAAAAAGCTTATAAATCAAACTTATAAAACAAACTGTTTTTTAAAAATACCCTGTCCTTAAAGACTAGAGGTAGCAAATCTATGTATTATATAACCCACATCCCTCTGGAGAAAATGGCAAAACCTGTAATACATTCAAAGTGTGCATATATATGTACATTATATTAAGCATGGCAATTCAGTCTATGCAAGATAGCTGTGTGATTGCTATACTTTTTGGGATGGGTTGAGATGAGCTGCCACTTCATTTGCCTTTCAGCTTCAGGATTACTTGGGGCTCTAGCTATCACCTCCTCGTATTAACCCAGCAAACCTGGACTTTCTTCCTTATAATATTACAAGAAAAGGCTTAAAAATTTATTCTGCAACTTCTGGCCCCCTTTTTATTAGCAGCTATTCTCATCCTAATGCTGATAGGGTTGTTATTTGACAAATGGCAGAAAAATGGCACATGCCTTCTATCACTCTGCATATCTTAAAAGGTACTTCAGTCTTGCAGTGTATTCCTTCAATTACTGTACTTTCTAAATATCTTTTTTTCCCTCTTCTAAGTACATTCGGAAATGGTGGAAAAATACTGCTTTTAACACTACGTGACAAATAAAAAATGAAAGTGTGTAAATGTGTATTATCTGAGTAGAAAAGAAGGAATGGTACAAATAATAAATAGAATATAATGAAAAGCAAACTCTGTTCATGCTAACTTACAGTTTTAGATCATGAAATACAGGCCCAGCTTCTGACTTTAAAATGAAATTCATTCCAACATAAAGAGACAGTGAGATTAAACATTTTGTGGTGTTTGTCAGTGAAGGGGAAAGCATGGAGCTCAAGGAAAGCTGTTATGTAACGTGTCCCATAAACATGTCTGTATTTATAGCACCTTATTCATCGCTGCCTTTTCCCTGCTGAGACGGCAGTCCTGGGGATCTCTTCCTTATACAGCTGACAAGCATTGCTCTGCCTTGGCTGCCCTAGCGCCTCGTGCTTGGGCTGTGAGCTCTGAGCTCAGTGTTCAGAAGAGTGTAGTCTTATATCCACTTTCACTGGGTGTACTTATTCATGTGGGATGTTTCAAGATAAAAAACACAAGCATGTGAGAGGGCGGTTTTTGTCTGTCATCCTAGGTCAGATGTTGAGCAGCCATGGTGGGCCCAGGCAGGGCCTGGAAGAAGTTTCTTCTGCTCCAGTACCGCTCCTATGCTGAGGGAAGGGTGATGCCGTGCTTGTTTACTATTGCACACAAGGCTGGTGGCAGGCCAGCACATTGTCCATGACCACCCTTTTGCTGCTTTGGTGGCTGAGCTGGCAGGGCCTCCTGGCTATGCTATGCTACAGCAGCACTGTGGAGTATGTGACTTTCATCATGAGCACTCCAGTAGGAGGCCTTTGTTTTAGTGGATGTCCCACATGGGCTGAATGTTTGAGTGTCTGTAAAGAGTGGTGGTTGAGAAAGGGGAACAGTGCTTGATGTGTCCCCAGGCCCCTGCAGCCAGACTGAATTAGTCAGTCTAGTTAGGTGTCTTGGATGCAGTAAAGTTCTCCAGGACACTGGAACATGTTACTCAAAGAAGTTGTGGTTGCCCCAACCCTGGGGCTGCTCAAGGCTGGGCTGGACAGGGCTTTGGTCAACCTGATGTAGTGGAAGGTTTCCCTGCCCATGGCATGGGGTTGGAACTAGATGATCCTTAAGGTTTCTTCCAACTGAAGCCATGTTATGATCCTATGATCAGTTTACATCCCTCATGACGCAACAACCATGTCTTACATGTACCTCCTGTTTTTTTGCCTGTGTTTTACTTCCTTGGATTCAAGAAATAGCAGCATCCACAACCTTTTCTGGCCTTGTGCTGTGCTAGAAGTCTCTGCCTCTCCTGTACTGATTGCAGCAGTCCCAAAGACTGAGTATGTGGTACTCCCCACTCAACCTTTCAATTTTACTCTTTCAAGCTTCTGGGTACCTGATTGGATTAAGTTTTCTTGCAGCCATGTGTCAGCTATAGCAAGGCTATGTATACTTGCTAGGAGAGTCTGCATCATAAAACATTAAATTTTAATTGCTCATTTTCTCTCAGGAAATTCAAAACAGAGGATGCAAATACATAAAGCAGGAGTGTGTGAAGAAAGAGTATTTTAATTTGTTCAGATTTCTGATATTCTTGTAATTAATTTACTCTTGAGCAGAGGCAGCAGTCCACGTGAGTGTGCTCTGACTTGAAATGTGTCTGACAACTGGGAAGAGATGGGGAAAGGGGTGGAACTGGGTCCTGTTTACCTTCCTATTCACTCCAGAGTGGGTACGTTCTGGCCTGTTTCAGTTGGGACACCCATCTATTGTTTTGTTTTGTTACTTATTAGCTTCATATCATGCAATTTAGTGCTTGCTTGCCATTTGTGATTGTTGCTGCTGAGTAGTGTAGTAGATGAAACGCCCTTCAGTGAAACAGAGGCATCACTAACACAGGAATTTTACAGCTGCAGGGAAGCTATTTAAAGGTAGACAAACACATTTTATTAGCCGTTAGGTTGCTAAGGAGCCATCCACACCAAGTAACAGTAACTTCAGTTAGATGTAGACACATGTCAAGGTAGCACATTAAGTAATAGAATAGATGTGTTTAGAAACTAGCAAGATGTACTTAAATGGCTTTGAGTTGCCAAAGCCAGATTGCTTGTGCCAGCCTTGAGGGATTTCAATTACGTAGCAGCTCATGGGCTACCAAGAGCGTTTGCCTGCGTCAGGCATGTTTCCTCCAGCATCCCTTATGTTGTCCTCAGCGTCAGCACTGCCCCCACCAAGAGATTTGGCTCAGAGCTGGAGCTTTGCCCTTGGGCCTCTGATTATAAAAGAAAACAAAACAAAGTCCAGGATAACTAGAAAGGAATTCCCCTTTTGTTCCTTAAGCTCCGCGGGTGAAAGGTCCTGTAGAAGCTCCAGTTGTTGTTACAGCTTGTTATTAGTCTTGGTAAGAGATCTGGACAAAATGCTTTTAAACAAGAAGTTCTTTTATGACCATCTTCTGAGCACCTCTAATTGAATTTTCTCTGTCTTCAAAGATCTCAGAAAAATCTTTGTTCACATTTAATGCCTGGATGTATTTGTTATATTGATGATAATTTATTTGCAAAGCACTACTATGGTAAATTCCTACAGCTTGTGATAAAGAGCCCATACCTGGTCACCACAGCAGGTCTCTTCTCAGTCTTAAGTGACCCCTGATGCATTCACAGTGGTGGAGACTTTTTTTGGAGAAACAGAGGTCTTTGCCAGACCTTATTTTGTTGTGAAGTTTTTTCACTTGTTGCAGTAAGATTGGGAAAGTAAAGAACAAGTTCGGTGGCTCCTTTTTCTACACTGTCTTTGTCCCCTCTGGAATTTTAAACTATCACATACTACTTCTTTTACAATTATTCTTAACTACTTTTCTAGAACCAGCTGTGCAGTAGCTCTACAAGTACTAAATATTTTGATGAGAGTTCAGAAAAGCTACAGTGTTTTATGGATTTGGAGATGTAGCTGATGTAGCTGATGGAAAGCAGGGATGGCTGTGTGGGAGCTGTGTTGTGCCAAGAGCTGTCCTGGAGCTGTTGGTGTCTAGGGAAGAAATTTTATGATTTTGAAACTTTGCTTGAGAATACCAGATCTTCAGAAAGCAAACCAAACTGAGAGCAGTGCATTATAGCCGGCTTTGAACCTTTTGGTGGGAAGAAGACTAGCTGGTGTTTAACATGAAAAAGATATTCTCTGCAAGTTCCTTGTACAAATGGGGGGAGCGGTTCACAGCTCACACCTGTTTGCCACAGCCATATCTTTTCCCACCACAGAAGCCCAGGGGTTACTTTTTTCTGCTGCAGTGGTGGCTCTGTAGCCTCACCAGGTTGCTTTGGACTTGCACTCCACTCCTTGTTCTAGCTCCCCACCAATCTTGGGTCTCAACAAAACAAAATGTTCTTAAGCTATACAAGTGTGAAAGCGTTTCAAAATGTTCAGCAACAGTGCTGCTGTGCCATTCTGCCTTCTTCAAAGCAAACACAACTAAGACAAGATTAAGCTCAAATCCAATTTTAAAATGGCTCACAGCCCAGAGGTGTTACAGTGGGGCTCTGTACTGCACCCCACCAGCTGCAAGACAGCTGCTTTAGTTCACAGCATTGAGGAACAGGCTCTCAAAAATCTCTTTTTCCCCACTTCTGATCCTCTTTCTCATTTTCAGATGTTTCTGAGGCAGCCTGTTAGGATGGTCTCATGAGCATCAGCCCTTTATGGAGTGCCATCAGGATATCAGGAAACAGCTGTGTCTCCAGCATGTCATCTCTGACCCCAACCCAATCCTTCTCTCTACAGTGTAGGCCTTGGGAGGTGCCTTTGCAGATGGCTTTGCAACTGCGTGCAGTAGGAAATGTTGTTTATGTTGTAATGTGACAAAGGTAGCCTTTTTACACTGTATTTCCAGGCGTGGAATTTCTTCTATGAGAAAAGCACTATCAACAAATATTGCAGATGATGGGGTCTTTATGCCGAAGAGCCATGTTGATCATGAGTTTGCCTGTGCTATCTACACTTAATTAAACACAAACAAGAGCACCTTACAGGCTGTAAATTCTCTCCCCAGTAAATGCTTAACTCAGATTTCACTTTCTGAAAAAGTAGTGTATCTTAAAGCATACAAAACAAAAAATGATGAAGAATTATGACTATCTTCATACTAATAGCTTTTGAGAGTAAGTAATTTTCCAGGAAAGATTATCTGTAGAAATATATATGTTTTTTGCTTAAAGATTAAAACTTAAAACTTTTTTTTTTGCCTGTCTCAAAAATGCTACCAAAAAGTAAGTTCAACTTGGACAAAAAACTCATTTTTACAAAAGTAATATGGGCCTCCAGTTGTGTTGTGAAGAGCAAAAGTTCAGTTGAAATTCAGTTTTGGGCTGAAGAGTATATTTCTATTTTTGCTGTACTTTAATAGCTTCCTATTAAATTAGAGTTACATAAACTAAGTTTTGACATAATTCTGTTTTTTCTCCCTTTTTACAGTCAGTATAATAAAGATGCAACACTTGAGGATAGGAAGTAACAAACTACAAGCTGTCAAAACATGTGGCCAAATCTTCCTTTTCAGCTTAAAGTGCATTGGTAAGAGTAAGGACAGCTGTGGGAGATTGATGGAGTTCCTGGCTCAATGGCCCCAACAGGAGAACAAAATAGAAAATCTCTGTAATCAACTCAGTTATCTATTCAAGCATCCTTGTGACTTAACTCATGGATAAGCTTACTCTGCTCATAGGCATTCACTGATTAATCATAGGTACAAAAATGTTCTGGCTTACAATGAACTGATATTCTCAGTCTTGTCATGTGTACTCCACTTGCTACAGATGGTGTGTTTAATTTCTGCTAGGCACCCTCAGAAAATATGCAGCCATAAAATGGACAGCCACTGAAGCCACACTTCACTGGCACTTGCATGAGCTTTGCTTTTCAGAAACCCACTAATTCTAATTCAATACCTTTAAGCTGTTATGGTTGCACCGGTGGTAATTATTGTTTTGAATGTACTCTGGGTATGTTAAAGTGAGGAAAGAAAGATTCATGAGAAGAGTGAGATGAGTTATAGAAACAAAATAAGCATCTAAAACTCATTAAAATAGGTTAAACTCAGGAGCGGTATACCTCAATCACTAGATTTCAAAATCATTTGAAACTGATGGAAGGGATATTTCACATAATATTAACAACAATTGTAGAACCCACCAAACAAGCAAACAGCACAAAAAATGTTTCCATTATAAATCAAGTTAAAAAAAAAGAACAGAAAAAATGTTTCTTATTGTTTGTATTTTTTGTTTGTTAAATGAAAGATACTCTTAATGCCCAGTTAGGAAGTAACCTGAGGAAAAGCTTCTTACTGGCAGTAAGTGTCTCACAGATAGAAGTAGAGTGCAAGTGAGAAACATGCTAATGACAACAGCAACAAGGCTGCAGCACCATTGCTTTCGTTGCACGGTTGTTGTAGGCCATATGGGCTGTCATCAGGAACACTCAGTGATCATACAACCCATATGTGCAGCAGCTTAGTGAGCTGGCAGCTCTAGCTACAAACTTTCTTACAGTTAGCGATGCTAGTATGAGCCAGTTATATTAATTTTAATTACAGCTAAATGAAGACTGAAAAAAAAAATCACATTTGTTCCACTAAACTCCTGAAATTTCCCTTTTTGCTCCATATGGAAAGCCTTGCACTCACTTCCCAGAGAATTTCTTTGTGCAGCAACAGAAAGCAGTGTGAATGCCACGTGTTTTTGCAGAGGGGCTCACAACCTACAGGTCCTCACAACCTGTCCTAAGAGCAGCCTTTGGATTTGGTGGTATGCAAAGAGAGTTAGTGACAAAAAAATACATGCAAGGGGCAGTACTAGAGGTGAAAAGCAAGACTTTGAAGTGATGGGGAGAATTCATGAGCTGTTCATCATATGAAGATTTTTTTATCTGAACCATCTGGTGGGTGATCCACTGCAGTAACAAAACATAACTGAACCCAGGTGTCTGTTCACAGGTTATTACAAACACACAATGGGGCTGCATTTCAGCACTGCCTTCCAGATTTTGAACAGCTATAAGGAATTGAGCTGTTCTAACTAAATCGCTGAGTTGGATAAGCACTGGGCTATACAGATGCACAGTCTGCAGCCCTTTGGCCTCCTTGGGGTACAGCAAGAATATCCTGTGGCTCTTCTCTGACCTGTCAGTACACTTACTTCACATGGAAACCAGAGGAGGGAGAGGGGCAGTGGATGGTGTCTTACCTTGGCTGAGCTGCAGCTGCTCCCTGCAGCCAGCAGCCCCAGCTTGGGCACAGGCATGCACTCCCTCACTGCTCCGTGCTGCTTCCAGCCCAAGGAGGAAGGGAGAGTGCTTCAGAGCTGAGTGTTTTGAAACCCTGCTGTGCTTTGCCTCGATAACTGCATGCTGACGATAATGCATTTTTCCTTTGTTTATCTCCCATAAAGGTAGTCAGTTGGGATTTGAAAAGAATGTGGGATGGAAAAGCCACCAATTTCTGTTCTTTCCTCTCATTTTACACACATTTTAAATAACATATTTTAAAGCATCTCTAAACAGAGATTGTCAAATTTTGGAGGCATTTCTTTCCATTTTCTGTTGACTATCTAAAAGGTTAGGAGAAAAGAATTTTCCTTTTGGAGGGAGAAACTAAGAGCTAATTTGAGACAGTTAAGCAGTATGAAAACACACAAATACTGTCTGTATTGGCTAGATAATAAATCTGGGCACCTCCTTTAGGATGTCTGTGAAGGCATGAAATGAAAGCATGGTATGGATGTCAAGTACATCAGATTCTTCCCTCTCCTGCAAATTTAAGCATCTTCTCTTGAAAAAAATCTACCCTGCTGATTATCTTTGCCTGTTTACAGAGAGAATTAGGCTGGAACTTGTCTTAACTGGTTTTAAAAAAAGCGTGTGCATTTTTCTGATATAACTGCAGAACATCGGATGCAGAGGAAAAAGCACTTTTATGAACAAACATTCTTTTGAAGCACACCTGCACCAAGTGATTTCTATCACAACTGAGGTTGTTTACTGACAGGAAGGAGCTTCTTTTTTGTTTAAGAAATATGGATATGATGACAAACCTTTTTGTGTGCTTGATGTACCAAGAAACTTACAGTATAATTAGCCTGTGTGAGTAGAAAACTGAAGCTAGCAAGACACACCTGTTTTCCTCTTGATTGGTTTAGAAATGGGACCCAGATTTTTTTATTAGCCCTTCCTTGAGAAGAAACTCATTAGATGTGAGATCGCAGCATTTGATATAGAAAGGCCTCAATCCTGCTGGGGTTTGTGGAAAGCTGCCAGAGAAGTGAGTTCTACAGAGCACAGTGCAGAGCATCAGCACAATTGCTTTGAATTTGTGCGCTTTACTCCTGTCAAGGCTTGCCCCACATCATACACTCCCCTAACACTGGGATGGGCTGAGCACCATAAACTGTTTTCTTTCAAGAAGAGGGAGAACCCTGCAATCTCATAGGATCATAAAATTGTTCAAGTTGGAAAAGACCTTAAAGATCATTGAGTCCAACCACAACCTAACCATACTACCCTAACTCTAACAACCCTCTGCTAAATCATGTCCCTGAGCACCACATCCAAACGGTTTTTAAACACATCCAGGGATGGTGACTCAAACACCCCCCTGGAGAGCCTATTCCAGTGCTTAACAACCCTTTTTGTAAATAATTTTTTCCTGATATCCAACCTAAACTTACCCTGGCACAACTTGAGGCCATTTCCGTTAGTCCTGTCACCAGTGAGAAGAGACCAACCCTGCTCTCACTATAGGTACCTTTCAGATATCGGAAGAGAGCAATAAAGTCTCCCCTCAGCCTCCTTTTCTGCAGACTAAACAGCCCCAGTTCCTTCATTTGCTCCTTGTAGGGCATATTCTCCAAGCCCTTCACAAGCCTTGTTGCCCTTTTTTGGACCTGCTCCAGCACCTCAATGTCCTTTCTGTACTGAGGTGCCCAAAACTGAACACAGTACTAGAGGTGAGGCCTCACCAGTGCCAAGTACAGGGGCAGGATGACTTCCCTAGTCCTGCTTACCACACCATTCGTGATACAAGCCAGGATGCTGTTGATCTTCTTCACCACCTGGGAACACTGCTGGCTCATATTCAGCTGACTGTCCATCAGTACACCAGGTCCCTTTCCATCAGGCAGCTTTCCAGCCACTCCTCCCGAAGCCTGTAGGGTTGCTTGGAGTTGTTGTAAGCAAAATGCTTACACTTACACACACCTGACACTTGGCCCTGTTGAAACTCATATGGTTTACCTTGGTCCATCGATCCAGTCTATCCAGGTCCCACTGTAGTGCCTTTCTACCCTCCGGCAGATCAACACTCTCTCCCAACTTGGTATCATCCAAAAAAACTGTTATCAGGTCACCTTGCAGCCTTCTCTTCTCCAGACTAAAGAGCCCCAGCTCTCAGCCTTGTAGGAGAGGTGTTCTATTCCATGGATCATTTCTGTGGCCTTCCACTGGACGTGCTCCAACAGGTCTATGTCCCTCCTGTACTGATGATTCCACATCTGGACACATTACTCCAGATGAGATCTCACCAGCGCAGAGCAGAGGAGCAGGATCACCTCCCTTGACCTGCTGGCCACGCTTCTTTCAATGCAGCCCAGGATATGGTTGGCTTTCTGGGTTGTGAGGGCACATTGCTGGCTCATGTCCAGCTTCCCATCCACCAGAATTCCCAGCATTATTTTCTGTGAAATTGTTCAGTCTTCGCTGCATGTATGGTTTCAGCTTTCTTGGAATCTGGTGGCCAAGAGGTCCATGACTTAACTACAAGTTCATTTCTTGATGAACTTGTTACTTGCTGTGAACCTACCTCCTGCTGCTCCATCTGAGGTTACCTTCTTCTTGTTCTGGCAGAAGGGGTAAGCAACTGTCAGGCCCTCCTAATACTAACTATTTTACCTCCCCCCATACATATTTTTTCCAGCCCAAGTATCCATCCTCTTCAACTGTTCCACAGATGGAAACCATTCCACGTCTTTGATCTTCTTTGAACATTTTCCAATTCTGTTGTTGTATCCTGGGGAGGGAAGGAGGTGTGTGGGATGAATGGGAGGAATGAGGACTGACCAAAGCTGCAGCATTCATAATATGCAGGGGGTTCAGCAATATAATGATGATAGTCTCTGCTGTGTTGTGTATCCCTTTTGAAATAATTCTTAATTATTGTTATTCCTTGTTGTCCTAGACATAGAACTGATACTTTTATTTATCTATAGGAGTTCCAGAACCTCACTCTCATACTTGCTAAACCCCATCTTTTCATGTATGAATTTGTGAAAGGCTGCTACCATCTTATTGTCTTACTGCTCTGCCTCATAAAGTCTTCTGCTGTGCCACCTGTGGTGCACGGGTACGTATGAGCTTGTGTTGTGAAGATCAATACCTACCTCTGGACCTGTTCCCACTGCAGAAGGAATGAACTGATGCCAGATCTCTGTGAAATGGCAGATCAGTATTCCTACTGCCACATTCATGGTCTGGTGTTTATTTTCTGAAAGCCTGTATTTGGATGCTTGTAGTGAAAGCTTTCAGCTCAGCTACTGTTATCCAATACTGACAAATACGGTTTCAGTAGTGAGCTAAGCTAAGGTCCCAACAATAAGTGGTATGGGTTCCAGGTTTTGTGAGAAGCCTGCACCCATCTCCTCCCATCCCTTGCTCCTGCCATATGTTGGCAGCTCAGTGTCTGGGGCTCGGCTTCTTCCTTGGCATAGAGCTGCAGTGTCTGCTGACGTCCCGCAGGCTATGTCTCTTTATCTTGGCTGGACAGTTGTCCCAAATAATTGTAGGCAAAATAGAATGTTCTGATGAGATCTTTCCTTGCATAAATTAACAGGGAAAGAGCGAGAGGATCTTTGTAGCCCTATTACCACACACTGTTACAGCGCTCAGAACTACAGCTTCATTTAGAGCTCGACAGCGCAATCTGCAAACTAGTCAAACTATTCTGCTGTGATTCTACGTAAATTACTGCAACTCACTTCCAACACATGCCGTTTTAATTCTCTCTTGAAAGATTTTTCTGCTCCAAACAACAGCTCACTCCCTGAAGTTGTTAAAGAGTTTTTTGTAGTTTGCTAATGATAAGCTGGGCCATGAAGAAAGAATAATTAAAAAGGCTTTTTGGAAAGCTTTTTTTTTTTTTTAAATCAGAATCATTGACATTTAGGAGTTATATCTGTGTATACAAAGCATTTCCTATGAAGAATTCCATGTTGAAATGATAAACCGCCTAATTAGGTTGCTCCATTGCATCTCTTTTTATGGCTCCCTAGTCTGCAGTATTTTTATGAATAGTTCATGCTGTGGTGTACTTATTAACATGCTTCCGCTACCTAAATGGCATAATTAGTTGCATTTTTATCTTGAAGGTTCAATTAAAAAGTAACCTAGTAGGAGGCAGGATTCCCAATTACTGAGTGTAGGAAAGACATCTATTCTGCTCTCGCTGTCTTTCATCTCAAAAGTAATTCAGTCTTTCTTCTTTTTCCTAAACAAAATATAACTTTTCATCCCTGAGGAGGTAGGAGAGGTCATAGAGGCCTGTGGAGACCATATATAGCAGTGCCTATTTTTACCCCCCCACCCCAATTAAATTTTTAGTAACAATACCCTCCGTTGTGATTAGAGAAGATGGAAAAATAAATTATTGTAATAACTGTTTATTGTAATTGAAAAACATTAATTTTTCTATTTCAGGTTCATTAATCAAGCCTTAACAAGAGCTTCAAAGTAAAATTAATTTACATTTAATTTCTTTCAAGTGTATTGCTTTGGAAGCCTGTAAACAAGTACAACCACCCTCAGAAAATGTCAGAACTTGATGGTAGATCGAAGTCTAATTTGGTATTCATAACATAGAAACTCCTAAAGCTCCAGGTGTAATTTCTCAGGACGACTGAGAACAGTATGAGTGGTTTATTAGCAGTCTGCTTTTCTTCTAGTGAAGTATTCACAATAGTTACTGTAAAATCGAGATTTCTAAGTTAGAATATTTTCCACTAATGCTTGTAAATGAATTGCACTAAAGAAAGTAGAGAAATTACAGCAGTAGCTGTTGCTCAATGAGAGGATGGGGGGAGTGTTAGAGGACTTGGTCTTGCGTTCATGGGGGACTCTCCACATTAGCAGCTGATAACAGCCAGGTCATTGCTCGCACAGGAGGCTGTGTGAAGGCAATGAGGACATGAAGGAGTGAGCAGACTGAGCACTGACCTCATGTTCAGACCTATCAAGTGTGCGTGCCTCCCGAGAGATGCAGAGTTCCTGTCTCCCACACTCAGCTTTGGCCCAGCCCAGCAGATATCCCAGAGAGGGAGAGGTCCGGAGTCATCTGTGGGTCCATGGAAAGCAGTGGGATTTCTCACAGAAACAGATGTCTGCAATGGGGGAGGCAACAGTATTTTGCTCTCATAGTTGATGGAGAGTTATTTTATGTCCGTACTTATTTGAATATATTTGTAAGATGCATGTTGCACAGTATTTGGAAAGTAGTGTTTTAAATAATACTGAGTTCTGTCTGATCCTATTTCCTTTGAATTCAGTGAAAACTTGGCAATAACACTACATGTAAATATTGATCCTTTTTGCATTAAATGTGTTCTCATATGTCAGGAGGCCACATCTGGAGTGAAATTCTGAAAACCCTTGTGACTGCACCTTGCTTATGCCCAACAGGCTGGAGTTGCTGTGGATGCAGATGCACTAAGCTCTGTTACGTGTGGGGGTTATCCAGAAAGTATCTATGTTATGGCCAGGATGGACACAAACATCAGTACTTTTCCACAGTGCTACCTGCAATTCAGTATGCTGTTGCAGATGAGGTTTTGCAACAAAGATGATGAAATAGAGTTTTGAGGGGCTGCTTGGGAAGTCTTTAGAAAGCCAAATGAAGTAAATCCCTTTAAGTGAAAAGATGAAGGCAGAAATGTGAAAAGTGAAACATTTCCTTTTGACAAATGCAAAATGCAGAAACACTGGATTCTCTTTTCCTGAGAAAATGCTCTCATTTTTTCATTAAAAAGTCATTTTTATTATTTTAAAAATATTGGATATGAAATGAATAAGCATCTGAGTTAAGTTTGAAGGGAGCAAGACAAAAGAAAAACTGGAAGAAATAAAAAGTTTATAATTTTTATATATTTTTTCTCTTAAATGTGACTTAGGTCCACCATACAGAATTGATTTTCCACACTTGCCTTTTTTTTTTTCTTCCAGGGAGACACAAAGCCAAAACCTTATCTTGTAGCCCTTTTAATTTGACACAGTAGGCAGTCATCAGCTGCCCAGCAGTCACTGGTGTTTGTCCTATGCATGTGTCTCATACCCAGGTTACTCCCTGTGAGGAGTATTTGCAGGATTTCTGACAAAAAATGCTGTTGTTAAGGAACCCTGTTATTACAAGAATAAAAATGTGCATGTATCTACAACTTTCGCAAAAATATTTTTATTAAATATTAGTCCGTCTCCATATGATTGTTATTTGCATGAAAGAAAATCCAGGACCACCCAGCTTTTTTTCTCTTAAACATTGGTTTGAGTGTGTGTATACAGCAGTTCCTGGGCCTCTTTCCAAATCACATAAACTTTTTCCTTAAAAGATCTGAAAATGGGCATAATTTAAGATCACAAGGTATTTCCCCCATTAAAACAGTCCCAAGATTAGATCACAGACTGGCAAAATAAACAGAATTTAATTTGTTGGCTCTTTTCATGAGGAATTCATTACAGGCAGATTTCAGAGTGGGACATGGTTCACTGGCGAGAGTGACAGACTTCAAGCACAGTTCTGAGACTGCACACAGTGTCAGCAGAGATTTGAAATGAATTTAATGGAGTTTCATGCTCTCCTGTTAATGTAAGAAGATAAAATAATGCAGGAAGCTTTGTGGACGAGATGCCTATGACATGCCCCTTGCTCCTGCCTCTGCCCTTGGAATCCATGCCCATGCAGTTACTTGTGGTTTGCCTGTGAGGTAGCACCATCCCTACTCTTACCTTGCACCACAGATTTCATCATAAGAGCTCTGAATGTGCGTGCACTAAAGTGAGTCAGTTTTTTATATGCTTCAATGTCAAAGTTCGGTGGCTTAGATATAGTTATGTAACAGTGGCAATGAAACATATTACTATTAACTAAATAATGGTAATCTTTATTTTGTGGCAGCTGATATAACTATTAACTGTCCACTCACAGAAATATTCAGAAAAGCTGTAACAGAAGAGCCAGTGTCTAAAGAGATGCATGGTAAATATAGGGTGGAAAATTCTGATCACAGTAGGCATGCTGTAACAACTTCTTTTGGGGACATAAACTGCTGTGTAGGATAAAACATGTAGAAATTTAGGGTCTATGACTGCCATCTCTCATACCTGAAGAGATAGCCTGGTAGATAACTAGATAACTAGAATTTGGTGCAACATGTTCCTTCCATGGCTGTGTACCGCTCACTAACAGTGCATCCCAAAACAATGGCCTGTTCCCCAAATAGCAAACATCCCAGTTAGCAAAAAGAGAGAAGCACTCAGACAGGTCCCGAAAGCTGCACCTTTAGCAGGAAGATGTAAGCCGTGGCTTAAGTCCACATAATTTATTCCTCCTGCAGTGAGAAAATAGCTTTAAGAGTTTAATCCAAACGTGAGTAGTGGTCACTTAAAAGAACACTGTACTTGCACAACAACAAAACAAAACAAAAGCATCTACTTTTTTGAAACTGGAACCCAGCGGACCTCAGATTGCTGCTTTTGTATGTTCTAATGTCTTTGCATTTGTGTCTGTGAATAAAGTAATAAGAAAAGTGACACAAAATATCAGCCTAAAGTATGACAATAAAATGAGAGCTGGCAAACCAAATAGAGAGAAAGAACAAGATTGCCAAGACTTCAGGGGGACAAAAGAGAGATCTGTCTATGTTTGCTTTCATTTACTCTAACAAAGTCTCATGCACAATGAAGGGACCTGCTCTTGGGGAGCCTTGCAACACCTGTGAAAACTGTAGAGACACTGGGAAGAATTTCAAGGTAAGGTATGCAGAAGGAGTGGAAAACGTGAGCATGCTGCAGCAACAGGCATGCCAGTATGGACAGGTGTGATTACAGCAAAGCCACTTTGTCATCAGTACAATATTCTGGGCTTTATCTATAAAGACAAGCAGCTCAGACAAAGCAAGACCTAGCTTTCTGAGTGAGGCTCTTTTTAAAATCCTAGCCTTCCAGGGCAGAGAAATAACCTTCTCCTTCTGTAAAGATATCTTCTGCCTTTTGATTTGGATCTCTCCAGTCAACTTTTCAAACAGTCTCCTCAAAACAGTATAACAGATCTGCTGAAGCTGGCAACGTATCAAAAGGTAACATAATACATGACATGATATATAACATATAGTGTATAATATATCACATATAATATGTATACAATATATGAAATATAAAATATATAATATACAAAAACTATATATATTGTGTACAATATGTAATCAATATATGATTTGAATTGTGAAGATTTGTTTATATTTTGAAATGAATGTGCAAATAGTACAGAAAAGGAGGCTCTATTCTGCTGATGAAAAAGAAGAGAAAGAGAAAAATATGTTTTCCTGGCTTGCTGTATGGATGATTTATTTCTAATATGATGCATTCAATTTTGGTCCTTAAAAGTAATGTCTTCCTTACCCGCCCACCCTCCCCAGCCCAGCAGGCCTTTTTGAATTACATAAATACCTTGCTTTCAAAAATACTTTCCTTTGGTGAGTTCTGAGCCTTATCTAAGGCACATTGGAGAAGAATGGAGAAAATGCACTCATAATGGGTACTGATGGGAAGCCAGTAGCTAATTTATGAAGTCAATGAATAGCTAATTTATGAAGTGGCATGTATAAATACCCAGTTTTTTCCTCCAGCTTTTAAAAAATGATTTAACCTATCATTCTGAATTTCCTGCAAACTAGAAGAAATCATTTAATCCATCACTGACGGATGGTGTCTATTGTAAACATGCTGTCATCGGATTTATCTGTAACAGTTAATGGAAATCTTGGGAAATGTAAGTCCTTGTTAAGAAAAAAAGGATAGAATAGGAATTTAGAGTGCTGAAAGTCAGTTTAAAATAGTTTGCCATATAGGGAAGTGAAAATATTTTTCCTGAATAAAAAAAACATTTGAAACGTATCTCATTAATATACTATAGCTATTAGTTAATGTTTAACAAGTCAGCCAAGGTGTGCTGCTATGCTGTGTGGCATTTCATAGCAGCAGCACTTGAAATATTTACTTACTTATTGTTGCCCTTTCATTGATAATGAAATACCCGAGATCCCATCTGCATTTCCCTTGTTAAACAAAACATACTTGCGTGTAGATTTAAATGGGATGCATTTCCCTTTGTGAGCTACCAGAGACTTCAGCTATTTTGATACAGAGCAGCTTACCCTCATGACAGAGTGAAATTTATGATTTGCTCGTATGTTCTTTATTAAAGCTTTCATATGATCTATTTCATATGCTTCTTGCTTTCTGTTTCATAATCCCAAGGAATGCATCAAAGAATAGCTGGTAGGAAGCTAGCTTTCCTCTCCAGGAGATGTGCTCTTTGCAGAGCGAGTGCCTGAGCCCACACTAGAATGTGGGCTCCCATTTCTAAATACAGGTATTCAGGTACAAAGCATCAAAATTCTAGTGGCCTAATTTAACACTGTAAAGGTTCGCAGTGTCTTTGAGGTGAAGCTGTTAAATTTTGACATCTCAGAGCTTTTTAGTGCAGGGCTCTGATTCTCAGCTGCGTAGCTGAAAAGTTAACAGCGCATCAGTGGTGTAAATCAAATGAGTACAGATGCAACGAAAGTAACACATCCAGTGTGCAGGTACACATCCCACTTCTGTCCTCCCTGTCAAAGTGGAGGCTGCAGAACAACAGTTGTGCCCCACCAGATGCAGCATCTTTCTACTGTGAGGTGAGGGCACCATCTACGGGTGATACCGTTGTCCAGCCTGTCCGGACCTCCCTCCTTACTCATCTTCACTTCTTTTTATAGCATATGTTAGGAATGTTACCCAGGAATCATTGTGCTACAATAGAAGGGCTACAGACGCTCTAACATCAGGATATACTGCATCGGCAACTTCTGTTTTCTCTGGATAAGTTTTCCCTGGGTTTAGGCTGTTTCCTCTTCAAACCTTTGGCTCCATTATCGACGTAATGTCACCTTACCTAGAACCAGGAACACAACTGTGTTCGATGTGTCGAATTCGATGTGTCGAATTCGATTCGATAATGTCGCTCTCATTCGATGTATACAGGGCACAGAGGGTGTTTGTACCCACAGAGTCCAAGCCTGGCAGGATCAGTCCTTGCTTGCTGGCTCCAGCTGGGACAGGCGTTCTCTCTGATGCTGGAAATTAAATGATAGAAGGGAAAAACTATTTTCCTTTCTCGGTTTAGCTGGAAATGGTACTCCAAGGGTTTATATGTGAGGGCATAGCTTCCCTGAGACAGACAGAAAAGCAAGAAAAGCAGAGGTACTCCTTGCCAGCTAGTGGCAGGACTATCTATGCTATGGAGGGCTGCGTGGTTAGCAGACAAAGGAAGTGCACGCTGAAACCCAGTGGCTGCAAACAGAAAATGAGGTGGAAGTTTCAGATCTACAGATGGTTACATCCTAGAGAAGTCTCTTTAGAGACATTAGCTCCACTGATGTTTAAAGGATTTCTTTTATATTTATTGTTGAAGATGCAGGGCTCCCAAACCTTTCCCGGACTGGAGATGAAGCTGAGCAGCATGCACAGGTAGAGGCTAACCTGGAATTCAGACTCACTATGGGCAGCCAGGGAGAGGTTCTCTTCAAGATGGGCCTCTTCAAGATCAAGCTAGGCCTACTGTCTTGAGAAATACTATTTTGGGTGAAGTTACATTGATGTTATGCAGAAACACATACAACGGACCCATTCAAGTAGCAGTGGAGAATGGGGAGGTGCCAACAGTTCTGGTACAAGTTGCTGTTGTAACCTCTCGTACAACATTCACATGAAGAATCATCAGAAGCACCGTGAAGGTGAAGGTGTAAGAGGCAGAGCCATCTCTCAGAAGAAAAGCTCATGTTTTTGCCTCTTGTCCCGCCTCTGCAACCTCAGTGGTGTACGTACATATCTATGTATGTATATACATATATATATTCCCAGGCAGTCCTTGTGACCGTCGAGCTGAGGCAGTTTTTGATTCATGACGGCCACTGCTCGAAGTTGCCGTTTTGAGTTGAGTGCAATCGTTTGGTTTGCTAAAAACACCCATCCCGCCCAAATCTCTCCATGGCGCAGACAGCCCAGAGGCCCCGCCCTTCCCTGCCCAAATATGCCCTCGCTCTTCCGGTTCCTTCCTAGGGAGGGCGAGAGGCGGGACGAGCCGGCCAGAGCGGCGCATGCGCTGCCCGCCACCCGTCCTCTCGCCCTCCTCGCCTCGCGCAGCGCGTGCGCGGTAGCGCCTCCGGCGGCAGCGGCGGCAAGATGGCGGAGCCGGAGTGAGTGCCGGGCTGCTGGGAGCGCGGATCTGCCGCCATCGGCCGGGAGCGGGCGGCTGCGGGGCCGGGGAGGGCGGCGGGCGGCGAGGGGAGCGGCGGTGGGCGTGACAGGCGTTGAGCGTGACCGGCTTCTCCCGCCCGCAGGCAGAAGCGGCGGATCCCGTTGGTGCCGGAGAACTTGCTGAAGAGGAGGAAGGCCTACCAGGCCATCAAGGCCACTCAGGCCAAGCAGGCGCTGCTCAACAAGCGCAAGGTGCGGGCCGCAGGGCTGGGAGGGGGCGGAGCGCTGTCCCCGTTTTCCCTTTAAGAACGCTTTAATTTAACAGCTGGGAATCTGCTCTGTTCTGACAGCCGGCAGCAGGGACCTACCTCGGAAATGGCATAGGGCTTGCTGAGGGAATCTGTTCTTGTGGTGTTCGTGAGGCCACATTAAAACCTCTTCCATTCTTTGTTGGATACGGTGGGTGTGTTTGTAAGCATATGGATGGCTGCAGGGTTCCCCAGGTAGAAGGGGAAGCCTGAGTAATAATGCACAGTAGCCACTACATAAGATTCTCCTTAGTAAAAATGATCCTAATGATGGGAGTTGATCAAGTCTCTGCCTGCTTGGAAAATGCAACCTCATTTCACAGGTGGTTTCCAAAATGGAAGAGAACCAAAGATGTATAATGTATTCTTTAGTTCAAAAATAGCCCAGTGTTTTAGCTAGTGATGTATCTGAAGTGCATTTGAGTAGCTGCTGTGTATCTTCTCACATGAGAAAGCACTGTGATGTAGGTGGCTGTACTTGGTCCTGAACTGAGAACAAGCATGTAAACTTTTAAACTGGAGAAAAAAACAGGCGTTCTATTTTCCCATAATTCTGAAAAGAATTTTTTCGAGTGAGCTGTTTGTTCTGTATTTAAATTAATAATAGCATAGAATGCATCTTTCTTCTTGTTTCGCATGTGTATTTTTATAAAAAAAGAAATTAAAACCAAGTTATTTTCTTTTGGCTGGTTATTTTGACTCATGGTGGATTATTGGTGTCCCATCTGTCTTATAGTACATGTTGCTTCTGGCTTTCCCTGAGCTGACCAAGCCATGTGTGAGTGGCTGTTTGTTTGATTTCTCCTATGCCTGGAATCATCTTGGGTCTTGCTCTGTGTTTTTCCTAACTTATTTCCTTCTGTGGAGAACCTCCCTGTTCTCTGTTTGGAAGTTGCAGCTCGCTGCTTAAAGTCTGCAAGTTTGTATGTTGTCGCTGAGTTCTGTCTCTTCAAGGCTTGAATTTTCAAATTTATTTTATTACTGTCTCCAAGTATAAAAGAGCATAGTGCATGAAGTTCTGAATTTCACCTGGCCTTTGAGATGCCTACTTCTAGGATTGTTGAGGAGGGTGACCGTTCCTTATCCTTTTGCCTGTAGCTCCAGAAGGGGAAACAAATCCAGTTTAAACGCCTTGAGACTTTTGTTCGTGATTCATGGCGCAAGCGCCGAGATGATGTCCGGCTGAGGCGCATGGAGCAGCGACCTGGGCAGGTGGCTGTGCCTGAGGAGCACAAACTGGCTTTTGTTGTGCGGATTACAGAGTAAGAAAGCTTTTTATTTCTTTTTATTATTGCTATTATCTGTAAATGTCACATCCCTTCTAAGCAAAGGAAGTGCGATCTAGTCACCTGCGTCTCTTTGCAGGTAAGCTGAGGCCGTTGGGTACTGTGTTAAAGAAATGTGGTTACTAATGGAATGCTCTTCTGTTTAAGGATTAAAGGAGTGAGTATGAGGGTAAGAAAAGTGATCGAGTTGCTGCGGCTGAGAAAAATTTTCACTGGAACATTCGTTAAATTGTCTCCATTATCGCTGAAGATGCTGCGGATCGTAGAACCTTATGTGGCCTGGGGGTAAGTACTACGTGAGTCACATGCTTTTGTAGCAATTTCTTTGTAAGTATCGTGGCTTTCTGATTTGTAGCTAGCTTCTCCAGTAAGTGGTCAGAAATTCACTGACTTCACATCTAAAATTTGTTATTGTTCATTTTCATCATTCTAAAGCTACCTTGGTTACTTTCCAACTTCAATGCAAAGCAGTAGAGTGGGACTCCCCACTGCATCATGTCTCTTCACTATGCAGTCTGATTTCTTGTTTTTGTGCAGGTATCCTAACCTGAAGTCTGTACGAGAGCTCATCCTGAAACGGGGCCAAGGAAAGGTTAACAAGAAGAGGGTACCTCTGACAAACAATATGTTGATAGAGGAACATTTAGGTGAGGAATAAGATAAGAAAATGACGTGAATCTGCAATTAAGGGAGGTATTTAGAGTTTGCAATCTGACCTTAGAGAGAAGGGAGGGAGAAAAATTGTGCAAGACTTGCATTTGGAGGACTGGTGGTTCTTGGATAGTGTGAAGGAATAGTTGCACATCTCCTCTATGAGTGGTGGGTGTGTGTGTGTGTGCTGTGTGTTGTGTCTTGTTCATTTTACTTAGTGGTTACCTTTTCCTGCAGGGAACTTTGGTATTATTTGCCTGGAAGACCTTATTCATGAAATCTACTCAGCTGGGAAGTATTTCAGAAATGTCACAGACTTCTTGTGGCCCTTTCAACTGTCAGTGGCCCGTCATGCTGCACATAATAAAGTGGGTTTCCTCAAGGAGATGGGTAAGCCTGGCTGCAGAGGTGAAGGAATCAACCAGCTTATACGTCAGCTGAACTAGACAGGTGAGGAATGTAACTTCTAAATCCTTATTGTTTATCTGGCTTCCTAAGAATAACTGGTATTGCCATCAAAGATGAGACAACAGTTACCCTCACAGTCACAGAGAAAACTAGAGAAGATCATGGGTTGCATTAGCTATCAGTTCTAGAGGACTATTCCGAACAGGCTTGATTGCTGGGAGATTGTGTTCAAGTGACTGGTAATTTTCTTTCTTTTCTGTTTTGCAGTCTGTGAAAACACCAGGATTTATAACCTGCTCTTTTTCACGTGTAATTTTCATGGACCTGGGCTCTCTACAATGATATACTACATCTCTTGACTGTTGCTACCTTTAAAAAAGAAGAAAAGAAGAAAAAAACCCAACGAAATCCAGGTGATGAAGCTGCATTCCAGGCTGGTCCTTGAGAAAGAAATTTCATTTGATGCAAAAAAGAAATGACTTGAACTTTCTGGAGCAATCTTTTTTTAAGGTGTTGGATTTTTTTCTTTGTTTTCAGTACATTTTACTGCTGGCACTGTACCAGTCAGCTCTTGATCTCACCTTTGCTATAAAGCACGTGTTGTCATTTCCTGATTTAAATTTGTTAGAAGGGAACAGCAGCCGTTGCTTTGATCCAGTCCTCCCCAAGGGAAGTGCTTGAAATTGCACTTTGCTGTTGAAGTGCACCTACTTCTAGGTGTAAATGGGTAGTGCAGTCAGCTGCTTAACAACACCACTGACAGGCAGAGGAAAGCACTAGGCTTATTCCTCTGTTACTGCAGCTAGATTGTATTTATTTTACGATTTGTCTTACTGATTTACATAATGTCTTTCTAACCATGCTAAAGTGGGACTGCTGTGGGGATGGATATTTCCTGGTAGGAAAGCCCATTATTCACACTCTACAGTAGTATCACAAAATTAATAGTTTTAAAATAAACTCTTTTAAAATGATAGTATTGTACCACTCATTGTTTGACTGATATATAAGTAAGTGCTTAAGTACTGAGTAACTCAGATGTGACTATCAGGACTACTGAAAGCAGTGTATGCTAGTGTAAATTTTTTTTTTTATGGAGCTTCTTCAACTGGGCTATTGTCTGATTCTAATTTAGAAGGCAATGCTGTGCTTAATCATTATGGGGAGTTGAGGCTCTTCTTCCTGGAGAAGGCTCCAGGGGGGAACCTGATAGCCCCCTTCCAGTACCTGAAGGGGGCCCGCAGGAAAGATGGGGAAGTACTTTTTATAAGGGCATGTAGTGACAAGAAAAGAGGAAATGGCTTTAAACTGGAAGAGGGTAGTATTAAACTGGATATTGGGAAGAAATTCCTGACTGTGAGTGTGGTGAGACACTGGAACAGGTTGCCCAGGGAGGTTGTGAATGCCCCCTCCCTGGAAGGGAGCCAGGCCAGGCTTTGAGCAACCTGGTCTAGAGGGAGGTGTCCCTACCTGTAGCAGGGGGTTAGAACTAAGTGATCTTATAGGACGCTTCCAACCCAAGCCATTCTGCAAATCTGATAAAGTCATCATTAATCACTGAGTCTCCCATAAACAGTATTAGGCACAAGTGGGGACAAACTACAATTGATGAATATAGTTTAATGGATTTCATATTGACTAAAGCATTTTATTTGTGACTGACTGAGGAAACAGATAAGGTAACTACTGAGATCTGAGTTTGTTTTCTGTTTTTGGAAGCAGGTATATCTTCTATAACTGTTAAAGAGTACTCGTGGCAGTAGCCTGAACTGCTGGTATACAGAGTTCTAACATCTAAAATACAAATTCCCACATTCTCTGACGGGGAGAACACTATACAGTTTCAAGTTTTATTCCATAAAATAAGAATACAGACAGAAAATGCTGGGCAGATGCTGAAGAAGGCAAGACATACACTGATGCAGAACAGCACTCTCTCCAGAATTGCAGTCTTATCTTCTTTAAAATACTATGATCTGTTCGAGCCTTTTCCTGATCATCAGCTGCTTTCACGGTAAGAACTTTAGAATTAGTCTTGGGATTAGGTATGGATTATTTCTGGTCATGAAACCCAGACCTTGCATGAAGAACAGGCATAATACTGTCATAAACACCTCAGAGCTCTTCAAACAATGCCAACTTAACCTAGTGTTACATCACATTCTCAGGCACATACTGTACCATACTTCAGCAAGAGCAATCGTGTGTTCACAACATAGCTGCACTATGAACAGAAACTATACAAGAGGACAGGATATGTACAAGAAACAGTTTTAGGGAAAAGAATCCTTTTTGTAAGCCACCATACTGTTTACTTTGTGAATCGTGGTAGTGAAGGAACGAAGACGAACCTCTTCTGAGTTGGCAATGAATTGCGGTCCTGACTCTTCCCACTTTTCTGGCACTACCAAGTCTTTATCTGTGTAAATCAGCAAGTCAAAGGCACCTGTAAGCAAGTGGGAAAAAGTTAGCAGTACAAATGTATGAATGATACTATGATTGAAGTTAAAATGCATGGAGACATGCACCAAGGTTATCAGAATTACACTGACACTATAGAAAAGGAAATGGCAGTTAAATAATGAAAACAAATACTAGTTAACATTCCTGTAGTCACAGTATTCATGAAAACTGTACTTCATCAGATATACTAAGTTTCATCAAGTTCCCCCCAAAACCTTTTTGGGGAAAAAGCAAGGTTTAAGTATTTCTGGGGGACATTACCACTAGTACCTTCAAATGAAGCTGCTTCAATGAGAGAGAGAGAGAGAGAGAGAGAGAACAGTCCAGTATTTACATTAGCAATTCTTTTCAGTTTATTGTGCAGGAAGCGGTACAGGACAATCCTTAGAGTACTTTATCTGATGCTGCTTCTCTACTGTACATAACCGAGACTGTCTAACCAAACAGTATGCACTCAGAAATGCAGTACATGACATTTCAAGTAATAAAAACACAAAATAGTGGAAAAGAATTTCTACTATTCTAGTAGAATGCTAGTTCAAGCTTTCTGAAAGAGGTGTGATTTCTTTCAGAGAAGTTATGAATACTCACAGGCAGTTTCCAGGAGAGGCAGAAAAGTTACCGTGGCAGTGATTTGTCTGATAACAGATCGAATTTCATCCTGAATGGCTTTCTGAGATTTTTCTCGGGGTGCACTGGAAAAATGGGAGAACTTAAGAAAACAACTTGTATCTACTATGCTGACAGCTTTCTTTAAACATAGTTCTGCTACACTGCTGTGGGGTCTGTTTGCTGTATGGTTACGCAGAGTAGAGTTGCTGTTGTTCGTGAAACCTCACTGTTTTTAAGGATGTATTTTCTGTCTGGAATGGGTGGAGAGTTTTGGCAAAACAGTAGACAAGCAGTAATACAGGACTTTGTTTAGCTGCAGATTACAAAACATTTTAATAATTGAATCATGGAATCATTTGAGTTGGAAGGGACCTTTAAAGGTTATGTAGTCCAGCTCTGCTGCAATAAACAGACACCTACAGCTCTGTAAGGTTGCTTAGAGCCCTGCCCAGCCTGACCTTGAGTGGCTCCAAGGATGAGGCATCCACCACCTCTTTGAACAACCTGTGCCAGTGCCTCACCACTCTTATTGTAAAAAAAGAGAAACAAAACCCCCAAAACTTATTTCTTCCTTATATCCAATCTAAACCTCACTTCTTTTAGTGAAAACCTTTACCCTTGTCCTATCACACCCTGTCCCCTGATAAAGTGTCTGCCCCTTTTCTCATATAGACCCCCTTAAAATACTGAAAGGGGACTCTCCGGTCTCCCCTGAGCCTTCTCTTCTCCAGGCTAAACAGCCTCAGTGCTCTCAGGAGAAGTGTTCTATCCCTGGGACCATTTTTGTGGCCCTCCTCTGGACACGCTCTAACAGGACCATGTCTCTCTCCTGTACTGAGAATTTTAAGTCTGGATGCAGTACTCCAGGTGAGGAGTACTCTTGCCCTGCTGACCATGCTTCTTTTGATGTGACCCTGGATATAGTTGGCTTTCGGGGCTGCTAGTGTACATTATGGGCTCACGTCCAGCTTGCCATCCACCAGTACCCCCAGGTCCTTTTCAGCAGGGCTATGCACCATCCTTACGTTCCCCCAGATTGTACTGATAGCAGGGGCTGCCCTGACCCAGGTACAAGACCTTGCTCTTAGCTTTGTGGAATCTCATGAGGTTTACCTGGGCCTGCTGCTCAGCCTGTTTAATTCCCCCTAGATAGCATCCTGTCCCTTGGGTGCATCAATGGCACCCACAGCTTTATTTGGTAAGGTCTGACAGCTTTTAGTGAGAAAGAGCAGCCTTAGTTGCCCCGAGGTAACAGAGCAGTGGGACCATACGTGGTCTTTCCCTTGTGCCTCCCTGTAGGGAGAAGCAGGCACAGTAATGCTGTCACTCACCTCTCGCCCCTGGCGTTCTTGTCACACTCAATGTCGAACTGCCACCGCTCCAGCACCTCGTTGTTCTCAATGCTGGAGATGACCACCACCAGGCGCTGCACAGTGCACTTGTAGAGCCACTCTGGAAGAGGTCGCAGCATTTAATACAGGCCGTGAGAGAAAAGGGGAGGGGGGGCGGCAGGGAAGGGAGCACGGAAAAGGGGGGGAGGGGGGGTGTCTCACCTTTCATCTGTTCCACCACGTTGTTGAGGTAGTTCTTCAGCTCGGGGTCGGTGGTGACGAGCAGGGTAAGCCCGTACTTCTGGACGCGGGTGAAGGTCTCGGGGGGGTAGATGCCCCGCTGGTACAGGATGCTGTTGATGCCATAGGCTGTGCGCACAAAGCGGGGAGGCGTGTGTGAGGGGGCCGCCCCACCGGCGGCCATGTCGGCCGCAGGAGAGGAGCCAGCCGCCACGTCCACCCTCTTCTCCCCCCGCCCCCGTCTCCCCGCGCCCCCAGACGGCCCACATCCCCTTACAGAAGAACTCGGCGACGATCTCGGCGCTGCCCCGCAGGGTGATGCCCTGCTGCTCGCGGCTGAGCTGCGCGGCCATAGGGGTGCCCGCCCGCCGCCCGCTTCAAATCGCGCCCCGCCCCTTCCGGCTGTCTCGGCCTGCTGCCGCGCAGGCGCACTGCGAGGCCGCACCTCTGCTCGCTTGCCTGAGTACGCGAGCAGATGGGCTGCCGTGCTGCGCGTGCGCGTGTGTGGCCGTTAGCGGGCGGGGCCTGTGGTGGCCGCGTGTGTGCACGGCGGTGCTGTTCTGTGTGCGTGCTCTTGCAAAGGCGCTTCTGTGCTTGGAAGGGGCGCGCTGCAGGTGCGAACAGACCGAAGTACTTCTCTGGGCGATTTCTGGTGGTGCTCAGTACGAAAGGCACTCTGCTCAGCTTTTAGAAGTTGGATTGCTGTTAACACCCGCCATTCTGCTTCAGCCCCTGTGCCATTCCCTTGTCCCACAACGGTCTCAGAGCCCTTCCTTTCCCCTCTGGGCTTTTCTCGTGCTTTGCTTCCTCTGAGGTTCCCGACGGGCCGCTTCCTGCGCGATGCCAGGCGGGCGCAGCGGCTGGGTGAGGAGCTGTTGTTGACATGACCGTGCAGATATACTGAGGTTCAATTGCACCTCGCTTCAACACCAAAAAACACCCTTTGCATTTTGCCATTCTGTTTTTTCTCTCACTTTAGGGAAATATTTTTCCCTTTTACACTGTGTCACTGCTTCTCTTCTAATTCCTTATGTTTCCTGTAAGTGTAATCTGATGGTAAGAACTGCATTTTTTCTATACCTTTGAACTTCTTTTGCAGTACAAAGCTGCTGATGTTTCCCTTTGCCTTTCAACATATTTGTTTTTAATGACCAATTCATTAAGTTTAAAAAGCTTGATCTTTTTAGTCCATGAGATAACATTGTTTCTTTTTCTTAAACTTTATACTCGTTTCACTAGAAGGTCCTTCATAGAATCACTAAGGTTGGAAAAGACCCACAGGATCATCCAGTCCAACCATTCACCCATCACCAATGGTTCTCGCTAAACCATGTCCCTCAACACAACATCCAAATGCTCTTTGAACACCACGAGGCTCGGTGACTCCACCACCTCTCTGGGCAGCTCATTCCAGTGCCTGACCACCCTTTCAGAGAAGTAGTATTTCCTAAAGTCCAGCCTGAATCTTCCCTGGTGCAGCTTGAACCCATTCCCTCTAGTCCTATCACTAGTCACACGATAGAAGAGGCAGACCCCCAGCACACTACAACCTCCCTTCAGGTAGTTATAGAGAGCAATAAGGTCTCCCCTGAGCCTCCTCTTCTCTAGACTGAACAATCCCAGCTCCTTCATTTTCACTGTTTTTTTTTTTTTAATATCTCCTATAAGCAAGGTGTTCCTGTCTTCTGCCAATAGCTCCCTTCCATGAAGGTTTACTTATCTGACAGTATGTTTTTCTTTTTGCATTCTCCAATTATCTTCTTTGTTTCTCTGTTACAGATCCTGAGCTCCACAGTACCTGACTTTCATGTTCATCGCTTCATTCAGGTCAGTGTCACTCAGCTTTTCTGCCAGCTCAAGCCCAAATCCCCAACAGACATCCAGGGGATGAGAGCAACTGTGCCATATATCTAGGCCTGTAGTCGTCACTTGGTCATACCATGCTGTGCTCTAACGGAGCCACCAAGCTGTGATGGGGACGTATGTACTTAAGTCCTTTTGTCGTGTTACTCAACAGGCCTGCTCCATGTGCTGCTGATGCCTGTAGTTCACATTTAGGGCATGTCCAGCTGCATGACAAGCAGGAGGCTGTGGGGCTCTCACGGAGAACAGCGGGGATACTGCTGTGGGTTAGGGAATTTGTGTGTCTGACAGCCCGCTTCCTGACCAACTCGCAGGGACTTAGGAATGAAGATGACAGACTGAGTTATACATTCTGGCACATCATGAGTTGGCTATCCTTGCTTTAATTATCTCATGCTAAAGCCTTAATTTTCATAAGGAATGTGAAATCCCAGTTGCATTTAATTTGGTTCTCTTATGATTCTTTAGTCATTGCTCTATTTCTCAATTACATTTTGATGTTATGACAGTGTTTTTTGTTTTTTTTTTTTTAAATTCTCTTTTTGTGGAAGGAACTGACCCCTATTTATCTTGGCTTTTCTGCAGCATTTAATGATTGCTTCCCTATGGCAATTGTTAATGAACCTGTGACAATCCAGATTACTGCTGCTCCTTCAAGTTTTTTAAGGCAACTCTACTCATGCTCCTGTAGTCATTCAGCAGACAAGAAGAAATAATCCATGTGCAGAGTTCATTCCCAGGTTTGGGGCTTTTTTTTTTTTTTTTGGTTTAGTTTTTTAGCCCTCAGGGCGATGTGGACAGGTCTCTCCTGCCAGCATAATAAAACAGTCTGTAAAATATAAGTTCTGTTTGTTACAAAAGCCCTCTTATCACATTAACAAATTGTCACATTAAGTCTCAGTAAAATCCAGTTCTTCCTGTGCAGAGAAAGGAAATCTTACCCTGGGTAACAGAGCCTTAGTTCTTCTGTTCTGGTAGATCTCAAGCTCTTGAGCTATTTTCTTCCCCACTTTAGGGGGAGCTTCTCCACTTACTAGCCCATAGAAAGAGCTGGTACTTTCACCTCTGTCTCTCTTATTTTCTGTGCATTGTTTTGAGTCTCATTTGGGGGTTCATAATGCTGCCCATCTGAAGTTGTCTGTGCCTAATATTGATGGTGAGTGTTGAGCTTGTTCTTGTTCTGCAGGTTAGACTTTTTGCTCCCTTTCTCCCTCAGTCCATCTTGTGGTATTTGTAGATCCTGTGTTGGATGCTGTCTTACCGCCTGGTGGGCTGAGGCCTTTCTCAATTGGCTGAACTTCCATGGTTTCTAGTGAAATTGTTACTGTTTCTATTACAGCTGTTTAGTTCTCTGTGCTACAGGAGGGAGCGATATATGGGTTGTTCCCGGCTAAAGCTTTTCCTGAACATACCAGCCCAGCCAAGTACCACCTCTGTTTTGTTATGCAAGTGTTATTTTCAAAACTTCTGAATTTTAGATCGCGGTGTGTTAGCATTTTACTGTCTTCTGTTGCATCTTCACAGCTTTCAGCCAGGATTCCTTTGCTTTATTATTGTCTGGAACTAACTCTAGAATTAATGTAAAATATTGCACTTTTTAAAATCAGGCTTTGTATTACTAAGATCAGTTTGTTTTAATTTTTGTTGCTGGTCAAGTATGTTTTCAACAGCCTTTGTAGCACTGAAGTTGAATAAGGTACCTGTGCCAGCTGTCAAAATGACTTCATAACATGTTGGCCAGTGCTACCATGGGCCATTTTACAAAGTAAACCATGGGATATTGTTATGGGTAGCCATGCTCCGTTCTTTCGTCAACAGCAAGTAAAGAGTGCAACTGGGAAAGAATGTCTTGAATCTTAAATGTTCATTAAAAAGAAATAGACTTTAGCAATGAGTCAGTATGGGCTAATCAACTGTATTAGAACTTGTATTATGATGAATGAGCTTCCTCCAAAGGATTCACTTGGGGAAAGTGGTGTAAAACTCTTTAAAATAACTCGTCTTTTTACCTATTATCAGTGCTTCTGAATTTATTTTGAAATTTAAAATATTCAGATAAGTCCTTATTTATTCTAGAAAAGGAGAAAAAAAAAAGGTTTCTTTACTTAAGCCAATGTGAAAACGTCACTTAGCTTGAATGAAGCTATATCCTGATAGTGGCCTTCTTGTGTAGTGAAATAGCTTTTGTGAATTTTGAGAGTTTAAAAAGCTACTACCACAAAACAACATTCAGTACAGCAGTTCTTCTGATGGTTTTATCTCTTAGCTACCAGGAGATGGCACCAGGCACATGAGTTATTTGCATCCTTTCAGTTTAGTCTTGAACTGCAGCAAGTTCATTTTACTGAGTACGTGGGTTTAAAAGAATTGTAGATGCATTTCTTTGCCGGTTTTTAAAATGTGTTCCAGAATGAAGGAAATACTTGACCTGAAATCAGAAAATAAAAATGTTAGTGATAGAAATCAACTGTAGTAAGATTTTTTTTAAAAGGTATGGTTATTTTCCTGCCTGCACCCTGCAAGTTGTAGGTTAATTTTCTTCCTCTGAACTAAATATTTTTGATTATAGAGGCTGCTTTTCTAAGAGATGTAAAAAGTGTGTACACTGAAGTCTTTTTGGCTATGCATGGGCATTTCCCTTTGTAATATGGTTTGCCATCTGGTGCATTTGGCACATTTAGTGCATAAAGTGAGAGCTTCTTCCACTATGTATCAGTCTTGTTCTGAACACCAAGAGCTAGGACATATGTGTAGATACTGGCACTGACAAGTCTTTGAGAAGCCAGGAGGAACGTTAATATATTGTGGGTATGCCTTTAAATGTATATAAGTATTCTTTATAAATGCAAACACTTGTATTTTTGATAAGACTTTCTTCATTGACTGTGGTGAAAAATCAAGCATATTCATGGCACAATGAAAGTTTCATCTCATGGTAAGGCATTTTGTGAAGGGGCACCTACACTGATTATATCAATTATTATTGATATAATAATAACTGAGTATATCAATTATACATATTTATTTAGCAGTTAACATGGGGCCTTTATGCATGTCATTTCTTTCTAGTTTAGTTTCTATAGTTTACGGAATATGGACTGTATACATAAGCTGTTACTTTTGTTTACATAATAATTCTTTTAACACTTCTCTGCTTTGGAGGAAACAGATTTCTACCACCGTATAGGTGGTGGTACTTGTATTTGAAATGATAACATAGGTTAACAATACCAAAACATCTTTGAAAGGAGCTCCTTATTTAACACTGGATGAAAAATACCCTGTTTTGATTTACCTTTTGTTGTTGTTATGCTAAAGCCAACTTAATTGATGAACAGTTAATTTGAAAGGTTTTGAGTAAAGACAGGAATCCTGTTAGAGAATCAGTAAAAGCAGATCTTGAATGAGTTTTTCATGCTTTGAAAACTTTGCAGTGCTCAGTGATGTCACGTTACAGTGGTAACAGGTGATACGAAACCCACTGAATCCAGCTCTGACTAAATCCCCAATGAAGCACCTGAAGGCAGATGATAAGAAAGGTGCATCTTAATCCAGTTTGTGTTAAACCCCTGTCATATCTGAAGTTCTCATATTAATAAATTAATAGAAAACATTACAGTTCTCAGGTAGTTTTGACTTATTAAGAAATATACCACAGTTTAAATTAAAAACAGGTCTTTTCTAAGTAACAGCTGAAAAGACACATCAGCAGAGAATTAGAATGTCATTGTGACATCAGGTACTAAGGTGCAAAAGAATACTGTAGATGGGCTAGCAGGGCAAATGTACTTTGATAGTATCAGAAAGGCTTTTAATAGGGTATTGTTGCACAATTATAGTGTCTTTGATGATAATTGTTATTTATGCTTGCTTTTTGTTGTGTCTTTTTCGATTCATAACCAAGATGGACTTGTTTGAGTAATTGTGTCGCGAGAACTGCCTCAGAATTACGATGTCTAAAGAGACAAATAAATTGTGAAACATACAGTGTTTCCATTAGAAATATTTGAAGCAAAAAACCCGTGAATCATTCCTTCATTTCTTCTTTAAAAGTAGAGTCTTTCTGCATTTTTTTCTTTGTTTAGATCCCCATGCAAGTTAGCTATCCCAATGTCAGAATGATGATTGTTTCTGAAAACAGGCATGCAGAATTTTCTTGTAACTATTGAACAGCTTAAGAAAACAGGAGAGAATGACTTTCTAAATAAGGTATTGGTTCCTGTATGGAAGGAAGAATGCTTTAGCAAATATAATAGGACTTGTTGGAACGATACCTTGAGCCTCTCCGCCTCGCCAACTGTCCTCATTTTAGTTTGCTGCCTTAGAATGTCTAATCCAATAATGTGGAGACAATTGCCTGATTTATAAACTTTCTGTTATATTTCCATTACAACTCATCTACTCTGTTGATTAATAGCAGAAGAACCATGAACAGTTTGTGAATGAGATGGGTTGTTGAAAACACCTTTATCTAGGCAATACTTGCATACTTATATAAATAGCTTAAAAGTAAGTAAAGATGTCTTTCCGCAGGAACATCAGTGAACTAGATATGGACCATATCAGGTACAAAATCCAGCTTATACCACTGTACTTCAAGCACCTCATATAGGTCACATGGAAAGTGAAATATTGTATTTCATAATTATTTTTAAGAACATATGAAGTAGCAAATAAGTGATTTTTTTTTTTCCTTAGAATTTACTTGTTGATCCATTTTCAGTCAGGTTGCCATGTGAGAAGCATGGAAAAAGTCTTTGGGATACTTCTCTTTGCTCTTTAAAATAACATGTATGGGAACAGTTGAATCACGGCCTGAACCTCTGATTGACCACCTGAGGTGAGCGCTGAGTCAGCTGCAGGGGCACAGGTGAATGCAATTTCACCTGAGTGACCGGAAGGGAGCCAGGCTCCACCCCTCCTAGACCCTATTTAAAGGCTGACTCCCAAGGAGGAAGGATCTCTATCTGGAGATCCTTCCTCTTGGAGCCCTTTTGTGAGCTTAGGATACGGGTAAGATCTTTATTTCATTTCTCCTTTGTAACTGGATAATCTCTCTGGTCCTATACCAGTTTGCCATACAAACAATAAAAAAAAATCTCTTAATGATAGATCATGGGGTCACTTGCAAAGTAGCCAGGAAAATGAGTGACGAAAGGATTTGCTGGAACAATTTCGATAAAATGTTTTTATTTTCTAAGCCATTAATGAGACCAAAAGGGCTGTTTACTTGTTTGTTGCGTAAGGCTCTACTGGCAAAGTTTTTTGGAGGAAAAAAACCAAACAAAATTGGAACAATATTTGAAAGTTCAAGCTAGTTATCTCCATCTCCTGCATAATGGATGGCCTCATCCAAACCTCATGATCTGATGCTGCTAGGAGCGTAAGAATGGAAAACAGATGGCTTAGTAATGTGAGTAGCAGTTTGATGCTAATTGTTCCCTACAGTCTCCCTTCCTGGAAATCTGATTTGAGTGAAAACATGGTGTTATTGCTCAAGGTGAGCTCTTCCTTCATTGTAATCTGACAGCACGTGGGTAGACCAAGGGAAGGTAGTTACTCTATGATTCTGGTCACTTGTGCTACTGAGAAAAATGCATTGAGCTAAAGCAAAGCTTACTTATTGTTTGCTCTAGGTTTTGCTGTGTCTTTGATATGGTAAAATGTTAATGAAGAAATCCATAAATTTGGACTTGTATGTGATGAAACATCAACCTAAGCAATGATCTGATGTGTGAGAGTGAAAAAAAAAATCGTAAATATCATGAAGATAAACATAAACATTTTCATTACATGCAGTGTTACTTCAGTTGTTGCAGAAGTGCAATATGATCTGTTAAAACAGAAGAGAGAATAGGCAGGCCTTCTGCTAGATGAGAGGAAGCCATTGGGTAATAACTGATTGCCTGTATTGAAAAGTCATGTCATTGCTTTGTTGTGCTCTTTCCTTAAGCTACAGAGTGGCCCATAGTTTCTGCTTTCTTTACAAGCTCTCTTCAGGGACTGTGTAGTGTAACTGTATGACGTTTTACAAAGTAACATCGTCCTTTGCTGCTGCTGCAGCTTGGTGTTGGCAATCTTGTTCACTCCCTTCTTGCTGGAAAGTTGATATAAACTTGTGCTGATCAGTTTAAGTCAATGTTTCCAACAAAGGATTTACAAATCCTGGAAGCTCAGGTATGCAACATCTAGCTGGACAATGCATTCGTTGCTGCCATTTCTATGTTCTAAAGAACAGAAATATTCTATTTCTTTTAATTATATGTAGAGGAGATGTGACAGTGATGATGCTGATGTTTACTTTTTTAATACTGCAATATCAGAGCAAGTATCTAGCATTGAAGAGACAGGTTCAGTAACATTTACAACCAGAACAGATTCAAACATTCCTTTCCCTCCCATGACCAGGGAGGCGTTCTTGGCATCATGCATGAGGCTGGTTTGACTGGGTAATATATATTATCCCATCTGTTGAAACTGCTGCAGAACAAAAGGGAATTGGAAATCCATTCAGAGATAAATGAGAGAAGGAAGAGAATAAGTCTTTGCCAGGTTCGACCAGTAAAAGAGTCTAGAACTGCAGTCCAGCTGCCCAGTTATTTTCTATTTCACATACTACTTTTCCATACGATTTCAGTTTGCATAAACTTTTTAAAACAGTAAAATTCAAATTTATGGAGTGGCCTGCTCTAAATTAAACTCATGTCAGAAAATATCTTTTAATTTTTCTTTCTAATGACTGATGCATTTTTATGAGTTTTATTGTAAACAATGTTAAAAAAAAAAAAAGCAAAGTGATACCAGTGGGAGATGATAATAAAGACATACACTCAAGTCACGATAGTAAAATTCAGAATTATGCGTGGTAACGTGTAATGTTCCCTATTTCTCTTACTGGAGTAATCAACTAAAATGCTCCAGGATAATTCACCATGTCTGCATGTTGCCTGTGCTCATTTGCTAGGTAAAATATCCTGCATCTTTTTGTGCTCTCTTCAACATGTCCAAAGTTGCGTGTAGCTCTTTCTGCTCAACAGCATGACCAGATTGCTGAACTCTCTCTGCCAAGGGCTTTATCTCACTGTGAATGGCTATTTGCAGTTACTGCCTCACATGCACTTCACATTACACTGATGATGTTTAGATTTCATCTGTGTAGCTGCCATAACCTTGCTCTGTCCTTGAATGCATTTTGGCCAACCAGCTTGCACATGAATTTAGAAGTCATAATAATCTCTCTTCACCTGCAGGCTTTTACACATTACCCTTGCTGATTTTGCATTATGTTTACAAAGCAAATTATACTATCACTCCTACAGAGGGAAAAATAATCTAGCCAAGTTCTTTGCATACAGTAGATAAGATGCACATACCTACTCAATCTTTAGTGACAACATGATAGTTCATGAAAAATATGAAAAAAACACTGACAGTAACAAACCTGGAGCCAGACTTAAGCAAAAACCTGAAGGTAAAAACAGCAACAGCCATGTTGTGTAGGTATTCTTCAACTTTAAACAGGATGCTCTAGCGCCAAAGGACATGGTCTACTTGGTGAGTGAGCGTAGTAAGCAAAAGATTTGTGTAACACCTTAAAACATGCAGTAAACAAAAATAACTTGGCAGAGATGATCTTCATATAGGTGCACTCTTACTAGTAAGCAAGAAGCTAGGGCTTAGGAAGCGCTGGAGTTATTCTCACAGTCTCATTTACCCGTGGCTTGCTGTGTCATAGTCCTTTTTTTTTTCTTTTTAACTCTAACCACGTTCCTCAATTTCTCATTCTTCAGAATGGGGCTGCTGTAGTCACAGCGCCGTAAGTAAAAGAGGTTTGTAAGGTTTTGTGATGTTTTTCTGGGCACTACTCATCAGCCGCCTCTGCTTGAGAGAGTTGTTTTAGTATGTAGTTAGAGTAAGCTGTATTGCACAAGTGCTGATTGCAACCAAAACTGGAAAACGATTGGCTTTATATTTGCATGGAGAAATAACGTGAGAAAGTACTGGCTGCATAGTATCTTGAGACTTCTTTAAGATTTTGGCAAACTGTTCAGGTATTTTAAAAAGGCCCCATTTCTTGAGATGATAAATCATGATGAAGTATGATTTAGCCAACTTTCAGTGTGTTAAAAGCTCATAAAGATCAACTGCAACTACTATTAGAGAGCAGCTCATGTCTGAGCTGCTGAGACAAGGGGATAACTCGTTTGTGTACAGATGGCAATGCTTGCCTTTGTGGGGCTTCTGAGAAGGGAGAGAGACACTTTTCACCCTCACAATTCAATGTTTGATGGAACTCTAAATGCATATTGAAAAATGTCATAAGGTTCTAATTCACAAACTGATCCTCACCCACATATTAATGAAGTCACATTACAATTACATCAAGGTACTATAGCCAGGTTTGGATAAAAGCAAGCATGTATCAGTTTGAAACAAAATACCTATGCAATGCAGCAACTTTTGTTTTGATACAGGGAACTGCTGTTGTGTTTAAAAAATACTTAGTCTTTCTTAAATTGTTTTCCTTCATTTTTAACATTGATTTTGCCAGCATTTCATTCCTACTCAATGCTGTTATGACTCTTTTTTCCTTCTTTTTCTAGTTACGAGTTCGTTGTTGTTATCTTTGAATGGTGGGGAGGGAAATGGTACAAAAGCATGGAATTAGAACTGCAGGTCTCCCTTATTCTCGCTTCCAATTTGTAGTGTGCAATTATCAACATCTTTAACTTCATTAAAATAAGATTGTGTGGAATTTCTTTTTTCCTGCATTTTCTAAAGATGCTGTTACTTAGTTGTATGCTTGAGGAATTGGCTTTAATAATTAATGTTCTTATATCTTGTTAATCGTATTACTCAGTGAAAGTCTAGAAGCTAGGCTTATGTTAGAATTGGATTGCTCTTTATAACTGCACTCATTTTAGTTGAAGCAAAATCATTGTTCCTAAAAAGAATGTTCCCTTCCCATCAAACCTCCATTCTATTTGACACAGTGATCACTCACGCTCTGAGAATTTAAAAATCATTTTTAGTGATTTATGGACTGCTGTTGCTAATATTTCCATGATCCTGTTAAAAATGAGTGGTTTTTTTTTCCCTCAATGGCCAAGTTTTGTGTTTCAAATAAGCAATATGTCAATTAAACTGAAAACAGGTCTAAATCATGTATATACTAAAATTGGCAGCTGCTTGCTGGCAGATTTTATAAATCATCTGAATCTGTCTATATTGGAGGAAAATTAAAAACGATGTTCTGAATAATGTAAGAGTCCAGGAAAGGTGTAAGTTTACATGGAATGTCAAGTGAGATAGTCACAAGTGAGTTGAGTTCAAAATATTCCTCATTTGTATTTACAATGTTAGATGCACTTACATACACAAAAACATATCTAAGAATAATATAAGTGTTCTGGTGTGAGGGGTTATTTTGTCCTAGTTGCAGGACTTTGCCCTTCCACTTGTCCAACTGCATGAAGCTCCTGTCAGCCCATTTCTCCAGCCTCCTGATGTCCTTCTGGATGGCAGCGTGACCCTGGGCTGTATCTGTCATTCCTTCCCATTCTCTGAATAGTTTCATCTCTAGAGAGGAAGCTTCAGCAGCCTAATAAATCAATAGGGTCATTTTAATTTTCTGTCTTTTTTTTCCTATGAGCAGTGCGGTTTCTCTGGCATCTCTGGGCTTTGTGCTCAAAGGCTCTGGGACTAAGGAATCTCCTTTGTCTCTTGGCAGTACAAGAGTTCACAGCCCCAGCTGCCTCATACACCCCATAGAAAGACTGGACTTTTAGGAGATTTGGCTGAATGGGAGAATTTCAGGCAGAAGTTTTAAATCTGCCAAAAGCATCTGCTTTTCTTGTTTCATCAGAGGGAGACATGGTGAACTCTCTGTCAGTGACAGCGTAGTGATTCTGCTGCTTCCAGCATGTTGTAATGGAGGGGTAAGCAGCAAAGTTTGGCGTCTGTGTAGCATGAAAACATCTTTGGTTATGTTTGTCCAAAATACAGAACAGCAAACAGAAGCCCTAACCTTTCAGGTGTCCCAGTAGTAGCAAGAATTTTAAGTGCTTTTATAATGGAATGTATGACTGGATGTCTGATAGTGGGTTACTGGTCTTGGGTCTCTTCTGTGTCTAGTCTCATCGTTCCCCTGAATACTGGGTGAATCGGTGCAGCAAATATAACATCACGTGATTAGGATGGAGTGAAAACTTTCAGCCCTCATCATGACAAAGCCCACATCAGAATACCTTCAGGAGTGATGTGTAATATTCCATTATTCCCTATGGAATGTTCAGCAAGGCAAGCTCAGCTAAGCAATAAACCTGATGTAGCTATACTATATCTGCATTTGTGTAAATGAGGACAGGCTTTGGCACACTACCTTTGAGGCCAGATGTCTGCCTGCAGCTCACAAGAAGCAGCAAGTATTGAGGATATTTATAACCTGATACTTTTTACTTAAGTGATTCAAACTGGATGCTTTAGTAAATGTACTTTTCATTAAATTATTCTGGTAATCATACTATTTCTGTTTACAAGTTACTGAAACAGTAGTTTTTCTCAGTAAACAGACCTAGTACACTGATCTGCTTGTTTACAATGAACACTATAAAAGCTGCAGTATGTATTTCCTGCAAATAAGAGGTTTTTTTCTCCTTTTATGCACAGTTGTTCTTAGTGCATTTTATCATAGAGGAGATCACTTTATTAGTAAATCTAATAAAGATTTCAGCTGTTAATGCTGAAAGGGGGCATAGGAGTAAAGGATTCGGTTGGAAAGATCCCCACGCTCTGTATATACTGATGCCGAACACAGTCTTAAGGAGTAAATGCTGAGACTGAAACATCCTTCCCCACTGCGTAGATAATTTCATTAATATTCACAAGTCTGAGAACCTAGCTGCTTAATTTGTCATTAGTTACTGCTCTTTAAGTTTACTTCTTAAAATACTTCTGGTGCAATGTAAGTGCTGTGTAGTTAAAAAACAAACAAACAAACAACCATGGTTTTGTGGTGGGTGATATTCATTGCTGAACATCATTCTCAACATTGAACATCACTCTCAACATTGTTGAGAGTTTGTGACTCTTGGTTCTTTCCCTTTCCAGAGAGGCCACAGTCTTTGTTTGATTGCTGCATATTCCATGAATTCCAGGTTGCTTATTTTAGAGATTTTTAAAATTCATGTGTACCATGTAGGTATCACTTCTGAAGCAACAGTTCCATTGGATGCATGCTTTTCCTTAAAATTCCAAAAACTCATATCCACTGGGTATTTATGTACATGAAATATAGATGGTATTGTGTGCCATTTTGATTAAAGCACCAGCTGATCTTGGCACTGCTAACTGAAGATTTAAGTTGAGAGTTAAATCATGACTAGCAGTATTTGGGTCTGTGTTTGATAGAAATAGTTCTAACTGACACTTATGAAAAAAGCAGTTGTTCCATTAGAGTGTGAGGGAGGTCAGCACTGTCTGGTAAATGCTAAAAGGCTGGTATTTCTAGAACCCCATAGGGAGTGTTTGATGTCAGTAGTATTAAAACAGAGGTCATGCAATTGAAGTGTATGATTCTGTCTCAAGAGCACAGTCAAGGGAAAGTACTAGATTATAATGCACAGACATAGCGATAGTCTGAGTTTGTACATGTCCTATGAAAAGTTACAGGAAGTTTTATCTACCAGGAGTTACTTCATCAAGGAGGAAATGGGCTGATCAGAAGATTATGAACATAAAATACAAAAGTCCATAGAATTTTCTGGATTTATCCGGATTTACTGAACAGCAAAAAACAATTATATGCCTGTTCAGCTTAAGTTCTTCTTAACTTCTGTTTTACAGGAAGTTAAAACAAAACACACTTTCAAAAATATATCTCCTGATTTTTTTCTTGTAATAATTATATTGTAATATATGTGATTTCTGTGCTGTCACATCAAAATTTACAATGAGCCTATGTGGATTATGAATTGTATTCTAGTCATATTAATAAAACTCATGGAAAATATGGGAGAAAGTGGAGAAGTAGATGCTTCTAAGATTGGTTAAGACCTAGATTTAGATGCAAATTTTCTAAGTATGGTTTTGACAGTAAATATGATTAAATGAAATTTTCAGTGAGAGAGAGTGAGATTTGAGATTAATAGCGTTGGAACTTCATTGGTTTTCATTTTTCATCACAAGGGAATACTTGTTCAGGCTGTAAAAACAGCATTTTGACAAAACCTCTTTTTAATTTCATCATTTGACATCTTGCTGTATGAGTAGCAACAATGAAGTAGGTAGGTACTGAATTGAAACTGAAGAGGTACTTTTCTCACTAGTAGCTGGTCAAGATACAAGAGCATTCTAGGTAGGAAACATTTAAAGAGCAGGAAAGGTGGAGAGTTGTGTATGCTGCCCAGACGTGTGTGTTCTCCATCTCACTGGGCATTGCTTGAGAAAGAATCTGTTCAGACCTCATAGTGTTTCAGTTGCTAGCAGTGTTGTAGGGGACATTTTGTCAGATGAGTGAAAGGCCTCAGACATGTGAATTGTGGGAGTGCAGCATTCACTGCTACACAAGATCCAGAGCTGGGAGGCTTTAACATGGCACTTAAGAAACTTTTTTTGCTTTCTGCTAATCCTGGAAAAGTGACTGTATTGACATAAGGACAGTAATATTAACATAACGCCGTATCTTCTGTCTATGATTTCACATAGCTTCCAGAGGGCTTGATCTCTTGCCACAGTTTAGAAAAAGTATGTAAGTATACACTAGTAGTTTTCCATTATTATTGTATTAAGTTTTACTTCTGTTATTTTATTCCAGCTTTGTTCGGGCAAATGTTTAAAGAAAAAACACTACTCTAAGTGGAAGCCCATCAGAATTTATTTTTAAATAATCATTTTAATGTTGGGAATGTAGAGAATAATAGATCTGTGATAAAATAAACTTTAGTAGTTTATGTCCTTTTTTAATTAGAAGAGATAAAGTATTACCCATGAAAACTCTTTTTCATGCTCATTTTGGGCCACAATAGCTGCTTTTGTAGAAGGGGAAAAAAATCATTGACTCAGTGTACTGTTCAGTATCAAAATTAGTTTGGGATCTTTGCTGCCCTGGTAGAGCTTATCACTGTCATGGTATGATGCTGAGCCTTTGCCAAAGTGGGGTAAATAAAGCTGTCTTGCAAGTAAAGGACAGCGGTAGTCATAGATATGCTAGGTTGTTCCAGCTCAGCACTAACCTTACCACTCACAGTCCCACTTTCAGTGTTATCCAGGTCTTCTTCCTAGCCCAGTCGTAGCAGTCCACAGCATGCTTGGCCTCTCCTCCTTGCATGCCTGTAGCTGATTGACAAGCGTAAACAGGTACCTGTCCTATAACAAGTTTCGGGACTGTTGTGGATCCCGGTGCAGCTGGGGTTCAGAGCTGATAGCACCGCGTGTAGGAGAGTGTTAGGCTTACTGCAAGGATTTCTTCACTGCTCTCTGCTCTGCAGTGCAGCACTTCTCTTGTAACTGAAGTGCTGCACTGTTTGGAAGCTTAGTTATGTCATTTGTTTGATGGCTGCTATATAATTTCTGCCTCTGTGTTCAGTTATTCAAGTTTGCCTCCTGAATGTGAATGTTTGTCTTCACTGGGTGTCTGTTGCTGTTCCTGTGCTGTTGGGTATGCTTGAGAAAGGCACTGTAGCCAGAGTCTTTTTCACATGTGCTATGAGGCAGCATGCTCACAAAGGAGGTCTCCGTTCCCAGTGTTAATGACTCGCTCGGTGAATGTTAGCAAATTCTGTTGTGTCCATATGTTCAATATATCTTTCCTGCATTGTTTAATTAATCCCTAGTGCCTTCACAACTCTTGCACAAGGGATAGGATTGCTAAAACAAAATTAAATTCCAATAAGTGGGATTCTTTCATTGTTTAGTCACTCTTAATGTTCATTTTGCTATTTTGCTGTGAAAAACTGAATTGTAATATTAACTATAAACAATTCTGAATGAGAATCATTTGAATTCCCATTAACTGTAACTGGCTTTTCTTTCACTGAATATAAAAACCAGACTGTCTCTAATTAACTTCCAAAGTACTCCTTTTTACACAAAGACTATCCCAGGGGAGACTTGGCAGACCTCCCTGTTGAGCTTTTTTTCCACATTCCTGTATGCAGAAATGTAGTGGATGATTAGTTTAAAGCCACACCATTTGTTTGCTATGAGACTTCCCTTAAATGCGAGTGTTTTCATAAAGATGCCACCCAAGGGAGTGGAACTTCCTGGTTGTGCAGTGAAGTCTGGAGTGCAACAGGGGGAACGTTGTGAGTATTTGTTGAGATGAACACAGAGGAGTGCAGGGTACTTAAAGAGATGGTGATACCTGGGTAATACTAGGGTATTTATAGTAACTGCTTGCAAAAAATTAGTACAATAGATCGTCTCCATCACACAAGTAATTTTCCTCTCTTAATTCTTACTGCCTGGGTGTGATTTCTGCTGTTTGTCCTGTCATCTGTCCATTTCACTTTAAGATCTTGGGGTAGGTAATGTGTAAGGTAGGCACAGGTTGATCGAATGTGGTTTTAAGTTTGAAAGACCCAAGGATCTGTATAAACATAATTTAAGAAAAAAATAGAGATAGGTGACCTACGGGAGCTACAGCTGCAGTTGAATTCCTGTAGTGATATGTTTTAAGTTACTATATGTTGCTACACCATATGATGATTATAATTAAAGTCATTTGTGAAAGAGACAATACTGAAGTAGTGAGAACTGCATCTGGGGAAGCAGAATCTTTAGGAGAGGAACACTGATAGAAATATGAGCTGGAATGTCAAGTTTTCTTCAAAAAATATTTCAGTGACATGACCTTAATTGGGTACCTGCATGTTCAGTTAGTTGGCCACTGGTTTCCTTGTATGTGGTGTTTGCATTCATTCTTCCTTAGGCTTAGTGTTGCCTTTTGCCGTTACCGAGGTTGGCATCCAAGCCTGAGGATCAGTGAGCTTGCCAGTTTGTTATTTTTGCTGTTAAAAAATTATTTATTTTTTCTGTTTAATTCTCATAAGCATTGGAAGTGCAGACTGATTATATTAAATGGATCTGGGTCTTGATATCTGACCAGCTTGTTGATCTTAGTCAACTAACCCAGGAAAGATGGTTCACTTACTGGTGAACAGGATTGAAGTTAAAAATGGTTGACACAAATGATGTTGATGTTTTTAGTATTTTTAGTTCAGTTCACAAGACATGGCAAACAGTTAAGAAGTTCTGCCTTTCCAGAATCCAAACTATTGTTTTTTCCATTACTAATCATATCCCAGGCATGCAGCTGGTACCAGTGTTAATACCACTCTTGAATTGCATATGTTCAGTTTTGTAGAATAAAATATTTTGTTTCCTACAGAGAAAATCATTTTATAAATAAACTCAAGTGATTTGTTTATGTGGGAGATAGACTATACAATTCTAATGCTTTTTGTATCTTTCCCAAGGAGACAAAAATGTCATATCTTATATATTTTTGTATGAATGTTTTTCCTCTGTCTTTTTGTCTAATGCTGCAATAGAAAGCTGTGTTAAAAATATAGTTCAAAGAAAAATGATCTTAAACTAATCCTTTGAGTCAATTAAATAATACTGATCTCAGTAGAACATCCATTAGTGTACATGTGATGTTACTAATACAGCATGAATTCATTACAGCCAGGAGTAGCCCAATGAATTCCAGATGAATTCACAATAGTTGGATTCTTAAAATGCTACCAGGTTTACTTCAGGTTTTCTGTTTCCATGTATAATTAATACCAGAACCCAACACTGCTACCTGCTCCTGCATAAAAAAATAACAGTTGGGTAAACATATATATAAAATCAAACTGAGAACTTGAATAGGTGATTCTGAGTCATGGCATTAACCATTTGAAATATCAATTTTGAAGCCACCTGAAGGCATTAATTTTATGTAATCAAAACTTATTTATCTCTATCAGCACAAATCCAGACAACCCAAATGATCCAAACTATTTTAATACAGTAGATCAATAGCTTACATGAAAAGTAATTCATTTTGTATTTAGAGATACTGAAGTGTGAAATTGACTACAAAGCTGTACTTCAAAGTTGTCTGTGAAAATAAAAAGCATCTTCTGAGGTTGTTTTTTTTTTTTAGCCAGACAAACTAATCCCAGGTACTTCTTTTTGTAGGAGTGGCAAATCTGTTTCAGTTGGCACTTCTTTTAAAGAGAGAAAATCATGTAGTTTCATCTTGACACTGGTTGTACTGATAGATTATTATTTTTAGAAATATCTTACGATTTTTGGAAACTTCATATAATCATAGAATCATAGAATGGCTTAGGTTGGAGGGGACCTTAAAGGTCATCAAAGTTTCAGGTCCCTGCCATGGGCAGGGCTGCCACCCACCAAGTCAGGCTGCCCAGAGCCCCACCCGACCTGGGGTTGGGCACCTCCAGGGATGGAACATCACAGTTACTTTGGGCAGCCTGTGCCAGTGCCTCCTCACCCTCTGAGTAAATAATTTCTTCCTAACATCAAGTTTAAATCTACCTCCTTCTAGTTTAAAGCTATTCAGTCTTGTCCTATCCCTATCAAATCATGTAAAAAGTCAGACCCCCTCCTGCTTGTAAGCTCCTTTTAAGTACTGAAAGGCTGCAGTGAGATCTCCATGGAGCCTTCTCTTCTGCAATCTGAGCAAGCCTGACTCCCTCAACTTTTCCTCATAGGAGAGGTGCTCCAGCACTCTGATCATTTTCATGGCCCTCCTCTGGACCCAGCTCTGTGTCTTTCCTGTGCTGGGAGCCCCAGACCTGGACGCAGTACTCCAGATAGGGCCTCACAAGGGCAGAGTACAGAGGGACAATCACCTCTCGCTCTCTGCTGGCCACCTCTCTTTTGATGCAGCCCAGGATACAGTTGGCCTTCTGGGCTGCAAGTGCATACACTGCTGACTTATGTCCAGCTTTTCATCCACCAGGACCCCCAAGTCCTTCTCCACAGGGCTTCTCTCAGTGAGTTCTTTTCCCAGTCTGTATACCTACCTGGAACTGCCTCAACCCAAGTGCAGCATCTTGCATTTGGCCTTCTTAAATCTCATTAGATTATCATGGGCCCATTTTTTTGAGCATGTCCAGGTCCCCCTGGATGGTGTCCCTCCCTTCTATTTTGTCAGCATTTCATGTGGCACATTATATGTCTTAATAGAATCTCCTGCTATGTTTGGATCCATGTATCATCATGTGCTTTTAATTACATTATCCCAGCTTGATACTGGCCATTACCAGAATCAGACCTCCACCTCTGGCAAGTGTATTTACATTTGCAGGCATCTGTAGTCTCTTTTTCCATCAGCCTTTACCACATAGTTCACACAATGTCTCCATAGCTTAATAGACCAGATATGCATTTTGTGCACAGTTTGTCAGAAGGCACTGCACCAAGGGCATGGTAAAAATCATCTCCAGTACCTATTTAATGTGTCAGTTATGTGATGATGTAAATCAAGTCATGATTCCATTGAGGGCTGTTTGTTTTTCTGCAATGTGGAGAAGATGCAATCATAATATGAACTAGGAAGCAAGTTGGGACTTTTATTTATTTGGTGGTGATGTTGCGGTATGTGTCTGATACAGGTAACCTTCTCCTACCATATTCGTGAAACTATGGTTGTTTTTTTTTTAACTTCCAGCTCTTGTCCCAGCTGAGCTTTGTACCACTGGAGTCAGGTGTGCCAGATTTATGCCAGCACAGTTTTGTTAAACTTTGCTTATCCCTGGCAGCAAGGAAAGTTTACCAAGGTCCCCTCAGCTCTATCTGATGACAGCTTAGGGAAGGGAATGATGGTGAATATAAGAGATAGGTAAAGTATCAACAGATAGAGGGCAGTTCCTCTGTTCCTAAAAGCACATTTGCTCCAATTTAATTATTAGTTTATAACTCACAGCCAAGAGAATACAGGACACCTTTTCCTTGCACAAGTGTAGTATAGATAGAAATGCCTCACCGATGTCTGTGAAATAGAGCTGAATGACAGAGACTTTGTGTTAACATTCTTATCCCTAGGACCTAGTGTTTTCTTTTCTGGTAGAACATACAAATTATAAGCAGATTTCATTTTTTTCTCTAAAAGAGACCAAAAAACTTTTTTTTTAAATGTGAAGCATGTTAAAAAGTGTGATTAGAAACATATTGCTTCATAAAAGCTGTGGGATGAGATTTGTGTTAAATGACCAGAAACAAATGTGGCCACATTAGCTCTTTGCATCAGTAGGCATCAGTTCTAATGTGTATGGCTTACCAGAGTTTGGAGAAGTTCTTGGTGGTGAAGTCCCACTCAGGTTTGATATTAGGAAGAATTTCTTCTCTGAAGGAGTGGTCAGGCACTGGAATGGGCTGTCCAGGGAGGTGGTGGAGTCACCATCCCTGGAGGTGTTCAAGAAATGTTTAGATGTTGTACTTAGCGACAGGGGTTAGTGTGGAAATATTGGTGGAAGGCGAACAGTTGGACTGGATGATCTCAGAGGTCATTTTCAACCTTGGTGATTTTCTGATTCTGCATGCAAGAAGGGAGAGTTCCTGCTTTTTACTACACTTGTTTGGATTCTACCACCTTGTGTGAAAGCTCAGGACAGAGCTGGGTGGTGTACCAATGCGGGGTTGTCAAACATCAAGAATATTGCATTAAGATGTGCTGTTCACAGGCTTGTATCAGTAACAGCAATGTTCTGTTAACATCTATATCAGCTCCCTTTTTATGCAGATGTTTCCTTGATTCCCTTGAGAAAAAAGGCAATGCATTGGCTCGTTTAGGAGAAATTGTTGTGGCCAAAGCGTATTGGTGCTGACAGAACAGATATTCCATAATGTTATTCTTTAGTCCTGCCATGCACTTTGTGCCTCCTACATCAAGAGCACAAGCTCTCTGCGTTCAGGAGACCTTTGGAGACTGGTAAACCGGTGAACCTTTTGTAAAAAGAAAAGAAAAAGCAAAACGAAATCAACACCCGGAACCTTTTCTTGGTGCAGTCTGATTTCTTTCAAGATATTGTGGTCATTATGAAACTCATTCCTACTTTCCTGGTCTTGATATGCTTTAAAAATAACATTTTAAGTCATGAGAGAGGGGTGGTGAGGAAACACTGACAAAATAAATGAATATAAAGTGGCAATATAAAGGAGGCAAAGAAAGAAAGGAACAGAGATAGGAAATACAAAAAGCAAAACAAAACAAAAAACTCAAAACCAACCAAACAAAACAAAACCCCAACCAAAAAAACCTAATCCCCCAGTCAATGAAATTTAGGCCTGGTATTGCTAGAAATAAGTGCAATTGGACCTAGTGGATTTGTACCTGTACAGAGAGTAACACTGTGGAAGACCACAGAACATCTCTCCTAAAGATGAAACAGTCTTACATTGCTAAAGGAGTTTGTTGCTGTCTCTGTAGAGCTGTTTTGGAGTCTGTTTGTTTTAAAAAAAATAAGAATAAAAAAAAAAAAACTGCAGCCCAACACATTCCTTCACAATGTTGCTGAAAATGTTCCTTGTTTTAATGTAGAAATCCTTTGGAATTAACTACTGGATATATCATTTGAAAAACCTGTGAGCTAATGATATTTTGGCTTGGGACTTTTTCAGTCAAAACCACATGCACATTAAATTTTCATGTGAACATTGGGCCGCAGAGAGGATTAAACACTCAAAAAATCACTCCAGCAAACACAAAGATAGAAGAAAGCAAAGGCATCTGGGTTTTGCGCCTTTTTCCTGTCATGCTGGAGGAATGAGCTACAGGCTGTTGATTTAATTGCGCTAAGTGCTGCAGGCCCTCAGCCATGCTCCCTGTGCTCTATGGCGAGCAGCTGTGCTGCTGGCTGGGAGGCCAGCCCCACTGCGGCCTGCCTGTGCTCCCTGGGGCTGGGGCCGCAGGGTCAGGCCAGAGGGCCTTTCAAAGCACCAGACTTCACCGCCTGAAGGAACGGCCTCGTTTCCTTTAATTTTATACCCGCTGTAAAATCAATTCCAAATAATGATATCTAACCTATTATTGACACTTTATCCTGTGGGGAATAGCGGGTTTTGACTGTTATAAGCAACCACTGATTTTCCCCAGGCCCTCAGGGCCTCCTGTTGCGACTGAGGCAAATGTTGCTAATAAACGCCTCCTTCAAAGTGACTTTTCCAGCTGAATCGGAGGGATTCCAGTCACCCATTTGATGGAACTTTAACCAGAAACGTGTTAGACAAATTAAATACGGGTTAGCCTCTTGCTCTGGACTATATCAAGAGGCTATAAATGCAAAATGTTTGAGTCACAGAAGACTGTGCTCTGTAATTAACTATTGTAACTCTCCTCACAAATCAAAAGCAGCCTAACGTGTGGAGTTCGGTATGTCAAGACGTGGGTACTAGAATGGCCTAAAGAAAAAATAAGAGGGAAAGGTAAACAAGAGTTTGCATATATGTGTATGCTGTTAGCTAATGTTGTGAGGCTTGGACTTCTCAAATTGCTACAGACAAGCAAAGAACTCAAGCGCTTTAATGTGTGGACTCCCGTTTGATGATATCTAATTAATCCTACTGAGGAAAAAATGATTTTTCAGACTTATCCACTTGGAAAATAATGAAGAGCTGGAAAGGTTTTACAACTAGATGTATTGTTTTTCTTTCATTTGGGCTGCTCCTGAAATATTTACAATCCAGTTTAAAATCGGGCAAGTTGAAAATGGCAAGACTGTTGTTAGCAACTATGATGAAGTAGGATGAGGCTGACTCTGTTTTCAGATTTCAGTTTGGAAGGAAGGGTTTTCTGAAGTGGATACTTAGTAGCTTTCTTCTGGTTCTAGTCAGGAGTTTAGTTTGTCAAAAAATGGGAGGAAAAGGATTTGATGAGCAAATAGAATAATAGAACATTAGAATGGCCTAGGTTGAAAAGGACCTCAAAGACCATCTATTTTCACCCCAGCTGGGTTGGCGGGGTCGCCAACCACTAGACCAGGCTGCCCGGAGCCACATCCAGCCTGGCCTTGAATGCCTCCAGGGATGGAGCATCCACAACCTCCTTAGGCAACCTGTTACAGTGTGTCTCCATCCTCTGAGTGAAAAACTTATCTCTAATATCTAATCTAAATCTCTCCTGTCTTAGTTTAAAACCATTCCCCCTTGTCCTATCACTGTTAACCAATGTAGACAGTCATTCCCCTCCTGTTTATATGTTCCCTCCAAGTACTGGAAGGCCACAGTGAGGTCCCCCCCCGGAGCTCTCTCTTCTCCAAGCTAAATGAGGCAAGTTCCCTCAACCTTTCTTCATAGGGGAGGTACTCTGATCATGTCAGTGATCTCAGTGGCTCTAATTCTAGTGGCCCTCTAATAATGAGCCTGATACTTTAACTGGACCCAGAATATAGTTTTAATCCAAGTACAATGAAAGATTTCTTAAAACATTTATTGAAGAACTTCTGTCTTAAATTCTTTCTTTACATTACTTGTGAATGTGCTGTAATTCTGCATCCCTCTCTTGCCAACCACCTTCTAGCAAGCATTTGATGTTGATTTCTTAAGCATAAGTTTCTTGGAAAACCTCTAAAATTGCAACTATTAGTGATCTCATATATACATATTTAATCAGCGATTAATGTGATAGTTTCTGTAGAAAAGCTATTTATCGAAGATTATACTTTGCTTATTTATCTTTAACTTATAAGTAAAAGCTGACAAAATAGTATAAAGAGAATGAAAGAATATTTTGTTGGTTTTTGTGTTGTTTTTGTTTTTCCATGAACGTGATGCGTAAGCTTCCTTCATTAGTATATCCACAACAATTACATCCAGTAAGAAATCAAGAGCTATTTAATAACTTGTATGCACATAGCTGTAATTCTAAATGGAGTAAATAATCTCTGTCTCTCCCACTCTGTTGTACTGGTTGTTTCAGATATTCCCTTGTGATTGTCTAAAACTTTGTGTTGTTCATAGTGGGGTACTGATTCATGAGTGCAGTTCCAGAAAGTAGTTACCTTATCAGGAGCAGTAATATATTTACCACTTCTGTTGTGTGGTGCATTATTCTTCAGACCTCACTTGCTAAACTCAAGGATGAAAAAGAGTGACTGTTTAATCTCCATTGTTATTGATAATATTTTCTCTATGTTATTCACATAGTTGTTGGGCCAAAGGGATCTGTTAGCTCAATCTGTTGACTTTGTACATTCAAGCTGACCACAAAGATAGCAAGCTGAGGTAATAGGGAAGAAATCTTTTTTTTCAGAAATACAAAAGAATGAAGAAGGGATATTCACAGATACTTGTTTCATCTCATCCTTCTTACTTAGAGTGTATAGGAAGATGGAAGACTCACCGAGGAAGATGCATCTTGAGATGCTGAATAGCTTTCACACTGCAGTAGTTTAAAACTGCTTCTTGGTACTTATGTTATACTACCTACTGCAACAGGATGTTGGTAAAAGGATTCTATATCTCTGACCAGAAAATAAGAGGCAATAAATATGAATGCATGTTACATGTGCGAGTGAATCTGGTATATACACAGAGTGGCCAAGAGGATTCTCACATGCTTTTTTTTTCTATTAGATAACATTTAGGCTTATAATACTATGGCTTTTCATTTTAAAATATACCTAGGAGCGATAAATATAAAACCAAGGCAGGACTTAAGCTGAAAACACTCTTGGTAATGATTTTTAGACATTGTGATTGTTAGCGCTGATATCTCCAATGAAAAGAGCAAGGAGAAAAAGCACCTGAGGAAATACAATTACTGTGAAAGCCAAGCCTAAATTTTTCTAAATCTTCCTGGATAGAGACATCAGAATATTTGTTGCGGATTTGATATTGGCCTGGTAGCTCTTGCGGGACAGGGAGCAATGAAATACTGTGTACTTCCATCTGCCCTCTTCACATCACTGGCTTACAGCTAATTAATCAGTTGTAATTTCCAGATGGCCTTCTAAATCAGCCTAAGGCACTGCAAACTCCAGCAAGGAAGCACAACAGAGCTCTGTTATCAAAGTCTCTGTTGAAAGGAACACAATGTAGTGTTTCCTACTGTACACAGAAGGCTGAAAAGCTGGGAGTGATAGCTTCAGAGAGAACACATTGCTTGGTCTACTCTTGTTCAGACAATGACACTTGCCATGAAACATGGTTTTCTGTGATGTGTATACTTTTCATAACTAAGGTCTTTTAAAACACACACAGCAAGGGGAACAGACCTTTCAATATCTTGGTGGTGCTAGGAAACTTCATCTTTTTGTCCCCACACTGCACCATAAAGAGGACAATTTTGAATGAAATGGCTACTCGGAGTTCTCAGATTGCTTTGATAATTGTCTACTTTTGTTTTATCACAAGTGTGATAGCATGCTGTTAAAAGGTAAAAATGCTAAATCCTATGCTGTAGTGCAGTTGCAGCTATTTGAAAATTGAACATGAGCACCTATAAACTTTGCCTTCATTCAAGCATTTGAAGAATATCTATAGCTGTAACAGAGGGTGTCAAATGTTGCATCCAGTGGTGGGCATTGCAGTCAAATTTGTTTTGATGTGTATTGGCCAGGAACTAGTATTCATTCATGGAAATTAAATGTCTTTTAACTTCATGTCATATTTCACCTGACTTTTTCATTTGATGACACATATTTAATCATGTTACTATGAACAACATTTTTTTCCCTCCATTTTAAAAGAATGGATTTATATGCTGAAGCCAGTAAGCTAATCTTTAGGTTATCTTTTTTTGTAGTAACTACTGCCATGCAAAATATATATCATAAGTTTCTGAGTCATATGTCTCTTTTAGCTTCAGGGTTCATTTGAAACTTAGGGTGAGCCTGGACAGAAGAAAAAAAGAAAAAAGATTGTTTATCGTGGTCCCTTTAATAAATCTTATCCAAATAATGGTGTTAAATCCAACTTTTATTAAACTCGGCACCATGGAAAATTTAGGTGAGATGTAGCTGAGGATGTTTATTATGAGTATAAGGGGTTGTGTGACTTTGTATCTGAATATTAGATGTGGGAGATGCAGACTCCCAAAGATATGTTTGCACAAGCCCCTGTGAAGAAAAATCACTAACTCTGAGCAACTCTACTGCATAGTCTGAATATTTCTATGATCTTCCTGTGTTTGGAATGTTTTTCATGCCATAACTTTTAGGGACATTCACTTGCTGCTTAATATAGTTATGAGAAGAAAGGAAATGGGAGAAATTCTGGAAAGTTGCTCTTCCTGTAGCTGTGAACTTGTGAGTAATAATAAGCGCTTTGAGTTCTGTTGTTGTTTTTGGTTTATTTGTTTTTGTTACATAAAAATCTTTAAGAAACTCTTGTTTTTTAGAGTAAAACTACTGCTGAAAATTATTTTTTCTTGAGTTGTTTAAAGTGAGATACAGTAAAATTGAGCTTCATGAAACCACTGGAATTTTTGAAACTGTAATGTTGAACATTCATAGCAGCATGATTCAGGGAAGTGAGCATTTTAGATCTCATAATACATAACATTGCGTATGTGGACTTTTCTTCACCCATACATATAAACATGGATTTACCAGGCTAATAACATCAGACGTCAGTACGTAGCTGCCATGCAAATAGCACTGATGTGGTGTCAGTTCCTAAAGAAACATATTTGCGCTGATGCTTTAATTGTAGCAAATCTGATATAGTGGCAAACTTGCAGAGAAAGTGGAGGATATGAAAAGATGAACTGTACTCCTGTGTCATAGATTTAACGTTAGACAATCTGTGTATGACTGATAATTACTGTAAAATTACGCAGCTGGTGGCTAAGGTTTAAAACTAACACTTTGTAGTAAACAGTAACTGCCAGAAACTGTGGATTGCCACTGTGAATCCTACCTAGGAAAGGGAACTAGATGGGGTCCAGGGAATTACAGATCACTGAGACTGACTTTTTTTTTTTTAGAAAGATGAGAGGCTGTAATAATGAAAGAGATTTCTATATTCATGAAAAACAAAATGAAAAATTCATTTTGTTTAAAGGGCAAGCATAGAGTCCTACACCCAGGGAGGAATAACTGCATGCATCAGTACAGGTTAGGGGCTGACCTGCTGGAGAGGAGCTCTGGGGGGAAGGATGTGGGGGTCCTGCTGGACAGCAGGTTGGCCACGAGACAGCAGCATGCCTTTATGGCCAAGAAGACCAATGGTATCCTGGGGTGCATTAAAAAGAGCATGACCAGGAGGTCGAGGGAGGTGATTCTCTCCCTCTACTCTGCTGTGGTGAGGCCAAATCTGGCGTACTATGTCCAGTTCATGTCAGTGATCTCCAGAGGTCCCTTCCATCCCCTACCAGTCTGTGATTTTGTGAAATCTGGACTGTGGCAATGTGCAACAATGGCATGAAGGTTATGAAAATTTAGGTTTGTTTGCTGTTGCTCAGCTTTTATCCCAGCTGGAACTTCCTGCCCTTATGGAGCAGCAGGCCTAACCTAACTGATACAACTTTGAGTTAATTTTCTATTTAGTAGAAAAAACAAGGTGTAAAGGGGCTTCTGATGAAGTCAGAGGACTAATTTATAAATTAAGCTAGGTTAACTGATCTACTGTAAGTTAGCCCTATATGTCTTGTAACAGTGACTTCCTTTTAGGACAAAATGCTCCGATCTTACTGGCTGGACTAGTCAACAAATCCAAATAATTTAACAGAAAAATTTACTTTTTACTCTCTAGTTTTGGTGTATGTCTCCTGAAATAGCTGTTAATTTTTAAACCAAATGATATGTTTCATGAGGGCTTTTGGGGAATAAAAATAGGCTTCTTATGATCTTACAGCTGTCTAAGGCAGTACTACAGATTATTAACAATTTATGCATAGTGACACAGCTGGTAACACTGTTCCTCAAAACCAACAGTAATAACTAAACGCTGGTTTATATAAAATGATGTATATGCGTATTTTGTTCTACAGTTGTTGTGCTGGCGTGTCTCTATTATTACTTGCTGTCCATAACTGTCATTAGTAAGAAAATAAAAGTAAATTCACAGACATCTAATCATATTCTTTGCATATTATACAATATAAAAATGAATTTCCTGGGCAGTTGATACTTATCTGACAAGAGTTTGCTTCTTCAATGTGTTTTTTTAATGTAAGCTATGTCTGGAATGATGAGAACCTACATATTGAAATGAAATACAAAGAAATTCATTCAGTTACTTAGATTCAATGTTTTATTTTCTTCTATAATTCTTGATAGACTTATAGTATTTTTTCCTCTGCGTTTAAAATTTAATCTGCAATTAAAATACTTGTTAGACAAAATGCCAATGTCAGACTGTGGGTGAGTAAATGGAAAACATTTTTGTTAATTTTGGTTTTATTCATAAAGTTATTTTGAGAGGGCCTTCTGCATCAGACCTGACGGTGAGCAAGTTGCTTATTTGTTCTGGTCATATATGGTGAAATCCTAATTTCCTTTGGATCAGAACTCAGACTTGCTAAGCATGAAATAAGAACTCAAGTATGTTATGTAGCTTCTGTCTTATTCAAAGCCCTTTTGCATTTCAACCAGCTGTTATGTTGGTTGATGTGATTTTGTACCTGTAGTTGTTTTATGTTATATTGATGCAGTTAACATTGTCCTGCCCCAAAATGTTAACAGTATATGGGGAAAAATTAACACTAAAAAGTGTACATTTTGCATGAGCATGCATGGGTGTACTAACCCAACTGATGTAAATGACAAAACTGCCGTTGGATCTAGTGCAGGTGAAGGTGTTATGGAATTTGATTTTGTTGTTGTTGTTGATTATTACTTCTGTGAGTAGAAAACAATAGAATTCGAATTTCTTGATCTCTCACTTCATTCACTAAGTCTTAGCTCTGTGTAACCAAGATAGGAAAATTTTTAGTGCAGGGCAGTGGAATTTTCTAGATGGTGAAATGTTTTCCTAAAGAATCAAAACAAGAAAATGGTATATTGAATCATCCAGGATAGCTAATATAGATACTTACAGAGCATTAGTATTATTGCTTATAAAATATTAATATTTCTTGTTAAGTTCTTCATATGTAGGTGGATTTCATGGAATAAAGCTTGCAAATTTTGGCTGACCAGGACTGTAGAACTAATTTTATTCCTCAAATTAAAATGCAACAATGAAACATTCTCATGAACCATAATAATATGCTACAATGAGCTTATCATCCTTGTAGTATTTTCAGAGAGCTGAAAACTTCCCAGTTGCTTTTTTTCTCTTGCTTTTACGTTACTGTTAATCAATATTTTCCTTTAATTTTTTTTTTTTAACAAATGAGACATATACAGAAATAGGCTCAGAGGAAGGGAAGCAGCCAGTAAGGAGACAGATTAATTAAGAAACTAAACATTTAAGACCATGATGCTGAAGAATAAACATGACATATAAAACCTGTAGTAGAACAGTCAAATGATTTTATAGAAAGAAAACTGAAGGGAAGAGAAGGACAGAAGAAAACTATTCCTGGCTTGCTCGTGGATTTATCTATCATACAATCAGTGGTGTGTTCACCTGTTTATTTCCAGGCCTCAGTGCCTAGTCAGACTGAAAAAAAATTACTAAACTCTGTTCAAATACTTTTTTCTTAATCCAAAATCTTTTGCAAACCAGAGTCCTACTGTTCACATATGATTTCAATTGCTGTGGTCTCCAACAGATGGGCCATAAAGCTGTGCAGTACTCAATCTTTATAACTAAAAATAACAAGAAAAAGAGATGATTGTGCTGTGCAGTACCATTCTGTTCCAGTATGTCTCAGTACTTAAATACAGTGCTTACCTGAGCCAAGTCTTTGTTAGTGGCTGTTGCAGCTGCCTCATAACTCAGCATGACTGAAGTTCTATCCAGAGCTTGAGGCATCTCTGATCACTGTCCCTGCTCATCCCCTTTGACCCATCCAACTGCACTTGTCTGTTTGAGATCACGTCTGGTCTGGCTGCTGAGTCTCTATCTCCACCTTATTTCTCTTATACCTCTCTATTTATTCCCTCAGCACATCTGACAACTGGTTCCTCTCTGATTTTCTTCTTCTAGTCTGAGGCACAAAACACCCACAGATTTCCAACTTCTGTGTCTCAACTTTGGTTAATTTCTCCATGAGGACAGACAGTTGTCCCTGTTGGTTCAGACTGAAAACTTCTGTCATTCTCCATTAGCTTCCACTCTTAAATGCTTTACCACCAGCTTGGCTCAACATCTCTGTTCCTCTTTTCTCTTCTGCAGTTACTGTACAAGCCACACTCTTCTGTCATTGCTTTGCTACTTCTAACAAATATCTCTCATAGATTTCTGAGGATATGAGGATGTTTTTTTTTTTTTTGCTGTTAGATTGCTAAGCAAGCATCTTGTGCTTTTCACTAAGCTGTCTTTCATGTTTAGAAGGATCTCCGCTTGTACTGGCAAAGCTACTTTAAGCTCTTCATTAGCCTCTGATATTTCCACTTTATCATGATGTCTATGGAAATACTGAAAACAAGTATGCGGATGATGCACTGAAACAACTGATCATACTGCTGTCTAATTTTAGTTTCTTTTTTTGGAGTATCTGTTATCTATTTGTCTGTATTTGGGGGCAGCAGCTGTATAGTTCACCTTTATTTGGCAACTGGACTCCTTGATCTTGACCATGTTCTAAGTAATACAAATAATTATTTAGTGATAAAAATGTTTTTTTAATTGTGGTGTTGAGTATGCAACAGGAGTTACAAATGCTAATATATAGTGTATCAAGTAAATTGTATAACGTTGAGACATTTATTTTCACCTATATAAAAATTCAGTGCATGTTGAAGTCTTTCTGTATTCCATGATATCAGGCTTTTGTTTATGTTAGTTCTCATTGGATGTTGCTTTTCCACTACCCTTATATCAGTTGGCGATATTCTCTAGAGGTTGTGGGATGTTGCTTTCAGGTTCTTTTCTAATGGCTTTCACTTGCTTACTTGCTTTTCATAGTATTGTAATTCATTGGCTTGACTGTACCTCTGTTTTTCCTTCATCGTTTTAAGGAAACGTCTGCACTAGTCTTGTTGTTAAATTAGTAAGCCAGTTGGACCATGAACTTTGCCAGATCTTCCTTACTGATTTATAGAACTGAAATCTCTCCATCCTCCAGGGCATGCACTCTGATTTTTTTTTTCTTTTTTAATGTATAATAACCTTATTTACATTGTTCTTACTTGCTTCTAGCCAAGGAAGCCTCTTGTTCTCCCAGATGGAGTACTATGACTGCTGGAGCACAGTGTATCTTTTTTAGTTGGCTGGCCTTTTGGAGATCTAGGAGTTCATAATCACAGGGGTTTTCTAAATGATTAACAAACAATTCATCTGTCCTTTGGACTCCTTTGAGTGACAAAGAGCTGCTCTATTTAAATGCATCTGGGTTTTCTCCATCTGCACAAGATTATTCCCATTGAACTTTCTGTATTTTTCTCATCTACTTCATTTCAGCAAGAATGGAATGTGAAAGGAAGTGAAATTTGGACTAGATTTACTATTAGCCTAGCAGCTCTGTTGTTACATATGACATATTAAGGCATTGTATTCTCCCAGAAAGAAAGTTTTGATCCAGAAACACATGCTAACGAGGACAGGCACAGCAGTGGTGTTTAAGAGTGGCTGAAACTGTAACTAATTGGGGAAAAAAAAAGCGAACCAAAACACTTCAGGAATAAATCCAGTGTGATGGGCTACTGCATTCCTACTAGTAACCCTTAACACAAGGTAGGCTTTCTTCCATTTCTTTGACTGCTTCAGCTCTGTATTTATGTTTGATTTGTCCAGCTCTTGCTTTTGAGAGGAGAGAATGGTAATAAAAGGACTTTATTCCAGAAGCGAAGGTGTACTACAAAAATTCTAGCAAAAAACCCTTTTACCTAGGGAAACGTCTTTTCTTATTACTATATTGTCATCTAAAGACCCCAAGACATTTTAAGAAAAACAGGCATTTGGTGTCTTCACAGCTTTGCTAGAGGCAACGTAATTTCTGTCTGTATATCATCAATGATCTCTGAAAATTCAATAGGAAAAAATTTTCAACACATATAATATGAGTAGAGAAAGCTGATTTTTATGTAAAATTTAATGAAGAGGACCTGAGTCTCAACACTGAAAAAAAATCCCAGAAAACTGTCTACTGGGACATATTAAAAAAAGACTGTTTGGTCCACATAGATGTTCACATATTTGCTTTAGTCTTCCATCTTTTTTCTGGGACCGTTCACCATTACTGGTTGTAAGTTTATTGCTGTTTTATCATGAGGATTAACATAATCATGCAGCTAGCCCTAAAATTTATGAATAATAGAAGAAAAACTATTTGCAACTGACAACAGAAATTTTGAGCTAAATCTGAGGCTTTATTAAGCTTACTCAGCAAACAGCAAGGGAAATCTTGCATTTCAACAGTTATAGCTCTGTATACTGTTGGCTATGGAATATGAAGGGTATGCAGTGATTAATCAAATTTATACAGTAATGCTTACCTTAAACCAGCAGATGGGCAAAGTGAAAGACTGCAACACAGTACTTCTTAGTGTGCAGCAATGGGGTCACAAATACTAGTAATTCCAATGTCACTCTTTGTGCAGAAATTCAGAAAAAAAGATATTGCTAGAATATAGAACAAAGTACATGTGGAATTACATCTGATTAAAAAAAAAGTACAGTATGGTTCTGTTTTTGATGCTTTGAGAGTTTTATCTTATTACTTGAACTTCTTCTAACCCATCAGGCATAGTATCAGTCCTGTCCAGATTCTGAAAGACACTCTGCTTCTCCCCTTATAAAGGAGAGGAGTATAAAATATGGCCTTTGATCTTCATATTGCAGTTCTCATTTTAATGTTCTCAATAACTTTACGGCAAGAGTTTTAAGGAGTCACCTGAGATACCATATACTGTTAGCTCTTTAGTCAAATATTCTGCCCTTACTGGTAAAAGGATACCCTGATGTTGTTTTATTGATCTTCTTCCTTACATTTGGTTGGGTGATTAACCTGTGTACTTTGTGGTTGAACATCTGGGGGCAACATTTATGATGAGAAAGCCATAAATTTTACTTTTTATTAGCTGCCCCTGTTACAAACAGATTCTTATCTGAAGATGTAACCCGCATAGGTCACAGAGACATAAATATTTTGGCAAGATTTGCTATCTCACATTACTCCCAGTTTTCAGTCCACCTCCTTCTTGCTCCAAATATTTGAGCCATTCCAAACTTCCATCTTTTATTGTATGGGCCCCACTGTAATTTGCTTGTAGGACATGGACTTCCCTTCTCCATTTTTTTTCTCTGCTATTATCTGTCACGGTATCTGGAATGGAACTTAACATTGTGTTATCACAAACTCCTAAATTTTACATGAAATAATGCATTTTGTTTACTTACTGAAGCAAGCAAATTTAGCATCACAAATATCGATCATGCAGTCAAACCTAGCTCCCTATGTATATTTTTGTAAGACGCTGATTCCTTTTAGAATGCTATTAGCTTAAGAATTTATAGTTCTTACCTATCTCACGTTAGTCTGAAAAATGATAAGTATTGATCTGTGATTCCATAAGGAGTCTGCTTTATTTCCTAACCCAATGGGGGGATTGCTTGGATAAAGTATTATGCCATGCTTTCTAGTGCTGGCTGACTACTCCGTTTGCTCCTCCTTTTACTTATCTTGATTTTGACCTCATCCCAGTCTCACACTGGTGCCGTCCCCTTTAAGACTGACTCAGCTAGGTATCAAACCATCTGCTTATGTGCTCTGTGCAACTTGCTGCTCTAGTTGCAGATTGACCAAGTACTGTCCCTTTGTGCATCTTTCTGGCTGCATTTCACTGCTGTCTCTTGTACTGTTGTTACCTCTAACTTCCATCTCTCTCCTCTTCCACAGATCAGACAGTACAAAGCATATATAGTCATTTCTTTATCTAGTTTGAACACAGGCATCAGGAAATAGACTACTGATTATGTAAGTTATATAAACTATCCTGAACTGAGTCAGGGCATTATCAAATGTAGGAAGGCCTGCACTCCTGCAAAGCCTGGAATCCCATGCAGACGAGATCCACTGGGAGAAGGAGTGGTGAGTGTTACTTGCTAATCCAGTTCAGCTTCAGTCAGAAGAGCGTCTAATTACAGATTGAACATGCATAAATGTGTGACTGAACTGTCCTATGTATGCCAATGTCAGCCTAATGTTTGTAGTTTTCTACTACTGAAAATGATGTATACGTGGAAAAGTAGCCATGTGGAAAGATGGATAGAACGTTGTTGTACAGACAGGAAAAAGTTTTTGTAGCTTCCTATACTGGGTCTCTCAAGCCTGTACAAAACACTTGTGAACCTCATTTTGTTCTGATGGTCAGGTGGATTTGTTTTTCTCCCAGCCTCTGTACAATTAGCCCCTTTTTTCAAGGGTAAAAGTCCTTTGTTCATACTGAGAAAATCAGTTTCCCTTCCACCTTCACTGTCAGCCCACGCTGCTTGCTTGCTTTCAAGATTAAGTAACTTCTCTTCAGCAAACAACTTCCATGTTGCTCATATATATGCTATTAATCTACACTTACAGGAGTCAAACACATTCACTTCCTAGGAGGTATTGGAGGAGCAATATATCCAATCTGACCTTTGTCTTTGCACAGAATTCCTGAGGTAATATTGTGCTAACCCTCATTTCAAGGTGGAAGTATTGTGTCTTTTTAAGTATACATCAGTACCAAAAATGTGCCCTCATTCTTCCATAATCTTGCTACATATGTTGTAATGGCATTGTTTTTGAATTTTAAATGACTATATCATATTTTTAAATGTGATTTTTATCTAGGAGAGCAAGTAGTAGGCAATGTCTTGAAAATATATTGAAGGCCCATAATTTACTTCATACCTACTGGACGAGATTGCCGGATGGTTCAAAATGAAACTGAAAAATATGAGAAGAGAATTCTACTGTTTCCATTAGTGTTTCTAGCAAAGTGATGTAACATGGAATGCGTAATTAAAAAAGATCTCATGTGTCAAAAGTACTACGTTATTAGTCTTACGTGCATTAATTCAGAGAATAAGAATGTTTGAAATGTTTCACTGCAATCCAGAGTAAGAAACATTTCATTCATGAAAAAGGCATTATGATTTTCTCAACTTGGTAATGCATTAAGGGCAATGCTGGAGGTGAAAGTTGCATGCCCAGCTAAAAGGCCACTTTGTTGTCATGGCCAGGTAAAAAACAAGAACTGAAAAGCTGTATGAAGAACTGGGGTCCATGTTCTCGTGTTCTGTGACTAGACAGGGAGCCGTTGATCCTGCTCCAGAACTTACTGGTCTACATCAATGAGGAGCTGAGTCTACATGAGGCTGGCTCCAAAAGTGTGTTTTCAGACATTGTGAGCTGTGACAATAGACTCAATATGAATGACTCAATGAAGATAAGTAACCTGGTCTGAGTGATGGTGTCTCTCCATGCAGTACACAGACACATCAGGAAGAGGCTTTAGCCACAGCTTTCTGTATGGCCACCTGTTGATGTCTAACAGGCCTGAGAGACTAGATAATTTCCTGTGAATTGATTTTTTTTTCTTGCTGCCTTTTGATGTTAATTCAGCAGTGGCAAGTGTAGAGTCCTACACCCAGGGAGGAATAACCACATGCATCAGTACAGGTTAGGGGCTGACCTGCTGGAGAGGAGCTCTGCAGGGAAGGATCTGGGGGTCCTGCTGGACAGCAGGTATGTAGATACCAATGGTATCTTGGGGTGCATTAGAAAGAGCGTGACCAGGAGGTCAAGGGAGGTGATTCTCTCCCTCTACTCTGCCGTGGTGAGGCCAAATCTGGAGTACTATGTTCAGTTCTGGGCTCCTCAGTTCAAGAAAGACAGGGATCCCCTAGAGAGCCCTGTGGAGCTCTGGGAGATACGATGGGGGACCTGGAGCTTCTCCCTTAAGTGAAAAGGCTGAGTCCTGGGTCTGTTCAGTGTGGAGAAGATTGAGAGTGGATCTTATCAATACCTGCAAGCATTTAATGCACAGGAGTCAAGTGGATGGGGTCATGCTTTTTTCAGTGGTGCCCACTGAAAGGGCAGGAGGCACAAACTGGAGCACAGGAAGTTCTGTATGAACACGGGAAAGAAATTCTTTCCTATGAGGGTGTCAGAGTACTGGAGCAGGCTGTTTTTGTGGAGTCTCCTTTTCTGGAGGTATTCACGAGCCCCCTGGACAATTTCCTGTGTGACCTGCTACAGGGAACCTGCTTTAGCAGGGCTTTGGAATCGGTGATCTCCAGGAGTCACTACCAGCCTCTGTGGTTCTCTGATTCTAATAACTTTTCTGGTTTTGTTCAGTTGTTCTGAAATATACTTTAAGCATTTTCTTACAGAATTTGGTTTTGATATATTTTTGTATCTGCTAAAATTAATCAACGGATGCTTCATAAGAGGAACACTGTGACTTTTAGTGAAGTTTTGTAATTGATTCTCCTTACAAGATGACCATAGTAGCGATAGTACTTCCTACAGTCATAAAAATACTGGTGTTCGTGACATTGTTGGAAGGTATCATTTATGTGTGGATTTTTTTTAAACTTGATCTTAGGAGCAGCTTGATTATCAGGAATTAAAGTGCTGTTCTAGAGATGTTAAAAAATAATGCTCGCTGGAGACTATGTGTTTCATCAACTATGTTTTGCTGCTTGGGACCATCTTTTTGGGAGCTAAAGAAGAGCCCATAGTCTACTACAACACTATAGTTTTTGCCTTTCCTCTCTACAGCTCTTTTAGTGATGTTCTAATGGCTTTTCGTAATCTTCTTAGAAAACAGATGAATAAATTAATAAAATCTGTCTAGTACATTCTCCTGATGAGAATGTCTAGAGGTGTTGGAATGGTTGTGGGTAATATCTTTTAAGTATGTAAACTTGAAGATGTTGATAGCTTTGATGTGGCAAGATTTAAGGTTATTGCATTTTGTTTTGTGTTGGTTTGAAAGATGCTATGAACTGAGTTCTTTGCTAACATTTTCAGAATTTATGATTGCCTCATTTCATCCAAATACTGCTCTTTTTATTTTTCCCATTTCTTTTTGCAAACAAAATAAATCTTTAGTCTGTTAGTCTAACATATGCTTGTACACTTTTAAATCCAGCCCTGGGAAATATATTCATTATTGTATGCTCTTTTGATCCCCTTAAGATATGGCACACTAGAAGAGCACAACACAGTAGAAGAGGATATCTTGTTTTCTTCTGTAACCTTTCAGGATTTTAATTCCAGTAACTTCCACTCTAGAGCATAGAAAGAGTTTATATACTCCAAATATTCATAGAAAATACCAGCTGGTGGGTTGCTACACTCTGGATGATTGTCAAGTCTTACAAATATTTTATAGGATATGGTCTATAGACCTCAAACATAGCATAAATCAGTGTGAGCTTTCTTTCTTTCTATTTCTATTGATATCAAAAGTCTAAGTAATGCCTGTGAAGCTTGTTCTCCCATTAACTGATAATTGGAAATATTGTCAACACAGCTTGAAAGACTAGAAAAAGCAAACATACGTTGATGTTTATTTGATTTTATTTCATGTACATTTACATACAGTCAGGATTTTATTGAGTTTCGGTTTGATTTTAGACTTTATGAAGTGACAGTGCTATCCAAGGATTCAGTGGAGATGCTATGATATAAAAAGAAGTCAGGAACTACTGTTCATTCACTCAATCAGCATACATGTACACAGGCAGTATTTAAAAATAATGTATATATTCTTTCCTTTAAAAATGCTTGTGCCTTGTGAGTTCCATCCAATATTTTCTGTAGGTAGACGCTTAGCTGTTTCTCTTCTGCTACTTGGAGATTTGGAGTGTATTAACTTTATGAACTTCATGGAAAAATTATTGCTTTTTAGAGGGATTATTCAATTACCCACTTCAGGCAAAATGCAATAAATCTTGTATTATGCTAAAGCCAAACATTAATCATCAGACCCTGCAAGCATGATGGCTGTGTTCTTCTCAATGTCCAGCAGGCTTAAGCCAATATTCCTTGTCTTCATTTCATTCCTCAGAGGTATAAGTAATCAATTTTTATTAATTTGCAGCATTTTTTTTCTTTACTAAATTTTGTCTTCATCTTCTCTAGTTGCAGTAACCCCTCATTGTCCTTAATAATTTTGCTTGCAATTTTAATTCTTGAGTTCTTAAAATGCTTTTCTTCTTTGGAAACTCTAAACCAAAGCAATGTTTGCGACAGAAAGAGATAGCTTACAGTACTTTTCTTGAATACCTAATTTCTTGTGGGAGATTACTGGTTATAAGAGATTTGATGTTTGGAGTCATTTTCAATACTGTTGATGTTTTAAACATTTTTAGTACAAATGCTGTTTTCTGTTTCAATGCTGTGTTTGAATTGTGGCAAGAGTTTATGAAACTCAATTTTCAAGTAACCATATAAAACAGGTAAAAATCTGATACTTGTTAAGTTTTTGCTTACAAACATTTTCAACTTAAGTGTTAATCCCTTCTTATTTATGCTTTTTTTTGTTAATGCACAGCAAATATATTTTGTCTAGAAAGAGAGAATAAAATAATTAGAAAGGCATTAATGAGAAAACTGTTTTCTAAACTATTACCCTTTGTGTGAAGGTTTTGTTTATACATACATATATATACACACACACACACATATATATATTATAATGGATTTTGCACAGCTAAGAACATTCCTGGCAGTTACACTGAAATAGCTTGTTCCTCTTCAGTGTCTGTGTGGTGAAAAATTGCTTGCAAAGTCAGTGCAAGCAACTTCTTGTTTATTTGTACTGGTTATCTTGCCGACTGGAAAGATCCTGTTACATTATATCATTGCACTCTGTTGAATGTCAGCAGTAATGAGAAGCTAAGAAAATATTTTTCAAGGCTGTGAGTGAAAACCTTCTCGGTGATGAGGAAGTAGAAGTATTCACACTGCTAGAAGAAATTAGAGCATGTTTTCTCGATTAACATCTTTTCTTGGTCCTCTAGCCAGGCACTTTTATTCACTTTTCAGTAGATGGTGCCAGAGTCAAGGTAACCTCTCACTCTCTTTGAAGGACTTTATTGTGTTTGCCAGTGGTGTTAAAATGTAATTTCAAAATACTGTAAAAATATCTTTAGTGGATACAGATGTGAAAAAATGTTTTTATTGTCAGGAACATCTCTTGGAGAATTTGTAGATATTTGATTTCATCAGCCTTAAACTGTTGATAGAAGCTGAGCATGCAGAGCAAGTGGCTGGTATGTCACTATTTAGGAAGATGCTTGTACTGAACCTCCTTTACCTGATCTCTCCAAATGTTACATGGGAGAGCACTGCTGCTGGAAAAAGGAGGAAATAAAAATTATAAAAATTGAGAATATGAAAGAAAGCATCTCTGGCAGGTAAAACTCCCCAGCATTCCTGGCTTTGAACATCTCAGAGTATTCTTGTGGCAACTAAGGATATCTATTATTTGTAACTTTCACACAAAATTCTCCTGGTTTGTAGAAAAAATTCTGTCTTGGAAGAGGAAAGACACATTAGCAGCTCTGTCTATTGAGTTGGAGATTGGAGCTCCACTAATTATGGAAAAAGTAGAAAAAATGCCAAGATCTTTTTATTTGATGTGTAAACTTCACTCAACAATGTGGTAGTTATTAAACTCACTAAATGATGGACTATTGTATTTCCTGAGATTCGGAGAGACTGAGAATAGTGCTTTATGGAAAAAAAAAAAACATGAAGGTTAAAAAGAATAAGAAAGAAAAAAAATTAGCATATAAATATATTTCAAGGAGATTTGAGAACAAGCATACTTTGGAGGCCTAAGGTGAGAAGTACAAACAAGTAATAGCGTTAGTCAAAGTCATGCCCCCTAACTATTGCTACGGTCTTCTGAAGTAAGTTCTTCAACTAGTTTTTGGGGGGTTATTTATTTATTTAAGAGGAAAAGAGCTGAAAATTCAGAAATTTGTTTTGTCAGGAATCCCACAGTATTGCATGTGAGAAAAGTTTAAATGTCGTATTTGTATACCTAACTTTGTCCTCTAATTTTCTCTACAGCTGCTGGTCACTGTGGTCTTTGTAGTTGTCCTTCTCTTGCTCACTCTGGTGATATCACCAAATGAATCAGGTTTTCGAGGCAGATATTTTAAATTTACCTGCCAGCTAGCTTCTGGCTTGGCTTTACTTTTGGAACATCTGGAGTCCTTGGGATGAGGCCTCCAGTTAAAAACTCTTGAAATGGCATTGCTAAGGCTGGAGCCAGGCCCAGCTCTTCCAGAAGAAACAAATACATCCCTGTGAGAAATATTGCTTTCAGGGAAAATGAGTAATCTCTCAGACATCCTCTAGGATCATTTCTAACCAGCTCAAATTAAGAAGATTTCTACAAATATGTTTTACTATTACGAACATCCTGCTCTTCATCCATGCTGTTTCCTATACTTCTAGTCTTATTTTGGAATTTCCTTAGGTATTTGTTTGCTTCTGTCCTTGTACAACATACAGCTTAGCCTTTAGGCTTGCTCAATATTAGACTGAAGATTCCAACTGGAAAGCAGATCTGGATGCAGAAGTACAAGTGCAATAGTTCTCATTAAGCTTGTCTTGCTGTCATTGTATCCAGATGACAGTCATTCATCTGCTTTGGTAAAAGTAACTTTCAACCTGTTTGATTCTGTTTGATAGCTATGTTATGCCAAAAGGATTTTTTAAACTTTAAAACCAGTTGAAGGAAGATCAAATACCTACCTAGCTTGTTTCGTATGTGAGAAGGTCAGTACTTATTTCACAGGGAAGCATAAATATTTTTAGCATTCATTTGCCCTGAAAGGCTCTTCACAGATGGAGAGAGGCAGCGTCAATAGCATTCACTTCAACATGTTGGCTTTCTGCCATGCTTGTGATTACTATTTGTCTGTTTATATAACCTTGGTTCATATCAGTAAGGCTGCAAACTTTTACTTTCCAATATTTGGAATGAATTAATTTAAAGCAGGACAAGCAAGGTCTTCCAGACATGCTACATCTTCACTCAGGTTCACACATCCTGGCAGCACAACTGTGCTACCAAGGATTCTTTCAGTGCAGTTCTCACAAGTCTAGTGATGTTTGCTCTGCAGCATCTCATCTATCACATCTATGGTAACAATCATTTCAGAGTCTCCTAAATATTGCCGTATTGTTGTTCTATGTGCTGCCTTCAGAATGGGACAAAAGTGATTTATGGATTAATGTCTGTGGTCCAGTTTTTATCTAGAACAGGCAATCGTCTTTTGCTACCCACTTTGAAATACAGTTAAATGAATGGCTTAGTTTAATATACATTGTGATTGAAATTTCAGCCTGGGAATTGATTAATGAAATGAGTTACTCAGGCATTATTCTGTCAGTAGTGAACCAGGTCAACCATCTTCGACATAACTTGGGTTGTCTAGCAGATCTCATCACATACTAACCATCCAGATTCAGCCACAATTATATGTTGTTTATATCTGACTCCCACTAAAAGGCCTATTCAGATAGTTCAGGTGCTTTCTTCTGATTTCACAGCTTTTTGGTCAAATAAATTAAAGCTGTATTTATTACTACGTATTGTCCCTGAGTGTCCAACTAAGAACTTAGAGTGATGTACTCAGTTACCAAATCTATTTGGTATCTTTCTATTCTGACACCTAAAACACTAAGACAAGTCATGCATTCATCCAGACATATATGTAGCTGCCTCGAAAAAAAAAATACATTTTAACATTTAGCCACAATTACTTCAAATTACTTAGCTGGCGGTAGGTACTTTGACCAATAAAAAACTGATCTTGACTGTTACAGCAATGCATTTTTAACCCTTTTTGTAGTTTAGGGGAGTATGGAGAATAGAATATTCTATAATAGGAATGACTTTTTACATACAATTTCCTATCCTTAATTAACTCTGTGCTTTGCAGAGAGAAATAGTTAACACCAAGAGGAAAGTGGCTGATCCACGCTGAGCAGCAGTTCTTGGACTAGAACTCACTTTCCTAAATGCCTTGTGTTGGCTACAAGGCAGCTTGGAGTTGCTGCTCTAGGCGTAACCTGAAAGATTCACAAGATTTCATAAACAGAACATTCATATGTTGATGGATATCAATATTTCAGAACATTTGTCTGTCTGAAGGGATTTGTATACAACACTCCACGTGACTTTTGCTTTCAGACTGCTCTTCCATTATTTTATTTTTTTTTTTCAGAACATTCAGGGGGAAGGAAGAATATGTGGCCTTGTGTCTATAGGTAAAGCATATATTACTTTCCAATATTATATTCCAGCAGAGTCTTGAATTTAAAGAGAAGGGAGATCCCTCCACACTACTCTGTAAGTTGCAATAAGGAAATAGTATGGTTATTCAAGAATGTCGAGTCCGGTGCTGGCTTTGCATAGTTAGTTCCTGAGAACCTAGAAGAGTATTGAACTAGAAGGGACCACCCAGCTCACTGACTGCAATCTCCAGTCACACGCAACCACTCAGGAGCTGAAATATTTCTAGCACCTTCAAATAAAACTTAAACTCTAGTGAAAGGTCAGCAGGCAAAAACTATGGTATCTCAGAGAAAGAGCATGACCCTAGCAGGAGGAAATCAAGCAACATAGATGATTATGTATGTTTCATCTTGCACTGTGGCATATGGCCATGTATTTTCCACAAAGTTTTGTGGATAAAATTGGTTGGGCTAGAGAAAAGAGACGGAGGAGCCATAATCACCTAAATCCTGTTTAGTTTCAAAGTTCTGAAAACTTTGTAGATGCAACACTCTGATGGAAAATATTTGAGTACTGGTTAAACTTGTGCCTGTTGTGACTGAAGATAAAAGAAATATTTAATAATATGTTCCTTCTGTTGCTCAGCACATTACTGCTTGCATGAAAGCATTTGGAGTCCTCTCCATAAACAGTGGAGGTAACCTAGTGCAATGGGATGGGAAAAAGGGTGTCACTGGTTACGATTCAATTGTAACAGAGTGCCTGGGGTTATTCTAGCAGACAGTGTGTACAGCTTCAAGATCTGAAAGGGCTTTGGGTGATTTGAAATATGCAGTTGCTAAATGCTGGATTTGATTTGTTTGCTGAAAGCTCAGAAGAAAGAGCATAACTTTAAAAAGGAGTATTAATTCCTTAGCCAGGGACGTTTGCCATCTCACCAGAGGCACATGTCTGTAAGATTAGCTGATCTGTAATATGAAAGGAAAATGCTGAAACAAGCAAGATCTGTGGTGACCTCCCGTATGAGGGCTAAGACTGGGCAATGACTTTTTGGGTAGTAGAGCAGAAGTTTCCATGAAATACAGGACCTTCTCTAATAGTTTGCATTTGTGCTGGTTCCAGTCATAGGAAGTTCACCCACTGGCAAGGTCAAAATGTGATGTTCCAGCTTGTTTTTTACTGCTTGTTTATTCCCACTTGATTGTTTATGTAATGTTGTTTTGGTATCTAAAAAATGAGGACCCTTCTTACACAGTGTGATTTCAAGTGGAACTGGTATGAAGCAGATTGAAATGAAAGTGTACAAGATGCTAATCTTACTATCAGTGTCACTGCCATGTTCATTTGATGGCAGCTCTAATTGGGTTGAGTGATGCAGAACCAGTACTTAAAACAGTGTCAAAGATGGTCGTGTAACACATGCTCATTTCATCAGGACATACACTCATTGCAGTGGAATGGTGATTCATCCAGGAAGCGGAGTACACATTCACAGCTCTGACAAACAGATGAGTCGTGGTTTCATGAGTGTGCATTGCTGCTTCAAAACCCAGCATTGTTTAGCCATCATTGTAAAATCTTAATGGTGGAACACTGTTTCAGAAGATACAATCTACATGTGTTCAGTGGGAGCTCACATTTCCCCACATCAAAATAAACTTTTAGACAAATTACCTGCATTTGTTATTACCCATGGTGAAAATGAAAAACAAAATATTTGAGGGATTTAAAAAAAAAAAAGTTGTTTTCATTCATCTGGGCTTTCACCTCCTTAGTTGTACATGTGGGCATGGTCCAACTTATTCTGACTTACTTTGAACCTACTTGAATAAGTGTAAAATTGTGAGTAAATGTTATATCAACACTCTGCATACGAGACTGGTGTATATGTGAGAGAAAAATGTGATGCATATATGAAGTACAAATAGGACCAGTTGAAAAACTGGGAAGAAAAGAGAGAGAAAAAGGGTTCAAAACAATATCTTGTGTGTATATAGCTAAATAGATAATATAAAATTAGAATTATCTAGACTATCTTGCCCTAGTCCAGCATTTGTGAATACTTCACAAGATGTTTTTAGGTATGAGAAATAAACCTGTTTCAAAAATTACCGAATTACTGTTTTAGTAAAAATACTATAGGGAAGGCTTTTATGATACAGGCAGCAAAACTATGATGGACTTCAGGTAGATTGAGGAACATAAAAAACAGACATTAAGGCTATCAAAACTGCAGTGGGTCACAGGATTTTTCTATTTTTGTTGCAATAGAAATGTAATAGAAATGTAATCCTCTGTAAGCCAAGAAAAAAAAAATCTGAATATCTGTAGTCTTTAAAGGATAGATTCTGTCTCTCTTTCCTATTAATTATCAGTTTAAACATATATGCACTTCATGAGGAAGCAATGTATGTAGGAAGAAATGTTTCAGATGGCATCTTCTTTAGACTGTGGGTTACTTGAATACTTTTCAGTTTTGAAGGTCATGTCTTTCTGATGTTTTCTTGAAATTATTTAGCTCAACATCTCAAAAAAAGACTTATGACTTGCAAACCCAGATTTTCTCTGATTATTGCAGTTTGGATTTTGAATGGATTTTGCTGGTTCTCATACCGTATGCACTTTGAAATACTTTCAGTACCCAGAAATCTACTTCTGCTCCTAAAATATTTTCTAAAGATTAGTCTTGATCATGGCTTAAGCTACATTTTCATTACAGCCATGATTTGAGTATTCCCTCATGAAATACTTGCAGTCATGTTTTGCAAGCTGTCATGGAGCAGGCTTTGAGAAGCCCTCAAAACCATAAAACAGAACATCGACTGATGTTCTGTAAATCACCAAGAAAGGAGAAAAAAAATATATTTACAGATGGGAAAAAAATTAGTCAACAAAAATCAAGAGTTGAAGTCGAGTCTATTTTTTTACCACTAAATAAACCAAACCCATTGTAAAATGAGCAAAAAAATAGCTTTGTTTATTTATTTTTTAGTTTCTGAAGGTCAGATGGTCTCTTGGTTCTGCTTGTTTGTTCTTTCCAAGGCTGTTAAGTAGCTGTCTGAATAATGAAAGTGATCAATACTCCTTTACAGGGAAAGCAGGCACCTTGAAAATCATTCCTGAGATTTTCCTTGAATTGCACAAGTTGAAATGAAGACTCATTTTGATAAATGGTCTTCATTTGAGGCTATCTTGTGAGGTTCTAAGCCACTACAGCACTGAAAGCCACAAAGATAGCCACATTTACCAAAAACACTTCAGTAGTGACCCTAGCAGAGAAATGCAAGCTCTTAGGAAGCATGCACTGCCCCTTTACATTTATTTCTTGAGCGAAATATTCAGTAACCATCAGGCATAGATGAAGTCATCCCGTGGAGTTTGGCCACTTCACTGGCTTAGGGCTAGTCAGTAGTAGATTTCTGCAGAACCTACTACAACCCAAAGAAAATCATCTTATTAGCACAGATAGCTCATTTTGATGGAATGTGCTGGCATTTTTAAGCTTTCCAAATAGGGAATTTTAAGAAAGAGAGAGAACTTGTTGAGAAAGGGCTTCCAGCCAGAAGCGGTGATATAGATAAAAATGTCTTTCATTGTTTCCTGCCCCTCCAGAATCTAGCATAAAGCAAAAGCAGTGACTGTGATAATAAAGCCAAACGATAAATGAAAGAAGGAGCACTTCAACATAATCTAGATAACAGGAAAATTTTAAATGGACAATTTAACATGAGAGTCTGCATGGAATTATTTTTCATTAAACAATCAAAGCTTGTGGTAATGCAAATCAAATCCATTTTTAGCTGCAGGAAATTTTGACAATTTCAGAGGAGTAAAAAATATGAGAATAATAATATCATGATGGTAATTCACAGTAATTACAGAAAAGCATAATTGCACAACACAAGCACTAATCAAAGCTCAGAAGAGTACTTTGGCAGTCATTAGGATTTTAGAGCCATTAGCATTTACCTTTGTCATTGGGCACCACACAACAAGCATTATTAATTTCATGTCAATCTACAGCATAATTTCCCTGATCAAATATCAGTTCTTAATAACTAACCGCAAAGATTGGCTTATCTGACATTGATTTTTGTGAAGCATCTTAGAAAGAAAGCTTTGCTGGTGATTGCTTTGGAAGCAGCAATGCTCTTGTGAACTTGTGTTATTTCTCAAAGTTTGTGGACTGACCTATTTGTGTACAACTTTCATCCATTTCATTTGGACCTGCTGTCTTGAAAAACCTTCAGAACATTGTTTGTACTTTTCTCTTGGTATCTTACAAATATAATTTTTCTGAACTTCATGCATCTGGGAGTGTTAGAAACTAAAGTATTATTGAACTGTGCATATATTTTGTGCTGCTGCATAACCCATAATTTGTGCTCAGTATCATTTACAGTCTGATGTGCAGCTCATCCTAAATTCTTCTGAGCATAGAATTCATGCCGTTTGCTTTATTTTTTTGCCACTGACTGGCTATACTTTGACTCAGACTTACCTTGACTGCCTTGACAAAGAGAAGAACATTTTACAGTTGACACCATAAAGAGGTGGAGGTGAAAGAAACATCTGAAGTAATCAAAATTGAATTTAAGAAAGAGGAATATGTTTCTGGAAAACATACTATACCCGTGGAGAAGTGATCATCAATTAACAGGAAAGGAGCTGGTTTTCCAGAAACCTCAAGGGAGAAATAAAAGTGCAAGCAGATAGTTGAAATCAAGAACAAGTAATTGGAAATGGTCTTTTGGAGAAAGGATGTCCTGTAGTGACAAAGATCATGAAGGGCATGTGGTTTTTTTTTTCTTGGGTGAAGATGTGAAATAATGAAATTAACTAGAACCCGAACAACTAAAGCAGAGTTTTTAAGCTGTTCCTACTTATATGTATTTGGTATATGCACGCTGTTCTCTTACATTCAATAGAAGGACAGTTGGTTTTTGTGCAATAAAAGAAACAGACCAAAACCAGGACCCTAAACATGAAGTGTCAATTCTCTCAATCTTCTCCTTATGTATATATTTAAGTAATTCTGTTTTCTTTCTGACATTTAAAAGCTTTAAGAATGTAGATATATAGCAGTAGTCTATAGCAGAAGATGTTGGCTGGTAGATAAAATTATATTTCAATTTGGATTTCAGCCAAGTAAGATACAACTTCTCGTCAGGCTGGTGAGATTATTTCCCAGTGTCAGACAGATGAAGCATTTGAGTATCTTTTCTGTTTCTCAACTGACTCACAGTCACAGTGCTTTTCTTTTGCTTGTGGCAGGATTGTTTTTCTGTTAGCAACTTATTTTTTAACGCACCATTCTGACACCTTGACAGTTCATGTGCTAAATCAAACTTTACAATCACTGGCAGGCAGTTATTAGATGTATTGCACTTAATTAACTTTGCACCTAATTACAAGCAATGCTGGCCGATTACAAAGGGCATAAATATATTAGTGCCCTAGCTGTCACATCGTGAACATGGCTGTTTGAACAAGTCAAGCAAAAGCAATTACCACATTGTGTGCATGGTGAAGTGTAGCAGAGTGCAGAAAGAGGAATGAACTGTTTTACTATTCGTCAGAATTTAATTTTGCCCTTTGCATTTCAGGTGACCCAGATAGCAAAGAGTAAGAAAAAAAGGTTTCCTTTTGTCTGTATAAATATTTCAGGATTGCTTTGTGTGTGTAGAGGGAAAACAACAGTTACATGGTAGGAGCTGACTTAGGTTTTGTTAGATACCCACTCTTTGCCTCTATGGATGATGAAGTATGATGCTTATAGCATTAAGGGAAACAAAAAAATCCTCAACAGTCTCTAGATGATAAGCAGAATTTGTGGTTCAGAATTGCACTATGCAACTGTTGCTTAAGCAGCAGTTGCCAAAATGAGAACAGAATTTGGTATCATCTGTAGAGAAATAGGTTGTAAAGAAAAATGCTAGTGCTTATCTGATGTTCTGCAGAAATCTGTCTTGCATTAGCACAGGAAGAAAACATCTGTGCTTGAAAAGTAAGCTAGAAATGCACAGTAAATTTCCAAATTTCATAACTGGCTTTGCAGGCAGTCTGTATGAGAGATGTTTCCTTCTGCATCAAGTGTATTTTCTAACCCCTGCATGCTGTTTCTCATAGGAATATATACAAAGCATATTACAAGTGTTGATTAATTGTTGTTGCACATGCAGCAGTAGAGGGATGTTACCTTCATTTTACAAGAAGCCTGGCTAAGGAGGAAAACTGAAAATGTTTGAATACATTTCATTCCTTAAAACGTCTATTTGCCTGTTTAGCAGAAGAATAGCCTCTGAATTAGGAATGTTTTGGAACAAAACTAAAACTGTTTGATTTCCTTTTCAACAAAGTTTGGTTCAAGACTTCATTTATTCACCCATCTTAAGCACAGTCATAGGAATTTCATCGTCAGCAGTCTGTACCATCTGCTTTGTACAAGGTATTTAATACTTTGCACAAAAAAGCACCCAGGTCACATGAACCAATTTCATATATATTGGCCAAAAAAAGGTCACTAGAACTTGATTTTGCTTCAGGCAGATGGAAGAAAACAGAAGGAGTCACAATGTGGTGCTAAATTAGTGGCTGTAGGGCTTGCAAGCTGTTATTTAGAAGCTCTGAATAAAGTGAGCTGTGAGAATGTATGTAAACCTTTCCCAGCCTAGAACAACTACTCATTGTCATTCACTTTTAAATAGGCTGTTTGTGTTGTTTCTGATAACTCATGGAAAAAGTAGGTGGCCTTTAACAAAAGTTTTGGATGCCTTTGCAGTTGTATGTACATAAAAAAAAAGTCAATTGACTCCTTTGTATGCAACAGCATAAAGTAAAAAAATGGGGAGATAATGTGTTTTCAAATACAACATTACATCACTGCTGAAAACATTGATGAATGTGTTAAGAACTTGGGTGGCCAGTGATTTTTTACCAATTTAAAATTAGAGACATTACTGTAGAAAAATAAACTTGTGCAGGAAAATGTTCTGATGGGGTGATCTCAGAGAAATAAGTACTGTCAGTCAGGTAGCTTGTGCAAGAACACTTTGACTGTTTGGTTACTCCTTACTACAAGAGTCAGGAGCTCAGCTTAAGAGAGAAGTTAAATCATTAAAAGGTTTGTGTAAAGCTCTATGATTAGTGTTCAAGGGAAAAAAACACACTACTAAACTTTCCACTGATGAGGAACTGCAGGGTACAAGGATTTAATATGAAATAATCTAGACTTTATTCTTGCAACATACAAAGGGAGTTGTGTTCCACACAAAGTGCATTGAATTGTCATTTTCTTACTTGAATGTATTAGAACAAACAATCTATCAGTAATGTTTGAAAGTTAACCTAAAACCAGGCACCATCTATTTGAGCATAATCAGATAAGACAAGAAGTTGTTATAGTAGAGAATTACTGTATTTTATGTGCTTGAGATTTTTTTCTGGTGGTTACTCCTTTTTTTCCAATTGCTTTTAGTTAAAATATTCACTGAATATTTTAGTTAAAATACTCAATGATCAGTTAATATATTTTTGTTTCACTTTCTGATGTATTATAGTCCCATGATGGGGGAAAATGGGTATATGAGGTGTATGTCTGAAATAGCTGCTTCTCTTCTTTTGAAGCAGGATATCACTGTGTGTGAGGAGCTGTCTCTCTCTGGGCAGGCTGAGGGTTGCAATGAGAGGCACTGCTCGGCAGGGTTGGGAGCCAGGGCTCTGCAGAGCACTGGGGTCCCTCGGTTCCTCATAGCTTTCAGGCTCTCAGCAAGAGCTTGAGGTCCTGACTCTTACAGGTGAGATTCAGAATGCTGTTAGCAGTATCTGGTGCTCTCACAAGGTAGGGACTTCCAATCCTAGTGGTGATGTTCCATCACTTGAAACAAAACTGTTCATTAAGTGTTGATAATGTGTAAGCATTGAACAGTTGCCCTGTTTTATTCCTTCCTTCCACCCCATTCACAAATGAGAATATTAATAGGGAAATGGGAAAAGCTAGGAAGCCACCTGTGGCAACTATTTTCCCTGTTCTGTAGCATTTCACTGGCCACTGTGGAGTCTTCAGCTTTTCTATATGTATCCTATTTGTCTTAATTGAACAATTGACAGAAAAGCGACCTTGCTAGTTTTTATTCTGTAAATTGAGAGATTCCTCAGCCATGATTTCTAAAGACGTAGGGCCTTAGTGCTCTCCTAAGTCATCCGGCCTTCTGAGATTCAAGAAAGTCATCTTTCTTGGCTTTTATCCTTTTTATTGAAGTATCTAAACAAAAACTGGAAACTACAGTGATACGTGAAGAAAAATATTTTGAAAGCCCCCTGACTAGATTTTACATCTAAGTCTGCTTTTTTTTTTGTGGAACTGCATGGTTTGTAGTTTGACTTTTATAGTCTGTTATAATGACTCTTTCCATCTGAGTGCACCGTACTGTAGGAAGCTAATTGACTTTGACTTCTCTGCTCCTGTTCCCAGTGGGATAATGCCAGTTGTAATTCTTCCATTGATTGTTTAGAGCAATTAGCAGAAAACAAATTTCTCCGAAGAACATATAATTTGGCTTTCTTGCTCTCTGCAATTAAAACTGATCAATTTGTTATCTGGAAAAAAAAATTAATAAGAAACACATTCCATCTGTTTATTAGCTGAAGAGACAGGTTACCTCATCATTAATGTCATCGGTAATTAGCACTCTCGTGCTGCCACCATCTGTACCAGTGGTTGGCAATCTGTCAGCAGCTTCACATGCCAGAGCTGATTGTGTTTATCTGTGCCAAACAATGGGCAGACCATGCGTGATCCTGAAATTTGTAAACAGTAGATGGCTAATGTAATTTAACTAGGCGGTTTTGTTCTATGTGTGACTGTAGCCTTAGGAAGGACATGAGGCTTTAAAGCTCCAGGGCAATTCCCAATCATTGGGTCACCAACACTAGGCCCAGAATGTCATTCCCAATTAATCAGGTTTCTGATGGCCAAAACTGGTATTTGTTCCCACTTGGGATGAGGTCTAGAAAGGCTCTGTGGTTGAGGTGGTGGGATCTGAAAAAATCTGACTGCTTCGTAAAATAGCTTCTGAGGGTCAGAGACTCTTATATATAGCGATTTGAAAACTTGTGTAAAAATACATTTGTAAAGGTGGATGTCTGATTTCTGTGCTTAAATTTAGATCATAATTACAATAAGTGAATAGACATATATATAAGTAGTTAGTGAATAACTTGGGTACTAATTTTTCATTGGTACTCTCCTATTCTATGTAGTCAGTCATAGGAGCAATATTTACAAGTACAGGTAGAAATTAAATGCTTTTTTTTTTTTTTTTTTTGGACACGTGCTTTCAAAGCCTCCATTAAGATATATTCAGGTATGAAATGATGAAATATCAAGATTAGTGGATATCTGTGAATAGTGCTTATCACTAATACCTAGGCATTTTCTTCTTTGGAGCTATTAGAGAAGAAGGCTATTGAAGTTGTGAAATCCAGTTGACACTGTAGAAGAATTAGTAGTATGAAATTTCCAATGAACTGGTAGACGTTTGCCTTTGGTGTATGAAGCCTAAGTTCAGGGAGTGATCTCTTTCTGATGTGAGAACATGGATATGCCATTGAAAATTTTGGATCTCAGTCTAGGGTGAGAGGAATGATGAATTTCAGCGAGTCCATTGTAATGTATAGCTAAAACGGTGTAGTATTGATATTTATTGATGATTGTTCGTATTTATTCAGAAAACATAGTTTTCACACAGACTAATCCAAAGCACATTGAATTGAAATATTTATTTGAATTTCAATAAGTTATTGAGTAGATCTACTTCATATAAATTTTTACGTGTGCTGTCTTCAGAAGCCATAAGAAAGAGTTCCAAGATGTAGGGCTGGAGCATGCTGCTGGAGATTACTGAAATTGATGGGAAGACTTATGCAGACCTCCTTCAGTGTTAAAACATGGTTGAGGTTGGAAGACAAAAGTTCTGTGGAGATAAATTAGGAAGGCAAGTTATGGTTCTCCACTGTTGGTAGAAACTTCTTGAAGGCAAGTAAGTGTTCATTCATGAGTTGCCTGTATCACTCTTCTGAGGTACTTCTAAGTGACAGTTCACACATTAATATGATTTAGCTATTCTCAAGTATACAAACAATTCTGGTTTTTTTCCTCTGAAGTGGAAAGCTTAGTGCAGTCATTATCACCACAAGGGATGGGAGTCATGAGCTGAAATGTAGGTGGGTGCAGTCATCTCAGGTACACACCAGTATCCTGTCTAGGTCTTGAAGGCTAGTTGTGCTACCTGGCAGAATTGAAGATAATGGAAAATGATCAGTCCTTTTAGACCTTACTCTCTGCTGTCATCTTCATGTTACTTGCACTGTAAGGAATATTATTTCATCATTTTAGGAAAAGATCAGAAAGATAGGAATGTAAATTAGAGGAAGCATGACTGGGGGGAAAAAAAGGAGAAAAAAAAAAAAAGGAAGAGATTGAGTCAAGAGTGTAAATAGAGAATATTGAACTCAGCTCCAATCCCAGAAATTTTGTGATTTGTTTGCAGAATTTGAAAACAGAATAACATTCATTTTGCTGAAGGTTTTTATTGCTTTTATCTTTTATAAAAGTTATGCTTATCAGCTATGAAAACATTAATGCTTTGTTTTAGCTAAAATGTGTTCACAAGATAAAATTGAGTTATCTTTTATTCTTTGATTGATTGATCTAATCAGAATACTATGCTTCTGAAACTGAGTCCTCTCCTTTTTTTTACCAAGGCAAAATCTATCTTTCTTTCTCTTTCCTTCCTCCCTCCCTCCCTTCCTATTCTATCTATTCTATCTATTCTATCTTTTTTTTAAAATGCCCACTGAATTGGGATAGATGACAAAGCAAGCTCATAACATAATTTTTCAGTTAGAAAAATGTAATGTAATAATATTAGACTATTAAAAACTGTTTCTTGTTGGTAAATAATATTCATTCAAGCAATGCATAATTAATTGTAGACAAAGATCAATTAAGAAAAGTCATCTTAAACTTGGCTTATTTTATTAGTCTCTATGGTCATTGTCAGTCAAATCATTACATACTTGTCAAATGGAAGTTCAGGACAGATGGGTTAAATGTCAGTGAAAATTGCAGAAATATACAGTTCTTACTACTTTTATGCTTATTTGTTCGTTTTGTGATATTGCAACTAAAGCTTGAAGTAATCAGTAATCATTCAAAATGCTCAAAATACCAATTTAATTTTAGTAAGAATTTGACCTAGCTGTAGGAATGGAAATGTCTTATCAGAGTGTATAAAACCTTAAGGTTGTTCATTTTATGAAGATGCAAAATAAAACTTAATAACAAAAATGCTACTCCCTCTAACAAATGAGTGAAGGAATGTCATGTAACTTCACTGAGGGCTTCTAGAAAATTTTCAGGCCTTTCCCATTTGCTTTATAGTTGGGCAGGTTCATGCAGCTTTTGGCATGCTTCTCTGCTCTAAGAAATGTAGCACTTCTGAAATTTCAGGTAGTTCACTTTAAATTTCAGCTGCCTCCTCCTTTGACTGATGGATGCTTTATGCAGCACAGTGAGTCTTGAAGAATATAAAGTAGTAGTGCTGACATTCATATAATGTGCTACCAATGATGGGACTCATTGAGAAGCGTGTCAAGTGAACACACTCCTCAAGAATTCCATAATTGGTAGCATATTATATAAATTTTTCTTCAGAGAGTGTAGCAGGATAGGCAGTGTCCTGTCTTTGTGTTTGTGAATGCGCAAGCACGTACTCAGAATCATCACACCACCAGATAGATGTAAGAGAAATATCTGTAGACAGCAGGATTATTTGCCAAGTTGCAAGGTGTTAGAACATTTGGAAGTCATTTTAGTTGACTAATGCTGGATATGTTCCCTCACCATTATAGATACAAGGGTAAGCATCCTGAATTATCTGCTAGGCTCTTGAAAAAGCTTTAGGCAATTTTCATAATAATGAATATCAGCTCCCAACTTTGTTGCCTCTTTTCCTTCCCAACCTTTCTCCTTGCTCTTCACAGCTTTTCTTCATTCTGTGCTGTAGTTGGATGCATCTTCAGACTTATTGTGTCAGCAGTCAAATTTGGAGATTTTTTTGAGACGTGCTGATGCTGGCATTTTCAGTGAGTAAAGCTGTCCAGAACACTTCAATATAACCCTCTTCTGGCAGCACTGTGAGTGGTGCATCAGTGGTAGGTATCAGATCTGAGCTAATGCAGGTCAGGTTTCTTGGTGCTTGCTGGTATTTATGGGGATGGAAAAAATAAAATGGATTTGCCCAGTATATTGCGGGCAATTTCAAATGCAAGTAAGGGGGTCATGAATCTGAATCCCTTATCCATCATAACTCCTGGGGGCAGAGGATAGCTGGGACAAAGCCAACTCCATGTGGTCTAAGTACTGAGCTAAGGAAAAGAGGAGTTTAGTAAGAATGGTTATTGACAGAAATCCACTAAAGGCAGTAGGTACATATTTGCTGTACTGATGCAATCCTACTGCAAACTTACTTTTTGCCTCCTTTGATCACAGAATGTAAAGCTTCATTGTCTGAAGCTTCTTTTTCTTTTTTCCTTTTCTATCACAACACATTCAATGACACAAGAAGTTGTGTCCCACACCAAAGAAGAAAACGTCTAGAAAAAAATGTATTGAAATTTCTTTCAGCTCTTTTTCTTCTGAAAAAGATTAACTGGGACATTAGGTGCATCAGTTGGTTTTTGTCACCACTAATATTGACATGTGAGCTGAGGAAATTAGTGTCTCTATATTTTCATATATATACTTATATATTTACCTGTCTGCAAATGTTTGGATCATGGCAAACAGTTTAGTCTTGGGTACAGTTGACACTTTGTTAAAAGTAGTTGCACCAAAAATAGGCTTATTTCATACAAATCAAAGCTGGATCTTGTTGCCAAATAAACTGGCCCCAGGGTCCTGATGGAACTGAATTGACAATGATCAGGCACTCACTCTATTGATATCTGTGGTAGGATAGAGAACTATATTGTATGCTTCAAATAATAAAAATTTAGATCACCACAAACACTCCTCAGTGATAAAAAGAATGTTTTATTTTGGCTCGCATCCTCTGAGATAGAATGAATTTTGAACACCAATTTATGATGTACAGTTTTACAAGTGCGGTTCTTGAGTGATGTCACCAAATTCTTTGCACGAATGTGCATGCTTACTTTTGAATGTTAGATTTAAAAAAAAAATAGTATGGACTGTTTTCTATTTTGAAAATAGAAAAGCTTTGAGACTGATTTTTGGGGTTTTAATCTGATACAGGAAAAGAAGGTAACTTTTTCAAAATAGATGCATAGACTACGTATGCAAACAGGAATGGAAATTGCCTAGAGAGCTTTCATGCTACAAGGACATCGTGTGATTATTTTTATATTCAGCCATGAAGATATTCTGTAGTAATATTCCACTTCTTGTTTTACAGTGTTGAATGAAGGCTGAGACATTAAAAGCAGGGTGTAAGAGGAAAAAAAAATATAAGAGCAGCTAATGAAAACCTTATTAAAAAACCATGCATGTCAGACTGTTCCTTCTGTAATGTGTGTGTTTGTAATAGAAGTTCTGAATTCTGCAGGTTCCTAAAAATAATGAAGAAAATTGGTCAAGCAAAAAAAAAAAAGTTTTTCGGAAACTTGAGTGTTTCTGAACCCCTTAGCATGCAAACTGTACATCTGCATAAAATCAACCTGTGCCCTGCTGATAGCTTTTATATTGTTCCCCTTGTATGCATCAATTTTTTTGCTTGGTTGAGCTTACTTGAGTAAATGTTCTATGATTTTATGGGGGGGGGGGGGGGGGGGGGGTGAATGATGTTTACAGTTTCCACGAGTAATGGAAGTAATGAGTAATGAGGCAAAATGTAGAACTAAATGAGGCAGGTAGTGTCACCAAGGAGAAGGCTACTCTCTTATCTACAGTAGGAATCTTCTGGTCATAATGTATTTGCCCCATTTAAAGAAAGGAATAACTGGACTAGGGAGGGAGAATGGTCAAAGGATTGTGAATACTGCCAGTGTGACCTAATGTTGGAAACCTGCTTTAGCAGGGGAGTTGGATTCGATGATCTCTTGAAGTCCCTTCCAACTCCTGCAATTCTGTGAAATATTCCAAGGAGGAAGCTGTAGTGTGGAAATAAGTCAGAAGATTCCAACATGAAGAGTCAGGGTGCACGAAAGATAAAAAACTAAGAGGGAAAGCAAAAATGATAATGAACTGTAGTGAAAGGAAACCACTTACTTGCCTACAAGGGCAGAAACTAGGGAGGCAGGAATCGGATCTGAAGTTAGAGAAGAAACAGAACCTACTGACTTTGAGAAAAATTTGCACAAAAGTCGTTCCCTTTAATGTGACAGAGTATCAAAAATTACTAGTTTGAAGCCTTTAGATTAATATAAAGAATTGAAGGAAATACTGTGTTCTCAGAAGAGATGGGACAAACATGTCAAAACCGGAAAGCCTTAGGCTCTTTCTTGGTCTTACTCTGTCAGAAAAAGGTTGTCGATCTTAGGGGCGAGTAAGCCTGATGATAGCAAGCTGGTAGAAATTATGAAGCTAGAGAAGTGAAACAATGTGAAAAGTTCACTATTTCTTGCCTTTGAGAATATAGAATAGTAGAAGTCAGGAAGGAAGAGGTGATTAAGATCCAAAAGATGATGGTTTGTTAGAAAAAATAGCTTGCATTCCCCTAGATGAGATGTTTGCCATGGTGAATGCAATGCCTATCAGATGCTTGTAAATGTGGTCTAGAACTGCCGCCCTGGACTTCAGCCATGGGCTCTTAAGTAAATACTGTTTTGAAAGCATGACATTATGGAATCTGAATGTACGGGGCTGGCTTTGCAATAAGTAGACTTTATGGGACATACTCTGGGGGAAGTGTATGATTTATGTACTGAATAATCTTTCCTCTTTTGCCCACTGAATAAATATTCATACTGGCTGGCAGGCCCAGAATCAAGGAAAGTGCTGGGCTGCTGCTGGAGAGATGATATGACATGTAGGTTGCTCTGAAAGTACATGATACAAAATGCAGGTAAATTATTTGTTTTATATAAAAACATATGAAAGGAACAAGTCTCTTCTTTAGTGTGACCTTAGCAAATTCTCAGTGTAATTTTGAATTTAAGTGCCTTCTCTTGTTCTCAAGTATTAGGTCGACAAATGACAAAGTGTTAAAGTACATTAATACCAAGCAGGGGAAAAAGTAAAGGCGTCTATGATAATTTTGCAGTTGACTTTCAGAGTACAGTTCCACTTACATACATGTGAATTTTACCAGCTGCATCTTCAAATTATTTGCTACTTTCTCTTCAGGTTTAGCTGTGGAAATATATGCAAACTTATTTCTATTTGATCATGTCCTTGAAGAAAATCTCCTTGAAAACACGAAGACCATTACAATTGAAAGAGTAAGCATGCTAAATTGCTCCAACTAAAACTAAATTGGTTAAAATGTGCTGTATGCAGGCAGCATTATTTGAAACACAGGTTTATTACACAATCGAGCTGATAGCAATGATTCAGTGATAAATCTTCCCCCTAAGCTTGTCACCCCTCCAGACAGCAATACTTTAAATATGCACAACATGTTAGGAGAATGCCCAGGACACTAAGTCAGTCTTTGTCAGTTTGGTGTCACACATCAGTGAACTAAATATTGATTTAACAGCTGCCATAGGCTTCACTGCACGCATCATCTGAAGGTATGAGAGATAATGCTAGGATGGTACATCAAAACAATGGGAACTGTTTCTTTTCAGTAGAGTGGATATAGTGTGCACCTCACAGAATAACATTAATTGGTTTGTCCTTAAAGAACAAGAATAAATAAGAGCCATTAAGTGTCCTCTGTGTGTGGTATCAGGGTGTATGCCACAGTTATAATGTGTGAAAATTAAGTATTTTTTTCCTTTATTTATTCTACTTGTCCCAGGGGTAATCTGCTCCAGCACCACACTAGCTCTTTCCAGTCTTGTGCAAAACCATATAATACATCAAAGAATTAGGATCGTGTTCAATGTGAGAAGAGATTCAGGTTAAGGAAAGTATGACAGAGTGGATTTGTTTGCATTCCCTTAACAACTGTAGGGTATGGAACTATTGAGTTCAAATGGCTGTTAACATTATTATTGAGTGCTGACACTGTAATAAGGAAGCAATGCCCCAGAAATTTGTAATAAAATGGTACATTACTTTCTCCTTTTGGGAGAATTTTTAACCTGTTAGCTGGGACGTGAGATTGGAGAACAGTTTAAATGGATAGCAGTCAAAGTACTTCAAAATAGTGATTTTCACGTTTTTTAGACAAATAGAGTGTTTTCTACTATCCTAATGCTACAGTTCTTCTGCTCTTTCCCTCTACCACACTTCCAACAGAAATTTCAGCCGGTGTTGAATCTTGTTGATGTGTTTGGGCAGTGGAGGATGAAGAGCCTGCGCTCAATGGTGTCACATCTGAGATGTGCCAAGGCATTCTGGGAAAATTAGTGATCTTAAGGTGAAATATGTTGTGGCACAAATGCAGGAACTTCATTTCACTCTTCACCGTCTCTCCATAATATCTACAATGTGTGCCGATATTTGACATAAAATATTTTTGAAAGCTAAATCTTCAGCTTTCAGTTCCAAAAATCATAAGGACTGGCAACAGATCTAACATTTAAGATTTGGAAGTGGCCTCAAAAGAATAATGTGCTTTGACATATTTCTTTGTTCTTTTAAAGTAAATGAAACAATTAGTCCAAATGAATTTCCAGAGGAATTTCTTGTCTGCAGAAAAATCATGAATAATAATAAAAGAATAGAGTGCAGAAAGGAAGAAGGGGTCATTAGGGTAAGTAATGTATGGTTGAGAAACAAAAGCCAGTTTCAAGGACTCTTGAGGTTCTGCTGAAATGTTCTGTTTCTATTTCAAAGTGTTCAGTAAGCCAAAAGTGCTACAGTAGGTCGTATGAACTTCTGCAAAGTGCTTCATGCACTCATTTTATTTCTGTCTTACATAACTGATTATCCTCCAGTTTTGTCTAAAACACTCACTGCACATCCTTATTTCTGTTAGTGGAAAGCATGTACACTTGCAAATGTAACTTGTATCATATAAGAGCAAGCTGATTTTTCTGCTTTTCTGCTTTCTCTTAAAACATATTTACCTTATTTTGCAATTCTGACCATCTCCCTCTTATTTTTATGTTGACTAACCTTTCTGTTCTGCCTGACTACTAATGCTTAGAGCACAGGCATATTGTTGTAGGTCAAGCTCGTTTTATTTGCTGTGTTTTTCACTGAACAGGGCCTTCATTCCTGGGGGTAGTGACAAGACACTACAGTGTCATATAAACCATATGTATATATGTGTATGTGTGTTCATATCATGATATCAGTATTGATATCAGTAAGTATCTATATGTAATCTCTGTATTATCTGATGGCACTTAACTTCCTGCCACAGAAATAAGCTATCTGTCTTCAGATCCTGGGATTTTAGGAGAATGTTATAGGTGTTTAATTTCAGAAATGAACAATATTTTACGAAAATGAATCTATATACTCTAGAATAAGATTCTGTAATACAGTTAAGTGGTTTAGAATCATAGAATCCTTAGAGTTGAAAAGGACCGTCAAAGGTCATGTAGTCCAACTCCCCTGAAATGAACAGGGACATGCACAGCTAAATCAGGTTGCCCAGGGATTGATCCAGCCTCATCTTGAAAGTCTCCAGGGACAAAGCAACAACCTAATCTCTAGGCTACCTGTTCCAGGTACTGTTCCAGTGAGGTTACACCCTCACTGTAAAATACTTTTTCCTTATGTCCAACATCAGTCTACTCTCATTGAGCTTGAAAGCATTTCCCCTACTTCTATCACTACTGACCCTCCTCAAGAGTCTGTCTCCTTCTTTCCTGTAGCTCCCCTTTAGATATTTCAAGGTTGTTGTAGGTCACCTCACAGCCTTCTCTTGTCCAGGCTGAAGAGTCCCAGCCCTCATAGGAGAGGTGTTCCATTCCCTGGATCATTTTTGTTGCCTTCCTCTGGTAGTCTCAGGTGAAACTGATAGTATTGTAGTTCCTGGGATCATCCTTTTTACTCTTCTTAAAAATGGGTGTGATGTTGCCTTTTTTCTGGTCACCAGAGACTTCACCTGATTGTCACTTTTCAAATATAATTGAGTGACTTGGCAACTACATGTTTAGTGCCCAGAACTTTTCATGATGTGTAGTAGTCCTTTGCCTCTTACTAATTTTATTTTAGAAGTCAATAAATTTTAGGAACAGTAGTAAATCAGGTTTATTTAACTGGTGAGAGGCAGTTATCACAGAATGGCTAAAAATGCATTTGGCTACAAAAAAGCCAATCTCCTGCTTTGCTACTGTACATTTAATCTCCATTCTCTCTGCACATAAACTGTCCTCGGTACTTAAGACTTCAACAGGGCTGCAGAATTCGGCATGGTTTGAAAGAAGAGAAAGGAAGAGTGTTCACTACCATTCAGCAGGATTTTTGCTCATCTTATCATACGAACTGCTTTTGATATGCACATATCAGGAATCTCAGCAATGTCAACACTTGTTAGCAATTTGTATTTTCAGGGATGCTTGTCTGGGTGGGTAGCACAGTGTAGAATTCTGTAGATCCAGTTGGTCTGCAACGGAGCATGCCTGAATAGTTGCAAACTTACTAACAGAAATAGGTCAAACTTTGTCAGAAGGTGCCAATATTTCAAAGTTACAAGCATATCATTTTGCTGTAGAATTTTCTCAACATTTTTTCTTTGCCTATTACAAAATTATATCCCACAGTTACTCTGCACTAAGTGTCCCTAAGTTCTGTTACACCAGTCACCTTAAGATGCTGCAGACCGAAGTCACTGCTTTTGTAACTCTTTTGACTTCAGTAGTTTGTAGGAAGAGAATTTGGTGTTCCATTTTAACTAAGTATAATAGAGTGATCTTTGCAACTTCCCAGGTTTGCAATTCCCACAGCCTTTTTCACAAAGTAAAGGAGATTAATTTTAGAAATAGTAGGCTTTACAGATCCCAGGACATTTCTCCTAACCATTATTTTGCTTTGAGTAAGTAGGCTTTCTGGCAAACTTTCACTTTTGGGGAATTATTTCTCAGATATTTTAACAGCTAAACCCTATTTAAAGTATGTACCAATGGGACGTGTCTTCAAGCCCAGTAAGTTTGCTATTATTTCCTATCTGAAAGAGAACAATCTCAACAGCTTTAGTAAGAACTTACAGTTGCTATCAGCTTTCCTGATGATGGGCAGAAGGCAGGATGTTTTGTTGGAACCTGAGACACATTCTGGGAAGTCTGTAAACACATTTTTAATTAGATGACTAAATCTCATTCCTGGCATGGCCACTTGAAGACGGGCTGTAGCCTTATCTGCCTGAAAGGGATTCCTAGGAACAGAGAAGGACTGCTGGTTCCTTCCTTGTGGCTTTTAGTTGCCACACAGCACTAGGGAGGTGTGTGACTGGGGTCTGTATCTGTTATGCCCTCCCTGGATGTCCTCACCAGGGGGCTTGCAGAACATGGTAAGCTAAGTCCTTGCTTTGGAGATTGCTCAGCTAGTGGGGACTCAGGAAATTCTTGATGTTGCAAGAAATCAGGTTGTCTCTAATTAATTGTAGTTGAGCTAATTGATATTTTGGAGCAAAATACTGATAAAATTGGTAGTATATTTCCTTTTGAAGTAGGATCTTCACTCTGTGCATTTGATTCAGGATAAAAACAATTTGTTTGAAAATGATGAGGATACTTCTGCAATTCTTAAAGTTTTTAAAAAATTTCTTGTAGTTGTTATATGTATTTTTTCCCATGTTTATGATTTTCTTCTCTATAGGCATCCAGCTAATTTGAAAATTAATGCCTCTCTGAACCAAAATGGGAGGCTGATAAAAGAGGCATAAAGAAGAGGGAAGAAGGTGTAGTTATGAAAATCTTTAAATAAAAGTGTTTTTTTTTTTTTTTTAAGTGATTAAGCAAAAAGGTGAGAAACTTTGAAAAGGGAAAAGAAAGCTTGAAATCCAGTGAAGCGCACACAGGAGAAATAGTGTGGAAGTGGTTAACAAAACTGTTTTCAAACTTCTCTACCATTTTGTCTTGGCAAGGGGAAATATCAAAATCATCAGCGTGGTTATAAGGTTGAGATTTTTGTGTCTCTTTCACAATCCCATTTCAGCACCATAGAAGAGAGACCCCAATCTTTATTAGACATGTGCCTTAAATGGAATTTGCCTTTTTATGATAAATAGAGAATCATCTACGTACTTTATTGTTCTTTTCAGCTTTCTCAGCAAGGAAGATTGGCCTCTTTATACTGGAAGACCTTTGTCAGCGGTATATGCATTTCACAGCACTTCCACCTTCTTTGTACAAGCTTGGTTAAATACATCAGTAAGTGACATAATTTTCACATAAAAGTCAAATTATTATGTAGTCAGAAATAATTAAATATGTGAATTCACTGTTCAGTTTAAACAAATTTGACTATTACTAGTCCAGAAGTAATAGAAGATTAATTCAACATTTATTAGCGTTTATATGCTAACAGATATAATCGTGTTTTGCATATGAAGTATAGTTCTACTCATAATTAAATGTTTGCCCGCTCTCATATTTTATCAGTAGAGTGAAGAATAGCTTTATGATGAGCCAAATTAGAGTAGAAGTATACTGTGCTAAGTCAGTCTTTCTCAAATCTTCCTATTCCCAATGCAGAAACTCATTGTTGAGTGCAAGGGGCATCATACTACCTTCTCAGCATCGGGAGATAGATAAGGTCAAATTATTTATACAGTACAGAATACATTCCACTGACTTTCTGATAATACTAAAATTTAAAAAACCCTTATGTCAATTTTAAGCCTGGCTACGTGGCATAAAAGAAATGTTCTAACAATACATGTGTATACTTAATTTCCATATTGCCTGATCCAATTAACTTATATAAATCTGGCATCTTTACATTAATTAAAAAGAGAAGGCTGGTTTGAGTACATGAGAGCTCAGTCAGAATGATTGCCCTGAAAGTGTGAGTACAATCAGAGGCTTTTGTTTTTCATGACGTACTCTAAGCTATACATACCATATCAGGTGTAAGAAGCCTACCTTAATAGTGGCATTTTTCCTCCATCTCCGCTGTTCATAGTTTTGCAACAACCTTCACATACTGTTCTTCAGAATATTAGAAGAGCAGGAACAGTGCATACCAAGAAGGCAAAAAAATTTAATGTCCTGTACAGCATGATCTTTTTCTGTCATTACTTATCTGGTTATAATATTGAAAAAAAAAAATGTTGGGCTCTTCAGAAAATAATCCATTTAAAGCTCTTGAAAAGTGCCTGTTTTTATCAGTATTAGTTGCTTCCAGTGGGGCTAAGTGTTAGTGAATATAAGTTTTCACATCATCTGCGACTAATGATGACAAGTACAAAGGAAAGAGAATGAAAGTTGTTCTTATTATTGTTAATCTTACTTAATCATACTATTTATTGTTTTGAGCCTAACAGAACTCTTCTCTGTTTATGGCTTTTTATGTTACTTTTTAGTATTATGATCATTACCTAGCTCAGAGGACAATTTTCCTTTATCCATCCTTATTTTTTTGTGTATACATAAATGCTACAAAGTGCTGTTTGGTTTTGATGCAGCTTTCAATGGGAAGCCACACTTAGGAAGATCAACTACCTAAAAGCAGTTTACTGTCCAGTACAAGGGACAAAGCCACAGCTGTATAGCCTGAGGTCAGTTTTTCCATAGTGAGTTTACACTGACAGGTATGGGAAAACATGGGACACGCAGTAGCTGAGGAGGATGTACCGAAATGGCAAGTTAGAAACTTGGAAATTTAATTTCCGCATTTCTGTGTTCAGTCTTCCACACAAAAGGATTTAAAAAAATGCTGTGCTTTGGAAGCCTTTGTGTGACCTTGTTTATTGCTGTTAATACTGTAATTACTACTACTGTTAGGTACTATATAAGATATTATAGGTGTATGCACACATTGTACGTAAAGGTAGACTCTCCTGTTTAGTGTGTCTTTATGTACAAGTGAGCTACTAGTTTCTAAGTATTTCTTTCCTCAAACAACTGTGCAATTGTCATTTAGTCTTGAGCATCTCTCCCAGTTTGCTTTTGGGCCTGTTATGTTGGATTGTGTCAAAAACTTTGTAATGTGATGTGAATTTGCATTACAGCTCTTCCCCTGCTTACCAGGCCAGTTGTTAACGAGGGACAGTAAACTGCGTTAGCATTTTGTCTTAATTGCTCTTTGCTTTTTAGTTCACAGTGCTTTAGGTGCCTATGAATTGATAGTAATAATTTTTCTAAATGTTTTCTCAGATAGGTAAATTAATTTGTCTGTACTATATTTTCACAAGCTGTCTTTTTTTCCCCCTCTTTGTTTTTAAAGATTGTTTGATCTTCTCCAGTTTTCTGTATCTTCACTGAGTGAGTAAGGACTGCAAATAGGACAGAAGTCTGTGCTCTGACAAATAAGGAAATAGGAAATACTGACATAAGAAACCAGAAAAGAAGTCATGTTTTAATGAGGGACCTCAGTAATTATTCTTTTAATAGAATCCTTTTTGTAATTAAGTAAAAAGCTTGTAATGTTCACACTCTCATTTCTATATTCCTTCATTTTGTTTATCATGCAGAGGCATGGCTTCAGCTGGCTAACAGTAAGAGACTATTCCTGGTTTATTTTTCATTGGGGTCTTCTGTGCCACACAGGATTTTGGTTTGAACTTTCCATTTTTGTCAGAGGACAAGAGGCTGAAGCCTGCAGGATAAGCAGTAACATCTAATGTGGCACAACTGCTCTGAAGATAAACTAAGTGACTGTTCAATACAAGAAGTAGTAAACATCTGGGGGTCATTTGAAACTGTAGCTGATCACTCACTATGAAAGACAGGAAAAAAATAGTTAATGTTTCTTTCTTTTCTGGGTATGGGAGTTGATCTTTGTCACAATTTTCCCCTAACTGTACTGTCAGGAGAGGTACGCATATTTTAAAAGGCAGCAGTACTTGCCTCAGGTCACAGAAGTAAAGGAGGAACTTGAAATTGGGTTTTGCTTGTTTTCTATCCAGAAGCAGGAAACTCTTCTGATAGAAATAATTTTTGTTTTAAGTTTGACTGAAGTGCCTACAGATACGTGCAAATCCAGGTAACAACCACAAGAAAAAAGAAAAAAATCTTCCTCTAAAGCCTCCAAATTAATTATTTTTTCTACTATACCAAGAAGAACTGTAAATCATATCTGTATATATAACTTTTTTTTTTAAACAGGGCTTTTGTTAAACAGCCAGCTTCGTTTGTGTAGAAATGAAATAGAAGAGGGGAGGAAAATGGATAGGAACAAGGTAGTCTTCTTCAAACAGGCCTAGTGATGTCACTTGAGTCTATTGGTGATCCATTTCATTGTGGGATTGCTTTCTTGTAAACCCACAAAACCATGCAAAATGGGACTTTGGAGTTCTCACGTCTGCTCTGAGCTATTCTAAGTCTTCTTATCCTGGTCCCCACTGACCAAAACAAGTGTAAAGGAGTGGCATCCAGTTCCCTCAGAGCTTTCCCAATTATGTCCAGTACCACGGAATAAGCAAGCTCTAGAGCTATCCCATCTGCTATTCAGCAGTAAGAGAGAGGGCTTTTAGGTCATCAGTATCTCTGACATGTTCATGATGAGGATGAATCAGTATGGGAAGGGGATTTCTAGAGGGGAATTTCCTCATCTGGAAATCCTCAGAATTCAACAGGACGGTCTCTTAACAACCTGTACTAACTTTCAAGTTGACCATGCTATGAGCAAGTGGTTGAACTAAACAATTTCTAGAAGTTAATTGCATCTTAAATCATTCTATAATTTTACTTCAAGTACTAGAAACTTTATACCTCCTCTGTAAGATCTGAGCTCAGAAAAAATGGGGAGTCCTGCTGCATGCAGAGTCCAGAACCTTGGCTGGTTAATTGGAATAGCCTTTTCCCCAGCCTCTGAGCTCACCAGCTTACATTCCACCCGTGTAATAAATGAATTGGCCGTCTTCTTTGAAAGATTTTGAAGACCATATTCAACTGTCAGACATTCCTGATCTCAGAAGTCAGCTATGACCACTACTGCCTGGCAGCTTACTCGTTGGCCTAGCTGTGAATGGTTAAGGATGGCAAGGTATAGTGTCCATCTTGAGATCAGAGGGTAGAGGAAGCTGAGAGCCATTACTAAGAGCTCTTGTGTTGCTTTCAGCAACAATGATGTTAGCCACCTGTGTTAGCCCTCTGCGCTCACTGTATGCTTAGGGAGAGGCCTGTCCCGTACATCCCGTAGCCCCGCAAGACGCCTACTACAACACTCTTGTCTCAGGGAAAAAAAGCTGCCACTCACTCCTAACAGTTCCTGCATGTCTTCCTTCCTTTTCAGCTCTTGAAAGATGTGCAATGTTATTCTCCCTTCCTTCTCTTTCCACTGTCATAATGTAAGATGTAGTCTTCTTAATTCTTTCAGTACAGAGCCACAAAGGGAAAAAAATGTGGGAATCTCACTTTTTCTATGGGTATAAATGAAAATTGGTGTTTACGCCATTAAATTCTCAAAGAGAAAAAGATGAGATGCTGCTTTTGCTGATGTAGTGAAATAATGAAAGTGCAGTTCTAGATCTTTAAAAGTACGTCTATTGGAACATGAGCTAGTATATGGAGTGAATTTGCCATCTCAACAATCTAAGTTACCCCATGGGTTTTCATGTACCTTGGAGAATGTTGTCTGGGAAAAACTTAACTTTGAGAATGTAGTAAATGTACAGTTATCAAAAGTGACATTTAATATTAATGGTGTAGGAGATTCTCTAGAACCTTTTCTACACAGCTATGGCAAGGTAAATTTCCAAAGCAGTATTCTTGAGTCTTGCTGCCACTGCAGATATTACTGGATATCACTTGGTTGAGCCTTCCAGTGGTGCTTTGAAAGGGTGCACTCGTGTGTAAAAAGTTAGCTTGTTTCCTTGTTGGTGGATTTTCTGGGGAATGTAAATACAAAAGCATTCCTCCCCATAATACAGAAGCAGGGTTCACATATCAGAGTCAATTCCTTCCAAGTGGGATATTTGCTTTACCTGGAGGTAATGCCAGGATCCCAGCTGATAAAAACTTTATTTCAGTTAAGTCAGTGGAGAACCTGAAATCACCGAAGGTCCAGACCACGTTTAAACCTAGCAGCGTGAATGAAGGAAAAGTTCTTTTCTGTCACAGACTAATTAGCTGGAACCTACTGTTTCACAAATCAGATCTCTCCCTGCTGTTCAAAAAATCTTGACTAAAATAAATCTGAGTAATTTATATGTTTATGTATATATCTATACATAGATCACACCACTGCCCATTCCCTACAAACCCCTTTCACTTGCAAGCATCATGACTGATTTAAAAAGGGAATATGTGCATCTATACTAAACAGAATTTGTGAAGTTGGACACCATGCTCAGTCATCTTTATTAGGTCACATGTCTGTAAGAGTTTTGTTAAGTGCTGTTATTTTGAAAGTCAGTTTAATGACTGCTCACTATAAAAGTTAAAGCAATTATATATAATGCATAATTAACAATATGACTTCCAAATGTTCATATGTAATGCATGTCAGATTTCAGTTGAAAAACCAAACAAACAACCTTAAGGTTGCCATCTTCTCTTCAGAAGGTCCACATGTTGTAACCTTAAAATATCAGCTGGTTTCTATGTGTGAGCAGAGCAGTGTAATCTGTGCTGCATTCTGTCCTTTATTTTCTTGAATCTGGCAGAGTAATGATCAGATGTGACTTTTGCCAAATACAGTCAGTGTTTGATCCACATATAGATCTGTGCTTATAGATCAATGCTTTTTTCTCATGGCATATCTCCTACTGGCATTATTTTTGTATAGGATATAACAAAGACAGATAAGCAAATAAGGAATGACCTTTTCTAAAATTCAACTGTGCTTGCTCTTATATTACTGCTGGTAAAATGAAAACATCAAAAGACACCAAATGAGATTGTTGACCACTGCACTCATACTGGCAGAGGTAGCCTTTTGCAAAACATTTTAAATCTAAATAGTCTCCACAGATAAAGCAGCCTTATACCTAACTAGAATGAGAAGTAGAAATGATTGGTCATGGATGCCAAGAATGCCTTGCCTTTGTCAGAAGAGTAGAAGAGTCTCTTGAGTGGGCTAGCTGCTCTCTTTCCAGCCCTACAGCACAAATTTCTACCTCCCACACATCTTTCCTGTCCTGTTTTCTGTGTACTTGCTTTTTCTGTTCTTATCCACCTCTGGTGCATTCTTCACAAAGTGTTGATTTTTTTTAATTAACAGAACTGTAGATTCAAGTTACCATTTATACAGGGATTGAGTAATCCAAAGTTGCTTGCCTGTTCCTTCTGGCTCACCTGTTGCTTCCCCAGAGGCCCTGGCAGATGGGCAGGATTTAAGGCTAAAGGCAAGGAGAGCTGCTGCCTTAGCTGTCCAACTCTGGTCTGTTTGTATTTGTGAGTTGGCACTCTGAAAATACACACCTGTTCAGTCAAAGAAAAAATCAAAATAAAGACCATTCAGTATATAAAAGACAGTGAGAAAGCCTAGCTGGACCACTCAGATGTACCAGTAATGTTAGAAAAACAGCTTCAGGCACTGGAGTTTTGAATACGTTCTTGAAATCCATTGATGATGATTTTTCTAAGAATCACAATATTCCTTGAAAAGTTCATATGAAGGGTTTTGTTGTTCATTTTTTCTTTTTTTGGGGGGACTGGAATATTCTTATATTGCAGCACCCAAACCTGAATCCATTGTTCGAGGTGAGGCCACACTAGTGCAGAGCAGAGTGCGATAATCTCTTCCCTTGCCCGTCTGGCAGGGCTGGGCACCTTTGGGTATGATTAGATTCATATGAGTTTCTTAGGGTTATTTCCTTTAAATGGAGAAACAAAGACCCAAAGAAGGCATTTGAGTATCACATTTGTAAGGGAAGTGTTTTATATACTAAAATAAAGTTCTTTGTATGGAATATTATTTAATAGAACATTGATGTGCCTTTTAGTGAAGTTGTCCAGCAAGGCCAAGTAATGCTTGAAGAAGTTTTTATTTTACTTCTTTGCTTATATTGTGGTTGGTATAAACTGCTTTTGTTAGTTTAATAACAAGGGTGGGAAGAGGTCAAGCACTGGGAGATTATTTTAAAAACTAGCTCAGAAGAATTAGTCACAGGAGAGCAACTCTAGGGTTTCTGGCACCTATCAGAGTTTTGTTTCATTGTAACCAAAATATTGCACATGTATTCATAAAACACATTTGTTGAGTTTTCTTTTAGGTTTCACAGTTGTTTTTTTTTTTTTTTTTTTAAATTTGCGGTAGGTCAGAATTAATGGTGGCGATTTCCTCCACTAATGACCTGAATTCTCTTTTTAAACCTTGGTTGATGCCTTTTTAAAGAAGGGCTGGAGGCTCTTCTGACAGCATCAAGAGAAAGTATGAAATAGCACTTCTAAATTATTTGTATTAAAAACTGCAGTAAACCTTCAGTTTTTCTAAAACCACTACAGAATGTATTTGTTGTTCATAGGTGAAACTTCATATATATTTATATAGAAATATTCTGTACACGGATACTAACATTCATCTGGAAGTTATGTGAGATTATAAAAAATGCAGTGGCTACAGAAATGTACAAAAGCTGAATCATATATATATATATATATATATATTTGTAAATATTATCACTCATATTTTCCTGGTAAGTCTTTCTTCATTTGGAGAGAGGAAGAAACATCACAATCCTTTTTTTTCTTTAAAAAAAAAAAAAAAAAACTTAAAAGCATTTTGTATTGACTGGTTGCTTCCTTTCTCTATTTTAAAGTGTCCAGGAGAGTAGATGAATAATTTGTCAGCATTCTTCATAAGAACTTCATAGGTATAGAGGACATATCTCCGTACAAAGCTTTTTATCTGTGGACAGCTGTGAGACCATTTTCATAGTAGAAAATTTTGTTACTGGAGACATTGTATTTATTTATGACACAGTTTAAAATAATCTGAAGTCAAGTTTTTTTTTCATATTTTAGTTCTTAGTTTTTAGAGGTTTTGATCATTATTAATTCAATTCAGACTAAGCACCAATAAATGTGACAGACCTATGGGCCAAAGATGTACTGAGTGACTTTGTCCCACAAGGATGAATGAACTAAGCTACTAACTTATGGAACTAACTTGTATTGTGCAGATTCAGACTGTGATACTGTAACTGATAGTACAAAATCTTTACTGATGTACACAAAAACACAGCTGTGATCTGGATCAGATACAGGAATACAATTGCACTTCAGTTGAATAAGCCAGCACATTTAGTACAGTCTTTAGGCCATCTTTATGCTTTTAGATACTCTTGAAAAGCATACAAACACCCCAGCACACCTTTGTGTCCAATCAGTAGTTGTTATTGTATGGCTACAGCAATTTTGAGCCTGCTGAAAAAGTCCATAAAGTGAAGCTTCTTGTTTGATCCTTGATTTAAGTGGAAACAAATGCCTGAGAAGGCTACTCTGTTAGTAGACAACTTATTCATCAGTGTCTAGATACAACCACGGACATATTTATTGTTGTTTATCTCCAGTAGTAGAGAAGATGCTAAGTCTGTCCCTGGCTGACATGTACCAGCAACCCTCCGCTAGCTCAGCAAAAGGCCAGGAAATCTGATTTCTAAGGTAGGAGAAAGAGATCCACTCAGTTGAGAATCTTGTATGAGAAGTTGTGAGAGTGGGCCATGGCATGCAGTTTATTCGGGCAGGCTGTGTCCTACAAGATAAGTATTTTTCTTTGTGCTTAAGGGGAGTCTCAATCATAAGTGTACTTTGGTGATGAAAATGCTCTATTTGAAGTGCTCTGTTCTCCATTTTTCCCCCCTTCCAAATGACAGCTTCAGATGTCATCAAGGTCACAGCAACACTTCATCTTTCTAAGAAAGATTAATAGTGTGCCATAAAGTTTCCCTTTCCCTTGTGTCTGTATGTCTGTATCCATGTATCCATCTGTGGAGCCTTTAAAACCTTATCTTCTCAGCAGGCCTTTTTTTTTTTTTTTTTTTTTTTTTTTTTTTTTTTTTAAATACAGCAGTAGGGGCTCACCCCAGTGACCTGACCCAGTTGCTTTCCACAGTTGTAGTGGTTTGTTTTCTGAGTGTATGCAGCACTGCACTTCAGAGGTGGCTGCCTTTTAATTATTTTGGTATGGTTTGTGAAGAACTGGATGAAGGTAAGTTACATAGGTTGAGTTTTTATCAACAGAAATGACTGAAACTTACTGTTTATAGAAGTCAGTCACTCACAGGTTTTAAGAGGAATTGAAGCAGGACGTCAGTGGATATTTATGACAAATGCACTGCTGCAATGTTGGGCTGTTTTAGCATAAACAGGAAACGAATGCATCCTTTTGTTTCCCTCTTTATTACTTCCACAGTGTTTTCTGGTTAATTGTGGCTGGAAAGAAATGATTCACCTTTCTGTTTTCCAAGCATGGAAGCGTCAATGGATTCTTTCCTTTCTGCGGGTGCTAACACATGGAATTGCTGTTTCTACTTTGTATCTATGGTGGTTTGGATTCTGGCACAAGTACAAAGACATGTTCTGTTTATGTAAGGGTACTGTTTACATAGTTCCACTAGAACTTGGCCTGATGATCCCTTTTGGTTTATCTGCAAAACTTAACATCTTCTTATCTGTCTGTGCAATTGACTTGAAATGGTTGAAAATTGAAATATCATTTAAATACTTTTGCCTTCCTTCTGCTGGTGCCATTCCACTGAACAGTGTTTTTGAAGGAATGGTGAGATTTTTCACACATTTCTGCATAGTTCCACATGCACACGTTTTTATTTAAAGACATTTGTAGTCAAATGTTCTGTGCTTACCCTGATGGAGCTTGTTTTAGGACAGTTTGGTAGTACAAGCAAAGTGCTTATACAGCACCTCTGTTAAAGCCCTGCCGACTGAGAGCCCAGCTCTGATTTCAGAAGTTTGTGATGATGATTTGTTGGTGATTTCCTATTTTTAAGTGCATCACATACCCCACCCTATCATTCTAAATAAAGTTATTGCAAAGGCTCCATAGAAAAGAATGCCTGAAGGTAGATCATGTTCGCTTTAAAAATATCTTTTTATTAAGCTTGCTGTTATTGATGATGGCCTGATCATAATCCTAGAAACTTGTTTCTCTTTGCACTTTAAACCTGGAATAAGCATAAATATATGTATGGAGCAGGGGATTTGTCATGTGTTTTCGCAGGAGCAGTGTGGTAGCCACTATCTTCACTGTCCCATGTCTTCCAGCCTTCCTGTGTCAGCATTGTCTCATACTTTGATTTACGAAGTAATTTCCACAAAGAAGAAAAAAAGTACACAGACAATAGCTGGTTTACGAGCAACCTCTGCTTTGAGTGTTTGCAGCTCACAACAGAAATGACAGAGTGTCTTCCATCCCTAGCACCTCAGACTGAGCCAGTGCCACTGGCTGCCAGTAGCATCCTGGAGATGCTCCATAGGTTGTTTGCTTGTGCCCCACGAAGGCCTGAACACTCACAGCATGCAACTGGGTAGAGCAAAGCAGGGGCTGAGCAGAACAACATCAAAGGGTCCTTTTTGTGAGAATATGGACAATGCTATAAAACTAACCTTGTGTTAACCCACTGAGGAACAGAGAGCAAGAATTCTGAATGCCATAACATAAGGAGATGCATGAAAGGGAAAACTTATACAAAAGTAGACTGACTGAATAAAACTATTTATCTTTAAGCCACACAAGTCATGGTAATTAAATTAGGTCAGGCTGGCTATAAAGCTACAAAAAGCAGGCTGTAACTAATTTAGAAAGAGACAGAGAAGACTTGAAAAGAAAACAGATTGACAGGCCCCTATTTTTTTATCTAATCGAGGCAACAGAACTTAAAGAGGAAAAGAAAAAAAAGCCTTGATTTATCAAGATTTTCTCTCAAGCCATTAGGATAGACAAAAGCACGTAGTCACATATTTGATGTGTGAAGGTTTTCACGTTGTCATTAGTGTTAAATGAGGGATACATGCATATAGATTTTATCCCTGAGAGAGACAGAATAATTTAAAGCCTTAAAGTTTAGAAAGTGGTGGAAAGTATAAGAAAGTTTAAAGCTGATTTGAGCTTTATCATTACAGTATCATTTCATCGATCCATTCTGAACATCCTTATCATCCGCTTCTATATGAAGAGAAGTTCTACACATTTGCAAAAAGAGGACAATTAGGCTTTCATTTAAAACCACTTCTTCGTAAAACCACCTGCTTGTTCTGATTGAAGCAAACCTTTGGGAACGTTTTCAAATTTTTGCTTTGAATTTTAATTTCTCAGCATGTACAGAGTGTGGAAATGCCATTACTGGAAGCATGGAAGGATTAGGAGTTTATTTACAGGTGTGAATCCTGGCTCATTAAACAAGATTTAAAATAATATTTTGGTTAATTTCTACAGCAGTTTTCAGTCCCCAAGTGATTAGAAAAATTAGCATTCCAGGGCTGTCTGAAGGGTGATAAGGACTGTGTGAACGAAATGGGGGAAGGGAATAGACAAAAGGCCCAGCTTGGTTTGTGTTCATGTTTAATAGCAAACAATCCTTTCCCACCCTGCTTCTCTTTTATGCCTGTTTTTATTTTAAGTAACTTCTAAAGGTTTTCTGGCAGCTGATGATGTTCAGCCACTACATTCATCTGAAATAAGATACGAACTTTGCCCTGTGAAGAAAATATTTGAGGTTTTGCAGCATAATTAAAGGGTTGCAAATTCTCTGTGAAAATGGAAATTCTGTCCCATTCCTACTGATAGGTCCTTCAGGATGAAGTTTTGACCCTGCTAAAGTCAATAGAAACTCCATTCTCTTTCATTAACACAGGAGTCATCCTTCATAATCATACTTGGGACGATGAAGTGAATAGCAAAGGAGAATCTGGCTGGATATTGCCATTAGGTAACACTTCTAGTCACTGAGAGACAGACTTTAAGAGATGCTCAGAACAGATATGCAAAAATGCATCTAGTCAGCAGGGAGGGGAAAAGCAGCATGAAGCATTTCTCTTTGCAGGGCCTGATAGCTCGTGTATGGAGACAGAAGGAAGAGCAGTCCTTTGGAAAGGGCCCCAAGAGGGAGAGTGCTCTTGTCACTGCAGCAAAGCATGGTACAGAGAACATGCACAGTCTGAGCTGCCTCCCAGCTTCGAGGCTGAGCTGATTCCAACCAGCAGGGTTTAATTCTGCTTTAGGAAAGAAGGGAAATAAGAAACCCAAAGGCTATGATTGGAATTGCAGGACCAGACTGTGTGCAATGTGGCTAAAAAGCAGGAGTTCAGAGAAATAATTAATGAAAGAGCTAGAATGAGCAGAAAAATGTACACTCATGAGGAGGTTGGAAAGTGAAAATCTTAATTCTGAATGAAGTATGGATTGGCAAAAGAGCATCCATTTTCTTTACTTTTCCCTCCGTCTAGTCTTCTATCTTTTGAAGGCAGAAATTGATTTTAAAGAGTGAATCAAAAGGCTTTATATCTAATCTAGGGTTTGAGGTCCTCAGCAGGGGAAATTCCCTTGAGTGCTAGATGTATGTTTTTGTGGTTAAAAAATGCTTGTATTACATCTTTCATCAGTAATTCTCTGTATATTTCATATGCATGCAACATATCTGGTGGTAGAGAAATATTGTGGATTAAGGGCATGACAGCGGAAGCCCTCATCCTTCAAGCTGAAGAGCACTCAGAGCTCCACATCACTAGACAGAAATTTTTATAAGCAGTTACAAAATGAATTAACAGAACCCAAGAGCGTTGGCCCAGAACTTGACCCAAACGCAAGCTCAGAGATTCTCAATGGTTTTGTACCAGAACTTGTTGGCAAGACTTTCTCGCCTCCTCCCCACCCTCCCCCGCCTTCCTCCTCTTTCACCTTCTTCCTACCCATCACTCGCTGCTGCTGACTCCACACTGTTTGTACCTCTGCTTCCTCCCTGCACATCTGCTGTCTCTGGCAAAGGCTCCAGGGGTGGCCTCCCTGCCCACCAAGCCAAGCTCCGAGCTCCTGCACATCTCTATGAGTGCACAGTTATTAACACTGCAAAATGATACTTCATCATCTATCACTTCAAGTCATTGGAGCATAAAGAATGGCTAGCAGACTGGGTCAGCTCCAAGGACGCTGACATTTCCTCTGACTTGTGCAGTACTGAATTAATACTGTTATGTTGTGGAGTGGTCAGTATCACAGCCTTTTTCATTCTCATTTCTTCTGCTTTGAGAAAAAGGCATACCTAAGGATAGATGCTGTGGTACTTGTAACCAGATGAGGAGCAGACATAGAACTGCTCTACCTTCTGACTGAACTTTCAGTTTTGCCTTGGCATACCTTGGTTTTAAGAATCTTAAAGCCACTTTATGATTGTTAAATGTAGGTCAGACATTCTGCCATACTCCTCTTCTTTACTTCTTAACTATCCTGTTTGTGTGTCTAATGTTTATGGAATGCTGTGGAACTATCAGTATATCAGAAACTGCCAGTGCAGATGGGCTGAGACAGTGAGATCAGACAGAGCTGTTACCTCTGTAGGCAGATGGCCGTGACTACCCAGAGAGCAATATAGAGCTGGATTGTTCAATGTAAGCCACACAAACAGGTCTGAACTCCCAGATTTCAGTGTAGCAATATACAGCTCCATGCAATGTTCACATACAGCCAGTGTGAACCAAGGGACTGAATTAAACCTAGTTTTGACAGATAGTCTATTACTCTATTGTTGTTGCTTATTGATAAAAAGGGACCTGCCAACCTATTATAGATTCTGGATCTACAGAATACGGTCTGTAATATCTTGTGTTCTATTGTGTTGGTTTTTGTTTGTTTGTTTTCAATTACCTGTCTTATTTAACTAGAAGCTGTAGTTTCTATTTTATACAAAAGATAAATTGGAGATGGCATGGAGTAGTGGAAGAGCAAAAGCCTTTAGAAACACTCTCCAAAATTAGAGTTTGTGAAATACTTTCCAAACATCTGCATGAGCAGTCCTATATCAGCCTTCCAGCTGACTGCTTAAAAAAAGTGTCCTTTAATCTAAACCATGTTCCCTTGGATTTCCTAATGTAATTAATTCTTCATCTTCTTTTTATATTTTGCCAGCGAGAAATGGACTAGTGCTAGTTACCACTGAATCCTTTCCACTGTTTCTTTCAGTTTTGGCATGATGTTGTAGGTTTTAATTGCATGGGGATCTCCTCAAACAAAGGAAAATTGTGAAACTGTCAGATCAGATTTCATATATTACTCTTGGCATTACATTCACTAGACCCGGTACACAGTGAATTTTGAAAGCCTCTGATCTTTTATAACCATTTCCAGTCTTATACATACATTTTAAGTTCCTCATCTGCAGTCACTGGGAATACTATTATTAAAGCTGAGGTAATTTGGATATTTTCTTTCTGTAAAGATATATAGAGTTATCCATTATACCATTAATCATTACCAATATTTCATTAACCTTTCTGCTACGCTTCGCGTTGTTTTATTAATACCGTCTTGGTGGTTTTTTTCTTTCACTTTTTTCAAATTTGTGCTTTGGTTATATAATAGGGTAGGGCTTATAATCAAGGTTCTTAGATGTAGGAATAGAATAATTTAATTTAATTTATTTTCATCACCTTCAGTTTTTAAGTCAGATTAATGCTTCCTTTTATTATTCTTTTTACTTTGTGGTTTTCTAAAGTGTTATTTTATCTCCAAGAATCTTTGGTTTAATACATTTATGTGCTTATGTAAATGGATAAAAATGTTAAAAACTATTTCAACAAAAAAGTATATTGCATTTTTATGTATGTCTGACGCATAAGAGAGACACATTTGGAGAGCAAAGTTAAGTCTTCTCAAGTATTGATCAGAAAGTGTGCTTAAGGGAATGAACACTGACAATGGGTTAGAGTTTTGAGCTTCTCAAAGTTTATTATTGTAGTGATTCCCTTGGCCAACTCAATAGGCCAAGCAAAGGATTTCCAGAGATGAAAGAATGAGTCTCGACAACTTGGGCAATGGTCTAGATTAAGTGAAAAGGCTAAGCTTGCTGGAGAACATGAACGGACAGAAATCCCTTGTTATTGTGAGATCGTAGCTCAGCTGTTTGTTTGAGAGAGCAATCACACATGACTTAGTTAGGAAAGAAGAATAAGTTTTCTTCTTACAATTGGCTGAGATGATAGATTATTCAGATGTCTTTTCTGAATGCAAACAAAACACACTATCTTCAGTGCTTATGTTGTAAACAACTCGCCCCCGCTTTTCAGTCCTCACCCTTATTTCTGTCACACATACAAGCACTTTGATTTTAAAGGGAGAGGTTTTTTGTAAATCTTCCTCAAACTTCTGATTGTACTTCTGTTCTTATCTGTACGGCCCATAGACAAGTCAGCACAGAACATCTGTGTCCATTTGTTGCAAATACAGTGGACTCCTTGATTGCAGCAGTCACTGTTTCTAAAACCATTTCTTAGTATTCTTTCTGTTCTATTTAGGAGATTAGTAACTTTCCTAGATGGATTATTTCTATTCTGTTTTTAATTCTTTCCTATTTTTCTTGGCTGCCTACTTGCCTATCTATAGGCAATACTCAATACTGTATGAAACATCAGTTTGTTTCTATTTTTCTGCCCTTTGTTTTTGATGTACTATCCAAGTTCCATTTGTTTTTCCTAGCTGAGATGAAAGCCCGTCCTTGTCTTCATACCAAATGTTGGTCTTCTACCTCTGTGTGTCTTTTGACTGATCCTCTTATCAGTGCCATATCCTAATCTTTTGAAATTTCAGGTAGTGTATTCAGCTCACATGTCAATGGGGCTACTTTTATTTATCACTGTACAGCATGCCTAACTGACATGAAATCTGTCATCTTTCTTTGTGTACTGCTCTGCATGGGGCATAAGTAGAATTTTCTTCATTTTCTATCTTCAACACATTAAGCATTTCTACTTCTGTTTCCTGTTTTTTGTCAGATGACATTTTCTTCTCTACATACTTTAATACCATCGTGTTTCAGTTTGAGTAAGCTGGCGTTATCCTTCCAAAGGAAAAAAAAACCAAACTTCTCTAACACAGTTTGAGAGTGGTTGGGTTGAAATGGAACATGTCAGAAATAAATCCTTCCCAAGCCATCAGGGAATAATTCCTCATGGATCCTTCTCTTAGCTTAGAGCTTCTTTCTTTCTTCAGAAAAATTCCAAATTTAGCTCAGCTATTTTTTATTTTTATTTTTATTTTTGCAAAGGGAAGATATGTGTAATGTCTCTGAGAGCAGGACATTGAGACATTTTCCCTTAATGAGGTCTGTGGAGAGTGTTGCCTTTGCTGGTCTTAACAAGCCTGTTGTTAAAACAGAAACTCAGCAGTCATTAGCTAGTTTTATCCTTCTTTCAAAGAAGATAAAAACAATGAAACCAAACAAAACAAAAAATCTGATCAATATGCTCATCCAACAATATCTAAAAAGAAACTGTTCATCAGCCAGATCATTCTCCTCTCTAGCATCAGTGACAAAGAGAACTCATCCATTAACTTTCTGATTCTCAAAGAAGGAAGTCTGTAATGTAAGAATTGTTTTAGATTTTGAAAATTTGCATAGAACAAAAGTTAATGCTCAGGTTGGGCCTCCGTGGTATGCATATGTCAGCTTTAGCACTCTGCATTAAATTTTTGTATCTGAAAAGTAGTTTTTGGAAGCAAATGTCAGAGCACTAAATAAAGTACAGTGCACTGAGTGAACGAGAAATATGATAAGGTTATCAGTGAGTACAGCCTGAAGGAAAGTAGTCTTAGGTAGAAAGGAAAGTGTTTTAGGTGGGAGTTCCTGTGTTTGACAGAGCCCCAAGCTTTAAGTGATTTGGGCAGAAAATCCATGAGGTTGGCTCACAGTGGTTCACCTTGTGACCAGGCACATCAGGGAAGCTGCTATACAGCATCAAGTTCAGCATGGAGATTATTACACCACTTAACCTTATCCTTAGGTCAGGCCCTCCTAGATCCATTTGCTGGCACTTGGTTTCCTCCCGCTTCCGAAAGCCCTTGAGATGGTCTGGAAATAAAGGGCCTGTTTTACTTCAAATCATTTAGCATGGACCTAGTTTTGATCTTGTAACCTTTAGCAAAGCAGGGCAGCACAAGAGCATTGCAACGTTACTGTGGTACAGATTAAGCAACTTTGTGTGACACTGGTAACCCTGGCATTCAAGATTCCATTTCCTATTATCAGGACTTCAGTCATATTGCTAGCTGGTCAGGCCAGTAATTTCAGCTTCTGGAAGTGAATATGATTCTCACAGAGTAATGACTGCATTTAATTCTATTTCACCTTTGACTTTTTTTTGAGATTCGTTCACCCAAAAGAAAAGAAAGGTGAAGGTTGTGATGAGAAGGGGTTTGGCCTCTTCTCCCAGGCAACAAACAGGACCTGAGGAATGGCCACAAGTTGTGCCAGAGGAGATTTAGATTAGACATAAGGAAAAACTTTTTCTCTCAGAGAGTGGTCAGGCACTGGAATGGCTGCCCAGGGAGGTGGTGGAGTTGCCGTCCCTGGCAGTGTTCAAGAGGCATCTGGATGAAGAGCTACGAGATATGGTTTAGTGCCTTGAGGTAGCAATGGTAATGGGAGGACAGTTGGACTAGATGATCCTGTAGGTCCTTCCCAACCTTGTGATTCTATGATTCTATGGTACTGTGATGTACAAGGCAAAGGAGGAGGCATGGCAAGCACATCACACTCCATTTGTTCTTAGCTGGAAGATGATCGTATGAAAGCCCCTGATGATCTCTCACCTTAATCCAGGGTCCTGACAGAGAATTTGTGATTTGGCCTTAGGCAAAAAGCCTTAATCATGGTTCCACTATATAAAAAATTGAACCAGTGGGTCTTGTTAACTAAGAGGATTAAGCTGTTTTTAATTTGTAGATGTGCGTGAATCATTTAGATTGAAGACAGCATTACCACGTGTAGTACATTAACTTATTATCTTACTAGCTAAATTAATTGATTAATCTTTCCTAAATGAATAATGAATGGAAAAAAAGCTTTTGCTTAAGTAAAATGTTGGCTTATTTTGCTATGATTAATACAAACTATTGCTAGAGGTGGTCTTAATAAAAGTCTCATGGTGACCTTAAGCTGTAACTCTTGGGGCCAGCTTCTTTCTTACAACCTTTCCCTGAGTGAGGGTGCTGTGGCAGAGCACAGTACAGTTCTGCGTGCCACATTTTGGGAGTAGCTTACACAGCAACCTGGGTCTGTGGAACTTTGGCTGGTAAAGAAATGCTTTGGAAATCTATGGGAATGCTGGTGACCTGACAACGATTTATAATATTGCCTTAGAAAAATAAATACCTGTATGATACAGCAGAACCTGACAGGGTGGATAAAACAAAGATTTGCTGTTAACCATACTGTACAGCTTTCTAACTCGCTGAACCTGCTGGTTAGCTGAGGCCTTTATTTCCTCTAAATCCCCATATGAATTTATTACAGATGGGTACTAGAGAGCCACAGGAAAAGCCTTCACTGTTCTAACATCATCTCTGCCTTATGACAGTTTTGGAGCACTTTTTCCCCTCCCCTAGCCAGAGGGATTCTCTCCAGCCCTACAAGGTTTAATCTTCTCTTACAAATGGTGGAAAAAATATATTAACCTAGCTGGGATAACCAAGGGATAACTTACAAAAAATAAAATAAAATAAAAAAAGCTGCATATTGAAGAAGAGAGGCTTAAATTACGCTTGCAATTGCCAGCATGATATCAGCTGCTGTGTGAGGAGCTCTGGCAGTATTCTCAGCTCAGGTATTGTTTTGCTCAAGAGACTAAATGTAACTAACTGCTTGATTTATCAGAACAAGACAGTTTTGTGTGATTTGGCTTCTCTTCTCCTATGTATTCATCCAAACATCAGGAGCAAAGTGAAAGCCCAAATGAAAGCCAGCCTGGAGATAGTGTGATTTGGAGCTGAGTGAAAGCTTGCACAATGGGGACCCTCCCTGACACATGCTGTGGTCTTTAGCTCCACTCTGTGAGCAGAGACAATGTAGACCCAGCTTCCAGATCCAATTGCTCATGCTATCATGATAAAACCGGAAATAGCTAAGGAAGTTAGTGGATTATATTATGCTGTGAAGGCATAATATAGTTTGCAGAGTCATAGTCCCAGTGCCCTGATTTGTCCCTTAGAGCCTGATACAAGTACGATTCTACTTTTTTAACGTAAAGATAATCTGTCTAAATCTCGTTGACTTAAAAAGGCCCACTCCAGAACTTCATGATGTGCACCTGATCAGTTTATTTGCAGAACCATGTCTTGTCTAGCGAGACGTTTGAAAACAGATCCTCTGTCATCACTCAGGTAAGAGTCCAAGGTTGAAAGGGTAAGTTAGCCTGTGATAGTGATTTTTCTTTGTCCCAGAGAGAAAACCTACTGTATCTAGATTTGCAGATTACTGATGTAGTAGGTGCATTTGCCAAAATGTTTCTCTGTGCAGACACTGCTTTAATACAAATGAACATTATGTATTTTTCTTGCCACTTACCGTAAGGCGCTGGTGATTCTATTGGGAAATTTCACCTCTGTGGGATTTGAGATTTTACTGCTCAACCAGTAAAGTCTGAGAACTTAACAGAGAATTTGCTGAAAATATCAGGAGCAACCGGAATTATGTTAACGTGCGGAGTTGCACCAAGTACCAAATACTAGTAATAGAAATCTGTTCAAGCTGTATTATTTTTTTCCAAATAGTCACTGATACAGTCTGACTGCATATATCACATTTATTTTATTGTTAACAACTGTCTTTTGTCATGAAAATACACGAAATTTAAACTCATCCTGTAGGCTCTTGTTAAATAAAAGTATTATTAAATGCTGAAAATCCAAAATAGAGAACTTTTTACATGTGAGGAAACAAATGTGTACAAAGATTATAAGAACTGATTGGCATTCCATAATGAATAGCATGTGAATAAATTCTCACAGGCCAAAATCTTATTAAAGGACACTGAGAAGCATAAATCTTGCTTATTAAAAAGCGAACAATAGGACAAGTGCAAGAGTTAATCAAGTATGTGGTTCAGTTACACATGCCCTGAATCAAGATTAGATGTTGAAATGTGTTACTATGATTTTAATGTTGTTATTCTAACTATTTTCATGCATTAAGGGGTTATAAATATAAGAATATAATCTCTTCCGTCACATGAGAAAACTTCTTGCTGTATTATTAAGACTACAGATCTGAATACATTTTAGATGGAACATGAAGTATCCTTTGTGCATTCCTGGCGACAGTAGGTTAAGTCTCTAGATAACCACTTCAGACTGGCTGCATACTTCATTATTTTTTCCCCTTTACAGTTGTTAAAACTTTATAGAGCCTCAAAACATATCCAGATGGACAGTTACTGTGACTGCCACTTACGAAACCAGTATAATCTAGCACAATACACAAAGTAGGGTAAGTGTGGAAGGAAAACAAGTTCTGAATAGAGGACCTCCTCAGAATATTGGATCAGCCATCAGACACACCAATTCTGTTTAGACAGGCCTGTTATACACACCCAAATGTTCTGCAAAACAAAGCAAACTCCCAACCTTTCACCACTTTACTCCTAAACACTCTGCCCAAGGGTGGTCTTCACCCTGCTTGATGCAGTATTTGTGCCTACATCTTTATTCACAAAATGAAGCTTGTTTCCATAGTTTTTTGGCAAAGCTGAGATACGTAAACCATTTTATTTCTCTCAGAGGAATATCATATCTTGGCAGTTTTATTTGAGTCTGACCTTTTAAAATATGCAACAGAAAAATATGAACAAACAGATTACTGTACTGATGTGTTGCCATTCTTTTGCCAGTGGATTCCCCTGCATACCTCCTTCAGCCCGCTTGCATGAAACTAGGACTATCAGAAACACTATGAGCAAAGAATTTGATCAAGATAAAAACAAAGTTATTTGAAAAGACAATCTTTGTTCACTTGCTGGATGATGGCTTCTAAGCACATTAAAGTAGCAAAGTATAGTATCATTTTTTGTGATGGGTGCAAAAATCAAACTTTCTATTTTTTGTATACAGAATACAAATATCTCAACAGGATGATTACATAATGGAGTCAAGAAATGAGAAGAAGAAAAAAAAAAAAAAACAAGTTTACAGGATCTTTACAGCAACTAAATCCATGGCTTCATTTCTCACACCAGCTAGTGCTTATTGGTATATAGCTTAGTGGTGCTTATTTCAGCAATTCTGACACCTATGTCTATTTACTTGTGTGTTGATGGAAACACATCTCAGTGCAGCAGGCATTCCCATTTACTTTTTTATTAGTTACATTCCACAAATTTCCAACTTACGTGTTAGCAATTCAGAAAATTGTCTAAGAAATCACAATATTAATTCACGGAATTTCACCTCCTTTTCTGCCTTTTCATTTCAGTTCCTTGTAGTCAAATTACGTCTTACAACTCTGGTGCTGTGGTTCAAGTTGTACACCGCTTGCTTCCAGAGAGATTTTTTTAAATGCATTGTAGAAAAAAGACACAATCTCTTAACACATGGTATTAGAGCTGTGTTTTAGTTTGCTGTTTTGCAAGAAAAGATTGCTTGCCATATGTCTTAACAGAGCCCTCTTTTCTTCTAATCTTCAAGGATGTTAAGAGGTTGTTTTTTGTTGTTTTGTTGTTGTTGTTGTTATATGTGTGTGTATGTCATGATTAAAGATTGATTATGAAGTATTTAATTATGCTATGACTACTGCCATGTGTTGCAAAACTAAATGCTGTGTCGTTCAGCTGTACTTCCAACTAACTTAATGAAACACAAAGAAGTTAGGTAAAACCTAAATAATCTTGGAGCCTTTTAAACAGCTGTATCTGTACAACCCTATCCGGTCACGTAAGGAATTTACCATTTAAGGTTTTTCTCAAAGAAATTAATTAATTATAGATACATATTGATATAGATATTAATTCCTTAGTTATATAAATATATATAGGGACGTATATATTAGTTCTGATGTTTCAGTTTATTTATTTTTTCCATGTTGAAAACAAAGCTCTAATCTCTAGTATTTCATCTCCCCTCCATTTTGTACCAGAGGTGACCACACAACTTGAGCAGTTAGTTGCATGTGTGTAACAAAAGCACACTGGGGCTTCAGTAGGCTAAGCACAGGAGCAGAATATTAACCATGAGTCCTGCCTAGGTAAAAGAAATTCCTTTATCTTGGTCATGGCGTATAACAAGGTTTCATGCCTCTCTTTCTGGTATGTCTGGTGCCACAGACTCCCCAGGAATCTGATTTAATTCAGATGCCTGCTTCTTGAAGTACTGGTGGTCAGAGAAGCATCTATTTGCTGACACACTGCTGGGTTACACCTTTATCACATGATTTTCTCTCACAGTACTTCATGAAATAGAATACTCAATCAAGCAACTGGAAACAGAAGCTATTGCAAGAATATTCGTGCAGCCAACATTTGGACTATGTGATTTCCCCATTTACCAGCAGAGTTTATTTAAACATTGAAAACAGCAGTCAAGTTGGTTAAGAACTAATTAGAGATTCTAGGGTACATTAGAAAATATGCTGTGTTGTTAATCAATGCTGTCATTAACCAGTGCTGTTTTAAACATCAGTACATACAAAAAGTGATAGAAGTGATTTAAAATGACTTTACTCACTTCTCACCTTGTGGCTGTATCTACTTTACACCTTTTAATTTTTCAGCCTTCTGCCTTTGAATTCGAGGAACCCATAACAGCGTAGAAGTTAATTGTTTTGATATATTTCCTTCAGAAATTCTCCAAACTCTCCTTTAGTGACTTACGTCTATATGTGTAATACTTGGGAAGGGAGTGACTGAAGCCCTTCAAGGACAAAGAAAAGATAGACTTGGCCCCTCCTCCCTGTATGCCTCCTGATTTTTCAAGTCTTGATTTTGAGCAGAAAATAGGATGCATTTTGTTTAGCTGGAGGGAATGCTTTTCTAAATTCCATAGAGTCACTAGTGAACTTGGGCAGCTAGATTACACATAAACAATGTTTTTGCTCTAGGTAAACCAGTTGAAAACTAGATGGTCTCTGCTGATTTCACTGAAATTGCTTAAATTTAATTCACAGTAATTGGAACTGGAGATGATCTATATAATGAGCTATGTGTAACATCATTAAAAATAATGTAAAAAAGGCTTGGCTTGACAGAATGTAACTGACGACTAGCAAAAATAGCACATTTCAGTATGCAAATGCTGTTCTTCAACAAGGTTCTGCACCAGAAAAACGTGAATCCGAAGTAATAATTAGAAGGTGAAGGAGGTAAGGTTAATGAAAAGGGGGGTTAGTTCTGTCTCCATCAGCAGAGTGTAAAAATATGAAAATTGAAAACAAAGAGGAGAGAGAGATGTTTCCTGAACCATTTCTCTGAAATCCTCCTATCTCCTCCCATCTTTTCTTTTCAGGCTCATTTGGACAAACATCAGTCAGCCTTGTTACTTGAGCCTTTCTTGCTGATGTTCTGTGGGTTTCCACTTTATTTCTGCATAACCTGAAAAAGTCGTATTTGCATCACAAGCTGACCAAAATGTTCTTTAATTACTCCCCAGGAGCTTTGCTTCATTCTCTGAGTGGGTACCACTTTGTTGCTACAGTGAGGAGCTTGTCAACACTCCTATTAGAGATGTCTAATTTTACAGGATACTGTAACCCAGCCAACATGTGTGGAGCTACAACTCATTTTACAAATTTTCAGGAAAGATGCCAGTTATTTAACATGCTTACACTGAAATAACTTGGCTTTTTTTTTTTTTCTTTTTGTTTTTACTCAGATGTGATGGAAATAATCACAAACCACAGAGGACCAAGAATGTGCCAGGTCTTTTCTTGTCAAGGTGGCCCTTTACTCCTGGCTCTTTGCTGCCTTTCTCAGACACTGTCTTTCAGACTTGAGTGTCTGGCACTTCTGACGCCTTACTCGGGAACTCACTATCCAGCTGCTTTTTGTGTGATGTCTTTGTTTGTATCACTTTTAATCCTTACTTGACCTTGAAGACTCTGTTCCCAAAATCAGGTCATCAAATATTTCATGACTCGTTAGAAATGTAGAAGTTTTCAAAATAAGATATTGAGGGACACCCACCACTTCAGCTGTGCACCACAAACCATTTATTTGTAGCCCCACATTGCATCTATATTATTATGAGTGGACACATGATAATTGGATATCAATTTCTTTAGCCCTGGGATGGCTTCTTCTAGTGGATAGCATGTTAGGTTCTTTTGGGCAGTGCTATGGCCATCACCCAGAGTTCTCCCCGCCTTCACAAAGCCTTCGGATGTTTTCAGAGCAGTTGGATCAGGTTCAGATAAAATTCTGTCTTTCTCAGTTTTTACACATGAAAAATCTGTGAATGATTTGAAAATTGTCAGTAATGCCTTCTGTATTTGTTCTGCCCAGGGGGATTTTAAAAATTCTGATTGGAGCAGCTGAGGGTGAAAGAAAGTTCAGCCCTTATCAGTCACCCGTATTTGCTGAGGCAGTTTCATAAAAGCAGTGAAGTGAATGCAGAAACAAAAACTGGGGACTGCTTGATAACGTTGTAAGTCAGAAACAAGGTTAAAAAAAAAAAAAAAAAAAAAAAAGCAGGCATAGCTACTACAGCTTGCATTGTATATAATTCAAATAAAGGGAAACACAGTCAATATGAAGAGTGTGGGTGAGGTAGGCGGACACATTACATTGGAGATACAAGGTCAAACACAAAAATGTTTCTTCCAAATTGAAGTCCAGGGAATTGTTGATGAGACCGAGCCCACCTGGAGCAAGTGAAAACCTGATGGTGAGGGGCCTGATGATAATCCTTGGACAAGCGCTCCTCTCCTTGAGCCTGGCGTGAACTCAGAAATCTGCCGCTGAGCTGGGACTGCTTTGCCTTGTCATTAAGTGAAACTGGAGCAGAGTTGAGCCCTGTATTGTAGCTCATTTATCCCCAAGGTGAACACACGCATCTGTTTTAATATTCGAGTGTTTTCTTGTACACTTTGATATTTTCTTGCTGGTAACCTTTGGGGTATTTAAACAGGGTGAACCTTTTTACCTGCAAAACCGTAAAAAGGGAAGAGCTAACAAGGGGCTATGAGGTGTTATGGCAGAGGTGATGAGGTGTCTTTATTGGACCTCTGCAAAGTACTTTGCACAATGGGGATAAAATCTGTTTCACCAGTTTCTTGGAGAAGGTGGGAAATGGCGCTTTTCCCAGTGATTGCTCTGCTGCCTGCATACACGTAGGCAACCTGTGAGATGTGGCATGCTGTGTGCCCAGGAAAGGGTCTGCATCCCCAGCTGCAAACAGGTGGTAATCCTTCAGGCACAGGTTTCAGCCATCTTTATGCTCTAGTAATGATAGATCAGTCTCAATAAGGAAAAAGCTCTGCAGCAGTTTCAGTTACCTCCTAAATGGTGTAATGACATCAACTGCTGTACTGCAGATATTGAAACTTCTCACCATTGGGAGGGCACTGGCAAATTCTTCACAGACAGTTTTTATACATGATGGATGCATTAGCTTCTTTTCTTGCCAAGGAAGGCCTAGGATCATGGCTTTCAGGCTCTTGAAATTTGGCTTGGCCAAAAAGTATAGCATTGAAGTCTCAACAAGCAGCACACTGCAGCCTCTGCAGTATAGCCTTGGAGTCCAATACCAGAGAGATTTCTCTGCTTCAAGGCTGCAATATTAAGAGTAAAGGTGATTTTTTCTGCTCAGGTGATACACCTCAATTCTGCCCAGAGCATGCCGAGCACCTTCCCTGAGAAAAGATTTCTGTGAGACTTCAGCCTGCAGAACATTGTTCGTATGTTTTGTGTGCAGAGTTTTTTGGCCCTTATTGGACAGTTTTTTCCCTAAGAAAGAAGTGATTTGAGACTATCGCAAGGCAAATAATGAAGCATAATCACCATGGGAATCAGTTTGTTGGAGCTGGAAGTAAGAAGAAAACAGGAGCGTTTCACTTAACCACATTTTGGAATTTCAAAGATTTGATCAACTCATGAGAAAAATTACATCATTCCAAGGTCAGATTTAAAAAAAAATGATAATAAATCAGTATTTAAAGAAGTTAAAATTACAAATAATTTGTAACTTTAAAAAATATGAGGAAGTTCAGTAGACTTTTTTAAAAGGGTACTTGTAACAGGATGATAAGAAAGAGGTGCAGAAGTATGGCTAAAACTCTTACAGCTTCTTTCAGAGCTCTGTTATCCTGTGAATACTGGATATGTTGCTGTTTTTGTAATTAAAAACTAGCTTCTGCTGGGATCAGGACTTTCACCTCTTCTGAATTATGTTCCTAACCCGCTTGAATGAATAGCATGGATAAAAGCTTTACACTATTCCCCACAATTCTTTATGTACTATATCATCCAGTTTTTATAAAATCATTCCGGAATTTATCATACAAATATTTTTATATGTTTTCCCTGCAGTGGGAGGGGAAAATTAGATCCCGTGGTATGAAATATTTGTTGAATAAACATCAGGTAACTGTGAACTGAAGTGGCTAAAGTCCTGCTGAGAGGGGCTTTGACCATGTGTAGAAAGTTAAGCTGGGTTTGGAAGTGGTTTCTGCCATTGTGGATCCTTTTTTGTCTCCTGATTTGCTTTGCGACAATATGTCAGTACTAATCTGAATTATGCATAGCACAAAAAGAAAGCACAGAACAAAGTAAATAGAACAACTACAAAATAAGAGAGAAGTAAAATAAAAAGGAAAACAAAAATACGTTCAGATGGAAACAAAAAAGAACAATAAAAAAACAGAAGTTGCTGTGTATCAGCAATGTACATGTTGAGGGTACCACCTTAAAGCAAAAGTTAAGCTTATGGACATGGTATATCAGTGTTGCACCTGTGGGCGTACTTCAGGATGGTGTTGCAATATTTGCATGAGGCCTGCTAATAAAATCAGTTAGTGCTCATAGAAGCAACCACAAATCAAGACTTGAGTCCCCATCGCTATCCCAAGGGCTGTGTGTGAAATGAAATATGAGTGATGGCCAGGGAATTTGCCCTGTCACACAGCTCTTCTCTAGAGCTTCAGTTCATTTGGCCATGGTGAACACTCACTGGCTGTAACACTGAGATGTGCAGACAAAAGTGTCGTGGAAAACTTTTCTCGTTCTTTCTCTTTGAAGTGTCTGTAAACACATCTGAGATAAAAATGCACGGAGCATTTGTATTATGCTGTTTGAAACTGGGTATTCTATTTCCCAAAGATAATGCAACAGTTAATTTTCTGCTTTAGTTACAGTGCTTTTCCTCAGCATCAGTTGCTACTAAATAAGTCCTCATAATTTTTCAAGGGCGTAACTTGCAGCAGGCAGCAATAACAATTACATATTGTTTTCAAATAAGATGCCATTTTCCTTTCTGGCTGACAGCAATGGTTTTTTAATGTGTAACATTTGTTTAATAAAACTCACAGATGCTTCCTTGACAGTTGCAAAGGAAGAAAAGAGAGGAAAACAAAACTAAAGAAAAGGCAGAAAATATAAAGAGCAAATGAAAGATTTCGCTTCCATCACAGCTATTCACATTGTGGCTAAGAAAGATTTGTATACTTCTGTTGGACCAGATATCTGCTGAACATAGTTTGCATAGCAGGGATGTCCTATCTCTTGATTCCATGTGTTGCTGCAGCGTTGCTTTGATTCTCTGCAAATGAAGGAATACAAGGAGTATCCATGTGTTAGCAGAAGACTTAAACTTCATGAAGATCACAGCATTTTGGCTTTTGTGTTTCATAAGGCAATTCAGCAGAGCAAGATAGATTTTCCTTTTGATTACTTAAGGCTGCCATATCTCCATGATCTGCTTATCCTTTCTAGTTAATAGAGCTCACTAATTTCTTCCCTTTCTTTGGAGTAAGAGGTAATGTGTTAAAATTTTTCACCAAATGACTTTTTTTTTTTTTGTAAACTGAAAGAAATCTCATCTTGCTCTCAAGTTTTCTGATCTCCAAGCAAACAAGCACAAAAGGAAATTCCACTTTGATTTCAAAGCTCTTTTAAACATAACCAACAAATCTCAGCTAGTAGCTTCACAGCTGTAAAAGGATGTGGGACCAAGAGAGTAGTTCTCCTCCCCCAGCTTGTGTGAGATCTTTGTCTGCCAACTTGTGCAGCAACCTAAGCCTTTCAAATGCGTACTGTGAAACACTATGGGAAAGAAATGGAAGAGGTTTATTGTACAAAGAGGGCCAGCATGGTGAAAGCAAACATTCACAGAGAATGGAAAAGCCCACATGAACAGAAGAGGAAGGTCAGTAGCCCTGGCTGTTTCTTACTCCATGTCTCTTTTTGAGTCCTTCAGGATATCTGGAGTGTTGTGGTAAGACACAAATTGAGAAATGCGTCTGTCAGCAAGGCCTAATGGCTGATGTCTCGAAGGAGGAGCTGGTTGACTGTGAGTGCTGTGGTTGAAGTGGCTGGACAAAATACAGGAGCCTCTATATCCTTTATTAAAAAGAGAAATGGATGTTTGTACGGGTGTCTGCAAAGCAGTTCTGTTTACCTACAACAGGTGTTCTCCCCAGGCCTGGGAAGAAGCTCTCCAGGGAAGATGGCATTGTGCTTGTTGTTCCAGCACTCGCTCCACCAGGATGTAGCCCTCAGTTGTTTACTGCTCCTCACTGTACATGGAGTTGAGTGTCTGAATGCCATATGAAACAGGTTCTTTAAATTTTCACTCATCACAGTCCTTGAATTTCAACAGACTTCTATACAATACAGTATTTTCTATGGTCCAAGAAATTTTGCAGTGAAAATACTGTTTCCCAAACTTAGGTGATCTGCTAAACTTTGCAACTCCAGTTCATATCACAGTGTGAGAAGGGACTATTATAATTTTTAATTTAAAATTGTATCCCTTCATAATGTCTTCAGCTCTTTCAGATGGCTGTCAGAAAGCAACACGAGTCAGGCTCCATAGGGAATGGGGCATCACATCCTGACCTTGGCACATAGACATTTTTATTTCAGTCATCACACAAACAGCACTCTGGTGCAAAAAGCAGTGGGTGGGCATTGCCTGGTAATGGATGGAAGGCTGGACGGGGAGCAGTTCCCAATTCACAGAGCTGCCATGCTTTCCCAGATCAGCCTATAACTTGTGATAATATTGTGCTCAAAATCTCTACTGGAAAAGGGATTCCCCAGACAACTGCAGATCAGGAGGTACTTTCTCATTACCCACCAGAAACTATGAGCAAACTTGCTGGGAAAAATTCAAAATAAAGCCCAGAAATGCACCTAGTCTGTATGCCACCGCAAGTCCATGTATTTTTCTTTTCATCCAGAAAGAAAGTGATAACTGTTTTGCTTTTGTGTCTCATTTCCTGTCTGTAGCCATTAGGGCTACATATTAGAAATATCTGTAAAACAAGAGGAGACTGCTTTTTTTTTTCTTTTCTTTGTTTCTTTTTTTTTTTTTCTTAAAGCAGGATTTCAAAGAAGAGATATCTCTTAATAATCATGTTCTAGCTTGCAGAAATGTCAAAATCATGTCCTTCTAAGTCTGAAGAATTGTTAAGGGATTGTCTTATTGGGGATCAGACAGAAAAGTGTCAGCCAAGATGCACTGGTGTCCCCTGATGGCATAGTGTTATTTTAAGCTGTAAAATTCCCATAGTTTAAATGGAAATATGCACAACTTTTAAAACAGGACAGCTGTATGTTCCATGTACATTTCCATGTACAATGTACTTGCATCATTGCAAACATCTGAGCAAAAATTCATGGCCATGCTCTGTCCCTGCACTTCTACAGCCAGCCCATGCTGTTCCCCAGGCAAGTCTTTCCTGAAGTTTTGCCTGAAGCAACTGTGATTCTTCAGGCCCTGGGACTCCATCACTCACTTTCCCTAGGAGGTTGTGCCACAGTTTAGTACATACTGCTAAGATACTATTTTACTTCCAGTGCTCATCCAGAATTTTATTTACATTAATTTAATTCTGTTCTTTTCACATCATTTTCTTTTTTTCTTCACTGGTGTTTCGTGAAGGTGTTCTTTTTTTATTCCAGATAAGGTCAAACTTTTATTTGCAACTAGAACACTGTATTATTCCTTAGCTGGAGGGAGCTCATCTGAAACAGGAATAGGTAATTATGGGCTGCACTTAGGGGTCTGCTAAAACTTTGTGCTTGATTAACTATTCCTGCTGGGCTGAGAATTGCTGTTAGACATGAAAGCATCCAGTGCTATGCAGAGACACGGCCCTCCAGCAGCTTTCAGGGCTGCCGATCCCCTTGCACCCCAGCAGAGAGTTGGTGAAATGTGACTATTCAGAGTTACTAGACGAGGAAGGAATGGGTTGTATTGTGGTTTCATATTGGCTGAAACCAAGAGCTTTTCTAACAAGCCCAAGAAATTAGGTGGGTCTGTGCAGCCCAAGTAACACGCAGCTCAGTCAGACCAGGGTATGCTGCTTGCTTTTACTTATTTAATTACTTTCCCACCAATGATGGTCAAAAATCAATCAGTGACAGGGGACTCCAGAAGCCCTTCCCAGCTGTTTTGGGCTGTATGCCCCAAAGCTTGCCTCCTGTAATACAGTTTTAGCCTTAAGCACTTTAAAGTTAATAGACTTATTTGAGCAAATGGCTTATTTGAAATCTGCACTGGAAAAAAATGAGCATAAACGTGCTCATGCCAAGCTATAAACACATTTATACAGTGCAGTAAATCAGTGCTGCTGCCTTTTCTTGGAGCAACCAGGCCAATTACACTGCATGTACAGGACAAGAAGGTGGAAGTAGTTCAGCTGCTTGTGGATCCAGTAGCAGGGACTGCAGCCATATCACCCCACTGGCTCTCATTTTGGCATTCCCTTTGTGGCCAAATTTTGGTCAACTTGTTCTAAGCTTTTCATGTATTGACTGCCAGAAGAGAATAAAGATATTTTGGATATTATCTGAAAAAAGTGATGGAAGTGTAGGAAAGGGTCCAAGGCAGATAATAGGTGATTGTTTCCCTGTCTGACAGACTTGAATAAATGTTCTTTTCTTGGAAGATCTGTTCAAGTATGCACTAGGCTAGGAACGCCAAGGAGTTTTCCTATAGTCACAATACAGCACCTGCTTAAATTTAAGCTTGTGTGTGATCAGTTGCATCTATTGAAACGTTTGTGGGTTGGCTGTCATTCTTTGGACCCCAGATCCTGTTCTCTGAGCAAAAGGAGCATAGAAAAAAAGATAAAAATCCTCTGGATGAGCTGAGGACTGGAAAGCGATGCCGCTCTGGCTGCCTCTGTAGGGTGTCAGCTCTGTTACTGCCCTCAACATGGTATGGCATGGCACTCAATCTTTCATCTGGAGTACTCTTTCTTAGTATTTTGCCTGCTTCTCCTAGTACGTAAAGCTGCCCCACTTGCTTTTATAGCTAGGATCTCTCATCAGCTTAATTTGTCTTTGACATTTTGAAGACATTTAGAAAAGCACCTCAGAAACTTCTCTATCTACCTGTTTCCAAGTGTGGTGTTATTCCAATTTCTGTTGCATTAAGTTTGTGTTGTCCTCACTACCTACAGGGTATGGAAGTTTTCATTCTTTGCAAATCCATTATAATGGCCAAATTTCTTGGTTGGACTGGCAGTATATTTCATTGCTAATATGCCTGCTTTTTAAAGCTGCCAAAGACTTCATACAGTACCAGTCTGGTGTAGCTTCAAATTTGTTTATTTCAGACTCACATTTAGCCTTTATAGAACAAACACTGCATACATACTTGGAGTAAATAACTTTACAATTACTAGTGTTTGTTCTTTCATTCCTTCACCATTTTCCATTTTTCTGTACTTCCTGCAAATACACAGAGTAAAATATCTGACTAATTATTATCCTCGTATGAAACAGCTCAGACTAGCATAGCCTCCTTAATCTCCCCTCCTGTAGTATATAGAATGGCCTTCATAGGTGATACAAAATCATCAGTGGGGCTATAAGGTGTAAAACATTTCAAATAAGCCTCACAAACTTATTTGTGACATGAGATGTGGCATGATGGGTATGTAAAGTATTGGGGGTGCATTTCACCATCAATTCCAAAACAGGTTAGCTACTTCTGCTTCCTGTTTGCTTTGCTACAGTGTAAACATATTAAAGTTCATTTGTTCCCTGACAGTTTGCAGTCCATAGAGATTTCAGAAAAAAATCTGCAGAGAAAATAATAATTTACAATATGTATGTTTATTTACTTTCACCATAACTTCTACATCTGCTTTACTGACACTAATTAATTAAGCCTAATTTAATTAATTCTGCTCTCTGGGGAAGGTGTTGTTGATTTTTGTAGCTTACAACCAAGGCAGAGCTGAGGAATACAGGGCTCCTAGCAGTACCTTACATGAATTCCTTCAACTCTGTAACTGTATGTGTAGACCAGATTGGGCCATGATAGTGGAGCACACTGGACCTGCTCTCTCAGTTTTCTTGAATTTCTGAGATCTAGAAACTGCCAAAATAACTTCTTATAGTGGAGAAGTTACATTCCACATGCTAAGCTAAATAAACCCTAAACCCAAAAAACCACATGTAGATACCATGTCTTGAGTTTCCCTTCAGTACCCTCAGTGAGACTCCGTCCTCTATCTATTCGATAACTTATTTAACCTTGCTTAGGTAAACAACTGCAACGGGACAGATCTTCTGTTGTTCTGGATCAGAGCAACACAGCCCCCAGGCCTGCCTCGCACATCACTCCTGTGTGCAGCTGCATGCTGTGTTCTACACAGATGGGCAATAAAGCATGCAAATGCTCCTATAATTTACCCCAGAGTTGCTGAGCTGTTTACACAGGCAACTTTCCATCTATCCCTTACGCTCCATATCCCACAGAGGTGTTTTCTCTTGTTCCCAAAATATTATTGCTCATTAATTAAATTTTAGTAAAACAGCTATATCTTTAAGAACTGGAGGTTCTCCTAATAGGCTCTCTGTGGTTAGGGAAGAAAAAGCTAACATTTCTTATGCTGAAATATTGCCTGCTAATTTCTTGTCGATCTGATATGTTTGTCAGTTCTACTCTATCATCTGACTTGAGGTTGGACACGAAATGTTTGTAAGCAATCATTTTACAAGCAAAAACTGTACCTTTTCCCTTGAATGCTATTTCTAGGAACACTTCCTTTAATGAGAAGCCCTTCTGTAATTACACAGCTTGTGAGTCCTGCTCCCAGCCTGGCATTGCCGACTGCTGCACCATTACACTGGGCATTAATGTGGTTCTCCTGATTGTTTCCTGTGGCAGGATGTTGCATGCATTTACCATATCCCTGGCAACAGGGAGGCTGCCTTATGGCCACTTCAGAAGAAAGAAATAAAGTGAATCAGAATAAGCCATAGTCCCTGCAAAAAGGAGGAAGAAGAAAAGAAAGAAAGAAAGGAACAACCACGAAGTGGGGTCTGGGAACATCAGGCACTGGTTTGACAACAACGAGGCAATGAACTGAAATCCAAAAGAGTGCTTGTCTACTTTACAGCTGCACCAATAGCCATTTCTCTGCTAATTACTGTGTCTTTTGTGGAGGTGGTGCCTCCAGTGTTACGGCAGTGATGCCACTGTACTCATGGCAGTCTCCAGGTATGCATGAGTCAAAGCTTATGCAGTGAGTGTGGTTAGGGACATGCTGTGGGATCAGCCACCAGACGGGTTTCAGGAATGAGTCTAAATGCCTGGGTTTACTTTGTGTTACTTGCAACATCTTAAGTCTTGAATTTGGCAAAAAAAAAAAAAGTTATAGCACTGCTTCTAGCTCTCTATAAGACTCCCTGTAAAAATCCTGCCAGTGGCTTATGAAGAGCAGCTCGGCTGTTTTCCCAGCTCTGAGATCTCTCTTGCTCCTGCTGTTCAGTCAGATGGAGAATTTCACTGAACAAAGCCTGGTGCAGGAGTGTGTGAATTCCCCTCCAGCCCTTCAGGCTGTGGATATTTATCTCACTTTCTGCTGTCGGCAGATCTGTCTTTGAAGGGCATAACCAGAGGCTTGTTTAAAGCACAACAGAACTCCTCTCCCCATGCTCTGTCACTCCATTCTGCCTGCCGAGCAAGCTATCAGCAAACACTTGCAGCATTTTATTGCAGGTGATTACAAGAAACAAGAAATATTTGGTTTCTTTGAATGTATTCTGTCTTGGTCCTTTACCCAGGGTGCCACTTCCACTTGGAAATGTTTTTCACCGCTGTTATCCGAAGCCAGCAGTTTATAACAAAAAGGGCTGATTATGTAAAAACAAAGTGACATTGGGCTGTCAAAGCAAAATCTCCTCGCCACAAATCACAGCCTGGGCCCTGTGCCCACAGCTGGCTGGCAGAGCAGCAGGAATGCCTTTGTGGGGCCAGCGCAGGGATTTGTGCTGCCCAGCGGCACATCGCAGCAGGAATGCAGTTCCCACCCCACTTGTCCCTGGGCTGGGTGCTAGGGCAGGTCAGCACCTTCACACTACCTTCACGTGGCTTTTGTACATCACTCGCTTCTCCATCTGAAAAGACATGGGAGATAGATGAAGAGTATGGGTAGAATATCTACAGCACTAATGTAAACAGTCTGGAGCAAAGCATTGCCCTTTGAAACATGTTTGATTTGTAATAGAAGCCATGTTCCTCTGCAGTGCTGAATAAACTGTAGCGCAGCAAAACCATAAGGCTTTGCAAAGAGTTTGAATTTTGTACATTGGCTCTGTCTCATAGATCATGTTTATATATACGTATATAGGAACATGATTAAGTGGATTCTTTATATTTATGTGATCATGCTGCTGATAGTCACAAACTTCATTTTACACTGTGTCAAAGGTAGCTGTCTGCAGTCCTCTGCTTCATATCCCAATTTAGGGCTGACACTTCCACTGATAATTTTAATAGAAATTATTATTTAAAAAAATGCCACAGAACTAGGGCAGGATTAGGGCAGCTCACCTAACATTAACTTGGGCACTTATATAGTCAGTTTACAATAGCCTATAGCAGTCAATTACAATAGCCTAAGCTGCTTATTTCGCCTTTCTGTAGTGAATGGAAAGTAAAATATTTCTCCCCTGTGCAGACGTTCCCTTCATATCATGGGGAGCACTCTAGAGGTACTTGTTTTTCTGCTTATTCCATTGGAGGGAGGTAGCTAATCCCTGATTCTTAATCAGCTGAAACTGGTTCATTATGATTTTAAATTACTATAACATCTTAATCTGATGTTTTAATGAGTAATTTGCTTAAAATCCTTCCCCTAACACAGTATAAAACTGTTTAAAAATGTGTAAAACTCTTCCCTATTGCAGGATAAGGTTTTAATTTTAATCTTGACATCACCGGTAACAAAAACTACAATTTCAGAAAGGCTGCTATTATTGTCAGCATAAAGCCACCAGTCAGTGTCGGATTGAGGAGTTTGGATTTAAGTAGAGGTTATTTCTAGAATGAAGAAGTGGCTTTCATAAATTAGGGACACGCCCAAACTACAAATCAGAGATTTGAACTTCCAAAAAGTTCCTCCTTGGTTATGCAATCATCTGACTTCTTTTTCCCTAGTCCATTTTTTTTTTCAGAACTGGCAATTTCTATACTAGCTGTGCTAGTTAAGGCCAATCCTATCAGTAGGAAAACTGCCATAAGGAAAAAAAAAAAAAAAAAGGACTTTCACATCAGAGAAGCCCTGCTATGAAAGGGATCTGGAGAGATCATCGCCCAGGGATAAAGTGAATGACATGAAAAGAGCTGGGAAATGCAGTTCAAAGCCAAGATGCCCATACTCTTGGGCAAGATGGGAGCTCTGGAAGTTCACTGGTCATAGAAAACTCAGTTCTTGGAGAAGGTGTTAAACCTATTTTCATTATAAGGAAAGAAAAATCTCTAAAAAATGGGAAGTGAATGAGTTTAGGTAAACTGCATAATAAATATTAGAATTTCCTTCTGGAAAATTCTAAGGAGAACAAAAGAAATTCCAAGATTATTTTGGTGCTGCTTTGTAAGCATTCACTGCAGACAGTGAGTTCAGTGTACCTGCACTACTACTAAGAAGCACTTCGTTGCTGCAGAGGGCTTCTCCTGACCTCTCAGCTGTCCATTTGTGGTTTCCAGCTGGAAGGCAGTGCATGGCCGCATGAGAGCTTAGAGCGGCCTGGGCAGAGGCAAGCACGTTCATCCAACCCACTTACACTGATAAGTTTCCTTTCTGGTGGGGCTCCAGGAGCATTTCTGTGGGCATCCACATCCTGCAGACCACTCATATGGACGTGATCTCTCTTCTGTTGGCATGTTTCATCTGCTTCTCTTCTTCAGAATGTATCAAGCAACTGCTCTGAGATGCTGGAGACCCCATGGTGTGGTTCTGTCTGGACTGCTTGCTCTTGTAAATTGTTGTGAATTATGCAATCAGAAACCCATGTCTTCTGCAGCTAGGCAGTTAGGTTTATATTTATGTCTCATAATTGCAAACTGAAAAAAATGGGTTTGTTTTAAAGTGGAATGGAAATTGTCAGTATCTTAAAACCTTTTCTGAATCTCAAAGTCTTTTCTCAAGCTTCACTGTCTTCAAAAAAGCACTTGTTCTTTGTAATTATGATAAGAGCAAACTGTTTTTCCAAGAAAATGCCATGTAAGATTGAGGTTTGTGCTCTTTAATTGCCTTTTAGTAAAGAAAGGGCGCTAGGACATCTGATAGAGAAAACAAACCAGATGACGTTCTTACACCCTGTGATTCACCAGGGCCAGAAGGAAATAATAGCCTGGGGGTATAAGCTAAAGAAGAAAATGAAAAGTATGTAGAACTCATGGTAGATGCTCCATGTTATGGTCAGTAATCAGCATGCCGAAGGATGCTGCCATCCAGACAGATCTGAGGCCATGAATGCAGTAGTGCATTGCAAAACCACTGCCAAGTGTGAGCTCGGAAAAAAAAAAGTCACACCCAATAGCTTGTAGGCCTGGAAATACCTGTTTTTCTGTGACCCCTGAAATTAAGTCCGACTTGTGACATGGAAAAAGTAGCAGCAGATCTAAAGCCTCACAGTCTTTGTTCCCAGAGTTGTTTGCTGAATGCAGTAAATACTGGATTGATCCAAGTAGGTAGCCCTTCCCGATAGTGTGTGTCTGCTTTCCATGCCCGGTTTCCTATAGAAAAGATGATCTTTTCATTTCCAGCTTTCCCTTGCTCCTGCGAGACTCATAGATCACTGTCACCTTGTTCCTGGCCAACACCAACCAATTTCCATTTTTCAAACTGAGATACAGCAGAGTCAACTCAGTGAGCATACCTGCCTTTCGCCAGCCTGATAACATGGTCCTTGTAAACAGGTGGCTTTGTGTGCATCCTACTCAGAGCCTTGTATTACACACGGACATTAAAGAGAAATGTGATGCTTACTGTATATTTTACCTACTTTGTCATCTATGGTATGACACATTTACTAAAGCTGCTCCTCTGTCTATTTTAGTTATGAGCTGTGGGATGAAATTTGTTTAGAATCTTTTCAGGAGCTTGGATGCACTTTCACTAAAACTGATGGATGCTCATGTCTCCCACTTTGCTGTGGAAGCTTCAGCTGTAAATCACATATGTGGTAGGTCTCCTAAAATGGGGAGGGAGGATGTACACTGTAGTAAAACTTTTTTTCTATTAAGAAAAATCAATATTCTGTTATCCTGGGTTAGCACTAGATCTCGCACCAAATCATCTCTCTAAAACAATTTGCCATTTATGATCTGGCATGACCGTTGCCTAAGTAACCCCCAGTCCTGTTCCTCCCCCTCCCCATGCAGCCCTTCTCATGATGGATCCCATATGGGATGCCGCTGGCAAAGCAAGGCTTAACACTGCTGGCCAATGAATGGGCCTTAGGGCCTTTACGGCACTGCCAGCCTGCCCTGTGGTCAGCCAACCTGGGAGCTGCAAACGATAGGGGGTTTAATTGTTTTGCCCATACAAAGCCCTTATCAATGATGTGTATCTTAGCTGTTACAACGTACAGTTGCAACTGTAGCTCTAGTTACATAATTAAGTGTTCTAACTTAACTGTCCTAACACATACTGAATTTCCTAAGCTCTTCCTTTTTAATATTTTCCCTAATTTAAACAAAACAAAAAACAATAAACAAACGTCAGTGAAAGAAACCAAAGAAATGACTGAAGACTTGACTGGGAAGCAGGCAGAATTTCAGGTAGAATATCTCTCTGGTTACATACTGGAACCATAACAAGGTTTTCTCAATGTTTTTACCATGGAATAGCTTTGAAGAGAGCAATATGAAGTAAAACAGGAAGAAAGTGGAAGCTCAGACTCTGTCATGTGCAAAGGTATGCATACAACACAGGGCTCCAGGAGGGATGTTTTCCCTTGAGGAATTTCCAATACATCTGTTGTTGGCAAAGCTGAAAGAAACAGGAAAGCTCAGACTACAATTTTGACCAGCATGTGTCCCAACACAAACTATTTGTAAGTAGATACGTGGTATTTGACTGTGAAATGAGCTAAGCTGCTGATATTCTTACAAATTCAGAAAAATGTGAAATCCACAAAGCCAAAGAAAGTACTGCTCAGTTTATACTGTTGCTGACTTTAATACGTCAGCACAGATCAACACAAATGATAATACTGATAGCACCTTTGTTGTAACTGAGAGGAGTTTTTTGCTTCACATTCTGAAATTAGCTTTTGCAGAATTGAGGCATGGTTTGGTAGGTGTCAGCTGCAGTTAGGCTTTGCTACAGTGATTACTTAATCTTCTTGATGTCTTTTGTCTAAGGACAGAAGTTCATGGGAGAAAAAAAACAACAGCTTCTGAGATGGTCTGAAGAATATTTACTTAACTATATTAGAGAAGAGAAGAAGCTCTATGGAGTTCTCTGGAATTACAGTGGCTTGACAACAGTTTAATTGCAGACAAAATATGATGCACAGTGTTTCAACTCTTGAAATTAGACAGTAACTGCAGAATTCCATTTAAGAGGAAAGCTGCAACATTCTGTCTTTTGATACATATGTAAATCAAACTTTTTGTGCCATGTTCATCCTGCCTTGTTGTGGCTCTTGGCAAATCCCAAGGTGAGCATCTACAAGCCCCAGATGCCATCTCTCTGTGGTACAAAGTAGACCTACCAGAAAGCAGCTCAGCACAGCCAAATTGTGCCTCTACAGACATTTATCTCTCTCACTAATGGTACAAAGAAATCCTAGCTCAACCAGTTACATGTATGCAGCTGGATAGGATGTCTGCAGGGCTCAGTAGGTGCAGAATGTAGCATAGTGCAGTGGGTAGACCCTTGAGGCAGGGACCTGCTAAGTCCAGGAAGGTGAAGAGCAGCACAACATAGCACCATGCAGATATTACTTCTGTAGAGACTTCACTTCCATGTCCATGTCCATGATGCAGAGAACCAGACCAGACTTTTCCAACTCTAGTATGGCTGAGTCAACCTGTTGAAAAGAAAATATTCATGAATTTGCTTCTTGCAGTCTCTTGCTAATAGGAAACAATTTGTGATGTCTATGGCTCTAGAGAAGTGTCAGGTGTAATTAGTATTGTTCAGCAGAGCATCTGGCTTGCCTCTGATGAACGAGAAAGGTCAGAGACTGGAAATCAATGTTGCAAGCTAATTGCTGAAATTATTTGTCTGGCTTGTGTTAGGTGCTTGGCTCCTGCTATACTAGTTAGAAGTGCAGAGTGCCCTCAGTGCAGTATTTTAAGTGCTTATAGTACAAGAAACTATTCACTGATCATCTCATTAGAGGCTTATCTATTTGCATCTGGACAGGTTTTCATCTTTGGAGAAATATGATGATGATGGAGCTGAACAAAAGGAAGTTTTCTCACTCAAACCATTGGAAATAGCATCAGAACTGAGATGTCTTCACTGAGAACTCCTTTACTAAGCCAGGAAACAAAAAATAAACTTTTTGATAGGGTCTTTAGGAAGGGAATTTAGAATATAACAGAGTACTAAGTAGTCTGCCTGAGGAGGATTCAGAGCTCCGGAACTGCAGTGTCCAAATACTGCTAAACTATAGGGAAATTTAGAAGATAGGGAAGGAAAAATGATTCTCAGAAGGAATGCATGCCTACAGGAAATTCACAGCATCAACTGGCAACAAAGTCAAGGGACCACTGCCAAAGGAACTGAGCGAAGTAGATGATTTTATTTATTCTGAATTGTTTCCCTGAAGTTAATGATATCTTTGCCATTAATGAAGACCTCTTTGTTCAAAGTGTTTTCATGCTTGCAAGCAATGAACTCCTGCCTGAAGGTGCTTGCAAAACATGGTGGGTTGGAAGTGAGACAATGCTGTATAGTAGTTTTGCAGGAGGAGACAGGGCCTTGTCGCTAGCAGGAGCTCTAGCTGGATATCCAGCAGTTATATGTGGTGGCAACATCCCAACTAGATGGAGCAGAAAACAGTCAAAAGAAAGTAAATTACTGGATTCATATGGAAGGGCTGAATTTCTGAGCTCATCAGCTTCTTCACTTGAATTTTCTCAGCATCTTAATCTTAAATGAAGCCCCACTGCTTTTGTTAGAAACAACATTCAGTTCTTGCCATACTCTCATCGGTGGTCATTGCTATTCTGAGATCATTAGGAAGAAGTGCAAGCATGGTAAGGAATGTAAAAGAGCTTTGTGGGGAAAAGATGCTGCTGAATAAATCAATACTGGGATGAATACAATTCTGAGACAGAATATTATTCAGCAGAATGGTTTATCACCAAAAAGTGGCATGCTGCATTTGAACTAAGATTTTCTAAAGAAAAGTGCATCTGCAGACAGCTGACTGATGAGTTCACATTATAAAAGCCTGTTCAGGAGTTCATCCACTGAAAGGGCATTTATGGGCTTTACTTTCTCACGGTCCTCCTCTGGAAAGAGTTACTCTGCTTGTAGGAGTTGCACAGCCCATGCATATCCTCCCATTGTTTCAAGTTAAGAGAACATCAGCTGTTTTTTCTATTGTGAACAGGGGCAACGATGGAGGGCTAATTGGTTCTGTTTGGTTAAATGTCTGTTTTATGAGGCCAGACTATTGCATGCACTCATGCTGGACAATGAGACAACAGTCTGAATCTGTGATCTCAGTTAGACAATGAGCATTTAGCATTCTTCTGAGGGATTTAGTAAAAGAAAAAAATTCCTTGTTTCTTTATCTACACAATTAAAAAAAAAAAAAGATAATTAGGTGATTCGTAGTAGATAATAGTAATCCATAGTTTGGAAAGAATTTTTGTCTGACAAAAACTTGCTTGCATCTATAGTACAAACTTAGTTTACTAGAAGCTTGCTATCAGTCTGAGGATGAAAGCTTACAACAGAACGTTTTAGGGGTGTGAGGTGTTAATTTGTCAGTGTTAGATACAGGCAAGGATACATAAAGGCCATTGCTAGCAAATCAAAATTGCAGTCTTACTAAAGAAAATTCACATATCTCTACCACTTGATGACATCATTGTGTCCAAACACCTTGCTATTTTAATGAAGAAAATTAAAGTAGCCCAGTGGTTGTTATAGTCTGTACAAAAACGTCTTCAGAGTCATGCTACATACTCATGGAAAAGAGTGAGTGGAAGGTGGCTTGGGTCATCTCTGAGCACCTGTATCTGAGGTGGATGATTCTGAGGATTATGTCTTGCTCTTAATGAAGAGCCTCAGAAGGAGTAACATGAGTTTTTCAGAACAGTGAAAACAGAGGATAGTTTACCAGTATGCTGCCATGAGGCAGTGTTGTTGGTTAATAGAAATTTTTGTTTAGCTTTGAAGGGAGAAGATCAGCAATCTACACAGCCGGGTGTTTGAAGACAGTGGTTTTTCATTTTTGCAGATGTTTGGTTTTATTTTGCAGGGGTAAAATTTAAAAAACTAGGAAAAAATGTTAGACAGCAAAGGACAGGGTTGGGGGATTATTTTACATAATACATTTTGTAAAGGCCCTTTTGTGAGAAGGAACTTAGAGCATCATGGCTCATTATGCAAGGTTCCTCTAATATATCCTGTTTTTTTTTCCTCCTGTGTAGTATACAGATCTGCTCATTTATTCACCAGAGACTTCTCAATATTTGTCATGCAGTTTATCACTTCTGTTCACAAGTGCTTGCATCCCCTGTGGAAATGAAATGAACCTTAAAATCAGCTGAATATGTTCATTGATAAATACATTGTTTTTACCAGGTTCTTTCAATCCTTGTGCCGTGCTGTGCATAAGCATTTAAGTTGTTGTCAGGTATTTGGTTAAATCCAAAGTAAATTGGAAGTATTGAGAGAATATGGTTAAGTCTACTAACAGTTGACATTAGAAATAAGAACTACATAAGTACGCCAAATGGCTTCATTTTACTAAATTTGGTGTGTAGCTATGTGAAGAAAAATCACATAAAAGTTGTACACAAATACAGTACAATGTGAAATGCCACTGCTTTCTAGAAATGCAGGACCCTTCTGTTTGCAAACTTGCATACGAACTCAAGCATATATTTCTGCAGATTAACTGTAAGGACTTCCCCCTCCTTACCATTTTTGAAAGGGAAAAGTGGATAGCTGGCAACTACTCATCAAATCATCTGAAAGTCGTGCATCTATAACGCAGGCAACCAGAGAGGCTAAATATCTTCCTTCGTAGAGAATCTGGGGATGAACAAAATGCACTGTGAGAAGATTATGAAGTACAAAGTGAGTATTAAAAAGTTCATTGGCAGTATGGAAGATAAGAGTTGATGACGGTAAAGGGAGGCAGAGAAGAGCTTGATTTTTATTTTAATTTGTAACTTGAATTTACACCAAATCTAGTTCTAGAAGAACAGCATGATTATTTGAAAGACACTATTTCCTCAAATATCTCTGTCTTTTTCTCTTAGTAAATAACCTCTATAAAGACTTAAAAACATCAAATCAAAGGAAAGAAGTCTGAATTTAAAACTTGAGCCACGCAGGTTGCACTGAGGTCTGATTTAGAATCAGCTTAAAAACTAACCATACTGCTCCTGAAGTTTAATGTCTTTAGAGAACAGAGTGCTTGCAGTAATTAGCACAATTGCTGAGACGACTGTTTTGGAGATTCCCAGAATATATTAAAAAATATTAAAGAGGAAACAAGAATCAGCATTTCAAAAGTGTGTGAATAGGATTGTATTAGGCACTCTAAATGCAGTGTTAGGTGAAGCCTAAATCACAGGAAAATCCTACCACAAGAATCTAAAAATGGTGCTTGCAGATAGTCATAATAACAAGTTACTGATGGGGATCTTTGACTTTCTTAAAGAATTTATCCATACAACCACTGCATCACGTAACAGTTTAAACAGTGGATCACTCCAGACACTGCTATTTTGAAAAAAAAAGAAAGTGCATCAAACTGCTATGGATCACGTCAATATGGTAAAAGAGAACTTTATCCATCAGAGTGGGTGGTGGCTCAGCAAAGGAAAACCAGTGATGCTTACTGGATTTATGTCAATATGTCCAGCTACCTAAAAGGCACCAGAGAGATGAAGGAAGGCAGCCATCCCAGCAGTTGGGTGATCTATATAAAAAGACAGAATGCAGTTACAAGCCTGAAGTCCTTTTGTGTAATTGCACAAGTAACAGAATATGAAAAACATCCTAAAAAGAATGCCACAAAATCCACAGAAGATTGCTACATCTCACTTTCCATTTGGGAAAGGCAGAGACTGCAACAAAACAGAACTTCTTAGTAGATGATGAATAGATAATGTTTATTTTTTTGGCAGGTTATAGCCTGTAACATTACTCATCTGGGCCAAAGTAGTTGGTACTAGTAGCTCCAGGTAGTCTAAATTGCAGATTTTCCATAAAACTATGTCATGCTACCCCTTCAGACCATAGTGGAATTTTTTTCAGGAAACTGGAAAGTTTTGCCCACTTACAGACCATGTTGACAGAATTAGTGCAATATTTAGATATGTATTGGAAAAAATGTTTTTTTCCCACTGTTGCAGAAGTTTCAAACAGAAATGGTATTGCTTAGCAAATGTCACATTAACCACTGGCACACTCTAATAGGTTCCTCACTGAAAGTTAACCTAATTAGGTCTGGATGTCTAATTTGAAAAATAGTTCCCATGGGTGGCTTACAGATGGCTGATGGCTTTGACCCAACTTCATTCATTACATGTATGTGAAAGCTAGTGTAAATAAACTATTCCAAATAGAGATGGCATGCCTTGTTGATGACTGTTCTGGTCTTGATGAACTTCAAGTCACGTAGCCTTGAACCAGCAGCAAGGCTAGTTTCAATTTAGCAGTGTTAGCTGTCATACTATCCCTGCAGAGTGGGTATCACCATGATTTGTGTAGAACTTACGTCAAAAATTTGCTGCATGACTTGGGGTGAGCTCTGGACTGAGTGACTATTAGTCCTTTCACAGATAGTTTAAATCCCAGGGTATCCCATTTAGCTTCAGTCACACTGGGAGATCCACATCTAACCATTACCTGCTTGTGATATTAGCATAACCACAAGAGAACTGTGAGGCTCCTTCTGAAGAAAATCATGATCTGATTATTACTATGGGTGGTTCCAATAAGTTTTTAGAACGTTTGATTTAGCCATGGGAGTAACAGGACGTTTTCCTGAATTTCTCCTATTTTCAGATTGTTTTTTATTTGAATTTCAAATATCTTTTCTTTCCTGTTTCAAATCAAAATATCTGGCTTAATAAAGATAATTAGGAAAAAAAAAAAGTGTTTTTATCTAATGTCTTGTGGTAAAAGTTAATATTTTCAGAAAACAGCATGAATTTTACAAATGAAGTTGAAATGGCAAAATTTGAGCACAACTCTTCTTTGACTTGTTGCCAGTGGAGTCAACCCAGTAATAACTAGAAGGGGGAAAATTAAATCCAGCAGAAAAAACAGATGTGCCTTTTGTCCTGTATTATGCCTGTGGCTTAATACACAGCTACATTGTGCACTTAACCAAAAAGCAATGAAAGCATTGCAAGAAGTGCCATGAATTAGTCAGCATTACCCCCTGAAGATCAGCTTTGTTATTGGAATCTTTCTGGTGAAAATACTTTTTATTTCTCATATTCAGCTTTGTTACCAGTGGTCCACATCCAGAAGTTCCCAGTTTGTTGGTATTGAAGTAAATAGCTACCAAAGGGTCTAGGCTGAGGTCACGAGCAAGATCACAGTCAAGACCTGACATTTCAGAAGTGCGTATGCATCACAGAAAAGGTAAACCCAGAGGATGCTGGAACAGCAGTAGCAACTCAGACGCCTTGTCTTAATCATGGACTTTAAAGTTAAGAATTGTCTACCCTGGAAAAAGCATGAAGTTATAAGGTGAAAACAGGAAAAATGGTTGCAGTGCAAAGAAAACAGCTGTGAATTATGTCACTACAACATTTTACTAAGAACAATCTTGACACTGCAAAATATTATGCATTCTTGAGACATCTTTGTTTCTCCTGTCTCTCCAAGGTCTCAGGACTTGGTCACTTTTAACTTTTGGAAGTTGAAAGGCAGTCCCCTGAAGGCAAGGTAATGCATTACAACTGCTACAAGATTGCTCTGCGCAGGAATTCCAGCTAAAGTGCTGGAAAAGTGGGTTATAAGACTGACTCTGGTACTCAATACGTTGATCTTGTTCTCATCTTCTCTTTTTCTATTTGCTTTAGACCAGACTTGAATTGAAATTCCTTGCTCAAATTTCCCGTTGACATTTGGACTTAGTTGTTGCATTGAAATGTTATTAACTAAAGAATAATTCTGTCAGTAGACAGTCAAGAATGATAAATTAGCAAATATGTTCCAAGATTTCCTATTGCTTAGGTTTTGATATTTAACATACTGCATATGTTTTGAGGAAGTAGCCTGCAGTACCTAAGTCATATTTTTACCAATGTGTTTGTGGAAAATGGTTGAGTAGAATTGGAAGAAAGTGGTAAGTTTGGGAAGGGTAAAATAACCTCTTAGTGACAACTGCACAATTTGAAAAAAATTATCATTTTTAAGGAAGAGTCTGATTTTTGAAATAAAGAAACAAGTTAACCCCCAAAGTTCCAAACAACTTTAGCAAAGCCTGTCTTCTTGGGATGACTGGTTAACTGCTGAACACACATGGAAGGCACAACCTTTCTCCCCACCTCCACCTGAAAGGCACTGAATATCTCTCCAATAATGTTATGTACTATGAATACATCCAGCAACACAGATTCAAGATGCGTTCATGCATGTGAGTAATCTCCAAATACATTAATGCACTGTTTTCTACTACATCCTTCATTAGCCAGAGTCATGAATTCTTGGGTTCCTTCTGTGACTTTGAAAACATTGGGTTTCTGTTCTGGATTTAAACACCTTTCCTCTACAGAGATTTCGTTGGCTGATGATCTATCATGGTTTTACCAGAGAATAGGAAACAGAAGGAATAAGTTTACTTTTTCTGAAAGCAACTGGATAATCTCTGTTATTGGCAAAAGAGAAAACCAAAAGCTAAAGATTACATTCAAAAAGTTCATTGTGAACACGGAGTGCTGCAGGAACTAGCAAGCTTATCAAAGATCTCTGTGTTGCCTATATTATCAAGTGTTATGTTCACAGAGAGACCAGACAAACAAATTGGTAAGATATGTCAATCTAGTCTAGACTGAAACGGGTCCCCTGAGAAATTAATGTCCAAATCTTTAATGTATCACATTTTATGTATTTTATCTACAGTAGTGCAGCTTTTCACATCTCTAAGAAATATGTAGTTAAAACATATATAATAGAAGGAATAGAAAGAATATAATAGAAGGAAATAAAAAGAATTACTGTGTTCTTTTTATTTTTTTTAATCCAACCGCACACTTTCCCAAATGCAACTGGAAGCCCCATTCAGCAGAATAATTACACATGTACCCACGTCACTCAGGTTGCCCACACACTTCCTGTACTCACCAGAGTTCAAGTTCATCTGAGGCTTTAAACTAGGTGCTGAAGTGTTCCATTGCATCAGTCATAAGTTAGACTTCATTTTTTTGAGGTGGAGGATGAAGATCTAGCTGTTCCTCTTGGAATCAACAGGAGTCTGTAAGAAAGGAGAAGATGTGGGAAACTTTGTTCCTCTCTTCCTGTGGGTGATGCCAGACACACCACCAGACCTGATGGGTCAAAAGTAGTCCAGATAGTGAGACATGACATGGCAGGCAGCTTCTTCATCAATACTGCAAGCATTTTGAGATCTTTGGCTTTGTATGCATACATTGAAAAGACATGCATGAAAACATCATGCATTGAATCAAGGACGTATGAAGGAAATTTCACGTTGCAGGAGAGGCTTTCTTTTTTCCCTTTATTCTTTTAAGGAAAACAGAGACAAAACCGCTTCAACCGAGTGGGATAGAACATAGGTATTACAGATAGTTCTGAATTGTTTGCGTGCTGTGCACATTTGTGGAACATTCTTCTTGTACAAATATAGCTGCCATTGCATGTGTATCAAAAGAAAAAGGGAAAAAAGCACAACCTCTGAAATTAGTACCATTAGTATTTCATTACTGAAAATAGGATTATTTCTTGACTTTTTTTTCCCTTTCCTGGAGAAGCACATCAGATTTTTCTAGGAGGGATTCCTTATCTATCACTCTCCGTACATGCAAGGCACTCACCAGGGCAGAGTATCCTTTCATCAAAGCGTGGGCAGATGATTCTCAAACTGCAGAGATTTTGTACCACAATAAAACATGTCATATTGAAGGAATAGATATCATGCCTTTCTGTTCTATCATTAGAGTAGAATCTCTGTTGAACAGCTGTGGTAACATTATTTAAAACTGTGCAAGGGAAAACACTCCTAAGTACCTTGAATGTTGGCTTGTCAAGGACTTGAAATTCATGATATTGCCCCAGTCTCAATCTTGCTGGTATTTTTGAGTCTTATTTTCATAACTAATGACTTGCTGAAAGATAAACGAGAGATACAAAGAAATAAAATAGCACCATAAAGAGGATCCCGCCAGCTCTGGCAGCCTAGAGCACTTTTTGTGTTTATATTTGCAATCTGTCATTTCACAAGTAGTCATGGCTCTCTACCCTTATGCTTTAGCTTGCTCCTGAGTCACTTCCATACCCCGTTATCTCCTACCTCACTGTTCTCTCAGAGCTGTGCCATTTGTATCAGAGTGTTCTGGAAACAACAGCCAGAACTAAACAATCTGCTTGAAAGCATGACAAGCAATATTTATCTGATAGCAAAACACTGTTTTAAATACAGCACTTTGCATCCATTACAGTTGTGCATTTAAGGAGAAGAATTCTTATAAGACTTGTTTTTGCCATTCTTGTGAATCAAAAGCATTGCTGGTGTTCTGCTGGCTTCTGCTGTGTAATTTCAATATGCAATAATCTCTCCAAGTTGGCTAATTTGGAATCACTGCACGCTTTGCAGTTTCAAGATAATTTGATCTAAATAGAAGTTTCATGTAAATGTTTTGGCAGTAACAAAAATATCATCAACATTTCCAATTGCAGATTCAAACCCCAGTAAAGGCTTTACATGCTGGCAATAAAAGAGTGTGATAGGCAGTTTAAAAATCATTAGTTCTCTGCTCTGAAATGGATATTTTCCAATGGAAAGATTTGAAAACAAACTGACTTCTACCAGGTCATTTCTGTCTGAATGTGATACCAGCCACATCTGTGCACTGCCTCTTTTCTCCTGTGGGCAAGAGCTGCCCAAGGAAGCTCACAGAGACAGAGCCCTTGTTTGCTTCACCCCACAGGTGTGGGGTAAACATGCAGCACGATGTCTGAAGTGTTGAATAGTTGGAGGAAGTGAGCAGATAATGGTAACAATAGCAGAAGTGGTCTGAGGAGGTTTTGTGGATGTTTGATTATGTACGCACTGGATACCCACTCCTCTCCACTTGAATAATGCATGGGAACCAAGAGTTGTTTACTTTAAAATATCAAAATGAGAAATGACCATGTTCTGAAAATAAAACCTCTGAGTTTCAACTCTGACATTGCTAGCAAAGCCCAGTGGGAGGGATTGGATTGCCAAAGCCATGGAGGCCTCCTTTTCCTTATTTGTTATCATTTAACAAAATCTGAAGGCATCTTCCCTTGCAGAGAGCAGGAAATAATTCCTATGCTGCTCCAAGGCCATGCAGAGGTTATGGTGCCCATTTTGCTTGTGGTGTTAAACAGCACTGTGCTTCAGGATCCCTCTGGAGTTGCACTGAGTCACTCAACACCAGGCAAGGGAAACCAGAGAGCACATGTGGGTCCCTTCCAACACAGGATGTTCTATAATTCTATGTAGAGTGGAGTGTTTCTGGCCTAGTAACAGATGGAAACACAGCTCTTGTTAGCCACCCCCTCTCTCCAACAGCCATGTCTGTTTTCTGCTACTGGGGAGATTGCCTACGGACTCATTTCAGAAGGCATAAGGCAGTAGACCAAAAGTTCTAGCCAAAGTGTTTCTGTTAATTGGTGATTGCTTTGGACACCTGAATATGAACATTGTGAATCAAGGTTGTATTTCTAGCCTCTGCTCTGAGCCTGCTTGAAATTAGTGGCCTGAAGTTTTATGGTGATAAATGACAGTACCCCATTGAGTAGGACTAGTATACATGTTGTCTGCATGTTAATAAATGTAACCAGACTTCTCTTAAAAACAAGAACAGGGCACATAACATTTATGTAATGCACTGTTCAGACATCAACATCTGGGAGACAGATTGTATCTGCCACTCCTGCCCTGGGACAAGGCAGTCTGGAGGTGTCAATAGCTGAGAGGTCTTTGCCTTAAATTGCAGACCTCAGCAGCACATTCTCAAAGGCTTTTGTGCTTTCTCTAGGGTTCATCTTTATCCTCCATATATGGAAGCAAATATTTTGAGATGACAAGTGTGATTTTTGCTAATCAAAGGATATCTAATGACTTAAACAATGTATAACATTTAAAGAATGCACATCTCAGATTTATCTTGCACAGATCTTATTTTTCTATCCAAAGTTGATTGTTATGCAGACTCTGAGGATTTAAATATTGCTTGAGCAACTTCTATACAGTATTATAAACAGTCAAAGGGCTTTTTATTTCAGTCAAAGGACTGAAATAGATCTGGCTACAACCTTAGGGCAAGCCTCCCAAACTAATACAAGTCAGAAGGTCAGTACTGATATTGGAGAATTGCATTTCTTCATGGTAGCTTGCTGTAATCAATGTGGTTTTCCTTCTATGGATCCAGTTTCATACCTTGAACTGCTGTGAGCTTTGGATTTTTTACCCTCTTCCATTTTCTCCCGTGATAGTACAGGAGAAACATATGGCATATCAGATACCAAATGGCCATGGACACACTGTTTGCTTTACCAAGTATAACTATAGCTAGATCTATCAGCTAAACATCCTGCTCATTTCAACCCCCTTACCATCCACACTTTACAGAGTTCCTGTCTCACGTTTGCAGGTTTGCAGTCTTTTCCCAGCTTGTTGTCTCCAGGTGTGCAGTTGCAACATTCTCAGTAGTGCAAGAGAGATAGAAATTGGGCTGTGACACTGAGCTGAAGTCCCCAGCAGACTCAAGGTCTGTCCATAGCCACTTCCACCCAGGTTTCTCACCCTTGCCTAGGTTTTAAGCGTCAAGCAAAGAATGTGCACCGGACAGGTTTCACCCCACAAAGGATACACAGAAGGGATGGGCATGTCGCTGCATTTTTTTCAGGGAGAACTGAACTGGTGGAAAAAAACAGAAATTTCCAAAGCCTATTATATTGTTGTCACAGAGTTATCTAGATCAATCTATGCAAAAAAGACCCAGAAAAACAGAACAGTGGCAATGAACTAAGGAGGAAAACTTATTTTATTAACTATGATATCAGAGTGCAAGATAACACAATATAATACAATCTAATTGAAATTGAGGCTAATAAATCAAATAGCAGAGAGAGAGAGAGTTTTCCAAAACCGGAAACCCTACTTTGAACTGAAGGCGCACACATTGGAAGCACACCCACACACCCTCTGCCAGGCAGCAAGCCAGAGAGAGAGCAACATCTCGTGACTTCCTTCCTCCCATGACTTATCTTCCACTCTGACCATCAGGTCTCCTGGGATATGTACTTCTCTTCTGAGAGCCAGGTATCCAGAAAGTTGTCAGTCTGTGGAACTGGAGTGTTAACTCTTTAATTATCCGTGCTTTACATGATGTTATGATGTGGAATACCAATAGCAAAAAATTACAAAACCATGACAATTGTTTTTTGCATCTTTGGTTTAACTCACACTGGGTCAAATTCTTTGCAATTTTAACCTCTCTTGATCCATGCTTTTAATACAGTTGTTGGAGTCAACCAAGGAAGATAGACTTGTCCAAGCATGTTCAGAGGGCCACAAAAATGATCCAAGAGGTGGAACAGCTCTCGTATGAAGTCAGGCTGAGAGAGCTGGAGCTCCTCAGCGTGGAGAAGAGAAGAGAAGGCTCTGAGGTGATCTGATAGCAGCCTTTCAATATCTAAAGGTTTGCTACAGGAAAGAAGGGGACAGACTTTTGAGCAGAGTCTGTTGTGAACAAGGGAAAATAGTTTCAAGCTTAAAGAGGGGAGATTCGGGTTAGATGTAAGGAAGAAGTCTTTTACAGTGAGGATGGTGAGGCACAGGTACAGGTTGCCCAGGGATTTGATGGATGCCCCATCCGTGGAGACTTTCAAGACGAGGCTGGGTCTGGCCCTGGGCAGCCTGATCTATCTGTGGATGTCTGTGTTTGTTGAAGGGGAGTTGGACTTGATGACCTTTGAAGGTCCCTTCCAACATTTAAGGATTCTATTATTCTATTCTATGATTCAAAGATGTTAGGAAATCTTCTCTCCCACTGCCACATTACCAAGGATGTTCCAATGAAATCATAATCCTTTTGATCTTAGTTATTTGGGAGTTCTTCTTCTACAGCTTGTATCTCAGCAAAAAACCTAGCAATCTGTTTGTGCTTACTGGAGGAAAAGATATGTTGCCCTGCCAACATAATTACATTGGTCAGTTAGGGAATAGCAAGTGAGAACAGATGAAATATTTAGATATAAATAGTCTGTTTTCATGTGCTGTGATCGTCGCTAATAAGGCAAGAGCGTGTGGTTTGTGGTTTGGGGACAGGATGAAGAACCATGACATCTGGGTTCCTTTCCTAGGCTTACCACAGTGAATTGAAGGAGTCATCAAGCCTTTTTATACCTCACCGGTTGGAAGTGGATAACAACGCTCTGGGGGCTAATTCTTTAAAGCTGTAGTTTACAGATGTGCAGAAGGGAAGAACAGTGTGAGTGCTATGCAGAAAATCTGTCCATCTATAACTTTAAATCTAGATATCCAGAGCATCTCTCAAGAAACTTGTCCTCTATCTTGACTTGGGGAATTCATAGCAATGACAGAAAAATGAGAGGAAAATTAGAAACATGATAATTTTTTTGAGCAAAATCCCATCTGAAAGTATGTGACCTTAAATTTTGTGATCAGCTTTTTGGGTTTTACATTCAAGTTTTTTTTTTGTTTGTTTGTTTTTTTGCACATTTCAATTTCCCATTTGCTTTAAAAGGTGGCCAGCATTAATTCATGCGCTTTGCTATACGAGGAACAGAACAAGCATTGTAAATTCTAGTTGAATGTGCTGCTTTACATCACCATAATTTCTTTCACATTAATTTCCTTAAAAAGGCCCTTACCACACACACACATCTCTCTGTATCAGTGTATGTGGAATCATTTAAATAACTGTACAGTGAGACAAAGCAGCTTGAACAACCAGAAGATTTAGCAACAAAAATTCTTTTCCTATGGCATAAATCTCACTACTAGTAATTTCAACTTGAAATGGAAAGCATAGCATTACAGTATCTAGCACAAAGGCCAGATTTCCCTGGTTGCCAGTTTGACCCATGGTCGCACAAACACAGCAGGAGAAACCAAAAATGATTTTGTTTCCTAGCGATACTAATTCCATTGCTGGAGAAAATGTAATTATATTTATATTGACATTATAATGATAACTTTGCAGGCCAGATTCCGATCAGTCTGTTAGGCCAGATAGAAACAAAGCACCAGCAGAGACCTCAGGAATTTCTGTTGCTCTGTGGTGGTGGGGCTGGCAGCCTAGCTAGTAATTTCAGCAGTAAAAAGAAAGTTCATTCTGTGAAAACTTTAGTTAAAATTTAATTTTGTTTTAACTATAAAATCTCTCAATTTTGTATTGATCATAGCATCCTCCAATGAGCTTCATCTGGAGTTTGCAATTTGCAAACTGGAGTTTTGTCCCAAACATCTGTAAAAACTGGTCAACATTGATTTCACCATTCTTGAGCCAACCATTTATAGTTCCCTGTAATTCATGCATTTTCTACGTGGCCTTTCCTATGTGATCCACTTAAAACATTTTACACTGAAAAACTCAGATATGAGTATTAAGAAAAGAACAGCTTCCTGTGTACAACATTTTTAAAGCAAATAGTTCTGTGTATATATATGTTCAGGGTATCGTCTTCAATGTTTTCTTCAGCTCCCAAATTGAAGCGGTTTCCATTTCCCAAAATAATTACCTGAAAATGTTTATGTTTTTTGTTAAGATTGTTTTAGTGAATCTCAGCCCGAAAATTTGGACAATTCCCTTTTTTTTTTTTTTTTTTTTCCCCTTTTCTCTATTAGTACTGAAAAAGAAAGAAAAAATGGAAGAAAGAATGAACTGATTTTTTAATATTATATCAGTACGGCTCCAGGAGTGAAATAAAGGATATAAAAGTGAAATGATGAACAGTAAAATATTTAAGTTCTGTATAATACTTCCTATCAAACAACATCCCACAAAAACATCAACAAAAATTTCTCAGTGGGAAATTAAGATAGAGGAAAGCGCACATGACCTCAGAAACAACAAGTGCAGGTTTTTAGAGTCTGAGCTTAAGGTTGGTCCTTTGCAGTTTTCTTTCCCTTAGGAGGGCTTTGCAGAGGTTAAACAGCAAAAAAAAGCTGTCAGGCTGAAAATAAAGGGTAGGAAATTGTAAGAACTGCTGATAAGAAGTAGCTTGTGGACTCTGTTTGGAGCACTGGTGATATTAATCATGTCATTAAAAACCTGTGTATAAAAAACATCAGAGAGAAGTAAGGAACATCACCAGAAAACAACAAAACAAAGCGAATAAATATATAAAATGCAACTTTAAACTAAGTGATTCCCCACGGGAAAAGCAGTCAAGCAATTTTAGATTTAGATTCAAATCCATACCACATTTTGCATTTGGATGTCAACACCACACTCTGATTTGAGTACAGGCTTATTAATTCCTTCAAGAATAAACCCATAATAGTGCAAAGTAGATGCAGAATCCCATGACACTATGGCCAAACGGATACCATAGTATCCCTTGAGGGAGCACAGATTTTTTTCTTGCCTTCTGAAATCTGTGGCGTCCACTGTAAACATAGGCAGCACTCTTGGCCATAAAACACTTCACTGATGGTTGTTCAAATGATGCTTTTTATTTATTTTAATTGCTTGGGATCTCAACAGAAAATCTTACAGTATGTGTGTTGACACATGTCCCACCTCATTCTCTGGTTGGTTTTGCCCAGCAGGAAGACAATTACTGTGGCACATTTCACTGACACAGATCAGGTGCACCAAAACAATTTGTTGTTCTCATTATCTCCCCGTCCCCCTCTCTTGTCATGTACAACCTCTGTTCTTCTCCAGCAGGCTATGCTTGGGCCATGCTCCACGCACATGCATGATATGATGCAGATTTAAGAGAAAAATATTGTACAAAAGACAAAAGGATACTTATTATCAACATAATAATAAAAAGGTCAATGTTGTGATTTTATTTTTTTTCAGTGAAAATGGCCATTTCATCATAAACAGACCTTGTAACTTTCTCCAGTGTGGTGTACACTAACATGTAGTCCGTGCATATTAACACGTTACATGGTTAAACATTTGTAAAAGCCAGCAACAAATATGTGTAGATATGTATATATGTATGTATACGAAAGAAAAGTTGTTACATGCTGCAAGAATTTTGTATGAGGTTCTTCATTTACTTCTGCTGTATGATGGAAGAAGCCTTCCCTGCGCACAGTGCATGCTATTAATGCAAAATGGCAAAAAGCAGTTGTGGTGAGATGTGTTCTGCTGGGGAAGGGTTCTTCTCTCTGCAAGTTGAGGCCTGGCATTGCATTTCAGGGAAGCCAAACTAAATTCAAAGTCCAGTTAAAGTGATTTATTTTTCAACAAGGAGCTGATACATGTTCACACAGCAGTTTGAGGCTGTTGGGATTACATACTGTATATTCAGACTAGAGTCTGACATCTCTTGACTTGTGGATTCGCTTGCTCATTTATCAATATCAATTGCCCCAATATTAAGAGAGAAGCCCTTTCATGAACTGAAATTCAAGGACAGTGAAATTGCAGCCATTCACTGTTGATAAATTAACTTAATGCACAGTGCCATTTGTAGGTATTTATCTATTCCGGCTGTGCTAACTTAGTATGTTATGGTACAGGTGCCACACTATCCCACTGTTTTCATGAGACACTTTATCAGTGTGAGATATTGCTAATTCTAAAGTTAAGGTCATAGTTCTCTGGCATAAATTGGGGCTGTAGTTTTGCTTTTTCTTATATAGTTCATTAGGAAAATAGCTCCAGAGAGGAAATTATTTGCAAGCTGGAACAGAACTAAGTTAAACAATTAAAAGATAAGAAGATTTAACAAGCCTTAAAATTTTGAAGATTGACTTTTGTTGAGAAAGTTTTTCCAGGACAGTCAGAATGTCTGTTTTTTTCAAAGGTTAAAAAGAAAGAAGAAAAATTTGTTTGGGTCAACTGAATTTAATCTTCTCTGCTGTTTTCTTTTGCATTCTTATACCAAGATAAACAAACAAACAAACAAACAAAAGAACCCTGGTATGATATCTGCAATTAGGATACCAGCTTGAATTAGTCACTCCTCCACCACCCCTGTTAAGCTAAGAAAGTTAGTCTTGTTTTGTTTTTTGGCAGATTTGTTTTTCCTAATCTAACCATGTGAAACAGAGGCACCTCTTTTAACATACTATCTCACATCCCCCCACTTTTAATGAGGGGAGAAAAGAAAGACAGATTAGAACTTTGTCTGGAATCAGTTGCTTGGTTGTGGTGCCTTCTCCCCTACCTGGTAAGAAAGTGCTGCCATACTTGGAAGTCAGATTTATGTTAAACTGAAATTTTATCACTCCCCTAACAAACTGAGGAATTATAAAGACGACTGTGGGACGGTCAAATATTAGGGCAGGAAGAGGCACACAAGAGCCATTGAGAGACCGTTCACTTCATGAACTCCGCAGCCATTTCAGCTGGACACAGTGGCAAGAGTTCATCAGTCCAAGTGTGGAGCACAAATTTGGCCGAGCTTGCTTTTTCCATTTTCGTCAATATTGAAAATATGTCCTCTATATGGTACTTGTCTGGCATTTGCCACAGAAGGGCCTTCACAGACTGAGTTCAACACCATAACATTTTTATAAATGCTTCATAGAAGTGTACAGATTTCACAGGCTTACATTGGCTTAAACAGGAGGAATTTTATGTGCTTTACCAACATTACCTGAGGAAATATAGCTCCCAAATGGTGATTTTTTCCAGAATACTGTTATAATATGGGAGTGGATGAATATTGGCACTGGGTCAAACTTTCTTAAAGGACAGTTAAACTATTCTAGATATGGAGCTTTCACAACTTGCGCGTTCTTAAATTTTTTACTTTTCTGAACTTTTCAAACTTGATTAGATTTTTTAATTGAATCTCTTCTCTAAGAATAAATTCAATATTGTATTAAGTATGTTGTATATTATTCGTGACCACAGTACCTTCACTGGAGTCAGTTTGTATGCACGATGCAAAGGTGAATTTTGAATACTAACAGCTTTATAATCTTGAATAATTCTAAAATGTTCATGGCTGTTATGCAAACGGTATAGAAAACAAAGATTTTTCACAGTAATAACAAATATATACACTTATAATTCTAAATTTGTAAATATTTGGAAAGGATGGCAGAATTCCTTTGCTTATGAAACTCACAGAGCATTAATAATGGTTCATCATTTTACGAAGTTCTGGATTACCTTTCTGTACCTGAAAAGACTACCTTCAGTTCCCAGAGTTTTAGAGATGCCTGAATTGGTTGGTTGGTGAGAAATAGAGCTTTTCTGGCAGTGAAACATTGTCCTTGGGAGCAATGTTACAGATTCTTTCTTCCTCTTTTTTTTTTTTTTTTTTTTTGCCTTCAAATTTATTTATATGTATATATTTATTTAAAATGAAGGACAATGACGTCAACAGTGTAATTCTGAAATCACCATAAAACCACAGATATTAAAATCACTTTTACTTGCCATTAGCTAGTTTTACCAAGAAAGGTTTAAGAGGTCAATTTTTAACAAATAATTAATTCAATTGATAATAAATATACTAGGAACCATACAATTTAATGTATAACTAATAAGAATGCACCAACGGCGTGGAATAACTCTCAGGTATAAATGTAATGTCACTGGAACTGGTAAGTCCTAATCTTACTACATGAGATTGAAAAGGAAACTTGTATGAAAGCATTCAGGTTTAATTGTATGGGTCACCTCTGTCTAATTTCATTTGGAATTACATTTATCTGCTTCTAGATAGAACTTGATCCACAGTATGCAAAAGTATAATATACAAGTTGGAAACATGTACATTAATTTGAACAGTTTAGCAGGCAATGCAAACATTAAATTTGAATCACAATCTCCATCCATCAGCTTTTAAAAATATATACATATTAGGCTATTTTCAAACATTTTACCCCTATTTTTTTACACCTCACTGGAGATGAGTTAGTACCAACCCTGAAGCAGAACTTCAGTGGAAGGGGCAGCATTTTTACCCTGCCTAGAGCACTGGAAATTTCACAGCAGTTTGAGTCTTGCTTCATTTTCTAGATGTGATACGAATAGCATCTGTGCATTTGGATGATGATCTAAATTAATCTGAGTATGGTAGAGACTTCCTTTTTAGTTTGCGAATTGCTGAAAGGAATAAGTGTGTCATTTTTTAAGTCCAGTTGCAGGGTGACTGCTGAGCAGCCAAACATCAAGTCAAGTGCGAAGTAAATTACAAACTAGACCTATCTCAATTTAGATTGTTTTTGTCTCTTATAGCTCCATTCTTCAGAATTGTACCGTATCAGATATACAGCCTTTTTTTTTTTTTAACCAGAGAACTCATAGTCCATTCATATTATAAACCAAACTCATGAAGGAAAGTGCATATAGCATTTTCCAAAGTCCTAGTAATTCTAAAATACATATTCATATTCTGCAGCACCAGTTGTGATTTTCTTCTTGTTCACTTGAACTTTTTCAAATTATCTGATTTGCATGAGCCATCTTATTAATTCAAGTACTGCTACATCATTAAGACTTATAATCTAAGATTAATTAAGCATAAAACAATGAAATATTGAACTAATATATTCATGTTGCAGGCTCTGTCTAAACTAGAATTCCGTCCTTTTTCCTGAACACTGATATCCTTAAAAAGATTTGCTGGGACAAGAATTTACCATCTATCAAGTCCCTATCTCCTTTAAGCCCTTTATCAGCTACATGACTGTGTGTACCTCCTCTAAAGTTATCATACGAATATTAAATGCTGGATGTGAATTGTGTGTTGGGATGTCCTTGATAAATTAGGCTGTTCAAAAAGCAATCAGGAAAAATGGAGAATGGCTTTAGAGAAACCATCCTACAGCAAACTCTCTTAATATAAAGCCTGAGCTGTTCTTAGCATTCTTAACTTTGACCTCAACCACTGTGGAAAGTTCTTTTGCCAAGGCTGAGGGCCAGACAAACGAAAGGATTGTGGCTGATTAAGAAGTATTTCCAAGGGTCTAGAGAAGGAGGTCACCTTTGGGGAACCATTCAAAACCCAATCAGCTGTGTCAGTATTGCCCTATAAAACCACACCAAGTTCACCGGTTGTCCACTGCCTGCTTGGACCAGCTCACAAGAGGCTGAGTTTATGTGCAGTGAAGAAACTTGAGAAGGGCTCAGCTTTCTTTGGGTTCCCTCCAAAGGCAGCCTGGACAGCCCAGCTCCCTGTGAGCCCCTTGGCTGCAAGCTGTCCCACAGGGCAGTGCCAGGAAGGGAAACAGATGCTGTCCCCTCAGCTCCTCACTCTACGCTTCTGCCCCTCAACCCCTCAACCTCTCAACCCTAACCAGAGACTGCAACTGAGCAAACAGGTTACAACAAGCAATTTTCACCACTCACAGTGGGTGCTGGATGCCTTGTTACACTACAGCAGCTACACCCTCTCTCTCTTTGGCTCAGCCAGATAGGATGTTTCTAACCGGATCAGCACTGTCCACATCATGTCCACATCATCATGTCCACATGAAAATAAATGAAGAAATACATATACTGGAAAAGCCACGTGGTACCTAGCAGGCCCATAAAAACAAATGAAAACTTGTTTTTTGTGGAACTGCAGAAAGCTGGAAGAGATTTGTAGTGTTTTAAGTTTCAGTGTGTATCTTTCCTGTAGAAAGACTGCTTTCTGTATCATATTATTATGAATAGGATCAGCTTCCAGAAGTTCACAGTATGCTGAACTGAAATTAGTGGTATAAATTGGCTATCTCAATAATTTCAAAAGAGCCGAGTCATGTTGTGTCAGTAACAAGTTTGTGTATGAGTATCTGTACACAAAGCAGCTATGTATGAAATCAGAACATAACATTATAGTTACTTTACACAAAGATGACTATAATAATGCTAAAGACAAAAGGAATTAGGTCTCATGAATAGAAATTTTGAGCTAAGGAATTAAATTATATCTGTTTGAAAGGGATCAGTGAGGCATAAATACGTTCAGGAATGTTTAATCCTAAAGGGAATGAGATCTGTCAAAGCAATTTGAAAGGATAATACATTCATTTCTGGTTCTACGGGCAAAGGAAAACCCAAGAGTCCAAAGCATCGTCCACTCAAGCTGTTTTTCATACCGCCAACTTGGAAGTTTTTTTCATGCTGATATCATTACTAAGTCTGATGCTACCATGAAAAGCAAATCTTATTCTGGTAAGCAATTATTAACTTGCAATAAGCATTAGTTTTAGATGGAAAGATCAAAGCAAACATACATAAACAATTCGGAATACATACATATCCTCTGCTTTATGCTCTTGCTTGTGGTTTTATATTTAGTCAAGTTCAGTGTGTTTCCCACTCACATTAATGACTCTGAGAGCAACTGGATGAGCGACTGGAATCTGTATGGAAAAGAAAATGGAGTTTATTTAGTTCATAGATGCATAATTCAATATGCAGTGAATGAATAAAAAAGCCAACAGGCAGAGATTATCTCATTTAATGAACTAGACTAGAAGATCTGACACTATCTACCTCATAAGAGAGACTGTAAAGCACTTTCCTGATTGCGTTATTTTCTTCCCCTCTGAAAATAGCTGTCAACCAAAATATCAAACTATTATTAATACATTCTTATCAAAACAAAATGTATTGGACCAATCATAAGGATAGAGTTCACCATAAGTAACGTTGCTACTCAATCCTTTTTGTGTCATGAAAGAGAAGGAAGTCTGCAATTTCTTCATGACTAGGGTTCTTTAGCTCTTAGCTCTGCTCTCCAGACTTCAGTACTGACTGGGTAATATGGAAGATGCATTCTTCTGTGCATTAGCATGACAAATTTAGGCAGTTAAAACTGCAGAGATGTCATTTACAGGATTTACAGAAGATCTGGCTCCCGAACTTCCTGTTCAGGAAGCTTCCCAGCTACTCTTGCCATTTCTCCTGGAAACTCAATAGCAATCTATCCCCTGACCCTCAAGTTTTCTTTGTATTGAATGTTTTTTGTTGTTGTTGTTGTTGTTGTTTGTTTGTTTTGTTGTTTTTTGTTGTTGTTATTGTTGTTTTTGGCAAATCATAATATGAAAACGTGGAGAATTTTTTTTTCAAAGTACCTTTAGGGTTTTAGTTTTGGTTTCTAATGCACATAAGTTGAAATCTGTCATTTATATAGTCCAGAATTCTCTTTCTTAATGAAGTACACCGTTAGTTTTACATATTCTTTTACACTGGTTTGACTTAAAACCAATCTAGCTCTTTTGATACAAATGGTTTTAGTTTGCAAGTAAACTAGGTGGTTTTCTTGAGAACAACTCAAAATATATTGAATTAATTTAAAATATTGACATCCACAACTGACTGGAAATAAAAAAGAATTCCTCTAGACCTAGTTAGTTTTATTTCTGACAGTACTTATTTTTAAAATATAGTAAAACATACTGCATATGTTCATGTAGTTTAAAATAGCAAATCAGCAACATGGAGATTGGCACAGCCTTTTTTATTTTTTTTTCCCTAGCCTCTTACACATATTTCAATGCAGAAAACACACACGCACACACATACACACACACACAAAAAAAAAACACCCACAAAAACCACCCAACTCCTGATTCATTTTCCCTTCAATGCAAAACTAATCCTGTAAATGCGCTTTTCATGTCCCAGTCTGTAGCAACTTTGTTGAACTTTTAGATTCTGCAATTAGGTAAATCAGATTTCCTAGTGAAGATCTAAAGCTGCAAACACAATTTATCTTCAGTTCAGCAGTGATAGGGGCTTGGGACCAGATCCTGTAAACATGCACATGAATAGCTTCACCCATCGCAGCTGATCCTGTGATGACCATTATGCTGCTCATGTGAGTTAGGGTGTACCAAATTGCTCCCTGATGTGGAAGATGTTTGCAGGGTACCAGTCCTGATATTCTAACAGGAGATGGTAAAACTGAGTCATCACATAATGTTCTGAATCAGATCACACTGAGAAATAAATTATAGCCAGGAATATCAGATGGTCACTGAATACCTTTTCACATTATGTTTTCCCCTGTTATAGTAAAGATGTTCCATATTTTTAAGAAGGATCAACTTTAGAGCTCTTAATAGATGCCATCTATGAACTACATCTACAAAAATACAGGGTATTTTGCAACTGCTGTAAGCAGTGGAGTGAGGCAGAATAGCACAGATGAGGCATTTTACAAAACAACTGGCTCTATAAAGAACCTCTGCTGAGCTGGAGGTCAGCATGGTCCTCCTGCCATCACCCCTGGGGAGAGCAGCCATGAAGTCTGGTGTCCCCTCAACACTCAGGCCAAAACAGCAAGAGCGGGTCCCAAAGTCCCCTTTTGGTGACCTTGGCTTGCAGAGATGGAGAATACCTGCAGTGCAGTGTTTGTGCTGTGACTGTTAGGTCTCAGAGAATCCACCAGGAGACTGTACTGATTGCCTGTAGGCCAGTCAGCAAACTTTGTAGTCCTGTTGCTTTCTGCAACAATGATGTTAGCCACCTGTGTTAGGCCTCTGTGCTTACTGACCAATAGCCTGATCAGGGCCAAATGACTGCAGACGCACACCAATATGATGAGCAGCAAAATGGCGTTTAATCACTACCAACCACAGCTTATATATATTTTTACCTACATAACCATGCTGTCATGTCCCACCCTGATTGGTTCAAACCAGATAACATTGTGCCTTATTTGGCCATTTCCACATTCTTTTCTCATCTTTCTTCTTCTCCTGTTTTCTCTGCATCAAGGTCAGCGCGATAGCACTCTCTTTGCTTAGGGAGGGGCCTGTCCTGTACATCCCGTGCCCCCGCAAGATGCCTACTACAACATAGTCCCATTATGCAGTTCCCTGTGTTATTCTGCCATTGCCTGAGTATCTTGTTATTTTCCACTGTGCCTTTACAGATGTAACGTCTCCAAGATTTGAGGCTGTACTCCCACACACTGTTGTGGGGACCTTTCTGGGAGTGTTAATGATTTAATGGTAATGGTAATGGCTACCCACTTTGGAAAGGGTCACGAAGGCTGAGGTGTAAGAGGTCATTATTGTTTAAACATATTTGTTCTGCCTTCCTTCTCAGAAACTTTAAATCAGAAGAGGTTTCCTTAAGCAGACTGCCCAAACTGACAGTTTTAAGATGGGTGAGAAAGACAGAGTTAATTTAGTGCAAAAGATAAGGCATTTCCTTGGGGAAGTACTAATTCCAGGCCTATTACCCCTCAGTGTCATTTCATGTTAGCACACTGCATAGAAAGAGATGTTAAATCTTTTTAATTGAAAAATATTTTTCTTTTGCTTACTAAAATAAGTTTTTGCCTGGAGGTTACAGAGTTTTAAAATTATTTCTGAACTACATCCGATTTCTGGACAGTTCATCAAAAAGTGCAAAATGAAGCTAGTCTGTTCCCTTATTAATTTATAACAGACCAGAGAAAGGAGAAGGACTTTTCCTCAGTGACCCAAATAGAATAATTATATATTAAAAAAAATGGTTGAAATTACAAAGTGCAGGCATGTAGAGCTTGTTAAGATTTGCCAGCTGTCACAGACACATCTGTGTATGTGAATACGTGTGCATACATGTCATAATTATGCATACAAAGCAGTGGGGTAACTAAACTTGGTGGTTGAAACTAACACAGATTCCCTCTCCCTTTTTTATTGCTGAAAGCTCTAAAAGTACCAAAACTACTGATTTTAATCTCTTTAGGTTTTTTATTCATCAGTCTTGAAATGAACTCGAAATTCATCACTTCATCACTCTTGAAATGAACATGAAAATGGAAATATCTTTTAAACTTCATCGTGTTCTGTGCAGAGACATCTGAAAACTATGATCTTGCTTTACTCAGACTTCAGCCCATTACAAAAAGAATTGCAAACAGCCACAGTCTTTTCTCTTTTTCCTCAAACTAGAGAATGAGGCTTGAAGTAATATCCTCACTTTGACTGGCATATACACTAACTTGAAAGAATGCGAGGAGAGTCCTGGAATTCACAGTTCCCATCAGTATGCATGACATACTAGAAGATTTAAAAATATGTACCTAGTATGTTTAGATATTAGTCTAGAATTAGTCTTCTAATTACAATGGTGCCATGTTATTTATTTTTGAGGTCTCAATACACAGGCTTAATTGCACTCTGATTTGGGGAGCAACATATTTAAATTGGTACTCTGCAGGTTGATGTTCCTACAGAGACACCATCAGCACACAGTCTCCAGGTAACTGCACTGCTTGCAGAACACTTGTTTGTTATTCTTTGTTTTGTTTTTCCTTGAAACTCCTTCCAATGGACTGTACTCTTTCCACTTCTCATGCTCGCTTAGCGTCTCCTCTGATCTTTACTGAAGAAATAATATTTTCCTTTTCTAATTCAGTCTGTATCATTGTTTTTCCAGCCTCTAATTCTCAAGAAATATGATTTCTTAATTAAAAAAAAAAGTCTAATTAAGTTATTAATCAAGCTTTTCCAAGCGGGTAGAGTGACAAATTAGCCCTATCTTCCATCAACAATCTGATGGATGGGAAAATAAAGATGCAGAGGCTGTTATTTTAGCTGGAAGCTCTCTACCGTATCATTTGGCCCCAAGCCAAAAGACCCTAAGAAATGACGAGAACTACCAATGGGTTTATGAAGTTTATTCCTTGTAAGGCCTGACATCAAAGGAATGTGTCTTTATTAGCAAAATCCCTGTGCATTCTGCAAAAACACTTTCTGTCTTCAAACTGGTATGAGGCCTGGTGTTCTCATGTTGCAGAAGAAAGGTTGTTTTCTTCTCTGGCCTGACTCTGAAAGTTTGAGCCTTAAGTTTAGTCAACATTGTGATGTAGTGGTCAGAGTTGATGGTTTGTCCGGATTCCAGGAAATCCAGAAGGATCACCTCCTTCATATCCCAAAAGGCAGTGCACATCACTTTACCTGCTGAGGGATACATCTTGAGCTTTTTCTTCAATTGGAAACTCACATGTTGCCACTTGCTGTTTTGACTCTGGCTCATAGTGCTGACTCCACATCTCATCACCAGTAATTATGTGATCCAGGAAACTGCCATCTTCAGCCTCACGTTGGTACAGTAGGTCCTGACAACCTTACATACAGTGTTCTTTCTGTTCTTATGGGAGCATTTGTGGGAACCAGCTGGTGCAAACTTCACAGTATTCCAATGTTGCCACTATAGTTTCCAGTGCATTGAAGCCAATATTCACCTCTGTACAGTTTACTGGTTATAATCCGTGAGTTTGCACAGATGAATTGATTGAGATGCTCTTCATTTTGTGGTGTGATAGATGTGCATGGCCATCCAGAATATAACTTGTCTTTCACATCACTGTCGCCACTGCTGAAACGCACAACCCATCGTCTCAGTGTGTTCACATCCACTGTTTGGTCACCATCATGTGGTGCCATTTCTTTTTTTTTTTTGCATGGAGGAATTCAATGACACAGCTTTTATTCATATGCACTTCCATGTCAGACGCCATTCTGTCAAACCGCTCCTCTTCTTCCATCTGCCACGTGGCAACAAAATGTAATGAATATTGATGGGAAGGTTCAGCCTCTGCTGACGTATCACCAACATCTGCCTCTGACATGGGCCAACATAATCAAATAGGAGGCATTACTTTTGGAGCAGCCCTCTCTCTCTCTCTATATATATATATATAAATGAAAAGACAAAAGCAGTAGAGTCAATATAAAGCCATATTCAGCAAATGCTATATTAATTTTCTTTTGCTTTTCATTCTGGATTTAATATTATGTGTAGAACCTGAAATATGCAAATCTGGAGTATGTAATCAGTCTTGAACTTTCCTGTGCCTCAGTAAAATGCCCTGGATTCATCTCTCTTCTATAGCCACCTATCCATCAAGGACTTTACTCTAAAAGTGAAAACCAAGTGGCTTTGCACTCATGGAGTTTTTCTTTCTTGTCAGTGAAGAGAGTCAATTTTCAATGAAGAGCGTGCCATTTAATCTGCCGTAATGTTTTTTAAGTTGAGACATAAAGGCAGTTGACATTGCTTTATGAACTGTAGGAATGCCCCTAAGCCCTGATGTTTTGGGTGGAATTAATAAAAGAGCTTGATGTGTGTGAGGTTCAACTCAAACAATTATGGAAAGAACAAAAGAGAGCTTCTTAACACTGTAACTTTATCTGGCAACTTCAAAATAAGGCATCAGAATTCTGGTTGAGAATCTAGTATGAATCTTGGAATGCCATAATAACTCAGCTTCCCTCTTCCTTCTACCATTTTTTGACATCCTTAAGCACACATCCTTAAGTGAGCTTTTTCTTAGCTGTTGTTGATAATAGGGCTAGTTATGAATCACGTGTTTTTTTATTTGCCATTCACTTGCAGAACTTCATATGAAGCTGTAAATAAAGATAACACAGTGGCTGATGTTTTCTACTCACATGGTATTTTTCCAACAAAAATTAAGCATAGGTATTACAGCAATACACAATTAAGTTTTCAATAGTCATGGCTTCTAACTCAGAAAGGCAAGTCCTTGAACAAAGAAGTGTAAATCCAGTTTCGCTGGAAATTAAATGTTATTCAGCAAAAGAGCGGTACTGAAGTTGTCAATGAACCAAACTGCTTACTTATAATTAGCAACATGATCATTGTCTGGCTACCCAGACATACTGTAAGTAAGCCTGTGCAGTCTATATGATTTAAGATTATTGAGAAGACAGTCTCAAGAGAGAGGTAAACCAACTCCTTTCACTCCTGTCGCTCAGTCAGCTTGCCTCAGCAGGGTAGTTACTACAACTCTGTCCAATTTAACCCTTTTTAGTAGACTGAAGGAAGGTCTTTTCCTTTCTTTAAATATTGCTCCAATTGCTCTATAGCAATAATATAATATATTATATAATCATATAATTGGAGCAAGGTCATTTAGAACTGCATTTATCAGATTTTTTCAGTTTCGTGGATTTTGCAAACTTTTTTGCAAGAAGTATGAAGAAATGTTGCTCTGTAATTTACACTTTTCAATGCAGTTCCATGGGGAACTTTAACCAACATTTGTATCCAGAAGAAATAATAGCCATAGATTTATTATACCCTACATTTGTCCTTTGGTTGCCAGATGACCAGTTTGTTTCACTCTGTACTTTTTCATGTTCTAGTTTAGTCTTTTAGGTTCAGCTTGGCTAATGTCTAGGAAGAAATTTTCAAAAGCAAACACTTCTTCTCAGTGCCAATAATAGACATTTAAGAGAAAATGTGAATAATTTACTGCGAGTGCTCAGAGTCCTCAACCAGTAGTTTGCATCCAGGATGTGTTTGGACCACTCCAAATAACTTTCAGACAAACAAACAAACAAACAAACAAAAAAAAAACCTGCTTTAGGTTGATTCAGCAGTTGAGTTGGACTAGGTGTCCTCCAAAAGATCCCTTCCGATCTCAACTATTTTCTGATCTTTTTTCACAACTCTACACAATGCAGTTAGTCTATGCATTTACAGTTTCTGTCTAAAAGTGCAGATTTCAGCAGCTAACCCTGAGTCAAAGTATAAATTAAGTCCTTCTTTATTTCTACTTGGACATAGCATTTCATCAGTTAGGCCTGAAGGATACACAGCCAAAGTTTGCCATTAAATGCTGCCTAGTAGATCTTGCAGGAAATAACAAGTTTAGTAGGACAAAACTGAAAATAAAAAGATAAGGCACTACTCTGCTATTAAAGATAGACACAAGCATACAGAACTAACCTTGTAAGAGCTTATACTTTTCCATTCTATCATCTGTGCAAGTGAAATTGAGATCTAGAGAATGAGTCAGAGTCTACAGATCATGCTCAGCTACAGCAATGGAAATAGAGATTTCATCCACAGAAGAGGTTATTTTTGTCTTGATTTGACCTCTTCTAAATCATAGTAGTATTATGTATATTTTCATCTTAAATTAATTTTAGTCTCTTGCATCGGGAACAGTTTCTGATTTTAGGAAAGCTTTCATGGGAGTATTAAGATGGAGATTTTGCTCACTGAATGATACATGAAGAGGGTAATGATTTCTACATGTCCTATTTTAGCAATTTTAACTATCAGGAAAAGATGGGCTGACCTACTTGCAAGTAACAAAAATAGCCAAGGATCTTTAAACAAAATCAATCTCATTGAGTTGAACAGAAATGGAGACGTATAATTGTTCCATTTGCAGCTTATGCACTGCTCATATGTAAGCTGGGGACGTGCACATCCAGGCACTGGAAGCAGTAAAATGGACCCTCACTGTGTATGCTTCCAGCACAGATCGGGGATTATTGAAAATCTCAACAGATTGGTTTTCATAGAATCATAGAATCACCAAGGTTGGAAAAGATCTCCTGGATCATCCAGTTCAACCGTCCACCTATCACCACTAGTTCCCACTAAACCATGTCTCTCAGTACAACATCTAGACAGTTCTTGAACACCTCCAGGCCTCAGTGGTCACATTCCCCGTCACATCCAATTAAGGATGGAGATTCTCCTTAGCCCTCCTCTTACTGTTAACACATTTATAAAAATGTTTTTTTTTTCTCTTTTACCCCAGAAGCCAAGTTGAGTTTAAGCTTGGCTTTTGCCTTTCCAATTTTCTCTCCCTGCACTTCCTAACAACTTGTTTGTACTCTCCTCTAGTTGTCCGTCCCTTCTTCCACTGGAGGTAGATTCTCTTTTTCTCCTGGAGCCTCAGGAAAAGCTCCCAGTTCATCCATGCCAATCTTCTTCACCGCCAGCTCATCTTTTGGCACAGGGGAAGTATGTATGCTTTTACACGTATTATTAAAATTCTAGGCAAGGAACTTCAGTAAGGATTTTGATGAGCATCACTCTATGGACATGAAGATATAAACTCACCATAGAAGATGCAGGCTGACAAATGAGACAAAAAAAGGTGGATCAGGAAAGATCAGAGGCTGAAAAGATTGTTGATAAACCATTTCTCTGAAGAGATGGAATGGAGTAATTATGAGCTCGATTTGGTGCAGAGCAATGTGTAAAGGATGTCCAGGGTCCCTTTCAGACCTGAATGAAGGCATGATCTGTACGAAGATAAACCACCTGCAAGTTTCCAGAAGTAACAGCAACTAAATCTGAAGTTTGAAATCTTTTAGGACAGTTCACAAAAGGGAAAGCTCAGCTGAGAGTGTCAAAGCCTTTATTTATGCAGTGTGATAACTTCACTAGATGGCAGTGGAGAGAAATACTATTTCATGTAATTTTCTTTCTTTTTTTTTTTTTTTTTTTTTTTTTAATAGGCCAGGGAAACATTCCTGTATGTAGTGCAGTTTATTAGTATCATCCGTGTTAAGTCCAGATCACAACCCCACACAAGAGTCTAGGGGCTCTGCCCTGCAGTTCAGTTGACATGCAAACATTTGCTGGAGCACTGTCACATACTCTTCCAAGTCTAACATGGAGCTGCAGAGAGCAATACTTATCTTTGAACCTTGGTGTTGCAACCACTCTTTCCTTATCTTCTTATATCCAAGGCAAAACTTCTTTACTGTGAGAGTGATGGAGCACTGGAACAGGCTGCGCAGAGAGGTTGTGGAGTCTCCTACTCCAGGGATATTCAAGACCCGTCTGGCCACCTACCTGTGTGACCGGCTGTACGGAACCTGCTTTAGCAGGGAGCTGGACTCAGTGATCTTCAGAGGTCCATTCCAGCCCCTACGATTCTGTGATTCTGTGTGAATCTATACCTGAAAAAATGTCATGTTTATATTGGCATAGTGACTAAAACAGACCCAGGGAAAGAATCAGTGCCATTATGCACTGACCACTCCCAGGTCCGGGAGAAGGGCAAGAGGCAAAACTCAAAGACCAAATACTTCAAGAACAAAGTTCTGTAGCTTCTAAGCCTTAAAACCCTTAAAAATGTGGCCAGTCTTTTGAATATGGAGAATTGAATGGAGTGGATGATTTCCCCTAAGAAACACAACTCATTCATGTGTCTTTTCAGTCTATTTTTTTTGTCTTTGCATTTGCCATTGGTTTTTTTTTTGCACAATATTATGTTTTCCATCTGGTTTTATTTACATTTGTAACAGCAGAGAGCTAGGTTTCTGTTGTGTCTCAATTGTAGGTCACAGCCAGGGGACATAAAGAAAATGAACAGGTTGTGGCACCTCTCTAGCTATCCCTGTGGATTAATTGCTATGATAGCTTAACTTTGCAGTACAGATGTTGATTTGCCATTGAAAGCCACCAGCATCAAGCTGTCAGAACCAAGAAATGGCTTGAATTATTTCCTCCCTGGAGCAGTAATAGCGATTGCTTAGTTATGGCAAAAGCTGAAGTGCATTTGTGTGGGTGACTTCTTAGAACATTTAAGTGAATACAGCTTACGTGTGCTCACTGGCCCTGCTGGTGCTGAAGGTTTGTTCCTAGTTGATGGAAAGGTAGATTGGAGCCATTGCTTCTGTGAGAGCTGTGTCTCCAGGAGACGGGCTTTGTGATCTTTGTTATTTTCCATGGCTGCTGAAGACTAACGTTATTGTTCTGCTTCATTAAGAAGTGAAAATAGAACATAAATGAGACAAAAGTCTTGAAAATAACAGTACTAGAAAAATCTTCTCTGGAAAGAATTTAAAAAATCAGAAGCCACAGGAAGCTTGAAAGGAAACCACACTCAAAAGGAAGGAAAAGAGTATACATGCTCAGTAATGTGTCTGGCTTGCTGCTAATTTTGCTATGAGGTATGATTTTGCTACAAGGTATGGTTTAGTAGCTTAGTGGGTAGTAATTGTTATAGGAGGTCAGTTGGACTAGATTTGTCCTTTCCAGCCTTGTGATTCCATGATTCTAGTTGAAGCTCTTTTTCCTCTAGCTCTAGGTTACAAGTTTCTTCTGTTGTAAATAGTCAGTGGTAATATAAGGGTCCAGAGCCCTTTCATACCTAGGCCTATGGCCGAGTCTTTGAAATAAAAAGCAGGAGGACTTGCTTCCTGTCCTATTCTTCTAACGAAGAACAGTTTTTCTAGTACATATTATTCAAACACTAACAAAATGTAGTGATAAACTAGTAGCTTCAAAATAAATGAAGAGCAGATCAAAATTGTTCCCGTTTCACAGAAGTCTTTATGTTGTTCTGTCTTCCTTGAACTTGATCCAAAACCTAGAAACATGACATACTGCTGTTAGTGTGAATGCTTCCACAAGAGCCTGCAACTAGCTTTGGCTTAGCTCTCAAAGGAGTAATTAAAAGCATTTGAAAATAACCCTGGGGCTAGGATATTTATTCCATCTTCCCATGTTGTATCCATTTGGTAAGACAGTCTAACCTGTTAGAATCACACCATTGTTAGATAACATCACAGACTCTGTGACCACTACTGAAAAAAAGATTATAACACTGGTACTAGAGTTCTGTGTTTGATAGCTATTTATCAAAATCTAGCTATTATTCCTCCAGATTAGCTATGAGTTGTTTAAATAATGGTGAGTTATGAAATACTCTCTAGTGTCCCTGCACAAGGACAAGCTGTTTTGATTACAGCAGCTGTCTCAGGTGTGGCATATCTCAACCAAAAAACTGATAGCTAAGTACAGAGCTTGGTGTCATCAACACCCAACTCACAGCTGAAGCTATTCTGGAGTTTTGTTAAGAACAACAATATTTGATGCATGGAGACTAATGATTATAATATTCAGCCTAAGTAAATAAGTCTGTGTGCAATCTGACAGCAAATAAGTAAATCTTCAAAGATTTTTATTTTTGTTCCTAGCAGCTGGATACCTCAAGCCTGCTGTTTCTAAGCAAGTCTCAGAGACCTACTTGACAGTGGGAGAATTTCACAGCTGAAAGAGCTGTGGGTTGTTAAATAATGACTTGAGCTAAAACATTTTAGTGGACAGACTCTTAAAACCCTGAGGTTTTCTAATTGCCTACAGCCAGTCCACTTATCGTTGGAAACCTGTGAGCTCCCACATTGTAACAGGAGGTACTGAAGCCCTGTCTCTAATTATTCCAGGAAAAAAAAGTACATACTTATTTCCACCCTATTTTGTGCATACGAGGGTGCTGAGACAGTGGAGATGATGCGTTTCTTGGTGGACCTGGACAAGGTCTAAGGAATGCTTTGGAATGCACAAAAGTGAACAAAACCTGCAAGGAGAATAATGGATAAGCGGCATGTGCTGATGTGCTCTACAAAACACACAAAAAAAATGCTGTGCTCTGCAAAACACAAATCAGGACAGAGAAGTTGTTCTCCAGCTGACCAAGTCCTTACCCAGGAAGCAGAGAGCAGTGAAATCTATTCTGCTGTCAGGGCCAAGGTCAAAGCTTTTGACCACCTGATGGTGCCAAAAATCAGAGCCGTAAGGTCAGATCCAGTATCGCCTCTTCAGAGAAGGAAATGCTGCAATGGATATCACCGAGGCTCCATTCTGCTAGCCCTAACAGCAACAGTAGTATTTAAGGGCTTCATGACCCATAGAAAAATATTCCTTCTTACCATCACTTACATAACAAAAGTGGTGTGAAAATTTTGTGTATGTACAAACAATATTTATCAGCAAGGTCACTGTTCACTTAATAAACATTTGTTTTGAACTCCAAAGAAAATTTATGTTGGGCAGTACCCATGAAACATGCCTGAAGGCAGAACGACAGGAGGAGAGCTTTGGTAAAGCACTTTTTAAAATCTGCACAAACATTTAAGAATCACTTTGAAACTCATTAAAGATTTAATTACAGGCTCTATAGTGATCTATGTTACCAGGCCTTGATTATTTTTGCAAAATATGCTATGTTAACTTATGTATGACAGAGCTGTAGATTTAAATAGCTCTAAAGTATTATGATTAAAGTTGAATAACCATCAACAACATTAATGAATAACATTTTCTGGTTCATATCCCTAGTTTTTATGAACTCCATTGACTTGCTGATTAGTTTGCTGAAAGTAGTCATTTTCTATCATGCAATCATAATTCTGAATGGCTGCAGTTGTTGATATAATTTTACTCAAAGGAGAAATGGTAGAAGATCAAAATAAATACACGTATTTCCAGAAATGTAGGTCCTAACTTGAAATAATAATAGCATAATAATAAATCTGACAGTGAGTGTTTTGATGTAGACATGTTGATAACTGTTTGTGGGATGACAAAAATCCCTCACTGAAGTTTGCATCTTCCTAAATTTTTTCTGTTGAAGTCTTTAAGAGAAGTGTTTAAGTGTCTTGTATTGCCTGTTGTTTTTTGTTTTTTTTTTTTTTTCTGTGGCAAGACATTACTGGGATTACCATTTGCATAACTAAGAACATGGTTTGGAAAAATCAAGTTTCTTTCAAGAAAGGTTTTGAGTAAGCAGTGGAAATCAATGCACAGTAGCAGTAGCTCCAGCTTCCCTGGGAAATTCATCTTTCTTAAACCCAATATTTAATCACAATATGATTAATTTAGGTCAGCATGAAGCAGCATTTCTTTTGACATGAATTTATTATTTGCACTCTATTTTGACACGCGTTAGTAATTTTCAGTGATCATCGCACTGTCTTGCCTGTCACATACAGTATCTTGTCACAAAACACTTCCAAGTTCCACTTTGATTTCTTACTTTGAAAAATAGACTGTGTGCTGCCTGATACATATACATTTATATTAAAGACAGAAAAATCCTTTGATTTTGGACCAAAACTATATAGTAACGCTCATTTTGAAGAAACAGTCTTCTCACAAGCTGGACTGTAACAACCAGCCACGCAAGGCCGCTTGAAGCACATCCTCCTTTCTCATTCTTACAACCTCAGTGACCACAAGAGTGAAAACTAAATGAACTTTCTTCTATTTAGTGATGGACAAGTCAGGAAAGCTTTTCTTTAGGGTGAGTGAGCAGCTATTGCACATTCCAGTAACTGCTGACTTTAGGATGTTTTTCCCTGTAAGTGGTTAAGTAAAAATAGATGTAGATAATGATGAATTTAATTCCCACCTGAAGCTTTTACCCGATCATGTCTATAGGGAAATAGATTTCCAGCACATCCTCAGCTGCAGAAGGAGAGACAGGTGCAGGCTTTAAAAAAAAACGCCTGTCATAATCACTCCTCTTCAGCACAGCTGGTTTAACAAGAGCACAGAGGTTTATTTGGACCATATTTGGAAAATGGGAATTTCCATCTTTTTGTTCTGTTCTTAATGTACTGTGCAAAAAGGTCACTTGTTCTGGCAATGGCTAATACATGACATCCGAGCAGACCCTTAACCAGGCTAAATTGCCACAGTTCAGCGGTATAAATAACCGATATAGTACTCACTGGCCAAGGAGCCACTCTAAAATGCTTTTGATTAATTTCCTGTTTCTGAGTTGGTCTCCAAATGCCTCTAGATAACTTCCTGGCAACACAATAAACCCAATTTGCAGAGTGGCATTTCCAAAGGTTTTCCTTTTATTCACAAGCCAGAACGTGATGCTTCCTATTTATCACATTTACTCACCTCCGCCAGTGGCCTCAGCAGGGGGCTGACTGGAGAACCGTTCCGGTGCAGTGCAATTTGTATCGACACAGCACAGATAAACAGCAGCACTAAAGCCACCCACCCACCACCTGGGTTTTTTTCCATCATGTACTTACCCCTCTGCAAAGTCCCCATTTTGTGTAGGAGGACTTCTTGCCCTTCTTCCTCTGGCACATAATGCTGGATGACATCAGTATCCCCCTCCTTCACTTTCCAGAAGGAATGTATGGGTCTTCACTTTTGAAGTTCTCATCCAGTTATAGTGGCCACTTTTCAGTTATTTTTGCGTGACCACCTGCATGACTGAGGTAGAAAGGAACCATTGCTCCATGAAGCAAGAAAAGATCAAGAAAATTTTAGCAGCTTGAAGGCAGAAGGGAGGAGTTCTCGGCTGTTTTCTCACGTCCCAGTGCAGTCCCAATGAGCGTCCCAATAGAGCTGCAACAGAGACAGAGTTGCAAGAAGCAGTATACGGGCAGTTCCTGCAGCTCCTGTTTCCTGGCTGTTACTTCCAGCCAACGCACTGAAAAAGTAGCTGAAAAGCACAGAGGAAAAGGAGGAAAAGGAACATATAGCACTTGTTTTTTGTCAGGTATTGGGCCACACAGTATTAATGTGATTATAGGAGAGAGAAAAGTGTTCACATCCCAACCTGCCTTCACTCCATCTGCTTGCAACAAGATTCTTAGTCCCTGTGTAAGCAGAGGGGAAAAAAAAAAAAAGATGGGTTATGTTATTGCACATTCACGTAGATTTTGAAAGGAGGAAACCATACAAGCTAAAATTAAATATAATTTTCTCTTTTTTCCCCATAGACTCAGTCTGGATTAATGCCAAACTGCATTTCTGAGGGGTGAGTAAGGCCCAACATCTGCTTCTGGTGTAACTGTTTGTATCTTCACTCTAGGAAAATTAGGTTTGAAATAATCTGAAATTGTCTGACACCTGTATCCTATTAGAAGTGACACATGGAAACACCTTCAGCATACTGAATTTAGCACCATGTCAACAGTTTAAAGTTAACGGGAAAAAATGGTAAAAATCATTGCTTCCCACTTTTGGCTGAAACAGACCTGGTGTCTTTTCACAGGATCATACCGCAAGCTTGGTCCATAAACATAATGGGCTTTGAGCCCATAATTACAGCGTGGCCTGGTTCGGCGTGGCGCAGTACAGAAGGGGGGGTCCTGTCCCAATGGCACCAAGGCTATGGATGGTCAGAGAGGGAGGCAGGAGGTGACAGCTTGGGTAAAAGGAAACATCTCACTCTGCTGTGGGCTGCAAGAAGTAGCGTTTCTGGATAATAAAAAAAAGCATGAACAAAGTAGAAAAATTGGGTAATAATGGAAGGAGAGATGGATAACAGAACCATTTCCTAGAGAGTAAAGCACATTGGACTGCATTCAAATATAAGAGTATTGCTACAAGTTTAGGCTTTCATTTATTTTTATTTTTTAATGCCCAACCAAGTGGACTTCCTAAGTGGAGCAGCAGCGGTGGCGCTGAGCAAAGGATAATCATAGAATCATGGAATTGCTCAGGTTGGAAAAGACCTTACAGATCATCGAGTCCAACCACAACCTACGTGTAATTTTAGCACACAACTACAGCTAAAAATATAAAGGAAAATCTTACAATACAACCTACAATACAATACAACCTAGCTGAGGTGGAGTTTATTTTGAGAAAATATCTTCAGTGGCCCAAGACCTGTTTTGGATCCCAAGGCCTTCCTTAGAGTTATAACCTTCAGCTTACAGGAGAAAACTGTGACTAGATCCCTGCAAGTTTCCCAAGAAAGAAAATGAGAAAATGCTCTAAGTGAAACGTGTGTGTTCATTGGAGGAATAGACTCACGGCGGTCTTTTGCAAACAGCCTTCCAGAAGGGATCTTAGATAATAGGACACTGTCCCAAAAAGGATGCTACAAATCACATGCTTGAGTTAATAAATGACAGCAACAGTCCGAAGGGAACATATTGGACAGGCAATAATACTTCATTATGAATGCCTGATTAGATGATTTCTCTTTCTAAACTATTTTTTCGTCTTACTGAATAAATGAGAGAAAACAAGGGTGCCTTGTAAACAGCTGCTTCGGGCCCTCAAAAACCTACAAAATGATGTGCCAACATCAATTTAATAAGCCCACTCTTCCTGTATTCTGATCATGTCCCAGCTGAGGCTCAACCGGGATACGGATGCAGAGCGTTGCTATTTGCAAGTGCAAATATCCCATCCAAATATCTGGATAAGCTGTCCTCTTCCCTATGGGCAGCTTAGCTTCTCAGACAGACTTTAGCTCTACACTCCGCTACTCCTTTATCCAGACCACGGGCTCCGCAAATAGCAGAACTGACAGATACACATTGTGAGTGTAAATGTGGGCTGTTGAACTCCAAGCCAAAATGCCAGCACAGCCTTCCCATGTATACCAGCTTCTGCCTTTGAACATTCAGAAGTTAGCTTTTCCCCAGCGCACTTGTGTCCTGTGATAAAAACTGAATATACATTTGATAGTGATGATCTAGACCCTCGAATGTTAAAGAAATTCATTTCTCAGCCACCGAATTAGCAAAATTGAAAAACGATTTTGGCCGCTCTGCAAAGGAATCAGAGACAGAGTATATATGGAGGGTTAGCCTCACTGGTGGAGACCAAATACTATTAACTGAAAAGGAAGCTGAAGAATATTGGGGACCAGGGGTATTTTTAATTTGAATTTATTACTGGTAACAATCGTGCTCCCTGGTCCTTAACACAGAGGGCTGCCTATTGGGCAGGTGGTCTCAACCCTTTAGAAAGGGGAGACCCTCTTGCTGTTACTGGAATGATTGATCAATTAGTAGAAAGTGTTTAAAAGGCTGCTTGTCTCCAAATGATGTATGAAAGAAAGCTGCAGCCGCACCATGAATCACCTGTGATGATGCCTGCTGATACTGAGAGGATGACCCCTTTAATTAGGGGGCTTCCAGAATCATTAAAACCTGTAAGTATACAACTCCAAGGAAAAATACAGGCTATGCCTCAGGGAGAAAGGAGCCCGGGCAGTGTTAGAAGGAACTGTAACCTCTAACCATCTGCAGTCAGGATACAAAGTATGAATGTGGGGGGGGGGAGGTCGCCCAAGAGTCTATGGGAGAAAATATGGGCTGCTGGTTTCTTCTGCCAGTAAATTTGAGACAAGGGGAGTGAGGCTTACCCCCAGACCACCTAGCCTCAATGGAACAGAAAGAGCCTTGTTCCCAGTAAAAACAGGTAGACAAAAGATTGATCATAAATGCAATGGACTTTGGACTCTGGGCTGGCAAAAGGGTATTCCATGAGATTTGATGGATGGACTAACAACAGATAGACTCAAGAAGCTGGTTACTGGATGGCCGACTACACTCGAGGAAAGCAAAGCCCAGGTCCCGGTGTCTCTCCTGAGGAACCTGAATGGCTACCCAAGCCATTGGAAAACTGGTGCCTTCACACCTCCCAAGTGAGTGGGGAGGGCAAAGAGTGGATGCGTTAGAAAGCTCACAACAAAGGGAAACAATCCTTGATTTAATGCCTTCTGTCCCAGGGCCTCACCACTCTTGCCCATTACTCCTGTGAGTCATGATCCACTCACTGAAAAGCTAGGGAAACTCTTTTATCTCCCTGGCCAGCCTGTGTCAGTTGACTCAGCTAGTGTGAAGCCAGTTCCCTTAACCTTTATGGAATCCCCTAACAAATATACTTGAAAGGCTAAGGACACCCAGAAAAAGGAATATAAAATCAACTCTCACTGGATAGTTCCCTCATTTTTTAACCATATTAACAAAGCCCAAAAAGGGCAAGTCAATGTCTTGTTTTATTTTACAGAAGATCCCCATGGGACCTTGACTGAACACAGACACAGAAAAGCTGATAGCTGACTTTAACCACTTGTGTTTTGTGACAGAAAAATTGAAGATTTGATCATGCTAGAATGCTGAATACTCTTGATTACATATTTTGATTATATATTTTGGTTGCAATAGTATTATGTTTTGGGTTGTTGTGGTTGTGGGTGGTGACTGATTATCAGTCCTTGGATCTGTTAAATTTCACACTTGGGTTCAGAGTTTTCACAGGGTATCCAGGCTTACTGGCAACTCCCTGCACAGTGACACCATTCCTTTTGACTCCTTCTTTCACCCCTTTTTTTCAAACTGATCATGATTTGCATGTATCTGCTCCATGGTGTTTCCAACTTCCTAACAAACTGGGAAATGAACCAAGGGACCCATCTAATATCTGTCAGATGTTGCAAAAGAAACCCATCATAAAGCAATTTGCAATATGATGTTACTGATGTTTTCTAGTGTCACAGAATTGTTGAGTATAAGACCAGTCCAGGAGTTCCATCCAAAACATCGTTGTTGAAAGTGTTTAAGTTTTGGTAAGAGACGTGTGTTTCTGGGATTACTGGGATTTCTTATGGCTTATATTGTGGGGTATCCTATACACACTATCCTCTGAAACTTCTATAGACTGTAACAATACTTGAACTTGCCAAACTACTATATATATATATATCAGCACTTGAATTGCTTTGGAGATGCTCAAATGAAAAATTCTGTTCATATTTAACCTTAGAGCAACATGCAGTGTTGCAGTGTGGTATAGTAATACCTTCAGTCTGCCTAAATAGAGTGTTCAGTTTTGCTAACCACAGGACAGATAATCTCTATGATATTAGAAAACATATTTGCAGTTTCAAGCAACCTTTGAGCCACGTCTTTGAGCCAGACACCATGGTGGTGTCTGAAGCCTTCTTTGTTTTTGGCTCAAAGTTTGCTTTCTGAGGCATTTCTTGCGATAAGACTCTTCGATAGTACGTATCAAAGAACCTCCTCTCCCTACTATAAATTGGAGCGAGACACACCACAAATAGGAGACAAAAACCCAACTTAGATGCAAATATAAATTTTATACTGTTGAAGAACGAACTGCCTTGCTGTCTCAGCCAAGCCCAGCATTACTTAAAATCATTTATTAATGTTTTGGCGTAAGACTCGAAGAAGGCTGGCCTGCAGGATGAGCTGGTTTTAATGTTTGTAGAGCATCCCTGAGGAACAGAAGGAATTTTACAAATATTCAGTGTGTTCACAAAAGCATCACTGCCTTTAGTAAGTTCTCTACAGCAACGTAATTCTTAATTTAGAGCCTGTGGAACATATTCTGCTTTTATCACCAATAAGTCCATTGTTTCATCTGAAGGCTATAACACACTTAAGAAAACAACCTCCCCCAGAAAAGCAACCAACGAACCAACCAACAGGGAGACTGCTATGTGGTGTCATAGCTGAGAAATGAGATAAATCAGCTCATGCCAATTGCTCCATTGCCACACCGATGTCAGACCTGAATGAGTTGCTGGGGGTTGCTTGTTGGCACCGTGTCTGTTTTTTCATGCAAGGCTGTGTTGTAGACCTTATTACTCCTCAAAATGTGATACAAACTGCTCTTTATAAAGCTTCTGAATAAAGCTGTTCTTTCATGTCGTGCAAAAAGTGACCCAAAGCCTGTTCCAGCAGGAAAACCACAGGCTTGTTGCTCGCAACCTGCCACTCTTTTTGAAGGGCCCTTCACACAACCAGATGATGCGGGACTGCAGCCACAAAAAACTGCTCAGCTCCCCACCCCCACTTACCCTTCCCCAGTGATCCTGCCACTGCTGCCCCTTGTATCTGAGAGTGCATCTCACTCATAAGCAAGCCACAGCCATGGAGCAGATGCATGTGGCTGTGCTGTTGCAACTGCTGCCATGCATCCCCATCCCCTGGTGACCACAAAAATCAGCTGTCCTCCATGGCAAAGGATGTGCTGCTGCTGCTGAGATGGGTATGCGGCTGGAGTGCAGGATCTCCTCTGGCCTGGGTTACACAAATCGGTTACACAAGTAAGTCCTGCACAAAAAAAAATCCATGCCACATCTTTTCCCTAGAAGAGGATCCACTGCAAATACTCTTTTGTGCTAAAGGCATATGTTATGCTATATCCCATATTTCCATCAGGCTCCTAGGACGTGGCCGTGTGTGTCAATTCTTAGCTGAATGCATGTTTTCAAATACATCTTCAGAGGACTGGAAATGTCTGTTTAAATAGAAATCCTCTCTGATTTGGAAAAATACAAGTGAAAGTATTGCAGCTATCTTTCACCGATAGCATAGTAAATCTGAATGTGCGTTCTACAGACACATCAGCCTACTTATATTTTGTATTAATACAAAGTAGACTGTCACTTCTAATTTACTGGCTTAACAAGAAGTAGACTGCAAAGGTCAAAGTCATCTTAAGTGCTTTAAAATCAAGTATTGACGATTTTTCTCTCCTCTACCATATTAACTACCTCATACATCAAAACTGCTTGTAACTGCTTTCACATATGGTCCAAATGCACAAAACCACAGTTTAGAGAAAGAACTTTCTAAAAGAGTAAAATCTGCCAAACTGAAGCAAGCTTCCTCATCACTGGTACCATCTTTCTTTCTGATTTATGGAAATGCTATGCAGTTAATCTTGCTCAAAATTCATCAAATTGGAAAAATAAAAGGGTTGTTCTCTCTGTACTACCAATGGAAAATGCTTATGACCACGAGGCAAAATGCAAGCAGACCAAAGTGCAGCAATAAAGGACATTTTCAACAGCATTGACTAATTTTATGTAATTTGCTTTCTGAAAATCTCAAATTAAAATAACCCGTCCTGCTCAGTAACCCAATAAACACTCGGTGCCACTCAGAGCAGTTTGAACTCACTGAGTTGGAATTTCAAGAGTCGTTCCCCTTTGGAGAATAAGTGTGTCTGAGTACCGTTATGCTTTACCAGCCAAACACATGCTGAGTTTTCATACAGTATGTTCAGCATGTCTGGTATAAGTTACTCAGCAATTCTAAAAAACCTGACCACAAGACATTACTGCCAGTAGAAGTTTTTCTCCACTGCACATGCAAATGCAACCTTTTTTCCTTTTTTTTTTTTTTCTGAGAAAAAATGGTTTCATTGCTTTCAGACACAGTTTGAAGACAGATTGCTTATATGCCAACTAAGTGACCAAATATTGATTCTTGTGTTATTTGGATAGCAATCCCCTAACATATTGCATCTATCAAACAATTAAACAATTACCTTGTCACTAGCTCTTGAAAGTCTCAAAATACATATATGCACAAGCAGCTTTGTTGATGAGTGTCATTCCCTATGCAAATAACATACAGCTGGGAAAATAACCTCATTTGTACCTTTTGAGGCAACAAGATGCTATGACAATGCTTTGTGCAGATTAAATTCAGAGTTCAGAAAGGCATTTTTTCTTATTCTCTGTGTTTCTTAGCAGATTTTTAATTGCCCTCCAAAGCAAGGATAGCATTCCTGAACCAGTAATGTTGAAAGTGTTGTGAGTCCTGCTATTGCCCACAGATTAAGCAGGACTGAGCTTAAATGTAACTGGCTGCTTAAGAATATCTCCAGCTCCGGTTGATTGAAATCCTCTCTTTGTTCTTGCCCTGCTAAACTAAACAATTTCTAAACTGCATAGACTACTACAGTATTCAAAAAGCACTCAGGAAAAGACTTGCACATTTTAAAATAAAGAAGTTTTTTCAGTTTCTGAAAAAATCAAGAAAAAAATGCACCCTCCTTTCGCCCTGTCTCTTCTTTTCTAGAATGTATTTTGAATGAACCAACCATTTCAAGAATAGTACAATCACAAGTTTTCATGTGCATACCTGCATTCCTAGCAGACTAGAATCAGAAATCTCACAAGGTTTGTTTGTAGGACAGAACAAAATGTCTCAAAAATAAATTGAACGAAAATTAATCCACTGAAAAGGTAACATCCCTAAATTTCTCACTTTAAGTCCTGACGTAACCACTCACCTAAACTTTGAACAGATCAAAATGGAGCCCAAAGCTGTGCTATGGGAGAAAGCAAGTCAAGGTTTGATACTACCTTGCAGATGGTGGTCAAGTAGTGTCATGGAGACTTTTGGAAACACTGCAGACAGAATTTGATCGGTTCCATTTACAAATAGAATCATAGAATCATTTAGGTTGGAAAAGACCACTCAGATTGTCTAGTCCAATTGTAACCTTGGTCTTGGCCCAAAGCTCTCAACTGTGTGCTTAAGTCCACTTGTGCGCCTTGAAAAGTCTGTACAATTACTGAAGAAAAAATCCAGTGAGATTCACCTCCCATATCTCTATGTCTTTCTTTTTAATTTCTGTAGCCTGAAGGTCTAAACACCTTATTTGTTCTGAAATAGAAGGGCTCATTTTTTTACTATGGTCATATAGAAAATCATAAGTAGTGTCACTGCAATAAAAAAAACTAATATCTGAGCAAGAGAAATCCATCAATGGCATGAAACATTCCTTCACTTCTACTCTTTCCTTTATTAAATGATAATATTTGGAACAAGGATTGTACTCCTTGGTAACCTGTGAATTAGTCAACATTAATGTGCTATTGTTTTCAAACTCAAGCAGTTAAAAACCTCTGCAGAGCCTCCGGTCTGCAAGCCTGTCTTCAGTAGCTCGTTGGATTGCACTGGGACATAATAGATTGATATTATTCCTGGTCTTGGCCAAGTGCTGTTGCTACAGTGCTCAAGGTCATTCATGACTTACCTCTGTGTGTGCTGGGTGATCTACAGCAGCGCTCAGCCGTGCCGATGTGTTCATCGTTCTCTGAAGGCAGTGACCAATGTTGAGCAGCTGGCTGTTTGATCTTCCCACTGCTTTGCAGGCAGTACCACGCTGCTCAGAAAAATAAAAGGGAAAAGAATACCATTGAAAAGATTTATCAGCAAACGTCATAGAACCACGCTTGACCTCCGTATCTTCTCTTGTTCCCCAAAGGCAGCACGTGTAAAATATTTCCTGTCTTTCATGTTAACTGGAATGCATCCTGAGGTCCAAATGTACAACCTGCTGCCTGTTTTAGTCATTAGGCATAATTTTCTTTGCCTCTTGATTAGAGCTTCAGCCAACTGTTCACTGTTGTAATGCATAACTCTTTTATTATTCCCTCATTCCCCTGGACAAATAACTAACTAACCAGGCAGATTGAAAGTTGAAATTCACTCAAGGCTGCTGTGTCTTACACTGTCTTTTTTTTCCACATCAGCACATCCCCCTTTGCTCAGGACCACCAAAACAGAGTAAATAACCTCCACCTTTTATTCAAGGGCCAAAAAAGCAAATGTTATTGAAAAACAGTTAAGAGCAACTCCTAGATTTCAAGGGATGTTCTGCCCCCATATCTGTCCGCCTGAGCATGATAGTTGGAGTTTACTGGCTGCAACTTGGCTCTATATTTGTGGATTTATCAGTAATGTTGAAGGAGTATTTTTCTAGAATGATGTCCACTTTGCAGAGACATGCCAGGAATTAAGAAATTAAGCTGTTGTGTTATCTTTTCCAGCTGCAGTACACTGGAAGATTGCTCACAAAATTGTTACTTGGTATTTTCATTTCTGACCATCTTCAAAATGAGCTGACAACAGCTTAGAAGGGTTGTAAAATATACACAAAGACAGTAAAATACCACCCTGTCTATGTTTTGATCCCAGTAGGCAATACACATGTACTGGTTATGCCCTCATGCCACTAACATTATGTATATACATGCAATAAATGTCTTTAACATGAAAGAAAACCCTGGAATCCCTGATCATACTTACGATAATAAATCTTCTGCAGCAGTGGTCTTAGGTCAGAAAAAAAAAAAAAAAAAAAGAAAATTGTGCACAGGCTGAACTGATATCTACTTTGAAAACCAAATCAGTGAGAAGAATCTTGCCCTGGAAGTGCTGAGGCAATTATAAACATATGTATATGCATGTATGTATGTATGTATGTAAGTAAGTAAATAAATAAAAAAAACAAAGCTATCCATGAGGTTACCCCTTAATTCCTATGATAAAAGTCTATTCCACAAGCAGGAAAGTTAGCAAAACTTGAGTTCCTCTATTTTTGCCCTTTGTCCCCTGTATCTCCACCCAGTGCAATAACCCAACCATCTGCTCTCCGTTTGCATCGGCCCTGGCTGCAGATATCTGCAGTGGTCAGTCTGGAGATGGAAATGTGGGCCGGCCCCACAGCTCTCATCAAACTCTTGTTGTAACTGATTTCTGACAGCGCTTCTGTGTGCAAGAGCACTACTGTTAATCTTTTCCTTCCAACCAGTTCTCAATGCTCATAGACCTCATAGGAAATTAAGGTGATTAAAACCTGTCTCAGCTTCAGCTGGAACTGCTGATCCATCTCAAAGGCTGATTAAGGAGAGACCGGCCAACCAGATGGATGCAGAGGGCTGGTTATGAAGTTACAAGCAGCCTGTTCCTCTCATTCAGCACAAACAGCCAAACTCTCAGCATTAAAAGTATAACAATCTTTGACAATGTTACATCAATAGTTCAACAGCTATTTTGTAAATTATAAGTTAAAATGTAAGTTATATATTATTAAATAAGTTAAAATATAAGTTTAATATTTTCTTGTTTGCTGCTTGACATCAGCCTTTGCAAGCAAGTTGAAAGACTCCAGGTTACCTCATCTGCTCTTCTGCAAACAGCAGTGTCGCTCTTCTGTGTCCCATCTTGTAACTCAGGGACCGATCTCATTTTATTTAGAATTACAAGACAGAAAATGGACAGAAATACATTTCAAATGCTAGGAACATCCGCTAGTTTTCTTTTTCAGTTAAAAACCTTGTACTGAAGGGAGGGAAAATACTGAATTGAATTATTCTACAGCAGCAGAAGTTTCAGCCTTTCCAAGAAAAGCTGCAGGATCCCAGGCATACACCACTTCTTTGGAAGTATGGGATATTACAGCTATTTTTGCTCAAGGACTTCAACTAGAGCTAGCAGACTTTAACAGAAAGTGCCTGCTCAAGCCGAACACCTCTCAGGCTCCCTTTTCCCAGGCTTTGCCTGACCATTCCTGTTTTCTTGCAAGGTGTGAGCTCTGGTGGAGTACAGGTGTAAATTATTCAATTGGCAGTTACTTTCCTTATAGCTCAGAGTAATTAATGGACTCTCACTATCCACTAAGGCCCTGGATTTTCTTGTTAATTTTTAACAGATATTAAACAGATCATTCTGGGGAAACTGTCATAGTAAGAATTACAAACATCTTTAAAGCAAGAACATCTTGCCTACAAGACAAATGTCTGTAATTCAATACATCAAAAATTGTCTGAATAAATCAATAGAGCAATAAGATCTGCTTGCCTGATAGACCGTATCTCTACTAATAGAAATTACTTAGTTACTTCACCATGCATGGAAATTTGCATCACCATCAGTCACGTTTGTTATTTATAAAGCTTTGTGTAAGGTTAAAACAAAAGAAAAAGCAAAACATAAAAGCCCACCTCCAATACTTCAGACTAAGGTAAATCATCATCCTTTTCCAGTCGCAAAAAGGCTATGGCAGGTTGGAAGCACGGTGTTTGGCGCCAGCATTACCATCACGTATATTCATACTGTCCCTTAAGCAATGTTTATTTACTAATTTATTGACTTAGTCTTGCAAAGTCCAATCAAATCATGTGTCCTTTTCTTTAATACCAGTTTTATTTTCTTTGATCTGTATGTCATGGTTGGCTCCAAATAACAAGTTTGATATCACATCCAAATGGGATCTGACATACCACACAAGATATGTTTTTAATACTTCACATGACCACATTTCAGTAAGCATCCGTACATAGTCCCGATACTGCACTGAAGCAACAAGTCTTGTTCACTGAGGCAGGGAGTATAGCTTTTACCATATTTTGAGGTTGATTTGCCACATCTTCACGTGTTGAGCCTCAAGCACCGACATTAGTCTTTTTCTTATTTTTTGGTCAGTTTAGATAAATTGACTGTGCCATCCGTAGCTCTGCAGGTCATAGCACGCAACCCTATGTAAAGTTTGGAGATTTTTCAAGAGTCACGGTATAAAAAACACAAACCCTTAACTACTTCCACAACATTCATAAGTCACAAACTGACTTACTGAGAAAGGGTAGACATTGTGTTTCAACTCTACCTGTCCATTTTGACCATCTGCATATACCTGCAAACAAATTTCATGATCACTCAGAAGTTACAGCCCCAAATTTACAATTGTTACCTAACAAATATCCAAAGAGCAGAGCTAGGAATGCAACTTAACCCAGCAATGTCCAGGTCTCTTTAAATATAGACAGACCTACAAAAAACCATGCATCTAAGTCACTTTGCTAATTAATGGGTAAGCAATCGTCACTCCAGATAAACAACATCTGACAGGCAAGATGAATGGCTGTGAAAAATAACCAAAAGCAGTTTGAAAAGATCAAATTGATACTGACCAAATCAGGCAGAAGTCAGAGCAGCGACTCAACAGAAGATAAAATCTGTGGAGGATAACCAGTAGTGCTGGTTTATTTTAAGCATGCCTTACAGAGCCTGCTGGATACATTTCATTGTAGCTTTGTCCAAAATCAAGCTAAGTTTAAAAATATGTATAATTGAAAGTGATTTATAAGTTCTTGGGTGGTAGCAACAGAGCAGACTGAAAGACATTAACATTAATGTGCATTGGGGGGGAAACTTGGAAAAAAAGTAATGCCTATCTTCTATGAACTGCATAACTTGTATTAATTACTCAGTGCCCACAGTCTAAAAAATTTTTGCTAAAGGAAAAATAATATTCCTATTTTTCTTTTGATCATTGAAAGAAATGGCACTGTGCTAAGGGAAAAGTGAGGCTGGCACATTAAAAATCGTTGCTAAGGAAAGCACTACTGGCCAGATCGCAGTCGTGCGATTCAGTCAACTGCCTGCAACTATGCGATAGGAACAGTTTAAATTCTCAGCTTTTCAGAAGGATGAAGCTTTCTCCCTGTTCATCTTTGCCACCATACGAAGAACTAAGAGAGTGGCTGGTGATGAAGAACACATTAATCATGTTTATTGTGACAACCACAACTGTTATAAAACAGATACTCTTACAACACATGCTAACCTTCCCTGACACTCTTTTTTCCTCATTCAAAACCCGTTGAGCATTCAGTTCAAGCCCACTGAGACATATCTCTAGAAAATCACTGATGCCAGGAAGAAATCTGTTTCAGGTATGTGCGACAGAAGTTGCTTGTAATACGCTAGCGGTGTTTATTGTCTGGATGTACCTTTGTTCTCAAATCTGAAGTCATGCAAGTATTTGTCAGAAAAGATGCCTTTGAACAGTCTTCAGGAACAACCAGGTGTGAGGCAAAATATCTGACTGAAAGATATTAATCTTTGATTTAGCTCTATAATTTATTCTTACCTGAATATTTACTCTCTACAGTGGAAAGTGATAAGGAAATTTTTGAACCAAGCTGAGCTCAAACACACTTCATGTGAAGTTATTGTCAAAGCTAATATTTTAAGTTTTCAAATATGCTTAACAAAGCCTACAGAAGCAATGTCTGTAGAATAATGTGAATGGACAAAAGTAGGATTGCTCTGGGAACACTTTTGTCTATGAAGAATTCCTGGCAGACAGACTATTCTCCCAGAAAAGACACCTTACTGGACATTGTGAAGTATTATAGCCTTTATCCAAAAAGGCATCAGTGGAAGAAGGGCCACTCCTTTCCTTCCCTGGCCTTACAGAGTGCATGTGAGGGCTTGCTGCTGAACATCCAACCCAGCCTACAACCTCCATACTGGGCTGATGAAAGGTGTTTCTACTCCATCTCTTGCTAAATTTCTGGTCTTTTCATACAGCCACTATACTGCATTTCTGTTAGGTTAAATGGAAAATAGCTGTGCTACTCACACATTGCACATTCAAACATTTAAGAAATGTTGGTAATTTAATCCTGACTGCTACAGTTGGTCATTTTGAAAATATCTTCTACAGCCACTATAAAATTATGTAATTATTTGCCTGCTCAGTCATCACAGGCAGGAAAGTGAATATAAATTTTGGCAGTGAGGAATCAAGGTCAGTATAGAAAACCAAGTGCTGTTCACTGGGCTCATAAGGCTAAATCACATCTGCGTCTTTGCTAGCACTGCCCTGCATGGCCTTGCAGAAGAGCCTGTCGTACCAGGAAAGTGTCAGGGATCCAGACTCCTAACTGTTCTTCCCCTACTCTGCTCTTGAAGTTGCTGAACTCCTTTTACAGCTGAAGGTGGAGCCTGGCTAGATTTTGACATGTGCTTAGAAGGTCTACTGTGAAGCAATAAGACAGTTCCAATCATAATGTGCAAGAAGAGTAACGATGTTACTCTGCCATTGGTTCCTTTACAGCTACCAATGGGGTAACCCCATTTTATGTATTAGACACCTGATTTGCTGTAACACTCAAATAGGGACAACACAGTATTACTGGAGCAAAATGAACATTGTAGCTTTGATGAAGACTCAAAGGGATGGGGACAATTGATGAAAAGATGGTGCAGAGGAGAATCTCTTCCTAAGTCCATCAATAGGCTCTATGACAGGGACTACAGTAAATTCAATTTTTTTCCACCAATATTAGTCTAAATATTACTTTCAGGCAAACCTTCTTCAAAAGAGAAAAATAAAAGAAAGATACAAGAATGAAGAAAGAAGAAAAAAAGAAAGAAAGAAAAGAAGAAAAAAAAGTAAAAACAGAAAAAGAAAGCTTAATGAAGCAAGGTCTCTCTCCCAAATTGTTGTAGATATGCCTTGCTGCTGAAGATACTAGAAAGGACTCAGTCTAGCAGCCAGAATGTTGGAAAGCAATGAAGTGTTGAAGAAAGGCAACTGAAGAAAACCTTCTCTAAACATTAAAAACCTAATAATTCTGTCTTGCAGGGAGAAAGAGTCAGGAACCCAAACTGAATATCCACATGCCATAGCAGCAAATCATTAGGTACCTGCTAACTACAGCTTTGTAAGATGCCATGGAGCGAGCAAGGCAGTCCTAGATGTATTTGGTTAGTTTTACAACTGAAGAGCCTGATAAACCCTTGGGTTCTTTCCTAGAGTCAACAGCTTCAGCAAAGAGCCTCTACATTAATTGCAACCACATCGTGTTCTTTTAGTATATGAGAAACACTACAGTCCTTATAAAGGCTATAAAACAGCCATTGTCATTTGGGGATGCTATTAATCAAGGCATTCTCTTGCATTTTGCCTTCACAGCTCCCTTGCCTAGATTTCAGTGTAACAGCTCATTGGTTTTTAACTAAAAGCAGAATGGCCATGTACAGCCATGCAAGAGGCTCAGTGTTTTGATTCCAGCACTCTGAATGCTTAGCTTTGACCCCTTCTGCCAAGGGGAGACCCTGGCATGTCCACAGTCATCACTAGCACTAAAATGAGCAATGCCACAAGAAGGATTGGAAATTATATCCTTCATTCTGAAAGTACCTTCCACATTGAGACATTCCCCACATTACTGCTTTTCTCTTTTCTCTACTCCCAGAAAATCAGTGCTACAAGAGGAGAGAAGCTGAACTCTTCTTGCACTATCCCAAATAGGTTGTTCTTCTTTAAAGAACAAGGCTAAGCTCCCAGGCAGTAGAAAACAGGTAGAAAGAGGGAGAGATGAATAGGGTCTTGCAGTGTTGGTACAAGCTAAACTACTTCATACTTCAGTTCCTTTGAAATTGATACACAGGTTATAGCGGACCACAGACAGGACAGGCATGAACAACATCACATTGCAAAAAGCTTCAGATACCACATTGAGCTGTATAAGTGGGAACACAGCTTGCAAGGGTAGCTATCTCCACACTCATCTGAGCAGCCTCAGTAGAAGCCCTCAGCAGCAGTACTGTGTCTACTTTCAGACACCGTACTGCAAAGATCACAGACTTTCCTGAATTAGAAGGGGCCCATAAGAATCAAGTCCAACTCCTGGTTCCACATAGGACAAAAGATGTGGTTAAATGGGGGGAAAAAGCCAGAAGATGGAAAAAAAATCATTGAACAATACAGACTCCAAGGAAAGGCTGATCATATCAGAGATTTTAAGCCTGAAGAAGAGTGGACAAGTGAGGGCAGATAAGTCTTGACGAATCTAAAATGCTGCTCCAGAAAAAAAAAAGAACATGTTTATGTTCTCCATACCTACCAGGGAGTAAGACCAGAAATTATACGAATAACAGTGGGGAATACTTAAACTCAATATTAAGGCAAATCTTTTGGCATTAAGAGCATGCAGTTGCCTAATAAAGCTGCACTCTTGTCTTCATTGCTTGAACAAGCTGAGTTGCTTATTGTTACAGTGCATTTTTGGTCTTTTTTTTTTGTGTTTTTTTTTTTTTGTGTGTGTGTGTGTGAGATTTTTTTGTGTTTTTTTTTTTTTTGTGTGTGTGTGTTTGATTGTTTAGTTGTTTGTTTTTGTTTGTTTGTTTGTAATAATAGTATAAATCTCCTGCTTTAGGGCAAAAAAAACAGATTTAATGTCGTCTTAAGATCCCTTCTGGTTGTCTGACTGTACAACTCAGCAACCTTCCCTCCCAGATTTCCCACTCACCATTTTAATAGTCCTCTGTATCAGCTTAAACTCCTTCACAAATCTCCTAGGAATGCTGTGCAGGTATACTTTATGCCCACAAGATGTTCCCTGAGGAAGACAGGGATATTAGTCACTTAGGTTGTTAAAAAAAAAAAAAAAAAAAAGGAAATCCAAAAAACAGCCAAAAAAACCCACAAAAACCAAGCACAACACAAAGCAGAAAACAACAGTGAACAAATAGGATTGTTATCTCATTGAGAAGTAGAACATGAGACAGAAAACACACTTGATAAAATAAGGTACTGGCAGACACTACAGTAAAAAAAACCAACAACTAAAGTTACAATGGGGATAAATGTTCTGTTAGCAAGATGGCAGAAAGCTGACATTTTCCATTTCTCCATAAAGCTACAATATACCCTTACTGAAACAGAGAAGTAAAACTTATTTTGCCAGCTTGAGTCACAGCCAGCGTAACGGGGCTGCTGTTTGGTCCATGCTGTATGTCTTCACACCGCACTTGCTGATTTAGTGCTGCAGTGCTTTGCAGCATCAGTAGGTGAAGCGTTTTTCCAAACACCTAGAAAGAAACTTAGTGTTAGGGGATAACTTTGGAGTGCCTTCTATATCCTCCCCCGTCCTCCCCTTTTTGTTTCTTTCCTTTTCCTGATAAGTAAAGGAGAAATTATTTAGTACATTTTCACTTCTTACAGCCCAGTCTGTTAGAGAAGTCCTCTGAGCCTAGCAGCCCACAGCTGGGACACCAGTGCTCTTATCACATAAACATAAAGAAGAGGACCAAAAGGACCTCGGTTAGTCATCCCCCCACCCAAAAAAGTCAGGCAGGCAGGAAGAGGACAGCTGAGTAAGACAAGCCTGCAATAGAGTGGTTCTTCCATGTGGCTTTATGGGGCAGTTAACTTTTATTACCTGGTAATTACTATGTGAGATTTCAGACAAGCAGACTCTACAGCCCACATGACAATGGGGCTGTGTAGGCAGCCAGCTTGCAAAGATCCTGCTGCAAGACTGATGCTGCAAAGGGGGAAGCTGGTCCACTGGGAGAGCTGAGTCCAAGAATATAGCTTAGCTATACATTAATACTACAGTTATAGAGTACAAATACCAGCTCTCAAGGCAAAAACAGAAAGAAGAAAAAACGGAACCTGAAAAAAGACAATGAATAGGAAGAAGGTATCAGAAGCAGACTTAAAACACAGAACAATAAATGTAAGAAAAATAATGCCTGGACAGCAGGTAAGCAGGGGCTGGGGGACAAAAATATGCTCACGAACAGAAACACAAAGAGCCTTAGAGCTGAAATGGGACGGGTAAGATCCATGCTGCAGAACAGACACTTGGTTATAATGAGGCCACTGAAGCTGGTCCAACAAGGAGCAAGAAAAGAGAAGTGGGATGGCCTTAGAAGAGGAGAAATGTCACAGGGAATATGCACAATTTTAAGCAGAAGCAGCATACTCCATCATACAACAGCTGTTGCTTTAAAACATTGGGTATTACTAGAAAGAAATTTGCTTGATATATTTTTCGTCATTGTTCATTGCTACAATACTACTTCTTCATGCAGTCAGTAGCGTAAAATATTTGTGAGCAGAACCTGATAACACTTGGAGGATCAGTAATAGCGTATTTTTCTGTGGAGGCATTGGATGTTTCTGAAACGTGAGCATTTTGGGGGACCTCAGACTATTTTCTATAAACTGATGCCAGTTGACTATTTTGTCCACCGACAGAGATGTTTTGATCCTGTATACCTGTTCTAAACTACATTTAAACCTTAAAGCTAAAAAGATATCAAACAATCCTAAACCATGTGATCAGCAGATGCCAAAGTTTCCTAGCTCTTCTGTTCATTCTCTGCAATAAAAAGCAAATGCAATGGTTGATTTACTGTACACTCAAATGGTGGGAGAATCCAGGAACATGTGGGATCAGTTTAGATCAGGATCAAAACCCCATAATTTAGCAGGAGAGAAGCTTCCAAACTAAGCTCATGTTTTTTCAGCCTGTATTTTTTGTGCAGTTACTATGTGCCGGTACATCATTAAATGTCCTAAGAACTGAAACAACCCTATTTTTATTGGTAGCAGCTTTTGCCCCCCTAACTTAGAAATACCCATTCTAGCATACTTCCACATCAGCAGCCCTTGCAGTTATTCAATTGCGATCTGACCTCCAGGTCTGATGACTGCTGAGCTGTTAGCAGACTTCTCTCATTGCCAGTAAGAGATCAGAATCTCCTGTTCTTCATTTCTGCCTAACATCCATCTCAGCCTGGCTAAGACCCCTGCTCCCCTGTAGAGTTGGCCAAAGAGTGGGAGATCTCTGGGATAAGAGTGAGACTCTAGTTCCATCAGGACTATGTGAGAGAGAGGGGTAAGCTACAAAAGCAGCTAAAAAGCTCTCCCGTGGGCTGCTTCATCTGTGTAACACAGATAATAATGCACATTTGAAACGTTCTGATTTCTATACTGTGTGCTCATCCACATGGCATTGTTAAAGTCTGGTTATTTCCAATCCCACTACATTAAAACAGCAAACTAAGAAGAGTGTTGTGCAGGAGACAAATTGGACACGCATCAGAGACTCAACTTGAACATATTTGTTAGAGGAATGGTGCTTTTTGATGAACGCCGGGAGCCAAAAACTTGTCTTTATCACAGAAGTTGCTGCCTGCAGGGGGAGGCATGGCTGAGAGCAGTGCTGGGGAAGAGCAGCCAGCCGACTGGTATCTCGCTCAAACAACACAGGGACATGCTGGGCTCAGGAAGCGGTGGAAGAATGAGCAAAATCACACCACAGACTAAATCAAGAGAGACTTCTGCTCTGCTTTGCACAGTCTACAGCTGTTGCGACACCCATAAACTTATTTAAAACGTAAAACATGAGCTGAAAATGAACTGATGGAAGATTTTGTTGTTGTTGTTTTCTTTCTTTTTACCATTCGAATGTGTGCAGAAGATATACTCTGTGTATTGAATGGTTTCCTAAGAAGAAAATTACAGAGGCAGGAAAAGTACCCTGGGATTTATGCAGACAGTGCATTTTCAGTGGAAGGAAACTTTGCCAAGTTGTTATATGTGTTCACAAAATGGTCTCTGGAAACATCTGAGTGGGGAGCACCATGATATTCAGTGGGATGCACTGAAAGTCAGCCAACATGGCAAGTATCCTGGGTGCTTCTCCGACAATAATGAGCTTTATCAAACTTTGGCTAGTGATGTCAAAATATTTTCAGTTTGTAGTCATGAAATGGGCAACAAGCATACAAGCTCACTGCTTCGTGCTAACATATGTTAAGTCTCAAGAGATTAAGTACTCATCTGTTTCCAAACTGTGTTAAAAAGAAAAAACATATCTTTTCTTCCTGCCCATGCTTTTGAAGTGCAGCAGCCTGGACACGAGTTACAGCTTCACAGGACTTCTACTCTCAGATATTTGTCACTACATAACGGCTTCAGTGTAGACCTGTAGAGGAAATCATAGGCAGTTTTCAGCGCGTACAGCAAAACTGAGCCTTCAATCAGTGTAGACCTGTAGAGGAAATCATAGGCAGTTTTCAGTGCGTACAGCAAAACTGAGACTTCAATCAATGTGTATTTGTTGATATGAGCAAAAATGCTTTGACAGACTGATAATTGAGAAGTTCAGACTGTTGTAACAGGGACAGCAAAGGGCCTGTACCTAAAACAGTTTGTGCTTCCCTGAAATAAGCTGGGCAGAAAAATACCAGATTTGAGCGACACTTTCCAAGACTATCTTTGGACTTGGTACAGCCAATTACAATGTAAATTATTCACTGATGATGGACAAAGTTGAAGTAAAGCACAAACCTCTCGCTGGTACTGATTCAAGGAAGGAGCAGTGCAACGCTTCTGATAGCCCACTGCAGTCCTAATGACATTCATGGCATTGTCAGGTGTTTTGTGAATGTGGCTTTTCAATCTCAGAACTTAGAAAATCCATAAATTGAACAAACTGGATCTACTAGTGATCCTACAGCACTTCTGGCTGCTCTAAGTAAATACAAAACAAAACAGGACCCTGAACTACTCAACCCTCAATCATTTCTCTAATGAGCTATAATGTATTAATCCGTAGGTATGAATCAACAATATCATACTGCTGGAAAAAATGGAAGACCATTCTGGGAAAAATAAATGAATAAACAGCAGTATCATCTGTAAAGCACATGGCACACCACTGGCGTTCAGCTCAGTGATGGGAAACATGTGACTTGGCTGCAGGCACCAGAAATTCAGGAGGATATGATGCAGACAGGGTAGAAAACAACAGGAATAAGGATGTTGAGGGGTCTTGGGAAGGTGGCTTATTAGAGAAGGCTGAAGGACAAGGGCTGTTCACTCTGGGGATCTGAAAAACAACCCTCAAAGTATTTTACAGAGGTCTGCAGATGTGTGAGGAGCAGTTAAGAAGAAAGGAGTAGTTTGTTCTACACCCCTTGCCCCCTTAGACAACGTTAAACTCAATGAAGACCAAGAAGTGCCAGAGACACAAGTGAGCCAGCACCCCTGCTATGACTTTTACTGTATCAGGAATTATGAATTTGTACAATATGATTTGGCTATTTTCCAAAAAAATCATCACAATCTGATAGCCATACATTCCTCATACTTGTGAAAGTATTTGCTCTGAAGTTGCCTTTCCTCATGGCCGAAGCAAGAGAGTGCTCAGTACTTCCTTCTGGTGCCCACCTGGCCCTCAGCTTCAAGCTGTTTCACTGTGATCTTCCTCTTTTCTGTTTGCTGTTATGAGCTCATTAGTGGTTTGCATATCTTTGTCTCAGCCTGCTCCTCCAGCTGTTGGGAAATATGCTGGGTCCCCACCCCTGACGCAGAAATGTTCTCTGCTCAGCACAGCTAAAATAAGAGAGACTTAATGGTTTCCATGGACTGATCAACTCCCACATTAGAATCATAGAATCATTAAGGTTGGAAATAACACTAAGATAATCCAGTCAAACCATGAACCCACTGTGAAAGCTCTAGACCATGTCCCTCAGCGCCACATCCACCCTTTCCTTGAATACCTCCAGGAACTGTGACTCCACAACCTCTCTGAGCAGCCTGTTCCAGTGCATCACCACTCTTTCTGAGAAAAAATTCTTCCTGATATCCAACCTGAACCTCCTCTGGTGCAACTTAAAGCCATTCCCTCTCATCCTATCACTGACCTTGGATAGATCGCTTGCTCTGGAAACATAGATCAAATACACTGAATAGGAATGTAAAGTACCTAGAGTTTACATAAACATGGAGCAGCAAAATGCAAAATACAAGGCATGCAGTTTGTGTTCTAGTGGGAAACACAGTAACACTGTTAGAGATTAAAGCAAAGGAGCAAAGAGGAAGGAAAGAAAGTAATTTGTGGAAGTATCTAGGTCATTTCTCTAAGGACAGATCTACAGCTGTCCAGACCAACACATGCATACACGAGTTGTACACGATCACATTCCCATTAGTAGAACACACATAGGTGTCTGCATACACAGTGCATGTCTGCTAGCACAGCAGGAGCTAAATCTGGAGGGCAAGTGAAAAACAAGTGAATGACACTTTTTACAAGCACTAAGTCAATCACCCTGGAGGGTGGGGCTAGGGTTTCAGATCTATAGAGATCTTTGTAAGTCCTTTCAGATGAAGTAAATTTGTTCTAACCTACATAAAATTAAGGTGTGAAATAATCTAGGAGAAATTACAAATTGGTGCACAGTTTATTCTTGGTGCCCTTGATTCAGCATCTCTGTGAGGGCTCCATGTCCTGACAGACATTTGTGCAGCCCCCACCACTTCCAGTTCTTTCCCCAGTACCACAGCCCTTTTAGAGAGTGAGACACAGAATGCTACCATACACAGAAACATCACAGATGTTGGAGCTAAATGGAAACAAGTGATTCAGAAAAGTCCTGGCACTTCTCCTTCAGTTACCCAAGTGCAGTCCTTGTGCATGTTTACAGTACAACTGAACCATCTTAAACAGCTTAAAATTTATTCCTGTTATGTGGTGTGGTTCAGTGTTGGCTGCTGCAGGGACGATTAGCTCCTAGGGAGAATATCCTGAGCAGACAAACATAGATGACAGCCAAAAATTAAAGAAATTCTGTCTTTTATTTCTACTTAATATTTTGATTGATTTATTTTAAAATACATTCCCTTTTTCTTCAATCAGCATTCACATCAACAGCACTTAAATAAATATATGTACACTTCATAGAATTGTAGAGTCATTAATGTTGGAAAGGACCACTAAGATCACCCAGTTCAACTGTCAGCCCATCCCCACCATGACCACTAAGCCAGTGCCACATCTCTACGTTTCTTGAACACCTCCAGGGACAGTGATTTCATCACCTCTCTGGGCAGCCTGTGCCAATGCCTCACCACTCTTTCTGAGAAGAAATTTTTCCTAATACCCAACTCCTGGCACAGCTTAAGGTCATTTCCTCTTGTCCTATTGCTGTTACCTGGGAGCAGAGGATGACTCCACCTCACCATAACCTCTTTTCCAGTAGTTGCAGAGAGCCATAACGTCTTCCCTGAGCATCCTCTTCTCCAGACTGAATGATCCCAGCTCCCTTAGCTTCTCCCCATAACACTTGTGCTCCAGACCTTTCACAATCTCCTTGCCCTTCTCTGGATGTGCTCCGTATCTGCTTGTACTGAGGAGCAATTCTTGCTGTAGTAAAACAGTTTTAAATGACTTGGCAAACTATTGGCTGGCACACAAAGCCTCATGTTGGCTGTAGTTTCAACCAACCATCTGAGGCTGTCCGTGCAGTGAGTCCATGTGGGTTCCAGCAGGTCCCATGCTTATCCCCCTCAATAATGAGAAAGGGCCCAAAGGAAATTCTCACCCATAAGCAGATGTATCCCAGCTGATCTGCTCCTGAGATCAGTTCTGCCAAGCTGTTTCTCAAGGGTGTTTTTTTGCCTGATGTAGAATAGGTAAGCCAAGCAAATATCCTTAACTGAGCAAAAGCTTCCTACAGATCGGTAACAGAAGGATAAGAGGGATTCAAAGAGAACTATGCCCATAGGAGTTTGCTCTCATCATATGGTAGTTGAAAAGATCTGGAGCAGCAGCCTGAGCAAGCTGGTTCAGCTAAAAAGACAGCTAATACCTTTGGCTTCACACTCTCTAGTATTTTGAAGTTCTATAATAATGCAAAAGACCTTCCCCCCCCTCTACCCCCCCCCCCCCCCCCCCCCAAAAAAAAACCTTTCTAACTGTAATAAGCCAAGAGAATAGTTGCCAATCTGTCTAGTTTTCCTCTGACCACACTGCATTTATTTTCCTGTCTAAGAGTTTTCTCACTGTGAATTTCTTCAGAAAGTGACTATCTCCCTTTTCACAAACCCAAATCATAAGTCTTTCATGAACTGTCCCCCAGAAAGCTATTGGCAGCAACTGAAAGTATTTTAATTTTGTGTAAACCATAGCAGTGCTATTTCTAAATGAGTATTCTTTTAAATTTATTTTTAGAAGTAATATTTTTGCAATTAAATGTCCTTCTACCAAGGTAAAATATTTCCAAGCATCACTACTCACCTGAGTATTCCATTTGAAATTTTGGGAAAACAGAGAAAGGGAGCAGGTAAAGAGAGAAAAAACTGAAAAAAAAAAGAGAAATCTTTTCCAGAATCATGTATTGATAAATAAAAAAAATGGAAACATATTTCAAATTTTCTATGCGCAAATACCCCAGGTTCCCAGCAAATCTGTCAGTGACACAATGGACAAGGAGCTGAGAGCTTTCTGGGAGTCCATTCATAACCCTACATTGGCATTTGGCAAACTGCCTCACTATTACATCCTTTCCCCTTTAGCATGAATATTATTCTTCTATTACACACACACACACACACACACACAAAAAAAAAAAAAAAAAAAAAAAAATTGGTTTTTAACTGCTAATCTTCCAGCATTTTCTGTATCATTAGAACAGACATACAAGTTTTCCAAAACTTGCAGAAAGTTGTTCAGATATTTTCCTGAAATGAAAACATTTTATATAGGCTGAGTTTCTTCTGTATTTTAAATGTCTGGCACTACTTTTAATAGCACGAATTTAATACTTTTTATTACCTACAGCCCCTTATTTTAAACAAAAAAGTTAGGTGATAATATTCTTGTATTCATACCAGGCTGCCCAGGGAGGTGACAGAGTCATCATCCCTGGAGGTTTTCAAGAAAATGGTGGATGAGGCACTGAGGGACATGCTCTAGGGCTGTGACAGGTATGGTTTGATGGTAGAACTAGACAGTCTTAGTTGTCTTTCCAACTTTAATGATTCTATGATAACAACAGATACCATTTTTCTCTGTGTATTTTCAATTTATATACCAACTATGTGCTGATTCTTGAAATGCATCCACAATTTCTTGTAAGGGGGCACATTATCCAAGTTTCTTCTAACTGATCCAGTTGTGACTTTTTAACATAATGGAGCTATTCATAGCAGGGAACTGCACTCTGAGCTGGATCTCAAAAATAAATATACCAACTCAGCTAATGTGAATGTCAGTGTTTCTCTGAAACTTCTTAATACAAATTCATCTGGGCAAATCCTTCATCACAGCTTCATCAGCCTTTTGGGGAAAGCAGAGATTCCTGTGGGATGTTTAAACCCACCCAGGTAAGTCAAAATCCATCTCTTCCCAAAGTCATCTGCAAAATTTTTCACTTCTTAACCCTACATGCCTTTCCCAACTAATGACAACTTGAGCTGAAATGGAAAACACACACCAAGACATTCTTGTCTTGGAACCTTTAGAAATAAAACCAGCTGTGCAGAATGCACAGAGGCAAAGAGTAGGTTTCAGCAGAACTTCTAATGGGCTGTGAATTACACCTGCACTTAATTAAATTACCTTGCTGAATCAGGTCCTAAATTAAAGTGAGATACTCTTCTGTGTTTATTTTGTTTGGATAATTAAAGACAGTAACAAAATGTGTCTTTAGAGCGAAGGTAAACTGAAGTTTTAGCAATTAAATATTTCTGTGTTTAAGCACCTGGCACAGCTCTTTGGTGCACAGCAAATGCAGGTATAGGTGAACGCAGTTCTTCAGCTGCTCCCCTCTACTATGAAAACGAAAGCAGAAAATTATTGAGAACCAATGTTACCTCATCCAGAATAATTTGGGAATACTTTCTTTTAGGCCATTAAATGGTCTATGTCCCCCTCGTATTCCTTTTCTGGGCCCTCTGAAGCCCACAAGCAGGAGGATAAGCTATTTGCTTATTTAAGCACAAGAAATGGAAGATACTTCGAAGAGGATGCTTTTTCTTGAGAGAGGGATGAAATTTCATACGGGCTCTTATAAAAAACAGTTCTTTTCTCTTAGGCCCTTCCTCATTGTCTCAGTCAGTTTTGAAGCTTCTCTATGCCAACTTCTATTTAATGTGTCTTCGTTAATGCCTGTATTTATCATCCACTACGTACATCTTTTTCTGCAACCCTTCGCTGCAGAATGGCTACTTCCATGTTATTGCTGGTTTCATGGGAGGATCCCCGTGAAGACTGCTTTAATGAAGCAGCCTCTGCTCTCCCACAGGACACACAGAGGAATCATAAACCATTTAAAGGAAATACTGCAACAGCAAATTCTGAAAGGAAAACATACCTGGCTGTTTGAAGGGTGGCTTCGTAAAGTTTCCTGCATGTTATCAGGAAGCTCATCTATCCCCTGGAGGAACCGTTTCTTGTGCTACCACAGTCATACAGCCTTCCTATGAGTACCAGATGAAGTGGTAGTAAATGAACTATAGAAATAGAAAAATACAGGGCTCTTTCAAACTAGCATCCCCTCAAGATCAGGGAGGAGAATAATCGCCACAGAGGGATCGTTGTTTATTGTACCTTAGCCTTACAAAAAATCATTGGAAAAACACAGATGTTGAAGGGATAGTTGAGAGGAAAAAAACTTGATTGCAAGGACTGCTTTCTGTGGCTTGATATTTCTAGTACTTTGTGGTCAAATTTCTTACCAGTGTCCCCAGGTTTTCTAAAACTGTAGTGACCCAACACCTCCTTGTTATCGCACATACAGTGCATAGTCTCAGGAATATTGTACTCAACAGGTGCATTAATTTCCTTTCTTTTCCCATCTATAGACAAAGGCACTCCCTCTTCCCCAGGTGTGGAGTGCTGATTAACTTCCGCATTTCAATCACGAGTTCCTAAAAGGCAGTTCATGATGTGAGTATGAACAGTGCCTTGCAAATGGCATTCTCCATTTTGGTACAGACTCTGCTTTTGTTGTAATACAAGTAGAAGTAGGAGCCATTGAGAAATACTATCAATATACAAGTGATTCTATTTATAGGAAAATAGAGGTTTTTTTTTTTAACAAAAATTAAATACTTATTATGTTTTTAATATATTCTGTATTTGCATTACTATATTGTTTACTGCATTATCTTCTTTATCATTTTACCAGATAATCACAGCAAAGAAGGAACTAAGACTTCATTAATTTTAAAACTACTTACTGTGTTTTTAATGAAGATTAAACCAGATGACTCAGAGTGCTGGTTAATTTTCAACATAAAGATTAGAGCAGTACAAGCAACGAGCAATTATAGGAGGAGATTCAATTCATCTATAGGAGAATACAGTGTATTTAAGAGAGCGATATTTCATCCGGATTTTTTCACTTCAATAACTCTTCAGAACTCGTTTGAGTGTTAACCCAGGACAAGCAGTAGTGATTACGTTACCGTGGAATCTATGTTTACTACTTTATAAGAAAAAAAAAAAAAGCTTGTTTTTGCATCCACAGTGATGAATGTAATTTTCATATTTATCATTTTATTGGTAGCAATTTTAAAACGTGCATCTATCCAGTTATCTATTTTCCTCACGTCATACCAATCCAGACTGAGAGAGCAACTTTTGGAAGTTTTGGTCTGTGTTTTCAACATCAGCTATAGAGACTTTCAGAGTAGTTCAAGGGTGGAAGGTGCAGAAATGACTGCCTATAACAGTATTCTCTCCAAACATTTTTCTGGAAATTACATACCTGTTCTAATATACTGGGAAAGTATTACGCTGACTAATAAGCCTTGCTGTTACAAGGCTATATGAATTTATTACTTTAAAAACTCTGTTCATACACATTTTATCTTTCTTGTCTACTTTAAGAGTGTAAATTACCTTGTATCAGATAGAAGTAGATCAAATGGTCAAGATACATTGTTTTGTCTCGCAAATAATGGAGAAAACACATTTTTGTCAAAGTAACCACGCTGCCTGAGGTCAGGGTCAGGGAAATGTATTCAGGACTCTTTACCTGGACCCAAGATTACCGAACTTGACTATTCACTGGGAGGCACTGTAAATTATTCAAATTAATATGGGTCACAAATCTGCCAAAACCTTACTAAATTCTATTTACATGCATTATAAAATCTTTCCAAAGTCTTGTGGAAAAAATGACTTTTCCTGTTAAAAACATATTTATAATATGGAAATGTTTTGTGAATCATATTTGCCAGCTGAACTAAAGGCCACCAATTATATTACTCTCGCCACAAAAATTATGCCTTTCAGTGTTGGTATCCTAACAAAACTCATGCAAGAAAAATCACTCTGTCTAAAGAAAAAAGAAAAAAATGAATATTTGCAGACTGGATTGAAGCTCTTTTGCTTTGAAATGTACAGTAACATGCTTTTCTGTCATTCCATTGCTAACGAAATCAAAACACTGATTTCACCAATTTAGAAGTCAGTTCTGTTCTGTACATCCACAGTAACACAAAGCTACATTTTTCTGTTTTTTCCCTAGAACACATATCTTTAGTGATAGCCTGATTAGAAGTTCTAAAAAGCTTCTATTAGAGTCAGCATGTCTCTTTTAGATGCCCAGTGTTGCTTCCGTTTGCACTATGTAAATATTGCTCATGATTAGGGACCCAAAACTTGAAATAATCTCTTAAACTGCTGATTGTAGTCTTCTGCTACCATGGGTAGACAATCTGCTTTTCACTAATTTCACCTAAAAAAATATGAATGAATATATAGCACACAAATAGGAGCACAGGGTCTTTTCCTGTAGCACCTATCTTACCATTTGTTGGACAGAAACCTTCTCATTTTAGCCAAGGGCTAAAACTGTTGACTAATACTTCGATTTTTATATGGTTGATTAACCATATTATCTACCATCCAGCCGGTTTCAGAACATTCTCCTTCCATTCTCCTGATCTTCCCGGTCCACTTCTCAGAATACATTCTAGTTTGAATGCATCTTTCTTGCAAGTCAACAAGAAAAATGGCACAGCTATCCAAACATATATTTCCCAAAGCCTGCTGTGTTGTATGCAAGAGGGTATTTCTATATAACACACCCTAGTATCACTCAAGCTTTTGTATATATATATATATAAATATATTCATCAGAGTGGGAAAAAACAAACAAACAAACAAACAAACAAAAAACAATTTCCAACACTTGAGACTTACTTTTCATAGCATTTCACCTGCTGCAAGGAAGTCACCTCCTTCTTCTTGTACTCTGAGAAGAGGCTGTTCTATTCTTTTTAGACCAAACCTCACAACATTAAGTCATTACTTCACCAGTGCACAGGCAATTCCCAGGACACTCTGCTATTCAAAATGATCTCAGCTGTAGTATAAAATTGTGGCTGGTAAAATACAAGAAAATCTTATTTCAATGACAGTCTTCTACACAACCTTCCTGTAAAATTTCCTAATTCTTGCTACTAGGATTAGCAATCTACTACAGTTAATGAGAGAGAATACAACTACCTCAGTATGGGACTTTCTGTGAGTTGTTTTATATATTGTGAATATGATTCTAGGTGCTCAATTTGAAGTACCTGAAGTCTTATTTTTGCATGCTAATAAGCATCACCGTCCATAGGTGGCTGCTGGAAAGTAGCAGCTGGTGTGAGGCTGAGTGCTTGGATCATGAGCTGGCACCCTGGCTTCCAGCACTGACATCTGCACTGTGCAAATCTCTGTTCACTGAATTTCAAAGACAAACTTACTTTAGGCTTGAGACCAAACCCAACCATTTAGACTAAAAGCTGATTTTTTTTTCATGAAACAAGATTCACTGGCCACTTTGCTCTCTTGTTATCATCAATCATTTATTTTTTGCCAATTTTTTTCCCTATTTCAACCTCCATTAAGAGTAGCTAGTAGAGATGGAGTGTGACTTACCCACTGAGACCACTGGGACTCTTCCCTCAGTATGCTCTTCAGTGTTTTAGAGCTTGCCGTATATTAGAGAGTTAATAAACTCTGATCTTCCCCTATTTCCTTTGTAAAGTTACTATGTTGGCTAGTAAAACTTACAGTTTTGAGGTTTATATGAACTTATAAATGCTCCAGTAATTTCAAGTGCATGTGTGGTTTGCTCAGCTGTTTGAACATTTCTCACCTCAGCCATCCTTTCTTACTGTGAACTCAGGGAGTTACTCCAGATAAAACTTTTTTCCTTCTTCTTTCAAATTAGGATTTAAAATAAATAAATAAATAAAATAATAAGAACACCCCCAAACCCACAAATACTATTATTACTTCTTCCTATAATAAAAGTAATAAGAAATGCCATTAACTCCTTTAGTAGTTCTCACCATCATGTATATACCAACCAGTTGAAGACACTGCAGACAGCTATCAGGAGTATATCACTGTAGTGTATCCAACCTTTTCACCCATGTGAATTGGCTACAATAGGGACATTTGTCATATGGTGTCCAAAAAGGAGAGGAAAAACTGGATTTCTACAATTAAACAATTATTACTACAACATGACACATGTTGACAAGTATTCTAAGCAATTCTAAGCCATTATGAACCCCATCATCCATGCTTTGTGCAGCTATATTCCCATTTACACAAAAGTCATACTGCACTCCTAATGTAATTTCTGAGTATTTGCACACAGTGCATTAAATCTAACCATGGCTCTACCTTCCTGCAGCTGGAACATGGCAGCAACATATGGCATGCATGGTTTTCAGAGAACTAGGGAAGTTCTGCAAAGCAAGAGTCTCTTCTGACACTGGATGGGATCAGCTTGCATCACTACACAGGAGAAAGATGTAGCAGAAACGTCTTTCTTTTAAAGGGTAACTCCTGGATATGGAGAGGTCTGTTATTTTTGGCAGGCTTCAGGTGGGCTGTGCACAGGGAAAAGGCACCCTCCTTCTAACCCATGGCAGCCATGGATGCTGGGTCAGAATGCATCTCCTCATGAAGAAGCACAGATGTGCCCTGTAGGCACTTAGAGACCAAGAGAAAAAAGAAATGTTCCTCTGTGTGCAATACACTGGCATATAACTATAATGCAATCTACTATTCTAGATATAAAATGAAATCATTTAAAAAGGACTGAATCCTGTGTGGATTTTCTCAGTGGATCAGCATGAAGCTATTTAGGCCAGATGTTTTAATAATTCTGATGCATTAGGAGATGCACAGCACTGTGGCCAAGTGTTAGCTTTACTATGATGTAAAACATGTAAACGACACTGACTTCTGAAGTTATTAGAAGTTTTCACTCTAACCACTTTGCTTCCTTAGTAGCTATGTTTTCTTTACAATATGCACTTATGCTTTGGAGCATGTAGAATTAAAACTAACAACCCCTCACATTCCATCAAAATGTAGCTCTCTGCATTCCCCAAAAGAATGTAGAGGGGACAACTCAGGACTGATATAGGAGTCTTGCAGAAATGGAAATCTCATCTCTGAACAGCAAATTGCATACTCGAGGCACAAAAGAGGCCAACAAGCCACAGCTGGGTACCACATGAGCAGGTGAAGTAGCGACGGTGAGATTTTTGATGACACCAAGAAAGAGTGTCTCACTACTTGGTAATCAAGTGCATCTGTCATGGATTTAAGTATTTGCAGAGGTAGTTTTAAAGATATTTAAGCAGGTGCAATATCTACATTGGAATGGTCTAATAAAGGGAAGTAACAGTAAAGGAAATATCATAGAATCATAGAATGGCTTAGCTTGGAGGCGACCTCAAAGATCACTGAGTTCCAACTCTCTGCCAAGGGCAGGGCTGCCAATCACTGGATCAGGTGTCCCAAGGCCCCATCCAACATGGCCTTGATCACCTCCAGGGATAGGGCAGCCACAGCCTCTCTTGGTCAAACAAAAAAAGGCTAGAGCATGCCCTTAGAAGGATGCAAGAAACAGAGCGTGAAGAAATAGACAAACACTCTATAGAAGTATAATGCAGTGGAATGCCTTGCACTGAGAGCCTGTTCAGAAAAATCCCTGTCACTATAATTAATTACTCAGGAGCTGAATATATTTCAGAGCTCATTTCTGCACTATCTACTTACTTGTCAGGGTGTTAGCTGAGAGTTCTGTGACTCTTCAAGACCTTGTCAGCCTTAGAGGACAAAATGTGATCCAAAATTAACGTAAACAGACTGCTGTGGCTTAGAACTTGCCATCACAACTCCTAATGCAAGTGTTTCCTAGAACACACACTTCAGACAGGAAACCAGAACTCCAGAACTGAGAGTTGCAGTAACTTCCATTGCTTCAAGTGGGGTTTAATCTATTTTCTTTTTTTTTTTTTTTTTTTTTTCTTTCTTAGTAAAAAATGCTGAAGTTTCAGTTAGGTCTGAGCTTTCTCATGCTTTTTATAAGGTAAGCAAATGTTTCCGGAGTTGCATATCAGGGCCATACAGAGTGCACTGGTGCAATCTGCCATAGGATATCACTTCAACTGCTGATACTCTGATTATACTCTACAGTAAACGGAGGGTTTGTTTCATTTCTGCAAGACAAATGTCTGGTAATCAAATTTCCTGCATGCCACTTGCCAACTCTTCTGCTCCTTTTTTCCCTCATGGCCACAGAAAAACTTGTCACTAAACTGTATTAGACATAATTACTTCAATTCACATTTCCGCCTGTTCCTTTTACTTAAAAAATAATGTGGGGGTTTAAATTATTCAGATGAGAAACCCGTACTTAAAAAAAGAAAAAAGAAAAAAAAGAAGTTTGTAAAGATAAAGCAGGTGGCAGAATTCATCCTACAATGTTATTGAGCTAATCCCAAACCTTGCATTATTCACAAATAATTTAAACCACTCTATTCTTTTTAAGTTGGATACAGCCCTTGATAGCTGTTGGACAAAAGCTGATGACATCTGTAACCGCTAGATAGTTCTCCTCTCTTTAACAACCAAAGAATTATAACCCATTTATGAAAAAAAAAGCAAGCATTCAGCATGCACTAGATTGCCCTATATTGTTTCTAAATTGCTGTTCTACAATTTTAAGTCTGGTCCTTGCATCACCCATTTCATCCTTATCTATTTGGCAGCTCGAAGGTTAAATGAAGCAACAATCTTATAACATTCTTTAAATCACAGTAACGTATGTAATAATAAAAAACCTTAGTCTTGAACTCTCAAACTATAAAAACTGTCAAATAGCTATTACTGTCATGCTTATGCATGAATCCCAAACTTGCAGACAATTAACGACTCATGTATTGTAACAACTCTGAAATGCTTTTGAAAGCTTTGACAAAAAGAACGAGAAAGATTAATAATAAAAATGCATATTTGCCAGGGGTTACTAATTTCCTTCCTTATCACTTCTTGTCTTGTATGGGCTCTAATACAGAAGTCCCTAAATGACTCTTTCAGAAACAGAAAGCTCCACTGGAAAGCATGCCAATAATCACAGCCAGAGGCAGGCTTCTGTTGAAAATTCCATAGTAATGTGCAGAAAAAAACCAGCTCCACCTGCAAAGGCTACCTAATCTCAGTTCTTAAAATCCTGTCCATGCTACTTCAATGGCAGTAGTTCTTGCAACTTGACCGAAATATCCTCTGAGGAAAGAGGCTGAATCATTTATCCTCTGACAACAAAGCCACTACCCAGCACCTGAGTGCTTCACGCAGAAATTCCATGCATCTTTGTTACTAAACAAAAGCATTTGATCTTCTTTTCAAATAAAACCCTTATTAGTGAAATAATAGCTTTAAAATTGCAATTATTACTTGCTGAGATTCTGCAAATGCTGAAGTTCCATTCTCTATGGAGCTATTAACTAGGCATTGTCTTTCTCTACCCAAAGAATAGACAGTAAGGACCTTGTCAGAAAGTATTGCTTGCATTATCCAATTCCTACACTTCATTTTGCAGAATTGCTCGTTTCCTATATAATTTTCACTGATGTTTAGCTAGCTCCCAAATGGCTCAGAGTCCACTCTGCTTAAGTAGCTTCAGTTTCTTCCAGAATTCAATTGTTACAGAAAAAAAAAAGAAATAAAAAAAGAAATAATCCTGATATTCTCTTCTCTTTTTTGGCTTTGTATGTGAAACATGAGGACTGAAGTACTACATTTATGACTACACACAGTGAGAGAGTTATAACAAAATGCCTACAGAGGAGAAACAGCTCCGATGGCCGAGTAGGGAGAAGCTAACAGAGTAATGTTTCAAGAATAAGTCATCCAAAAACAAATAAAATAAATCAGTCATCACAACTAATATACTCTTCTATTGCTCTGTCCATTCCTTGTGCAAAGGTCTCTTTTCCCAAAATTCTTTCATAAGAATTGTAACAAAATGTAGTGTGACTCAAACACGTTTACACCTGATGCCAACATTATTTGCAGGCTTTCAAGCTCCCGTGTTTGTTATTGGTTTTTTTGTTTGCTTGTTTGTTTGTTTTTTATCAGCAAGACTGTGACTGGTTAGTCCAGAGCCGACTATATTTTTTTCAGTAGCTCTTCGGTTACTGCAGTGTTTCTTGAAATAAAATTTATCTCTACTTCACTTGTTTTCAAGTGCTGGAATTTACTGCTGAGCTGATCCAAAATTCATTCTACTAAACTTCTTGCTTTGTTCATAAAAATGTTCATAAAAAATCAAGAAAAAAAGGATAGCACTGAGTTTTGTATAAAAAAGGACTCCCCCAGTTCCCATGAAGGGAATGCCATTTATCACTGCAAAAACCAACCAAACAAAAGCTTGTGCAGTGATGGGAATAACTGCAGGAACCCAGTTTCAGTGTATTTGTAGTGGTTAAGGTGTAGCTGATCCTGTCCTGAGTGGGGTTACCTCTGTTCCTATTTTAAGGATATCTAACTTTTTTTAGCGTGGGGAACAGCAGCATTAGAGAGGTGAAGATGAGTGCTCACCATGTTGATGAGGATATCTTCCCACAAACTATTGATCTGTTTTGGCCACTCCTGGGACGTGAACAGTACCATTTTTGTATTCAGAAAGGCAATGCTAGCATTCATTATAAGAGTTTAAACTGCCAGCAACTATTTTTGAGAGACTTCAAGATCAATTTTTGATGGATTAGTTGCAATATTAGATCTGATGTAGAATGGTTCAAGTTCCAAAATATTATTCCACTGTGGTCCCACTATACATCGTAACAATACACTGTTGCAATTATTTCTCCCAGATTCTGTTAGGGATGTGGGTTATGAAGTATTTCTAAAAGAAATGTGAATATAAGTCAGAGACACAGTATTTAGCCAGTTCCTTTTCTCTCAGAAACATCAGCAGGGAGGGTTGACTTGATATAGCAGCCTCTCCTCACTACAAATCCATGCTTATCATACTGTGAAAGACAGACTTGGCAGCCAAACACCACGTCATGACATGTCTTCATTTCCTCTTCCTTGCCCCTGCCCACTTAGGGATTTGGCAGATCCAGTAGGAGATTGCTCACCTGCAATATGAAATCCAGGGCTGTCTCCCTGACTGCTCTGAGGGCAGTTGTTTACATTCCATCCCCACCACTAATTTCTTCTTTGTATCCTTACTTTATCCTAGGTATGGCATCACTATTTTTCCTGGCTTTCCAAGCTGCCTCTCTTGACCCTTGCTCCCCCACTCCCAAGCATTTCATGAGCACAAGCAGCCATCCTTGCTCAGCACTTGATTGTGTCCCCTCCCGTTCAAACCCATCTACCAGATGCTCATCTGCTGTCACATATAATTCATCCCACTTCAACATCTGACAGTTTTCCACAACTATTGATCTACAAGATCTGCACTGCCCCATCCTTCCCATCCCTGAGTCTCTCCCCATCCATTTGTCACTGTGCTATGACATGTAATCATGACATGTGTCTTTCCCCACACAGCTCATGTAAGACACACAAGCCTCCTGAAGGGACTCAGCATTGCCTTATGCCAAGCAATAACTAAATGGGCTTGTCATCTGCACTTCTTATTCCTTCTAAGATTATCTCTCTTCCTCACCATGTCCTGAGTGGACACACCTCAGAGATAACCCCAGCATAAGAATGACTCCACTGACCCTCACTACGGCTGCTGCACTGTGCAGAACGAGTCATATACACAACTGCATTTCCCCAAACACATTTTCAAGATCAAAACTTATACTTTGAAATTTGGCCCAGCAAAATACTGCCTCTTTATAATATTCCTTCAGTTCTTACGGGTTTTCTAAGGACACCACATCTTCATTGCACACACAAGCTCTACAGGAAGGTGATTAACATGACCACATCACATCTGCCAAGATCTTCTAGTACCTGCATGAAAGAACCATGTTACAGAATCAGAGTCATTTGAGTTGGAAGGGACCATTCAAGATCATGTAGTCCAACTGCGAAACAAAAGAAATCAAAGTAAAAACTCTGTCTCATGTGATACTTTCTTTCAAAACACAGTACAAACCATACATTAGCATGGCGCATCAGCTACAACTTAGTTTGATTCCCTGGTTTACTCTCCCTGAAAGAAAGAAGACAGGAAAAAACAAAGATTTATTAACTTCAAATTACTGTGGCCTTTAATGAAATAAAGGCTACATTCAAAACAAATAGGAAAAAAAGGCAACAATCTGAATGTAGTAAAATTCTGCTCCCACAGTAAACTAAGGGACATAAGCCCAGTAGACTTCGTGATGTGTCACTGCTATTATTATGGAAGCCATTCAGTTTGGTGCCATCCCCCTAGTAGAAAGGTACTAAAGACACATGCATTGTGTAGCTTTCAGTGCAACAAATAGGCATTATAGTCAACAAATGGATGCGCACAACAAAGGGAAAATTTTGAAACAAATACAAACCATGCTTATTTGAAGTTCAACATTCAATACAATTCAGTATGGTACTCATTAGGCAGGAGCAATCTCTGTGGTACTTTCTACAAGGAAAAAAATGAAGTATCTTATGATCACAGAATTATTAAGTTTGGAAAAGACCACTAAGATTATCTATTCTAACCATCAACCCATCACTACCATGTCCACTAAACCATGTCCCTCAGTACAAGGCGATGTTAAAACTGTCATCTGCTGCATGCATTCCTTTGTTCCTGAACATCACTGACTTAACTAGAAAGTTTTTTTCCTCTCCAAAGGTCACCTTCGCGTTGCTTTCACTGCTACCAACAGCATACATGCTGTTGTTCTGACTGAAGGAAATTCATCAATATTGGTATGTGCATGCTATCAGAAAGCTTATTTAATCACAAAAAAAATGGAATAACAATACAGTTGCAACCTTACTTACATCAGGACATAAAATGATCCAGTAAAGACAGAAGAATAGGCTTTCTAACTCTCTGACCTCGTGAATGTCGTGAAATAATGCTCTGAAATCATGTGTGGGATTCTCACATTTGCTAGCAGAATATGGCAGACCTAAACCAACAGTAAATGAGACATTTATTTATTCCTTTTTCCTCTCTCTAAGATGCCTGAAATAACAGCACTGCTGACTATGTACTATCTCTTTTGTCTGAACAAATGTCTGTTCTGGAGCCAGAAATGGCAATATAAAAATCAGCAGTCTTTCTTACGTTTGGAACAGAAGTCAAAACACCTCATACCCATCTTCTGCCATCCAGTATTAATATACTTTGGACACTTTTTGAATGCTCATACCTAGGTTGTTGTAAATGAAATAGCTTTTAGCATACTGAGAATGACATAACTGAAAACTATAAATTATATTTAACAGAATAAATAATCCCAAGTTAATAGTGGTAAGCAAATAAAATGTAGAACCTGCCACTGTACTGAATGTATCGCTTTCATCATTCAGTGTATAAAGGAATTCAATTTCTTTAAATTTAAATTAAGCTGCCACAAAATGTTTATGTTGTAGTGCCAGAGATACAAAGAATTCAGTACCCTAAGGAACCGGGCCCTACTTGGTGCTGAAATAAAGTTGTAGGAGTCAGGGGGTGAAGTGCCTTTCTATTGGGCAGCAAGTGCTGGCTGTTGTTAAGGAGATGATATTGAGCTACTCCAGTCACTGGTATGGCTGCCTAGTACAGGATGAGACTGAGAATGCAAGTAGATGGAAGTGATCTGAGGTTACAGGTGTTCAGCATCTGGACAAAACCAGCAACTTTCAAATATGAGAGCTGCAAAACTGTGTCATATGTCTTTTAGTCTTCTGGAAAATAAAACATCTCATTTAAAACAATGGAACCCATAATGGATTTTTTGAAAGAGGTCTGCAAGGGGAAGTTCCAGAGCATGCTTTGCACCTACAACTAAAAGAGTTAGCTTACACCAAATCTGATATAGCTTAGTTCTCTCTGACTTAAGCATTCAGATCTTTCAAGTGTATACAGATTATGTTCATGTTTAATTGTCTGGGAAATATTTAGCTTTTTCCAAATTGTTTTCATCAATCAGGTCTACAACACAAATTTTTCAAAGCAATATTGAAAATAGTAAATATCAATGAAACTAGTACAATGTTGAAAATACAGAATTTTTTCTTTTCCTATAGAGTCACAGAACATACAGTGGCTATTCTTTGTGACAAAAAGTATCATGTGCAGTTCCTCAGCTGCAATCATAACTGAAAAAAAAGACACAGTACTCACTGCAATTCTTAAAAAAAAAAAAAAAAAAAAAAAAAAAAAAGGCTTGGGTTGAAAAGGACCACAATGATCATCCAGTTCTAACCCCCCTGCTATGTGCAGGATCACCAACCACTAGACCAGGCTGCCCAGAGCCACATCCAGCCTGTCCTTGAATGTCTCCAGGGATGGGGCATCCACAACCTCCTTGGGCAACCTGTTCCAGTGCGTCACCACCCTCTGTGAAAAACTTCCTCCTAATATCTAACCTAAACCTCCCCTGTCCCAGTTTAAAACCATTCCCCCTTGTCCTATCACTACCCACCCTCGTAAACCTCCAATCCCCCTCCTTTTTATATGCTCCCTTCAAGTACTGGAAGGCCACAATGAGGTCTCCCCGGAGCCTTCTCTTCTCCAAGCTAAACAAGCCCAGTTCCCTCAATCTTTCCTCACAGGAGAGATGCTCCAGCCCTCTGATCATCTTAGTGGCCCTCCTCTGGACCCGCTCCAAGAGCTCCATGTCTTTCCTGGGGAAAAAGCCTGGATGCAGTACTCCAGATGGGGCCCCACAAGAGCCTAGTAGAGGGGCACAATCACCTCCCTCTCCGTGCTGGCCACCCCTTTTTTAATGCAACCCAGAACACAGTTGGCCTTCCGGGCTGCAAGCACACACTGCTGGCTCATGTCCAGCTTCTCGTCTACCAGGACCCCCAAGTCCTTCTCCGCAGGGCTGCTCTCAAGGAGATCTTCCCCCCGTTTGTATAAGTACCTGGGATTGTCCTGACGTCATCATGGCAAAATTCCTCTTCCTTTCAAGGAAACTCAAACCATTGCACTGAGGACTCAGAGGGACTTTGAAATGGTGAATATAACACCAGAAAAAAAGGGGAAAAAAGAGAAAGGCTTTATTCTGTAACATTTTTACCATATGATTAATGAGGTTTATTGTATTCAATAGGTAAGTTTGACCAGAGACATAATAGACTAACTTGCCTAATGGAAAGTTCTTGGTTCAATGCTTGCAGCATACTGACTTTCACCAGTGGCAAGATTTTGACTGCGACACCACAGAGGAGTGCTCTGGCTATCACTTAAGAAAACAGATACATCAAAATGCAACACATTTCTTTACAGCTAAACATTGGAAAGGTTAATTTCTAATGTGTCTCTCTCCCTTTTTCACTCAACATCTTCTGGAAATCAAATCCAAGTGCCTCACACCACTGAAAGTTTTACAACATTTTCATAACAGCTGTGGCTGACATACAAATTTCTCATCATATCAAAGTAGGTGCAAGAAAGCTCATTTGGCACAGTTCGTCATCTGAGAATGTGAAAATAGATCATGTTAATAAAAGAAAGTGTGAGATCCATACCACAAATTCTGTCAGCCAGCAACTTGTATTAACCCCCCCCTAAATGCAATGTGAGCACATCCAGATACACAACTGTGGGGCAACGGGACGGCAGCTATCAATTATTTAAAGGAAGTCTGCTGAAGACAGTCATGCCAAGCACCTGAATCCACTTTAATGGTGGAAGTGGATGCATATGCTTGGAGACTTTAAATCCTTTATGAATAACACTTCAGTTATGATGTATGAACAGAGAACAAACTTTAAGGAAGACTGTAGTGAGTGTGTGGTGTGTGACTATGTTGTGGCTGATGCTGTTCAGCAGTGCTCAGGATCTGTAGTTCGGTTTGTTGTTGCACAGATGAAAAGTTAGGACTTTCAAGTGATCTTGCATAAACAAGCATTTCCATATCACAGCTGCTTGCTTTAATGGAGCTTACATTAAAAGGCTTAATGAAAAATTAAGTGAATGATGCTGCATGCTGAAAAAGTCTTGCTTTTGACAAACTGATTAACTATAAAGCCTCCGCTAGCATTTCTTGGATGCATTCCCAGAAAAACCTCTTGTACTCAGGCTATTCCTCATCCTAGATAAATAAAAGAATACAAAACATTACTCAAATATGGAGAAAGTTGTTTTCAACAACCAATAGGAAGCATTTTGATAATACTGTACTTGGTGTTACAATACACATATCAGCATTTACAGAGCAGATACCATTTCTCATGCTAAGCTTGTTCTCCACTTAACACAATACTTCAAAGTCCGCAATGCATTTGTTAAAAGCAGCAGAATATAATGCTGCAGAACACTTTACTACACAGATCTTTCTTTGTCCTCCACTAAAATACAAAAACTTGTGCAGTTCATGTACGAGAATTTAATTTTGAATAAACAGTTTGAATACATTCAAATCATTTCACAGCTTTGTGCCTTTACAGAATCAAAATACTCTGATTTTCTGTTTGGTGAGGTTTTATGCTAGTTACCTGGAAGCACAGATTGCATCGACATTTGCTCTGAAAGGCAATCAGCACCAGTCAAAGCGACGAGTAATTCGGGAGCAAAGTGTCAGACCAAAGGAAGTATCACACATGCATTAACAGAAATTTTAATTACAAAAACTTGGCAATAGCTACACAAAATGGCAATAGAAAAGAAATATATATATGTATATTTTTTTTCAGTAGATTTCAGTACAAGTGAAGGAGGAAAAGGAGAAGAAAGAAAAGTGAACACTTAGAAGAAAAGAGACCGCTCCGGCAGTGTACAAGCAGAATGTCTGGCAGAGAGAAATTTGGCAGTGGAACTCAAAAGAAATGCCCAGTGGGAATAAGCCTGGGAGGAGGGAAGGGAAGAGAGAGGGAGATGGAGAGAGAGAGACAGAGAAGTTGCTCTGTTGCCTGGCCGCAATTCATAAACCTTACCAGCTACATGCATTGTCATGACCAGCAGGCAAACAACTCCTGAAGACTTGTCCAGGCAACATGCTTTGTAGGATGAAAGCATCTGCAATTCTTCCTGGAAAACCTAAACTACATTAGAACATGAAGTTTCTATTATGATTATATCTCTAATTTTAAAGTTTTAACAATGGTCTGGGTCTGTATGATGGTTCTGCTCTTGCTTTGGTACAATTTTAATGTCATGCTTTTTCACCACTTCCTCCTCTTCTGTTCATCACCAGTATGGTGAATTAGCCAGGTACAGACTCTCCGCTATCATTAACTCATTCAGTGTGCCAGGTACTAACATGCCTTCTTACATAAAATGATGCTGTGGGAACTCTCATGCTAATGCATCACAGCAAAATCACCTGCAAAATATGGAGAGGGCCATGATTTGTGTTCTTTCACTACAGAATTAAAAAATACGCATCCCAGTCAGTGTGGAAGATACATAAAGTGGCCAGGTTGGATGGGGCTCTGGGCAGCCTGGTCTAGTATTAGATATGGAGGTTGGTGGCTCTCCCTGCAGCAGTGAGGTTGGAGCTTAATGATCTTTGAAGTCCCTTCCAACCCAAGCCATTCTATGATTCTATGCTCAGGGCCTAATCTATGGGATTCCAGTACCAGTTGGCTTCCTATGGTTCTCTTCAGGTAAGGTGAGATCTCTTCAGCTAAGGTGAGGAGATCTGTAAGGTTGTGGGTGTTTAGGAAAACACTTCTACTGTTACGCCTTATGACTTTTTCTGGTATTTCTGTTCTGTTGCTGGCAACTGCTGGGAGTGATCTCATCTTGAAATGCACCTTTCCTGAAAAGTTTTGAGGATTATCCTGAGAACACTTCTGAAGAACATTCTTCTCAGCTTGTATTGGACAACGTTGCCACGCGCTGCATGGGTGCCTGTGGAGGATTTTATTCCTCATGTGCAGTTCAGTAGCCCTTATTCTGCAATCTTAGGACACGTTGTTTCTCCTCAGCACAGCATTATAGGGGAAATTACATTTCCTCCTGTGTTCACAGTTTGCTGTAGCTCATAAAAATATAGATATATTATGAGCAGAGTGTTCCTGTAACTCCATGAGAAAGAATTGTTCTCTTCCTGGCTCCCCTTCAGCACTCAACAGTTAACATGACCAGGCTGCTTCTTCTGAGCCCATGAAATATTAACAGAGCTCTTGGCCAAGTACCACAAGAACTTCTGCCCAATCTGTTTCAAGAAATGTACTGTCTTTTGTGGGGAAGCAGGGAGGAAACATTATGGTAAAGTCTTATTTGGCTCTTTTCAGCAAAGCTGACAATATGTTGTGGGCTGAGTGACTGTAGGCTGAATAAGTTGGCAAGATCAAAACTGTTCTTTAAGCTTGACTCTGGAGCCAAGTCTGATGGGTAGCATAACATACTGTATAGCCTCTAGTCAGAATAAAACCCATATAATGTAAATAAATAAATAAATACAGCATGCAGTCATCAAAACTATTCATAAGTTCATGACTGGATGTATAATCAAAGGAAAATTACTTCATTGGGCACACTGCCCAATAATGAGCTGGAAAGGGTGAGATTTCTTTCTCAGGTTTAATTGTAGGCAACAGGGATGACATCTCTAACTCCACAAACCTCATGCTCCTTGAACAGTTCATTATGACCTTCATGTTTACCACAGTCCTGGAAATATGAGACAACACAAAGAAAATCCAGAAAGCAAATAATGCTGCCATCATGTAGAAACTTATCATTTAAGCAGGAATAATTTCCCTGATTTGGAACACTGCCCATATTTTGCAGTTGTAGAGTTATTTTCCATTTCACAATGTCTGTACTAGCTCAGCATGGATCCAGGTTTTAACCCACATGTCTTATCACCTTAAAACTATTAGAATGCTTTGGGACTTCTTGGCTGATGCAAATGCCCTCCTTATGACTGCACGCTGCCTTCCTCCATACTCCATAAGTTCTCTGAAGAAAACAGAAACATGGACAGAAGGAAATCACTGAGAAGTTTTCCCTGTCTGAGATATATTTAACTGCCCTACTCTTAAAAATCTCCAAGAGAAAAAACTCCATAGCCACCTTGAATAGCTGTCTGTTTTGAGATATCAGCTTTTCCAGACATCAAAATCTTTTTGCTGCACATTAGCCAAACTACTTCCCACCCGATCCCTAGCAGGAATAGAATCAGCCAGCACCATATTTCTCCCCACCAGGTTTTTCAAAAGAGAAAAGTTGAACCAAGTCTTCTATCCTCTTCATAACAAATTGAAATCCTCCAATTTTTCTATTGGCCTTACGCTCTCCTCTTAACTGTTACCTTAAATGCGTTTATACATCATATTCCCAATGAACTTCTATAGTATTGAAAATAGAAAGATATACAACCTAACAAATGTACTAACATAATCCAGAATTATTTCTTTCTTTTTGTAACAGTATTACGTTGTTGACTCGTTTTTGGACCCATTAAAATTTCCCTTCCATTCTTTTACACAGCATTATTGCCTGCTTACATGGTCACTTCTTTATAATTGTATGTGATATTTTTCCCTCCCCACTGTCATAATTCGTATTTTTGCATTGAATTTCATGTGTTTACTTAAGAACATTTCACCAATTTATCCAGTCTTCACTTTCATACTCATTAATGGAAACACTGAAAAGAACTACGTAGGTTGCTTTAAGAGTAATGCCTCCTTTTTATTTCCACAGAAACTACAATGGATACTAAGAGCACCACAACACTATTTGATAGACCAAATTCTCAGCTACAAAGCACTACTCCACAACATAGACACCACTATTATCTATGCATTTTTGTCAGTAATGAACAAGAGCCTGCATGCTGTGTTTGTAAGAATCTGCACCAGGGAAGGTGACCCACTGTCACTGTTGCCACTGCTGAAGTGCACCACCCACCACCTCACATTGCACTCACATTCACGGTCTCCATCAACACTCGGCAAGTGTAGATGAATGTTACTGGTTGCAATGTTTTTCACATAGAGGAATTCAATGTCACACTTTTGCTTGATATGCACTTCCATGTCAGATGCCACTCTGTCAGACTGCCCCTCTGCAGCCATCTGTCATGCAGCATCAACACGTAATGGAATACCAGTGGGAAGGTTCAGCCTCTACTGCCATACCACCAACATCAGCTTCTGAAGTCATAGGATGACACTATAAAAAAGAAGGCATTACTTTTGGAGCGGCTTTTGTACATTTAAAATGCCTCCCAAGGTCCCAGTTTAAATGGCATTCCAACTGACCTCTACATCAGTCATACAGCCTGGTTGCCTATACACATTCCACTGGCCCTTGGTAAAAAAGTTCTAGATGCTAAAGTAGGTGCACCCAGTACAGGCACGTAGACACTGTGCTAGGCAACACAAGGTGTAGTATTTTGATGTGCAGAGAGCAAGCAAAGACTTGAACGCAATTAGGCAACGTTATGATCCCCAAAGTAGGACATTCTTAAAGGGGAACAGAAAGCAGTCCGTTCTTTGATGACTACAGCTCCCCTGGCCCTCCCTTTTTCCCCTTAAAAGCACTTCCTTAATTCCTTTCTCAAACCTCACTACACTGTGTTAGGACTACTCAGTACATTCTTAGAGATGATAATTAATTTCTAACAAGGACTGTCTCAGCTCGTTCCTCAGTTGTTACATATTTATTGTATGCCTAAATTAGCTACCTATTCTTAAATCTCTTTCTTAGTATTTAGTTTGTACTCTTGATTATTGGCCATCAAAAGAGGGTTAAGGGTTTTATTTATTTGCACAGTGCCAGATGAGATCAAATGTACTTAAATGAACATTTGTAACATGCAACAGTTCTTAAAAAATAAAATTTGACGCTGGAACCAAAACAATACTGATAAACAAAAACCATCTTGTTATTATCTCCTAATGAGAACTACTGATTATTTTTTACATTTCATTTGACAGTCTTCATCTCAATTAATTCTACATGGCAAAGTTAAATTATTCAGGTTGATAAAGATCATCCTGACTCCAAAGTGTACTTATTAAAAGAAATTAAAGCCTGGTGCTAATCAGGCAAATGAGCATGTGTTACTAACCAAACATACAAAGCCTAACAATGAGATAATGACAGGTAGGGTGACAGATACAAAGCATTGCTATTTAAAGATAGTAAAATGCTTTGAGCTTCCTGAAGGGAACAGGCATTGTTGATGAGTCTTCTGAAAGAACATCATTTGCTTTTTAAATAGTGCTTCTTTCATGTCTCAGACATAAAAGCATCTGCATTGAAAAGTGATGGAAGATGATAAAAGTAGTAGGTTGAGAAGTTATACCAGAGCCAGGAAAGAGTCAGAGAATGAAAAGTGGGGCTCGTTGTTACATAGCACAGAGGCAGTTTTCCACAAATGACCCAAGTATTCCCAGTCTTGGCACATCTATCCAGAAAGTTATTTCTAAGTGAACTGGGAAATCTGAATTCAGTGCTGATTTCCACTGACCTCCAGCATATCTATCAGGATACGCTTGTTACATCTGGAGTCAAGGCAGTGTATTTATGTGTCTACGGGTAACACTACACAGGTAAACAGACCCAGCAAAGCCTGCATTCTAAGGGGATGAAAATTCCTGAATTAGCTTCAAATGCTTAATTTTGTTCAGTGACAAGTGAGACAATTAACACAAGCATGATTTGCTTTCATTTGCATGGAACACATTGTTCTCTGGTTGAGAGAATTATCTATAATTTTTTTTCCTGGCAACCCTTACTGTTTCGGGACACAGCCTGACTTAGTAACCTCGCTTTGGTAAGAGAGATTTCTGCTTGTAATGTAGGTCTGGGTAGTCAGGAAGGTTTCTGTATTGGCAAGCTCATAGCCTTGAGGGACCAGTTCTGTCCAGTACAGGCAGGAGGATGCGCGGTCCCATGCAGCCCCTCAGTGAGCGTGGGCTTCATGCTCCAGTAAGAGCAGCCTGCAGACTGCCCATGAAGAGCGGATTCATGCTGCAGGGTTTGATGAGATTACAAAGGAATTATTTCACAGCTCGGGAAATGTTGTCTGGCCTGTGTGCCCAGGAGCTTGGCCTGCTGGCCAAGGTGGTTATGTGATCCACAGGCAGTCACTGGCAGCATGCTGTCCCCCAGCCATTTTGAAAAACACATTTTTCAGAGTGCTGTAGGTATGTTCATGGACTCCCACAGTTTAAGTTAATTTCTCACATAACTTATTCAAGACAAGACATAAGTATTAGGGAAGTGCCATGTGGCCCGACATACTGTGGATAAAACACCTGAATATAATTACAACTTTTGCACACCACTTACTCACGGGTTCTCTGGGGAGAGGAAGAAGAGCCAGTTTATGTTTCAGAGAATTCCAAGTCCTGAGCTTCTCCAAATATACAAGGGGAAATTCACCCAAATATTTTGCTCCTCAAAGTATGATCCTTTCTGCTGTTTCTTATTTTGCATGGGTTGTCCACGGATGTTATTAAACCCACATCTCACCTTCCGGAAACAAACACAAATTATATGCAAGTAAAAAGACAGTCAGGGAGATGTAACTGTTGTTTGCAGCACATTATTGACCAGAACCTTCAGGCTTTATTATTGACCTTTTGATGTATGCACTGAACTACAGCATAACAAAGTGCATTAACATTAACTAATATTAAGCTCTTTCTACTCTGTCAAGATGAGAACCTGAAATAAATGACATACAAAAGGACAAAAGATGGATGCAGATTATTTCCATTATTTAAACTTGCATTCTTTTGCTCAGCAGTCTCTTTTGCACAATAACAATAATTAGAGCCTGCATTTCTGGGTCTGCAGTTGACAGTCAGAGAGAAGGTGCAAATAGAGGAATGTGTAACTACTTCCTTAGACATAAGGAGTAAAACCATGCCATGTCATTCTGTGAGCGCATTTTCATTTGCAGAAGTCACTTGGGTGCAAAATGATAAATGTAATTTTATTTATTCTTCCCATTATATGACATGCAAAATAAAGGGAATATATTCCAACCTCGATATAACTTTCAATAAATTGTTCCAGGTTACCCTAATCTGTTTACAACTAACACTGAATTGCCATGTGACGTTTTTCAGTCTGAAATCATACAGATAGGAATTAAAAAACTGAGAGCATTAAAGATATCAGTGATGGCATAGGACCTGGATTTGATTCCAATTACAAAGATTCACATTACAATTAAAAAAAAAAGAATTCTCATCTCATGGATTATGCAGGTCTTAGAAAGCTTATCTAACATCTAACAATGATGCATGTGCATTTTGTCACACCATGGTGGGCTTTTCAGGAGTTCATATCCATCCCATTTACAACTCAATGATGAGCATGAGTCACAACGCGATTCCTGAATAAAATGAAGCGTATTTTGAACCTTAGGACTAGAATTTATTGTTGTTAGCATATTTTAAGAGCCCACTAAATCTTAAACTTGAGAAATACTTTTGCCTGATTTTTAATTGTAAATACATCTGATTTTTAAGGTTGGTTAAATACAACCATGAGACCTTGTGCTATATCTGATTTTTTTTTCCCCCAATTTCTAACTGTAGTACAATTGGCAGATTGTAACATTTAAGACAGAATGATGGCATAGAGATGCAACACATCTTGCTGCTTAGTGTAGCATATAATTCACAGAGCTGTACATTTTTGTAGCTAGCACTGATCTGCTCTGCCTTTGTGCTAAGTTATTCAATAAACACAGCACTTTACACTAACAGCATTTGTTGGGAATGCATTATTCGGGTATGTATTATTGGGGTAGATTTTCTTTCCCTCAGGAGTGCTGTACAGTAGCTAAATGCAGGTACTAAAAATGAAGTCCAATCATGAACTGCAGGTGTAACACAAACCTGCATTAAAGCCAGTCATCGTGGGGTGCTCAGGAATGCAGGATACTTTATATAAACTCTCACAGAAAAGAATCATATTACTAATGAGCAGCATGCCAAAATAAACTTGCAGCAAGGATATTGCTGAGTTAAAAGAAGAAACCTTACTCAAAATGCAAGCCCAGCTTTTTCTTGAAGTTTGAAAATCCAGCTGACCAATAATTCTTATGCACATGCCAAACCCTCCTTTCTTGCATGACTAGCAATGAAAAGCTATTTTCCAGCTTTCCAGGTACATAAGTTAGGTTTTGTTTATTTGTTTGCCTGATGACAACAGTAAGTTGCTAAGATGGAGCTCCACGGCCTTGACATGGCAGAAAAACCCTTGTTCCTCCCAGAGCTGTTCTCTCCTCTAACAGTTCTACTTCTGGATACAAGAGCTCAGTTTAAACAATCTGCCAGAGGGATTTCTGCCAAACAGTAGAGTTAACTGTCATTTTATAAGGTCTCCAGAAGCAGTTTCTTTTGTATTTCTTTCTTTCAATGCCACATCTTCAAATATTCTTTCTATGCTCCATTCTTTTCTATAAGGGATGTAGTCACATATCCTTTTCTACTTCTATGGGCACAGCAAGTTGTTGCTGACCTGAAAGACTGAGTCATGCTCTCCAACTCAATGCCTACTGTCAGATATAGAACATTATGCATAAACCTTTTGTTTCAACAGAAAATTAGACTTCTCCTTTTCACTCTGGGGAATAAAAAGAGAAATTGCAATTCATAATTCACTGATACATTAAAATATAGCCTTCTCCAACACTGCTGCCATCCTTTCACAACACTTCATATTTTACCCACAAATCCCTACTTCTCTCAACCTCACTTTCGCCTGGGAGTCTTTCAGAAAAAGGAATCAGTGTCCAGGCATTGCAAACCCACATTCCTTTCTCTTAGGGGCAGAGAAACAAAGATGTTCTGAAGTTATGGCTAAACATGTAAAGACACAAATACCTCCTGCATCACTAGTGGGCCAGCTCTGGCAGCACAGTTTAGATGATCCGTTATGCCAATAAGCTTCTTTTACACCCTTCCTTGGCCACTGTAAAACTGCCCAAGGTACAGGAGAGCAGCAAAACATAGAGTATGTTTCATATGCAAGTGTAAGAATAGGAAAAGCTAAAACTGGAGGCAAAAAATCAGACAGAAATGTAAGTGCCAAACCCTGGCAAATGCAGCTCAAAGCAGTGCGTGCCTGGCTCCATGCACCTAAACTGAAGCATTCTTGGCTCGAGAGTAACTTGTCCTGGAGAGAGGATGTGGAACCATTTCAATGTCAGAGAAAGATCCTATCTGTAAAGCCCTGTTATCTTGCAAAGAAAAAATGTTGTGATATCAAATATAGATCATATGAAAGATGGGCAGCAGCCCACAGACCGTTCAGTGGTATACAATCTTCCAAGGTTTTGCCAAGTTAAAGGGAAGACATGCCAACAAAAACAGTTTTTCCTCCCAACATGAGACCAATTACACATCCATTGTGTTCAAGGCCAATAGCTTCTGCTTTCCCCTGAGTTCTGAGCTGGCAAGGTGTGGGGGGCACTGCCTCTCACAGTCACTTCCTTCAAATGCTCCAAACTTCTGGCCAAAACAGCCTTGTGCCAGGCAATTCGAGATCTGCCCCTGTGTGAGCTTTGGCATTGCATCAGTCAGTTTGTTTGGTACAACACACTTGTTCCACTGAGTAACTCTAAAAAGCTGAGAAACTAGTTTCTAAGCAGTTTGCCTCCTCTTGTACTGCGGTTAGACGGAGCACGTACCCCCAGCTTAAATAATTCTTGTTTATGCTTTCTCTATGCTAGATTAAGCATAAAGAATATTGTCCCTTAAGAAGCTATACTGAATAATAAAATATTTAGTGCATATATATGAAGAAAGTATTATTTAGGATTACCATGGCACAGCATATAACCAGATTAGAAACAGCACTGTATATTAGTTTTAATTTACTCAGTTTTTTTCTAATATACCTTCCAGGATATCTCAGCCATCCAGGCATGCAAGCTGAAGAATTTACTTGAAAAAAATTGGATCTGGACATCTGTAACATGCATTACATTATACTTATTTCTAGTTAAGAATATGCAACAACTGATACACATCAATGAAAGCTTTCTTGATTTCAGTGCAGTTGTGCCAATGCACAGTATTCAAGGATTTTGCTGTACTTTTCCTGCTAGAAAGCATAGTTTATTTCAAGCTGTCCAAATAAACATACTTCTGACTCATATGTAAATAAACAAAAAGAAATGAGACAGACTTGTTTTGATGTGACTGTTCACTGAGACACCCTTCTTTCCCACAACTGCACATTCATGCAGCACTGACAAAGCCCCAGGCCTCACTCTTCTCAGTAGTTTCTCTGCCTCAGAGTAGCTGAATATAACAACCTCCTCACACCTGCACAGCATTCCTGTCTCTCCTCAGTTCCTTCCCCCACCTCAGATATTTCCCTCTGATGTCTCCAGACACACATGAATTCAAACTTAGAAAAAAGGGTCTTGCCACCTGCAATAGTTAGAAGGAACTGATTCACAAAGAGGAAAAAAAAAATACCACTTAGCAGCAAAAATCTTAGGCAGACAAATATGTACTTTACCAGTTCTTGGAGTCCTTCCTTCTTACCCAGAGCTGCATGCATGTGCACGTGTGTGCATTCTTGTTCCTAGTAGTGTAGGAGGCCTTCTTCTTGTCCCATGCTGTCCTGGGATCCTGATACAAAAGCTGATAACTATTGGTTTGTGTTCTGCAAAGTTTTTTCTGACTGCTGGCCTTCCTTACTCTATGTGACTGTGAGAAGGACTGAACTGCTTGGAGACGAGAAGCTCTTTCTCTGTCATACTGAAACACAGAGCATGCATGCATTTGACATGGCTTTACACAAACCTTGCTTTTGAATAATGTGCTGCATTACCACTTTGTACATTTTCTACCATATGTACAGTGATTCTGAAAAAAGAAAGATGATTAAAAGTCTTCAGCTGCGACCTCGAAGTAAGAGGCTGAGAACCCCAAGTTCTCTGCAGGACAGCCCCAACAATATCATTATGAGCGCACAAATTTGAGGTAAAGAACTGAGATTAGGAGAGTAGTAGACGAAAAGCTTCAATGAACAATGCAAAACACTACCTACATCATCCTTAAAGTATTATCTTTTAGGCTACATTTTGTTTAATTTTTTGTTCCCCAGCAGAAGAGCACATTTGGGGTGAAAGAAGATAAACTAGAGATAAACTCAGATCTTCTCACAGTAAAGAAATAAATTTCCTATGACCATTGGATAAACACATTATGTACATAACATAACTTGTGGCAGTAGTCAGACAGGAACATAATATATGGATAAAGTAGTACATTTGCATGATTTGAAATGTGTTTCAGACAAGTTTTTCACAGTAAATGTGACATGCACCACCCACCACATCACTGCACTCACATCCACTGCTTGGTCTCCGTCAGTGCTCAGTGAGTGTTGATGGTTGTTACTGGGTGCAATTTTTTTCACATGGAGGAATTCAGTGTCACACTTTTGCTCGATATGCATTTCCATGTCAGACACCATTTTGTCAGTCTGCCCCTCTGCTGCCTGTCACAAAGCAACAACATGTAACAGAATACTGATGGGAAGGTTCAGCCTCTACTGCCACACCACCAACATCCACCTCTCACACTGTGGGCCAACATCATAAAATAGGAGGCATTACTTTCAGAGCAGCCCTCATACTTCTTTCAAATGAGTTGCTCTATTTCACTTCCCACAGTCATTTGGTAGCTGAATTTTTAGTTGTACTTGAAAGCAAAAAAAAAAAATCACAAATTCTAGTATCAAAGTTTTATGTATGTACATAAATATGTATATAGACACAAATATACAAACACACTTTTAAAATAAATTGCTTTAACAAACTCTACCTCAAGAACTGCATGTACGCTGCTGTCCCTGACCTCAAGTCAACAAAGCATGTAAGCCATTGTTTACTTCCTGAATCAGCTGTAAGACAAATATGATTTTTTTTAAATCTCTGGAAGTGATTTCAATGGCATTTATGCAAAACCAGTAAGCCTACACATAAGTGACCTGCCAAATCAGGCCTTTGCTTAGTTAAAAGTAAAATCCCTACCTAATTCCTGCTCTCATTCTGAAGACAAGCTTTATAAAACGTTATGCTGACAGCTGATCAGTGGTGTTTTGGAGATTATGCGGCATTTAACAAGACATGTATTTTTTAAGCCAGCTTCACATCACTGAATATGAAAGAGAAAATAATGTCTGACTTCTGCAGCAAGGAAAGATGTTTTTCAATCTGAAAAATGAACGTTTACCTCATAACTAGTGTAGAATATGTGGAATTTTCTGAGGCATAGAGGGCACATATTGCACGGATCAGTTTTATTCAGAGATTGTATTTTCTGTGATATTTTCAGTAAATTGCCTCATCTTCCCACTACACACATATAAATCATACACATGCTTTCTTAATTATTGTAGGGAGTGGCATTATAAATCTCTCCCTTTCCCAAGATCTACAGCCTCATAAAATCAGTATAATGTACATCATCTCTCTTGCGTAGCTTCTGGCACGTCATTTTATTCTCCTTCCGGCACAATCGACTACTCTGTGGGATATTTGTAGTAACAGTCATCAGTCTCTCTAATGAAAGATGCCTGGAAAAAATATGGTAGTTTAACTACGAGATGTTATTTCATAATAATAAATCCTAAGGTTTTCCCAAAACATACAAGATACAATCTTCTTAACATTACTAAAGTTGACTATGCCATTTAAAACAATTGTATACTGAGCTAGTGATACTGAAAATAAGACTATTCCCAGAAAGTAAGTACAGATAGTTAACCTTAGGAAAACTCTGTCATCATAGACATCAAGAAAGAGAAAATTCATTGCTTCCCATTAGAACAGTGCCCATCACCTCTCGGAAGACGGAAAACAAAGCAACTTTGGACTTTCATGATTGTCCAGTTAACTGGAAGTGCTTTAGTGCAATATACCTTCCTGGTGAACCAAACACAGGCATAGAAGTTAATGGACCCAAATAAGGAACAGCATAGAGCAGGGCTTTGAAGGGGTGCTTTGTCACCATTCCAAAGACAGGCTACAGGAAGTGACATCAGGCAAAACACTTGCATTTGGACACCAAGAGAAGATAACAGTCCACACTGGAGATAACAAAACAGCACCAAGGGTCAACAGGACGGGCTGATAGACCTAATGCTTTGAGGAAGAGGTCCAGGTTCCTACCACTAATACTTCCAGAATTATGCAGTTATGAGACCCTAAACCAAAAGGCCTCCTTGTATGTAAATGGGTCTTACAAGAGCCTCTGCAAGACAACGTTTTAAATGTGATATTTCCTCTCAAATACCTCAGACACCATTCTTTCATCTACTCTCCCAGTGCTGCTGTCACTTTCACAGCTACAGAATATAGTGTATTTTAACAGAGCAATGATTCAAAGAGCAATATTAAAGACATTAAAATAAAGCCTTGCTGGTAAGCACATGCTAACAAAAGCCCACAAAGATCCGTGTGGAGTTTTCAGGGACTTACTGGCTTCTTTGACCATAATCTTTTATTTTTCATTAATCAGTGCAAGCTTCTTACCTTTACAGATGTCAAATAACAAAGATGAAAGACTTCAGTCTAACAGTGATTCCTTACTTCATACTGCTGGTTTCATAATTTTGCATTTACATTCCTACTTCTGAATTTCACCCACTCTTGCACACTGATTTGTTCACCTCCTCTGTAAAGCCATCCAGTGAGACTTACAGAGTTTGAAGCCTAAATTCCATTCTCTGTTCCCTGCAATTCCAGTTCTACAGTAAAAATAGAAAGTAATAAGTATTGCCTAATAAACCTAAGCTGTAAATCCATAGCACATAAACTTGCAATGCTAGGTGGTATACAAGCAAGCCTGTTGATTAAGTCATATTTAACATGGATATATGTGTAGTTGTCATTAACAAAATTCAGAAGTCTGGAAGCTAGCTTGCTTTCCTGTTCTTCTTTCTGGTTAACAGGTATTTTATTGATGTTTTGCTTTAACAGGGTAATTCCAGATGAGTTACCTTTAAGTTTCTGAGAGCTACTATTAGTTAAGCCTAAGTTTCTACCTGAAGAGCTACTGCTTTCATAGAGGTTTTCCCATTACGGAAATTATAGAGAAAAAAAAATCCATTTACATAAAATAGGCAAAACAGATAAATCCTGGGAATTAAGACAAACAGTGTAATATAAATTTGATTGCATTTTGCCAGAGATGTTGCCACATCAGAATTAGCCCAGACTGTGCAGAGTAATTGTGTCTTACACCAAGGAACAAAACCCCCTCTTTTGCGTAGTCGCTGACTTCTATAAGGTCAATTATAATGAAAGTTCTCACAGAGATAGTAAGGCATGAAAATATGCACAGCTCCAAAGTTTCTAAAACTCAGATCCAAGCCATGCTTTGGAAATACATAGCTAGTAAAAATTTGTTGTTTTGTTTTTAACAGCTCAGCTTTGATTTCCAAAGCATGTAAATGCATTTCTGAGCTGAAACCTTAAGTCCAACATGTGCCTTTTCAGGCACTGACATACTTCTAAAGAAAGGATCTCTCTGCCTCAGAGAAGGAGTGCAAAGATTCTTTAGAAAGCTACAGTTCAACATGGATGGTACCCAGAAACTATGTCCTAATTACAGAACTCTGCTGAGAAATGACAATTAAGGAAGTTATTTAAATTCCCTGCAACGTATTAATGGATATGTGCAAGAATTTACACATTTGCAATGACGCAAAAAGTCCTATTCTAGAATCCTCCCTTTTTATGTCCTGCTTTTACCATAGATGCATTTATATTTCTATATATATTACCTGGTATATTTGCTTTATCACACAAATCACCCTGCTAAATACTGATGCTGTAGAAATTGAGATAATAGGAAACTCATTTTTCCAAACTTCTCCACGATAAATACGACACTTAGTAAAATGATTCCTCTGCCTGACTTGGAATTTTATGCTCCCTCTATGCATGACATATTCCACACCTATGAAGTCAATCAAATGCCAATGTTATTTTTCTTTTATTACCCAGGGCTGGTAGAGCAGCTTCAGTAAAAATAATTCATACCAACTGTTGCCAGTTAATGGAAATTCAAAGTCTTCAGACAGTGTATTTTATTCCTAGTGCTTGAATTCTCGGGGAAACAGTGAAGTATAATTGATACCATATGCTTTTTATTGTTTTCCGCATGAAAGAATCATGATATTGAGTGGATCACTGAATTATGCTGTGGCACTGTGCCACATCATCAAACAGCAAGGTCACAAGCAATGAAGGTGCAGTACTCACAATGGGACTAGCATGTGTCATATCTTTGAACTGGAGGTTTATTTCAGTTTGTCTGAGTAAAGCCAGAGTAGGAAAAAAAAACCCAAACCAAAAACATAATTTCAAATACTACTTTACATTAGAGCTAGGTCAGTTGCTTTGGCCACTTCAGAAACATTAATAACTAGGGCATATAAAAACAACTGCACCTACCGTGCAGGAATTTCAGGAATATTGCTGACACAGAGAAACAGACTCTTCCTCCATACTTGTTCCTGCTATTATGATCACTAATTGCTTTGAACATTAATTTCTCTGCTTTATACTTCTGCTTCACAAAATCACAACTAAAGGAATATTTTTAGAAAATCTAAAAAATTTTTAGCTTCGGAAAAACATTTTTAATTTTGCTTCCAAGCCTAGATCAGATTCAGTACTGGAAGCTTTAATCATTCTTTGACTCATCCTCAGATGCACCTCAACTTCTGTATAATTTCAAGCCGAAAACTTGCTGGAAGCAAAGCATCTTTGTGACATACGTCTCACAGTATGGAGAAATTAGGTTCATATCAAAGAATTACAATTCCAGAACCAAGTGAGAGCCAAAACGCTCCCGTTTTTCAACCACATAATACTGTTTTATTCCCAAAATCAAAATCCTTTCTGATAGCATATAAATTAAAAGTGCGTCATAAAAAATACAAGGTCATTTTTGCCAGATCTAAGTATTACTGCATTCTTCTATAGTAAAACTCTAACAAAGAGTTTTTTTCAGCAGATAAAACACAAAAATTTTGTTCTGCCTAAAACACTATACATAGATGGCTAATTAAGAGTTTTAATTACTTTATTTTAATGGAATTGTTTTACACCATGCTGCTCATGAAAGCCCAGCAGAATACAATACAAAAAATGCAGACCACAGAATTTCAAAAAAATTAAAAACAACCCAACAGAATCTGAACCCTTTCATTACATGAAATTTCTTAATATTTGCCACTAATTATAAAGTCATTGAAGTGCATCTAGTTTGGCTAGAGCTTTACATATATGAGATAAATGTTTTGTTCTCGGAAATCTTGCTTCTCCTGCTTCTCATGACAGACAAGGAGCAGAACTACACCGGGAACAATCAGGCTTCAGGAATGTGTCTGGAGTTATAATATAGCTGTACTGCTTATACAAACATTGCACATGCATTTCTAATCATCATAGCAATTTTTCTTTTTAATTTGATTTATAAATCTGCTTCTTTTTCTACCAGAATTACTAACAGAGGCTAAATAATTAAAACTTTCATTTAACAGTTCACAATGCAAATGTTACCAACTACAGTGCAATTGGCATTTTTGTATCCAATAGCAGGACTATTTGAAGAGAAACAGGAAACAAGGCAGATTTTCTATTTCCATACTTCTCAGGCAGGAAATTTATTTTTTTGCTTTCTGGAAGGGTTTCGGTTGTAAAGATTTTTAGAGGAACACAATGGTGGTATGATCTAACTTGATGGTTTTAAAGAGAGGAAACACTAAATTTATAGCAGGGACTATATTATAATCCAATACCTTGGCCTTTGTTAGAGATAGAACAACTATTGCCCTGGGGTTTTAATGTCTTTTTGGATGATCTTTACAATCTTTGCCACTGTGGCTCTTCCAGGTCACAGATACATTTCTTCAAAAAGTAACCTAAAATTCTGCACAGGTACAGTGGAGGGAGACTCTAATTAGTCCTTTCTTCACACAATATAATAAATGGCAGTCTTGCTATTTTAATGTTCTCCCTACTTTTTCTCTCTGCTAACACGCTGTTCTTAATAAATCAGTTAGCAATATTTAAAGATTAATTTGTATCAGATCATTACCAAAACCTTTAATGGCAGGATTTGCCATAAAAATGCAGCCCTTTATCTGCTGTTTAGATCAGAAGTAGAAAGTGTGAATGATGAGACAAAAAATAATCCTAGCTGCTGTTCATCCTACATTTTTAGATTACATGAACTGACCTTGAAAATTGAGCCATGTTTTGATCAATGACCAGCTGCATCCGCCTCAGGATAACATCAATTATTTGCCCAGGCCTGGCAGTCCACACTGAAGCGGTGTGAATTATTTTTGCTCCATCTTGAACCAACTCTGGCACATCCTGAGTTGCCTGCTTGAAATGTTCTTCACGCACGGGCACAGGATATTTGCACAGCTGTGAATTTGGCATCCCTTCTTCCCTACCTAAAGACACATCCTACCATTTGACCTCTGGAGGGAAAAGCAGGAGGACAGGACATGAGGTTAATTTCTGAAAACATTTAAGAGCGGTGTTGGGATTTGCTAGCAGAAAGGAGATAGCTACAGGAAAGAACAAGGAACCCAGCATTTTCCATAACAAATGGGAACTTACACACCCTAGAAATGTTGCCTTTTCCATTTACAGGATGCTCAATGGAAGAATACTTATTTTCTTCTTGAAGATATAGAAAAATATCTGAAAATTCTTTTTCTGATGAGAGAATCTGTGAGATTTATCCCTTTACCATCTCCATTGAGCAGTATTAGCTGCAAAACAAGGTAGAAAAATACTAACCCCTTAGAAGGATTTATACGTATGATGTGCAAATCAAATGTTTATGTACTAAATATGTACATACACAAATATCTATCTTAATATGTTTTTACACTCAGAGGATATTGCATATTTGCCTATGTATTTTCTGGAATTGGTTATGAATGCAGGATTACCCTGGCAGCTTCTTCCCACCCCCAGTATTTACACATTCCTGGGTATTTGCCTAAGAGGATTTGGATGTTCTCAAAGACAGGGAATGCCTAGGTCATTCTCAGCAAATGGAAATAAGATGCATTTTTTGCTGGAAATTGATACATGGGAAAGAAAAGGACTGAGGAGGAACCTGAAGAATTAAACCTCTGTAAGTTCAACTCCCCGCTGCAAATTCAGTGGAAGTTTTGATTTGTGTGTCTTGACCTCATTCTCCAATAATTTGCATGTATGTTAAACAGATACTAACTTCACCCTCTAAAAAAACTTACTGCAAATGAGCTTCTGTTTAAATGCTGTTAGATACACAATAGCAAAAAAAGTCACGACACCAACAAGTAATTGGAGCTGATTACTACAGCCATGAAATGCTTTTGCCAGCAGCAAATGCATAAATATTCTTGCTGTTGTGCCCTAGCATATCTTATGCAAAATGCCTGCCTTAAATATTTATTTAGACATGTGCAATGAGAAATGAAGCTATGGATTCTGTCAAATCCCCCGAGGGGAATCTGGTAGAGCCAACACATCAGGGTTCTCTTTTGATGCTGTGTTCTGTAATACTCTTTGTATGCATTGCCCAGCTCTACATATATAAGATTAGAAGCAAAACAGATCAACTCTGCAGCAGATGCTATGTGACTTGAGAGGTGGCAGTGTGTTCCTTACTGCACTATCATTCCACATTTCCTAATCCTTGAAAATTTTATTGGGGGGGAGGCATTAGCAGCAAAGATATGTAATGATGATGAAGCATCATTTTTAGAGTGCATTCCACTTCTTCAGCTGTATTTTGGGGACTTACTATAAGTGCCTATGCTCAGTGTACTTTGAAGCCATAGGGATACTCTTTATTCCTGTACATCAGCATATACCCCTCTCACACATATCCTGCAGAGTATATTCCTACTTGCAACACAGAACCCATCTGGAAATGTTTCCATTGACTCCCTGTTTCTTTTTTAGATCTTTATATTAAACAGAATCACCAAAACAAAAAAAAAGACGAGGAACTTTCAACAAATTATGCACAAGTTGTTCATTGTCAGAGTTGCATGGCTTGTGCAAACTCAGTTAAATGGTTTAATGAACAATATTTTTACTGGATACGTAAAGACTCTGATTTTTATTCATTCCTAAGCAAAAGGCTTTTGGTGAAATATTGAAACTACTCCATCAGTTCTGTGAAAAGGGCTACATGGTTTCACTAGTCAGTACCATTAGTTCTATAGTCTCCGTAAGCATGTAAATTTGTTCAGGGTCAAAGAACACAAAAATCACCTTTCCCCACTGTTGGTCGCTACATCACTACATCACAGGTCACAATTTGCCTCATCCCAAAGATGCTCTATGCCCCCAATACATGACAAGTTATGAGTAGCTTAGATCTAAGATACGAATTATTTAAGTATTTAAGCATTAGTAGGGATTCTCACAGTGGATTGATATAATATTGAGTGAACTTTCTGCCCTTTTTTAAGAGGTGTGTTTTTCCTTGCTGGACTCTGCTTTAGTATTTAATTCACTTTAATGCAATTAATCCTAGGGAAGAAACAGCTCCGGTGAACATGGAGGAACCATTCCGAGAGACTGCAGCCACTGATAACAGACAGAGCTGTCACCACAAGAAGAAGATTTAAATCCCGGACAGGACTCTGGGGACTCCCAGAGCAACGCAAGAAGGAGATCACTGATAAAATAGGATCCTCCAATTCTAGCTTAGCCACATTATGGTGAAAATAATCTTGACAGCTTTTGCATTAAACAGCTTATTAAACCTCAGGAAGGACCTACAGCTGAGGCTGTTTTGCTAGGGGTGATCAAATGTAGATTTGGAATTCCTCTTTTTTATTTCCTGACAGAGGTAGAACATTATTACTTCCACAAAGCCTAGTGAAAAAGGATTTGGGTGCCAGAGCAGGTCATGTCCACTTCTGTATGCAGAAAACCAGCCTGGGACTTGGGAACAGCATCCTCTGACAGGGACTCCACAACCTTCCCCAGGAACTCTGCTTATGCAGAAAATGTAGACTGGATATCAAAAGTAATTCAAAAGCCCACAGCTCTCCTTGAAACTAGGCTGGATTAGAATACTACACTAGAATACCAATGGGAAAGATGAAATTTAATTTTGGCATTCAGAATCAAACTCTGCAGCAGTAACAATTTTTTTGGCTCTCCTCTAGCTTAGTAGCACTGACTCCACAATTGCATTTTTCACTACTGAAAAATAGCAATTATCCCTCCTTTTATTCACATTTGCCGCAGCACATTTTAGTCAAGTGCAGAAACTTTTTCTCTGGTAAATGTGACAGAGCAAATATGAAATTCAACCATCAATTCTTCCTCCCTTCAAAGGAAGTAGAAAAAAAATAATTTCCTGAAAGAGCAACATCTGTAAGCCCCAAACTCTTCCCCTCTTCATTTTTGTACCAAGAAATCTACTCACAAAGAGTAATAAATATGCCATTATTAACAAAATAATATGAAAGAAACAGCTGAAATGCATGTTGTTATACGTGTGGAAAGGACAGAGAACAAAGACAGAAGCTAGAAATGCAATATCACATTAAAGAGAAACTATCACTAACTAGAGGCCCATTTTTCTTTCTTTTTTGGGGGGGAGGGGGGGGTTGGGGGGGTCTGGAGTTTTTGGTCATGTTTATAAAACCACAATACAAAATAATGCTGATACTAGTAGGAGAAATACTTCAATATTGGCCCTGCCCAAGACAATTCAATAACTCATCTAACTACACAAATCTCAAAATAGATAAAACAGGAATCATATCAAATCTGGGATTTCCAGCAAATAGCTTTCCTAGCTGTAAATTACAAAAGGTAGCAAAAACTCATGGCTGTCAGATTGCACTAACAGAATTCTGAGAATATAGAAAAAGGTCAAGCAGGTTTCAAAAAACAGGTGTTAAAAGTTATGTTTGAGGAATAATATATTTAACACCTGAGGCCTAATTATCTGAATATTCTTCAACTGTTCTACCAAAGTTTGCCAGAAAAGTATGTGATAGCATTGAATGGCCCTTACAACATCTTGTAGTCAAATGACATAATCCAAAAGGCTTGCAATACCATACAGAGAGCGCTAATGTGATAGGTAGACAAAAATCTTGTCCCTTTCAGCAAAAACCTTGAACACTTCAAGGATGTTTATATCCTTTCCTTTCAACCTCCCCTTGCAGAAACACACTATCTATTCTTAATATATCCATATTACCTTTTATGCTACAGAAAAAATATTGCAAGCATGCCCTTCAGGAAATCAGAATAGCTACAATCAAGGTCACAGCTAATATGAAGTGACTGAGAAGAAACATAAGACCCATTTTCAGATCTCTTCCATACTTTACTCTTCCCAGTTCACCTAGGTGGACTCTCCAGCAACATCCTTTATTCATGTATTGTATAAGTTACATTAATGTTTGTCTACCATGTACCACAATATCTAATGGTGAATAAATTGTAATGAGATGGAAATGATAACAACTAGGATAATGACAAGGGAATGTTGAACTTAAGAATACCTGTAGACAACAAGCCAAAGACTAGCTGTCATCTGCATGCAAGCACCTGAGTTCTCAGCATTTACTCTACACTCAGCTTCCATATTATGAAATTATGAATGATGAGATTTTCAAAATGAGTGATTGCAATTATTCAGTCTCAACTTCTACTACACCCAAAAGAGCCTTTCTACTGTCTTTAACTGGAACATACATCAGCCAATGAAGCACTTTTGAAAATCCCCTTCCTGGAGGCAGGAGGGAAGAACAACCCACTTTAGAGACATTAAGAAATACCAAAAACCTGTAAGCTGTTTTGTCCCCAGCTCTTTTCAAAATTAACACTCCCAATCCCAGCAAACATGACTGACAGACAGACCTCTGTCCCCACACAGAGATGATCACGGAAGTGAGGGTTGCATTTCTAGATAATCCTTCTGCACTCTCCACAAAGTCTGCATAAGGCAAGGTAGAGAACAGTTCTTCAAGCAGTATATTCTGTCTTAAAACATTCAAGTTTTCGTTTCCGTTTCATTACTAACTCCCAGATCACTATGGAAAAAAGACACAAGCATCCAGTTTCTAGATGATCTGGCATGATAATCATGTAAGGCTATGATAGGAGGACAGACATTCCTTCTATTCCTTGTTATTCTGCTGTCATGGTTTGTTTGTTTTTTTTTTTTTCCTGGCAGAAAGAAAGATTTGTAAACAATGCAAATCATGCTTCAAGCAGCACATTATCCCTTGTAATGCAAGGTTTCCTAAATGGGAATATTTCACAACAGAGCACAGGAATCACAACTCAGCTGTTGCTGGTATGACACTGTTCAGAAAATGTTTCTTTCCCCTCTGATATGGTGCATGTGTGAAATTAAATTAATCAAGTCTTGAGTGGAAATTCTGCCCACAGAAAGTGCTTATGTGGCACAAAAGAATAAATAAATAAATAAATAAACCCTGTCAAAAAATGACATCAGAATACTTTCAACCTTTACACAAGTTGCAGCATTTCACTGTGGGTCAGATGTGGTTGTGTAAATGCAGGAGTCCAGTGGCATGTGAGGATGTCCCCAGGCCGACATTGGCAGACCAAAGAGAAAGGACCTCCCGATGCCCAAGGGGGTATTCTGCCTCAAGAGCACAATACAGCTACACTTCGGCAACTGCATCCCACCACAGTGCGTGTAGTGTGTGTCTCACCAGCATTTGTGTGCATGTTTGAATCTGTTAAAATAAATTCCGTTGCTTTTTTTTTTTTTTTCCCCCTGGATGGAAGCAATTTGAAAGCAAGGGAGCAAAAAGCACTAGTGAGGCACCGAGAGACCAGGAATGTTATAAAGAGTTGAAGTAGGAAAATAAACAGAGAGAAAGCAAGCATCAGAGGAAGATCACAGAAGTTGGACTGAAGTGTAGAGTCCCAAGGTACCCAGACACGTATCCTGAGGCAGGACAGCCTACCTGCAATGCTCTGTTGCAGCTATCCATTCTTGCAATTGTGTTTCACATTTGCCTTCACTTTCCATCTCACCTCACAAAGTGGAACAGCATCTGAGTGCTGCACAGTGGTAACAGGTGGCGATAATCCCACGGATTTCCTTGAAGATATTATGGGAAATGAAGTTTTCACTGCCTGGCCCATGCTCCTAATGAAAGAATATGAACAAGAGCACAGGGGACAGCTGGGATGCAAGTATATGCTTCTGATTAGAGGGGGAATACTGCACACTCTGCATGAAGGCTTCAGAATGAAAAATATCCTATGCCAGTGTCTGCATCTTGCCCAACGTCTCAATTTTACTGGTTCCTTAGCCAACTCATTTCAGTGGGCCTCCTAAGCAGGGGGTGTATTTATGGACATCACAGAAAACTTGTCAGGTCTTGCCCAGCACCAAAAAGCTCAACTTAGTTATTCAGGTGAGAGAGAGTTCTTACAAAGCTCAAAGTCCTTTTAGGTGTTCTTCATAATTTAAAACTATGCTCCTGAGTATCAAAAATCACAGACAAAACCTGTTATATCAAAATTGAATTTTTAGCTAGACAGAAAATATTCCTCTTCAGATAACACAAATTTGAGACATATCCTAAACGAGATATTGCTGTCACTAATAGCCAGTACTTAAAAAGAAAACAGAAATAGAATGGTTATGATGATTTTTCTCCTGAGCAATATGACTAATAGCTAGTAAGTCCTGGTAGTTGATATTACCACTTTTTCTGTCCTCTTCTCATTGATCTTTAACTCACTAAACATGGGTAATTTTATAACAGACATATGATCATTTTAATCATTTATGCAATATTAAATACAGTTCGATGCCTTAAAAAAAGAGTGTGATCTCTAGAACTTTGTCTTATTACTATTACTGTAATGCTGTTCCAATAAAAAAGCATTGACAACAAGTAAGATTGAGTTCCACTGTGTCACGGGATTATATCTGAAAGAATTACAAAATGATTTGTGACTGAAGCTACCATTAGCTTAGCTCCTAAAAGCATTTTAGTTGTTCGGCTATAATTCCCTGAAGATCTTAGCATATTTGACCAGTACCTTTTTTCTTTCTTGTTCCACAATATATACAAAAAAATTGTTTTATAAAAATACACTTTTTTTTTTTAAACTGATATTTAATGCATGGGTTTCACTAAATGGTATCACCAGATCCATAAATGTAATGCATTTAATCATGAAGGTAAATAAATAAACAAGCAAAATACCCCTATTTGCAACTGTCCCATTGATGTTAATCCTCCCTAAGTCCAAACCTCATGCTACAAGTTATGAGGTCAGAGTGGTTGCAACACAATGCATAATTTCTATATGATGCTACAGTCTGAAAAAATAGAGACATTACCAGCTCTGTGTCCTTGTCTTTAATGCATTTCATCCAGACCTTTGATGTGGATACAGAATGCACGTCACTTGGTTTCATTTCAACGTTCCAGTTTACTTTGTTTCTAGCTTCACATATAACATATGTTCAGTTTTTCAAGGTTTTCTGCATATTACATCACTTTCACAAGTGACCTCATGAACTTGCACCACTAATTCAAAAGGATTAGTGACATTCGCTTGATATTTCTTTGAACTTACTTCTACTAAGGGATGGACTGTTGAACAGAAGTTCATCCTCCTGAAAAAATAACAGAAAATAGGCTTTGGTATCTGTTAAAAACATGTGCATCAGCAGGCAATCTCCTGGTACAACAGGGAATTACTTGTGATAACAGAAAAAAACTTTGATCAAACTCTCAGACTCTGTAGAAATACATTCACCCCCGTTGTCTTATTTAGTTCCAGTGGCTCAGCTACTTCAGCTTCAATTACTGCAGCCCGAATTTGATAGAACACAGAATAAAGTAGCTAAGTAAATTGTCCAGAATTCTAGAGTATATGTGATTCCAAAGCATTCCCAACTGAACTTGAGGATATAAGACATACAGTAGTTGACTGTTCTCAAATGATATTTTGCACTGAAAATACCTTTGTTTGCTTTTGGACTTTTGGAAAAAAACATCTTTTAATCAGGAGAAAAAAATAAACCATGCAACCATTTTTTATTTTTCTATTTCTAAGCTGTCCCAGTGTGGCAAACATTTAGGTTTTTCTTTTCGTATTCCGATTAGCAAATGGAGAAACACAAGGATGAACAAAGGAGTAGACAAAAAACAAATAAAAGGGAGTGAGTGCAGTGCAAAAACAATGCAAGTTTTTTAACTGAAAATTGTCTCTATCCTGTCTGGGTGTTAAGACACTGTCTAGGCTGTAGTCTCACGAGTCATCGTTCATAAACAGACTCAGGGCTCATTTCTTTCCTATTCTGGGCTTCAGAGCCTTGAATTATAAATCCAGCTTTTCCAAGGAGAAAGACAGCCACTCAAAATAGGATCCACAAAAATCATCTTTTGAGGATGCTGACAAATCTGCCCCCCTCCCACCCCAGAGAGACACATCCCAGGTTGTAGCAAACTCTGCCACAGTAGGCCATTGCTCTGCAAAAAAAGAAAACAGGAGGAAAAAATGTCAAGTTTCCCAAATTCAGTCTGTGAGTTCCATTTACTGAATCAGTGCCCCAGAGGAACAGAAGTGAACTCCTTGTACCTGTTCTAAGTGGCAGCCACTGCTGTGATTAACATAGAGCTTTTTTTTTTCTATTAGTTACATTGCAAGGAAATGAGCATGCAAGTGATGTAGGAAGTTACAAGCCAAACACATGTACCCCACAGATTTGAAGCAAGCGACAAAAGATCAGTCCTGTCGAGCAATGTGCCTTCTGCAATGAAAGAGTTGCAACACTCTGCTTACCTCTGGAATGGTATTACTAACAACTAGCACCATTCCAGGCTTAGGAAGGAATTAAACAGGACTTCAGTACATCACTAGAGCATTACATTAAATCTAATATGGTTCCTTTTTATATTCAAATGAAGAGCCACCCATACATGTGCAATTAAAAATATCCATGTTTTTCTGCCTTTACTAATCTTTCTTATTTAATAGTTTTTGTGCACTAGGTATATGTAGGTTATACATTCTGCAAACAGGCAATCAAATAATCTACAAGATACAAATAATTTTTGCTACGCACATGTTCAATTATGACTTGTCCAGATTCATATAACCACACTTGAGCAAGAAATAACATTAGAACTTGCTTCTTCAAAACCTGAGTATGAACACGTTATGACTGAGGTGGTGGTGTAAGTTCTGATGAGTCTTTTAAAAAAATAATAATAAAATTAAATCAACAACAACAAACACCCTCAAGACATTAATTTTATATAAAGAAAAAGTATTCTTTCACTGTTAACAAAATTAACAAAAAGTTCATTCTGCATTATTCGACAAGAATTTCACCTCAGATTGCACTGGAAATATCAATGAATTCAGAAATAGCTACTTGTGGAAGGATCTTTCTTTTCAAGTTTAAGTGTTGATACGTCAGCACATGGGTGCAGAAGGGGAAAAAAAATGAAGACATTTATTTATTGGCATACTTGAAAAATATTTAACTTAGAGATCTTCTCTGCTACATTACAGCAGAAGAAATGGCAGACGAGTCTTTGGCCTGAGTGAGGTCAGATCATTACAAATGTTTCTTAGTTGCTGTGTCTGATTTCCCGCGAGATGGGATAAAGCCCACTTTTATTCTTATGTGTGTGCAGTACACAATAGGGAAGGTCCTCTACGTTCGACTGAAAGATAGAGGACAAACAAGAAAGTAGAAGGCAAACAGTTTCACCTCAACAAATCTCTAAATAAAATATTTTCCCTTCCATCTCTTTGAAGAAGCATGCGTCTTTCATCTACGTGCTGCATTCTACAAAATATTATATAGAGAATTAAAGGTAGCAGTGCATGTGTCAGTTAAAATTAAGTGTCATGTCAATTCAAGAATTTGGCACAAAGTAATACTATATATACTGTTATCCTATAAATCTAACTCAGCTTGGAAATTGGCCAGCAAATCCCTGCACCGTTTAATGTATAGTTTGCATATCATTGCATAGTTCAAATATCAAGATTTTTTTTTTTTCACATGGGGACAACAAAATTAAGGAAAAAATAATTACAAAAACATAGCCCAATTTTAAGTTAAACTCAAATCCAAAGAATAACCCCCAGGCAACCATAAATTATGTGTGTCCTCACTCACTTGAAAAGCCACTGCTACAAGAAGGGATGGAGGAGGTGGGAGAGTTCTGCTGATCAAATAAACCACAATAACTTAATGCTTGCTTAGTATTACAGAGTTTATTTGAGCAGATAATGTAGGCTGAGAATGTTGCTTCAGCCCCATGGTATTTGGCAATTAAAACCATGTGAAGTGCTTTCTCATCATCTACTCTTAGGTCCTGGTGGCAGAAAATACCAAATGCCAAAGTAATGCCTGAGAAAATGTAGATCCTACGTGCCCCACACTTATCCACTGAAGGCTGACCAAACTAAAGAGCATCTTCTTTATACTGACGCTGATCTTCACAAGATGGCTATTAATTTGAATAATAACAAAGGAAACTATAATGAGAGTGTGCATCACAATACTGTTGAGTTCAGTGCATAAAAGAAATTTAAAGTTTACAGCTCAAGCAATTTCGTAAAACAAGCCAGTACACCACTCTCTCTGACCCTCTTCCTCCATAAAAAGAAGAAAAAATACAATTTAAAGCGTGGCTGTTCTGTTTACTATGAATTCACAAGTGGGTTGATCTCAGTCTGCTGGTAACGCTGAACAACTTTTTTTAGTCAGCAGTGTCTGTGTCCCTTCAGCTGGGTCAGAGAAACAGATCTCCAGCTAATTAAAAGTCAACATAATTCTCTTGAATTTCTGTGCATGTGTTTGTTTACACACTGCCCACAGCAAAAGCTGAGAGTTTCATTTTGCAGTTCAATTTTCTGATTTTTCAGTTTTTAAATTTGATTTTTACCCTTTTTGCCTGGATGCAATTTCCTTGAATAACTTTCTAGCAAAATAAACTTCCACAGACAGTAACTCATCCTAAAGAAATCTCTGATCTGGGAAGCCTGAAAATATCAGGGGAGGACTTTTAACGCTGTTATCAAATGTTTCAGACTTGAATGCCAAAAACTAGGTTCAGATCAGTGTTTGCACACTTGATTATCAGGGGAATTTAACACTACTGAAAATGGCAGACCTTATAAGAAATAGCTGATGAGTTTCTTTATTGACTGCTGCCTCTTGAAATCTTGCTGAGTTTTGCATTTTGCCATCCTACAGAGAATACTATCTGAGTGAAATGAGTTTGTCTTGAACAAACACGCATCAAAATACTTTGAACTACAGCTAGATAAATAATGTACAGTAAGTTCTACAAATTATTCTGCTTCCATGAATGTACTGGTACATGAGTTTGCCTGTCACAACACGTTTTACTGCACTTATCTTTCAAGAGTCTAATTGGTAAACAAATTTCAGAGTTACATGCCTGACTAAGCAAGGAAGATGAATTTTGAACTACCTACAAATCCTGGTTGCAGAGCAATCATACTTTATCCAATGGGAAACAGAAACAGTGTCATGTGACATATCTGAAATTCAATGATCTTTGAAATTTCGTATATTAGACTAACTGAAAAATGCAGCCAAGGGGGCAAGAAAATATATGCAGCCTCATAGATATACCTTCAGCGGATATGTACATTAGATTAAAAAAGTTATTCAATGTAGACTTTTTATTCAGCTGTAGTTAAAATGCAAATAGCCCATGAAAATTTAGTTTGTTTTTCCACTTCCTGTGTTATGCAATGTACTCAAGTTACAGAAGGCTGTTTTTTCAGCTGGATCACAGCATGGCAGCATTTGCAGACTGGTGCTGATGTTTCATTAATGATCTCCATAACAAGAAGATCATTGTTTTCTTTTATGTAAATGCTGGCTAAATTACAATCACATTAGAATTCACTACCTTCTCTTTTCGTGGCCCAGTATTAGAGAGAAGGTCGTGCTTCCTACCAGTAAGGACACTTGAACAACATGTAGGCTATTTTTGGTGTGTGCTTAGTGATTAAAAAAGCCACATAGTTAATGAAGTCTGCCAACAAAAGAGGAAATCTCAATTGTACATGTCAAAACAAGAAGAGGACCTGGTTTGCTAGGTGACATCGAATCTACTCAGTATAAAAAAAATGATTTTGTACAGCTGAACATTCAGCTAAGGAATCGGATCTAATAACTCCCTCAGAATACCGCTCCAAATTCTACCTTTCCAGAGACTTCAGAGCGTGGCTAAGACAATTCATTATTCAGTTCCTCATTTATCATCATAAACTAGAAAGAATACTTTTCATCCCTTATCTGAACTATTGATCTTAAGTGTAAGCTCTCCAGTTTGGAATAGTCTCTTGGGGTAGGTGCAAAACAGTAAAAATAAAAACATAAGCCCCAGCTGTGACTGAGAACAAGCAGAAGATCCCTGTAAACACATTAATAACCTCAAATAAAATTGCAGTTCTTAGAGTAAGATTTCCAATTGGAAGTCAATGAGTTTTAAATTCACAGATCAGGAAATGGTATTTAAAATGACCAGGATATGATTTTTCCCAAATCAAAGTATTTTACTGTAGTAATGAATTGCTCTCATATTATGAAAAATCCCACTCTCTATAAGATCTAGCAGGAAAATGCTGACCATTCATGTAACATCCAATCACTGTTACACACTGAAAACAAAGTTTTCAGAACCTTGTCTCAATACATGTATTCCAAGTCCCACTGCTTGGACAATGTCACAAGCAGACAGACTCAAGTGCTTTTCTGAATGAACTTAACTATGCTGATTGCCTCTATTCACGCAGCCCTGAAAGCATCAGAAAAACTCAGTTTAAACAAACAAACAAAGCAAAACCAACAGAACTTTATCTGCTCAGTAAAATACTTACAGCATTCATGAAACAGTGCCAGCCACACTCTGTCAAATTTTAAAATACTTTATAAGGTCAAAGATAACAGAAAATAGTTTTCTAAGAACCTTGAACTGAGTGTGATTACTTATGTTATAACAAACTCAGATGCAAAGGAAGTGTTAACTTTTCTTTACAAAAAAGCTCCTGACTTTTACCACTCCCAGTCACGTTTTCCCAGGTTATATCTTATCCCAGTAATCCACAGCAGTGCACAGCCACAGCAGTGAGATCTTGAGCAGGGATCAAGATCTGGCAGGAATCTCTGGAGGAAGGCTTCCATAAATACTGTAAAAAATATTGTTTCAAGTTGTGAAATCAGCAGGGAATACTCCACTTATTTTGTACTTTTGTTCTTCTGCTTGGAAGGAATACAGATGAGCGCATCTTTCCAGATTTCTTGGAGAAAGATCTAAACACCAAGAACGATAGCCAGGCAAGGAAAGGTTGAGAAGTTGACATGCAACAGCAGTAATAATTTGAAGGGAAAAGGCAAAGAAGAGAAAACTCTTCTAGGGAAACAGATTTTGCATCACACTTAATCCACTCCAAGAATTCTACTGAAGTAACAGAAGAGGTTTGGAGAAACTGAGAACACAGCAGCAAAATATAACAGGGAAGTACTGGCATTTGCTAGGACTTCAGCAACAGCCAAAATTCCAGTTCTCTATATTTCACATGCAATACCACTCTAACTTCCATGAAATGATGAGTTCCTTCTGAGTCTCATTTCCTTTACTCCCAGTCTCTGAGATATTGTCTCACTGGTTTACATAAAAAGCTAAGGAAATCTACCTGAAATTGCACAAAATCTGCTTTTCTATAGGCTTTCTGCTCATAGCTTAGGTTTACCCCAGAGTCTTTCACACAAAGATGTACATACTTTTACTAAGACAGTAGGCACACCAAATTCAAAATGTCCTACATATATTGTGAATCACTGCTGCTCTTCCTCCAGGCTCAACCACAAGAACACTTGAGGCCTCTCTATTATCAGCCAGCAAAAGCTATTTTAATAAATTCAGCAATTTGGGGCAGATAACAGAGTAGCAGTGGCAAACGATGCAAATAGCCTGAGCTGCAAGGAGAGGAAAAGCCATTCTTTTACTCCACATCTATATGTCTACTTACTCCAAAATTAAGTGTGGAGTCCAAAAGATTTTGTCAATAGGTGGCAGACTGGATTAAACTTTAAGATGGGTTAGAAAGGATGGATGTGACTTTCACTGAAGATAATTATATAAAGCATATATAAATCACTGCATTAGAGAATCAGATTTATGGAACTATATATATACACACACACACACCTGAGCTATGCAAGTAGAAGTGTTTCACTGCATATTTTCAAGAGCAGAAGCGCATCTGTGCATCTAAGAACAGGCTCAAGAATAGCAAAGCCAGTCAGGAAGTCAGAGCAAGCATTGTGGGTGTGTGAAAAGAATGGTTCCAAGGAAGGATATAATGACAGCTTTTTAGATTTTATAATTACCATTACAGAGAAATTCCTGGAAGTGCACCCAAATATGACTCCCCCCCCCCGAAAAGAGATCTGGTACCTACTTAATAAACAAGCAAGATCTCACTGATGATTTTCTTTACATTGCCACTAGTTTCCTCTCTTGAAGTAAATAACTTGCAAAACCCCACATTCTGTCTACTTCTGCTAGATAAAATTAACATTCTCTAGTAGTTTGCTGCTAGCATATTCTAGCTAGCTATTCTAGCAATAGAACTGCAATATCAGAGCAATAACAGTGATGTGAGAAAAAAATTCAGCCACTAATGATATAAACTTGAGACACAAAAACAAATACGGCTAAAATGAAGTAAAATAAATAAATAAATAAGACTGCTTTTCAGTGAGCAATGCCTAGAGCACTTAGAAACTCAGAAGAGGAAAAAAAGAGAAGATTCAAAATAAAAAGGAGGAAAAAAAAAACATAACACAGTACAACCTGGATAAAAAATAAATCAGGAGTTAGAGATTTCGCAAAAGGAAGCAAAGCACCATTTAAAGTGTTTCCAGAAGAAAAGGCTGGACAATGAGTTGCATGGAAAAAATAAAGCACAGTTTGCTTGGTTTTATACTACGATAAATGGACTGAATGCTCTTGGCCAATCTGCAGCCAAATCCAGAAAAGCTTGGAGCATGTCCAAAAAGACACCTACGTTTCATGCATCAACAAGATGGAAATTACTACTGACCAACCTCTGCAACGATGCATTGAACAAGCCATCTCCATAGGCACTCCCAAAATTTTGCCCATCTCTGCTTTCGCTACAAGTTTATTTGTGGGTATGTCAATACTGTAAGCCCACTACTCAGCAGAAAGATTTAAGATTTCCAAGGCTGAACAAAAGCCCCTGTGACTACTTCTTTCTTGGCACATCCACGCTTCAAAGCTCTTCAGACTGGACACAGATGGTAGTGCTTATTGATTGACGGCAGTGTCAGCACAAAATCATGAAGTATTTTAAGGAATGGACATTTATTTCTGAAGTCTTTGTTCCACAAAAGCAGATCAGTACATCACCTGAAAAGAACTTGTAGGAACAGTTAAATCTATAGAACATTTTCACGGATGTTTCCAATTTGTCAAGTGTCCAGCAATACTGCTACAAACTTGGAGACAGGGATGAAAATGATCAGGATGCTACAGGCAGCCTTTCATTTACACCAGTACACATTCATTTACACCAGTGTGAAGTGTGCATTACCTATGATGCATTGTGGGGCTATAGATAATTAGACTAGAAGTAGGTGGAGTCCCTCTGGCAACATGGGAACTGTCTCTCCTCCCATATCACTTCACGCGAAGGTGAACACATCCACATTTCTCAGCTCTGTGCAGCATTTCCAGTTCTCTGCAGCTTTCACATCAGTCATTTGCAGCCACAGAGAAACTGATGTGTAGATCTAGGATGATTCAGATAGCCACTGCCATGGAGTTTAGCATAAAGGAGCACATAATTAATTAGCATATTTTTCTGTTTTCTCCTTAAGTCTATATCTACATGTCCATTCTGTTCTACTGCTGAATCACTACAAAGGTTGGGCAAATCAGATGCAACTATCTTGGTTCTTGGAGATCTGCAGCTCCTGTTCCAGTCAATGGACGGTAGAAGTATTTGGATTATCAGTACACAGGACAATTAACTGCCTTACGCTTCAATTCTCACATCCATAAAATGGAATTATTCTTTTTTCTTACATTGCCAGCAGAGTATTAGAAGAAAACTGCTGGGATAGTATGATTATTCCTATTTCCCATAGACTACAGTAGCCTGTCATTATGCTGGTTGCTTTATCCCATTATCAGCTGACTAGCTGCACTTCCAATTAATGAAACAGCTGGAGCAATGAGCTGGATGTCCTCAACACTCTTCACGGTTCTTCCCATATGACTATTTATGCCACCTATCTGGTTACCCCTCCTTTTCTCTGAGCTGAGAACACATGTTCTGCTGCAACAAAAAAAGAAGTAAAAATGTCAAAAAGGGAAGCGTCGGAAAGCGTATGGCAATAATAACAGAGATCTGAATACTACCTTCCTCTGCCTGATAGTTACAAGGAAATGGCAACAGATCTAAATCAGATCTAAATGTGATAGCCCTAGCAAGCCCCATTCAGCAGCTCTTTTACTGCAAATTATTACTAGAGAAAGAGGGAGAAAGAGGGAGAAAAGGGAGGATACTCTGCAAAGGAGATTTTAGCAGCAGACAGTGATTAGAATATATGTTGATTTGGGTTGCCATAATGTCTATTAAAACAGCTAGACATTTCCTTGCAGCTATAAGACCTTCTGCCTTTACACTGGGTCAGACAAGTTTACGTAAAACAAGCACAAAGTGCAAGGTAGATCTAGTCAGATTGCATACATTTTACTCCTGGAATCTGCTGGGCATCTTACAAATCCTGACACTAAGGCCCAACAGCATAACATTAACATAAGTAATTAAAACAATCAGTTAATTAGATTGACAAGTTGAAACCTGTACAAATCTGAAAAGCAGAAAACCTAATGGAACACACTCAGATATTCAAGTGCACTTTACATGCACAGTCCTTTGGTGTCTAATAAACTGAACAGAAAACATCAATAGTTTGCAGAAACAGAACGCATAAAGAATTAGCTACTAAATAGTGCTAACTGCTAGATTCTTACTTCCTGCCTTGTCAGTGACACTGTTACCTTCTAAAGCAATACAGGGCAGCAATTAAATAGGGCTGTTATTCACCACTAACTTAACAAAGGAAAAGAAATGAATGAGCTTTTCCAGGCTGCAGTAGTTCCAGATTGTCTCTCAAAGGGCTGCATCAATTACTGTCACTTATTTGTCAGCGGTATGACATGATTAATTGGTGAGATCCACATTTTTGCGTGCCTTACGTCACATGCAACTCTGTTTCCCCATCTGTTTTTATTGGTGTTACAGCCCAAAGCGTTCCACACCATGTACCTTGTCAAAAATATATTAATGTCTCACAATGGACCCAAGCTAAAACAACTTAAAACCCTACAGATCACCTAAATGTGCTGAAAATAAAGATGTAAAGAGAAATGACTGAAAGATTTAGTAGAATTTCAAGTGAAGATGAAAAAAAAAAGAAAAAAAAAGAGCAACAGACTTTAAACCTTCTTCAGCAAAATGAGACTGTTATGTTGGCAGAATAAAGGAATTTGTTGTCAGGACTAAAATATGTGCAAAAGTTTTTCTCACTACTTCAGAGAAAGTAGCACTTTTAAAAAACCCCAAGGCTTGTACAAAGTAAATTGTTACTTAGCAAGAACAAAATGTCATGTCAAAAAAGCCTTAACTTTCAGTTCTTCACATACTATTTAGGATGGTGTTTGAATACTTATTTGCTTTCCTAAAAGCACCCGAGTTCTATGGACTCTCACAGAAGTCAGACCATGCACGGACATGTTCTCTTGGAGTTTTATAATGAAGAAATACAAACGTACATGATAGATAGTGGGTAAAAACAGTCCCATACATGTAATAAAGAGCAGTACAGCAGGAAAAATTATGCTAAATCATCAAGTTATGACTATAATGAAGTCTGAAGCATCAGAGCATATTTAATTCCTATGTAGGCTTTTGTTTTGGTTTGGTTTTTTTTCTGTGCAGAGACGAATGTATTTTTAAAAAGAAGTAACTAAATATTATTTCCAGCCTAGTCTTGACAGCCATCAGGACATTTAATATATCTTGTGATACCCATTATCTTTCTGAGATCATCTACTCAGAAATGGTGCCATTTTTTGAATCTTCCTTAAAACACTCTTTTCTCTCTTACCTGGAGAAAAGGTGGAATATATGAAATCATTTTCAGCATCAAGAAGGCTGTTTTATAATCCCCACCCCCCCCCCCCCCCCCCCCCCCCAGAACCACAAGATCCAAATCAGAAGATACCATAAGGAACACTATTGCTTTTACGTGGGAATTATGCTCGTCCTTTCACACTTCCTGTCTGTCTGATCATCTGAAGCACTCAGCAAATATTTACACTATGATAGTCTTGCTTTTTTGTTGCTTTAGCTTCCAGGATCAGAATCATGAAAATAGTACAGAGAGTAATTAGAAGTGTTTCATAATTACTGGACTGTGTGCTAGTAATTCTGCATTGATAGCACTTGTCCATGATACAGTCAGAAAAGGAAGCTGGTAACGGTCTCAAGTGCCCAAAAATTCACATATTTTACTCTTGTTTCCACTGTAAAGAAACTATGTTTTAGTATAATTTCTTAAACTTAACTCTCTGCTTTTATCTGCCTTCATAGAAAGGACCACAAACGATAAAAACAAACAAAAGAAAGAAGTAAGGAAAAACAACAATATAGTTTTTTATCAGATAAGCTAAGGTAACCAGATCAGACAACCAGAGTTAAATCAGGTAATGCTGCATGATAAAAGTTTAGTTACCAACAACAAATAAATCCCCAAAGGCTCCGAATATTTTTTTACTTTCTTGAAGATAGAAAAAAATACTGTGTAACTTCACACTAATGATGCAGATGGAAGCACAGAGGAATAAGGGTAAAAAACAAAAAACAACAACAAAAAACCTCAACAACAAAAAACAGCTATGAATATTCAGGCCAACATGCAGCTAGGTGTACTTGTGTTAGGCTACACGCCATATCTGAATAGAGATTATCACAGTACTACCATTATGGGTACAATGGCAAGACAGGCTATAACAGTTACCTTCCGTGTTGATATATAGAACAGAAAAAAAAAAACCCTGCATCTGACGGATCTGTCCTTTACCTGCAGGCTCACTGCAGGTATCTAGTCCTCTGGTACAGAGGCCCTCCGATGCTTCCAAGGTGCCATCAGCACCTTGGACAGGGTGAGTCCGGACGGAGCGAGTGGCACGTGCTGCAACCCCAAGGGGAACCGCGGAGAAAGCAACCCCCACGGTCACTCTCTTACAGCCTATAATGGCAGGCATAGGGATATTTCTAACACGGCCCTTGGCCAAATTTTCATGGCTTCTGGTAGACACGTTGAAATTCTCCATCAGGTCAGTGACCAGTGCACCCTGAAAGAGAATACACGATTACAAAAAATAGTGCTATTGATGCAAGCTGTTGTCAGTAACTGCTGATAGCAAGCGGTAAAACAAACGAACAAACACAAAAATCTAAGAGAAGAAACACAGGGATAGATCAGGCTTTTATCTTTACCTCCATTTCATTGTAAAGTTCCTAAAACTGCTCCTTCAGAATGCTCTCCCTTCAGACAACTGCCTCCCCTAAGGAAACTAGCAATCTATTCCACATTCCTATCTGAGAATTCACTTTTCACACTAATTTTTAATTCCCTACTTTGACTCCATGCTACTGATTTCCGCTTTCTTGTTCAGTTACTGTTGTATTTCACAAGATACAAGAGGAGGCTATCTAAATTTTGTGTTGACCATTATATAGCCACGACACTTATAGGTCATTTTTCATTAGCTGTGTTTCCCAGTGTACAGCTACACACTATGAACATACCACATATCTTTCTCCTACTCACATAGTGAAATTCAAAACTACATTGGCTTAAAAAAAATTAAATTGATAGGTAAATTTGAATGACTTGGGGGAATGCCACTTGTACACACAATGAATATCAAGAGCTCCATATTTATACATTATATATTGTATAAACCTATACTATAGGTTCGTGTACACTAATCCTCCTGGATGTACTTGCATAGGGAGTGGTCCCTGGCCTTCAGTTTTGAAGCAACTTAGTATTTCTGCACAGAAGCAATGTTTTAAATAGAAGTTATAGGTTGCGTTAGCAAAATGTTGTACTGTAGAAGACTCTGATCTATTCAACTTGTGATATCCACCTTCTGACCTTAGAAAAAGTCCCCAAAATTTTGATTAAAATCAGTGATATTTCATACATATTGTCATTATCTTTCATTTCACGGTTTCCTTAAACAGGCACATTACAAGAACAGTTGTGTGACAGTACAGGGATAAGAAATGAGAACAGCATATAGATCTGACAACTATGCCTTGACAAACGTAGTTCAGAATCAGAACAAGAGATTCCTAAAAAGGGTAGGCAGAACAACTCTTCAGGTCAGACAATGCACTAAGAAGAAATGGAGCAGAATCCTAAAGCATACGCTCTAGGTTTTTTTCTAGAAAATTTTCATCAGTCATAAGATCTTTACAAAGACCTATAGTCTTAAAACCTTAAAATATAGATCCATAGTACTTAATACATTAGAAATTCATTTAATACATCAGAAATCCACAAGAGGGCAGAAGCATAGGTAAACTACTGAATGTAAAAAAGACACACGCATAGTTATCAGATAAAGAAAAGCTAGACCATATCATATCTTGCTCAAGATTTCAGTATTCTGGAATACAGGTGGGTTTTGTGTACATTCTTATTCTTGTTGTTTGGTTGTGTGTTTTGTTTGTTTTGGTGTGGTTGGTGTTTGTTTTTTCTTTTTTAAAAGGAGAATTTGATCATTTACTAGAGGAAATCATAATTGCCTATAGATTTCCAATTGCATTTACTTAAACACATAGCCTTGCCATATGGTGAAAATATGAAACCTATTAACTAGTTTCAGACAATTCTTCATTTGTTCTGAAACTGGACTGCTTTGGTTTGGTTCCATGCAATCAAAATTATCACAATTCAGTCATTCATATTTGTTCACTGATTTCAGCTGGAACACCATTCATCGCTGCCAATGATATAATGACTTCAAAATCACACAGAGGAAGCCAGCATCCTCAGCTTGGCAGTGTTATGATCAGTCTGTACAACAGCCAGCTCAACTCAAAGCTGCAACTGGAGAGATTTGTGTCTCACATACAGTACCTCATATCATTCCCTGACAGGACAGGACAAAGTTGTTCTAACTGACTTGGAAGCCTACAACTTCAAAAGACATTTGAGTATTTGGGGCTACAGCTATAAACGGACGTAATCCCAGATATACTTTTACGCAGCAGACCTTACAGTGCCAAATTAGATGCCAAGATCCATCTTGCAAAACATATGGAAAGTATAAGATGACAAAGTACAGGAGGGAAGTTGGCTCACGTAATCAGTATAAAGTCAGAAGAATTATGTGGTCCTTCATTTTAAAGCAGGTAACCACCTACTTGATTAGAAACTGTCTATACTAAATTCTCTCCTCCACAGTACCCAAGCAAGAATAAAATTATACATGAAACAAACTTGTCCACCATAATCTCTCCAGCAACATTATCATTACCTGGAAGATGAGCAGTCTGTTTTCAGTTCTCACTCTTAGGTACCCAAATGTAGCATCTTTGGGAATTTTTGCCATAAGTTCAATACAAATTAGATGCATAACAATTCAGTTTGTGAAAGGTTTGCAAATAAACATATGGTAAGTTGCCATCTGACTTACCAAATACTTCTGCAAAGCTTGCATGGGAAAATGCCTTTACATTTCAGCCACTGAAGTACATAGTCTTGTACTGATGCACAGGGACATTAGCAACATCTGTGCGAGCTCAGCAGTTAAATACTATTAAGCATAAGGAATTCTCACACTTTGGAGAAATCTACTCATACACAGGGAAGCTTCTGCTAGTTGTTGGGCATGAAAGTAATATCCTGTGGCTCATCATCAGGTTGTTCAATGAACCTTACCAATTTAGGACATCCCTAATAGCATCAGTTTGTTCTCACAGACTATGCAGAGAGAGAAACAGTTCTCTGTGTAATATGCAGGCCAGCTTTTCATCCTTTCACACATAAAGGTGGACCAAAATTGTCTTATTTTAGCATTATGTAAAACTTAAGTCATAGTTATAACATTCACTTATTTCTGTGTGCACATTTTGATCTACGTACACACATGCATGCATACATACACAAACTTTTTAACTTAAATAAAAACTCCATAAAATTTACTTGCATCTGTATTGGCTATAGCCTTTCATTTTCTTACACTAGTATAAATCATGCTCCCAAAGTAAAATTGAGAAAGTATGAGATAAGAATAAGAAAATATTTTCAGTTTTCTCAGACTCCTCTTCTCTATGCCTCTGTGAACACATTGCCAAAATCTACAGCAGCTGTGGATTCACCTATGGTTAAATCTGAAGAGGAATAGAGACCCAAGAATTCATCCATGATTTATTTTGCTGGCTTTCTAGAAAATGTTGTTCTTTATGTCTGGATCTTCTCAAAATATGTAATGATGAATACTGAGTGGGAAATGAGATGGTAAAAACAGTCACATTATCCAGCCAGCATATGCTTACAGAAAAAGCAAAGGCAAATGCCACAGCCATTTCCAGTGCATACCAAATAAGCAGCTCTAAATTCTAGAAGAATTTAGAAGTGAATGTCTTCAAAAGTTGTTTTGATCTTTCTGAAAATATATTTTGAAGCAAAGCATGGAAGTATTTACCCTATAACGATGAAGAACTACTGCTAAAGTGAACTACATCCTTGTGGACATGATAGTAGACCATATCCTGAGCAGAACTCGCTGGACTCTAATTTAAGAAGCAGCATTGGAAACTTGCAGTTACAAAGTTGACTACTGACTGGGCTTTTTTATTTACAAAGGAACCTATCTGCAATTAGGAAAGAAGTCTGAAAGGAAACACATACATATTGAACTTTCCAAAGTTTAATGTATTTATTCACCTTACTAGTAACTTACAATGATTAGTTCTGTGCTGGGGAGTAACAGCCTACAACTATGACTACGAACTCTTCAATTTATTAATTCTGCATTTCTAGTAAAAGACTCTGCTCCTACTTCTACTGGCTAGGAACTATATTTCAGCTTACTGACAGCATGTTAATTTGGATTAATATGTACATATTTGAATAGGAAAATACTGACTTCTGCTGTTAGCCTTTTATAAAGAAAACAAAGCATGTGCTAATCCTAAAGGATGAAGTTGTTATAATACTGACTCAGAAAATAGAACCCAGTTTACAGTACACAGCAAACAAACACAAAGCTGGTAATTAGTAAACCGAACCTAAGCAGGATGATTGTTTGTAAGACTTGTGAGTTAACAAAAAAAAAAAAAAAAAAGAATCTCAGCTGATAGGGTAGAGATAGGGTAGATTACTTATAGTCACTGGAATATACAGAAGTAAGCTGCCATTTTGGTACAAAAACAAATGCACTAATTGACACAAGGGAAATGAACAGTACTGTACAATATACATAAAAGCTAAACCTCGCCCTGTCAACCCACACAATTGTTTTGGAACCCTGTGAGGAGATGCTTTAAAAAGGGATAACCTCATCAGTTTGGTCTTACCCAAAACTACTTTCAAGGCAGAAGGAACCTTCTATTGTATTCCTCTGAGAAATGCTCCAAGATCATGTCACTGAAAACAACCATAGGATATTCTCTCAGATGCACACAGTGAGTTTTGAAAATAGAAGTATAGGAAAAGATTCAACAGAAGGGGATCTTGCACGGTTCAAAGCTGCTCAAACTGCACACAAGGATATGAAAGCTCAAGACTTGGAACTCTTTATCCAGAATAACTGTATAATTCAACATTTTCTTCAGTGTGAAAACAAAACAATAGCAGATTTTATCTATGTAAGCTGCTGGTGTCATGGAACACAAATGGAACTCTGTACTCCAAACTAAAAGGAAAGGTAGCATGTAGCCCTGGTTAGAAGCAGCAAACTCCATCAAAGAAAAAAAAAAAAAGGTGCATCTTGACTTTTCACAAAGCACTGAAAAAAGTGGGCTTGAAAAATGAGCCCATGTGAACCTAATGAGGTTCAACAAGGCCAAGTGCAGGGTGCTGCATTTGAACTTGGGCAATCCCAGATATGAGTATAGACTGGGAGATGAACTCACTGAGAGCAGCCAGTGGAGAAGTTGTTGGAGAGCACGGTAGATGAAATGCTGGACATGAGCCAGCAGCGTATGCTGGGCTGCATCAAAAGAGGGGTGGCCAGCAGAGAGAGGAAAGGGAGTGTTACTCTCTACTCTGCCCTTATCAGGCCCCATCTAGAGTACTGCATCCAGGTCCGGGGCCTCCAACACAAGAAAGATGGAGCGTTGTTGTAGAGGGTCCAGAGGAGGGCCACAAAATGATCAGAGGGTTGTAGTACCTCTCCTGCGAAGACAGACTGAGGGAGCTGGGCTTGTTCAGTTTGGAGAAGAGAAGGCTTCAAAGAGACCTGCTAATGCTTTTCCACTAATTAAAGGGAGCTTATAAACAGGAGGAAAATCAACTTTTTACACAGGAAAATGGTGATAGGACAAGGGGGAAATGGATTTAAATTAAAAGAGAAGAATTTAGGTTAGATGATGGGGGTAAATTTTTCACTGAGAGAGTGAAGAGGCACTGGCACAGGCTGCCCAGAGAAGCTGTGGGTGCTCCATCCCTGGAGGTGTTCAGGGCCAGGTTGGATGGGGTCCTGGGCAGCCTAATCTTGTCCACATTTAGTTGTTGGCAATCTTGTCCATGGCAGGGGGGTTGAAACTAGATGATCTTTGAGGCCCCTTCCAATCCAAGTCATTCTGTGATTCTATGATCACCAGTCTACCTACTATGAAACTTAACAAACTACATACAGATGTACATGATGTAGAAAACAATCTCTTTCTGAGCTTTACCACAGCATAAATGACTTGTTAGAAAAATCAGTATATATATTTTAAAAAGGCGAATGGTTTTCCAAGTCTTAATATATCTAGAAATACTTTTGTTGTAAAATGGATTTGTGATTTACCTTGAATTTAGCAGATATAATTTGTTAAAAATTTGTTAAAGAACATCTTGAAGGGTGAGGCATGACACAGATAGAAAATAACTGCAATATTGGTACCAAAGAGTCAACCTGGATGACACTGCAGTGAAGGTGTCTAATCCAGCAGCAACATTACCTGTTGTAGCATTTACTCCCAGTTTTGTTTGAACAGCTGTCAAATCAAAAATGAACGTGTAGATTTAAGAGCTTAGAGTCTTCTCATTATGGAAGGATAAAATAACAAAACAACAACAACACACCAGATTTTTATTTATGGTGCTTTTTTGCAGAATGCCCTCCTCAGAGACAAATAAAAGTGAAAATATTCTCTGTAATGTTCAATTTTTAAAGACAAAGATTTCAATGTGTTTCTCACTTGCACTCACATGTCTCTGCTGAATCAAAGAGCAACTGGTTTTCACCTATGCTTACCTTTTACAGAACTGAGTTCCTTACTGTGGAACTCTGTTTTCTGTTAAGATAATCATAAGGAATGTAAATTCCAAGACTTACTTAAACTTCACTAATTTCCAGGAGCATACACAGAATCAGCCTTTAGATCGCTACAATATCACGATCTCATCTTTTCACACTAGACTGTCTTTTATAGATCTGACAGTTTATGTATATGCAGTTTATGCATATATACACATACATGCCTGTGAAACATTTGTGAGACTGCACTGTTTCAAAAATCTAGGTAGCACCTCTTACTACTTTTCTTTATTAAAATTGAAGAATAATGTGAAAATCCAAGTTTTATTTGGGTTACTTTTTGGAAGGATCACACAATCTGATGGACTAATATCAGAACAGTAGTTTTTTGTCCTTCAAAAAATATTCCATCTGAGATTTCAGTTGCTTATGACAGAAAAGTAGTAGGTATAGTAGGTATAATCCAAATTATTTGTAAGTACATTTATAAACCATCTCAACTGAACAGCTGCAGTTTATCCAACTAGCACATCTCAAACGTATTTCTTAAATATATCACATATGCCATTTCTCTAAGTCCAACTCCACTTAGGCTACACAAAGACTGACAGCAATGGGAACTCTCTCAGCACTCACTTGAGTCCGGTTACAAGAGATCATTGAGCATTCAATGCAGAACACAAGATTCCGTTAACCAAAATTCAATTCAAACAATCAAAGTTTCACTTCAAAATGACACATATCTCCTGATAACACACTTCTTGCCCACTCCAGCCACAAGATCATTTCAAATAATTTTTGTTTAACCACAAAGCATTTGCCCATCACTTTCAAGGACTGCATCAAAACATATCACTGCATACATTTCTACCAATAAGTGAAACATTGTGTAGTTTTGCTTCTGCTGCTCCTTCTTTCTACCTTTTTCTTTTTTTTTCTTCTTTTTCTTTTTTTTAAAGATCAGGCTGAGAACACATGATGGAGATCCAATAATACTTTTTTTCCTACCTTTGCTGGATTCCAGAAACACAAATAGGTCATCAGACCTCTCACTCTCTCTTCCACTTGAAGCATGGGTGGTTATTTCTTCCCTGTTTCCTTTGCCACTGGAGAGTGATGACATTTTGCATGTAATGGACAGCATTTGATCTCACTCCTGTTGTAACATAAGATGCAGATGAGGTTAGCAAACTCAGGGATGCATGCTACTTGAACATTACAAATAGGGCATTAAAAACGTGATGCAACATAACAGCTAATATTCTGAAAACAATGAGTCTGCTAGTATACTGTCTGCCCTTGCTTACAGGGTACTACAGATTCACTACCAGTTTACAAGAACATGGCCATATGAAACAAAATAGACTAAAACAAAGACAAGTATTAAATAAAACTAAGACAGGTAGACTAAAACATTCAGTGAGCAATTCTCCAAGTCAAGTGAACTGTTTATCAGTGACAACCTTTCAGCTGCTACTGTGCATCCTTAAGTTATTCCATCTTCACAATGTGCCTCGGTATATACAAAAGACAAAAATAAGTTGACAGAATTAGAAATTGTTCAGTGAATACAGCTCTACAACTGTAACCCCTATCATATTCTAAGCTATAACTAGCCTAACAATGGCTTCGTGACTATCCATTATTAACATTACATAGCCAAAAGTTCAGTCTGTCAGAGAGAATGACACCTGGCCACAGCATTACCAATCACCTTTGGCTAGCAGAAGACAGTATTTATATTTCTTCATCTCTGATAAGGAGCTATTTAATGCCTTTGGAGACTACCACCCTCCCTCCCCAGCAGTCAGGAAAGTGAATGTAAGAGTCTGCGCACTTAAGTTTCCTTAGGATTTACTTTATTAATTTATTTATTTTTGTTCTTAATTATATTAAGAACAAACAAAAACAAAATATAAGCAAAAATAGGCAGAGTTCAGATCTTATTCTGAAGGGAATTCCTATAGCTTTATGCCACAAATATTTATGTAACTACATTTATAATGCTTCAGTATCACCTGAACTCCAAAAGTGATGTTTCAGAGGGACTGATTACGCTATGCCTTTTAAACCGAACTTTCTGTGAGTGGCTGCCAAACAACAGACAGATCCATTTGTGAATGGTATCTCAGTCACATACAAGAGATCAGTGAATGTCAGACTACGTTTTGCAGAGAAGCCATGGTTTATGCATCAGCATTTGAACTCCAGGCTGGACTACCAGATCGCAACTACTTAAAGCAGAAATCATCCAACACAGTGACTTTCTTCATAAGCTGCCAAAAGGTAAACACCAAAAGAATATTCTCCCCTCTTTTAATGTAAAACGATAAAAACAAATAAATTAATTTCAGGTTTGGATTCAGAATTCCTTTACTTTTCCCAGCCTTCAGAAAAAAAAAATATCTCAGTAGATCAAAATGTTTTTCCTAGGTTGGAATACCCCTAGACTTTCTTCCCTACAACTTACACACTCACTCAAAGCACTGGTGAGAGGAAGGAAAGGAGGCAGAGCTAATAGGGTAGGGCTGGTTGTGTGTGGGTTTTTGTTGTTGTTGTTTTTGTTTTGTTTTTGGAGGCAAATACAGATTAAGTTGGTAAATCTGATGTCATGATATGGAGAAAACCATACAATAAAAAGAAAACATAGCCTTCTAAAATAACAGTGGCACTTATTATTTCAAGAGGATTCCTAACTCTTCATATCAGCCTGTATTATACGACTCACCACGGAAGAGTCGATATTTTAACTAATGATGATTTTTTTTTTTTGTCATGTTGCAATAACAGTTAGCAAAGCAAAACAAACATTCAAATACATATACAAAAAAATCAACACTTACCTTTAAACCAACATATTTCAATTTCTCACTTCTCAAAATCACCTGAAGGGAATGTTTGCCAGTGGAAAATGTTTACTCAAAGGAAAAAGTTGGAGGTTTTTATGTTTTGTATTTGTTTATTTGCTTAAGAAAGGTATGACCAAGTAGAAATATATAAAGGTAAGTCTGCATTGCATATAAACTCCATTATACAGTTCACCACCATGAATTCACCAAGATCATATTACCTCCTGCATGAAACTCAAGAGCCTCATTGAAAGAACAGGGCAGTTGAGACAGGGCTCCTAGTTGAGCTAGGTGCTGGTTCAACAGGGGCTCAGGCAGATCTGTAACCACTTTAGTGCATGAGGGAAGATTCTGGTCTTCTTCCTTACATATCTAAAGTTGTACGAGGTGGAGCTGGGCTCATGCACCTACCTGTGTTTTCCATCAAGGTTTTTAATAGATGCTGTCCATCCCTTATTCTATTGAAAGCATTAAGAAGATCACTACTCCAGTCAGTTAGCTGCTGCTACTGAATAAATACACTATTACTATTAATATGTATAAGATATTTTTTCCAGCAGCAAAATAAGTATTTTATCATTTCCATCCACCGACTTTCAGCAATTAGCTGAGATTCTCAAATACAGTTATTAATCCTAAACATATAAAATTGCAGACCTTTGGCAACAAAATATGAAACAACAATTTATAAATGATCCCTCTTTTTTTTTTTTTTTTTTGTAAGGTGATTTTCTTCTTAGTGTTTCTTTAGTGTAGTCACTCAAAAACTGCTTAGAAAAACCTTAAAATCTTCTTTCTTGTTTTCTTTTTTCTCATTTTCTTCTGCTATCCTCTGTGCATTAGTTTGCATTGAGTACAGGGAAGAAAAAATGTAAAGGAAGAAAAATATTTTTAAAAACCTATAAATTTATTTTTATGTGACTAAATTTTGGATTTCATTTTTGTCAAAAAGGCAAAACAAAAAAGAGAAGTCACTTTTGTGATGTCCTCCTATCCTAGCCACATTAATTATCTTTGCAGATTACTAAGAATACAGTTAAATTAAGACCCCAAACACACTGTCGGACATCTCAGTATTTGACATTGATTCTGCTATCTGAACAGTTTAATTACATGATTTTTTATAATAACTGCAAGAATAAATTAAATATCTCTGGACTTACAAGTCTGATAAAAATAACATTTCCAAATAAGTAGAGAAGTTTTCTTCAATCAGCCTGGTAATACTTATTTCTACTATATTCATCTTATACGTGTACAACATATTTGATTTATATGGAAAAAACTTATTTATATGGAATTATCAAAGACTCCAATTTTTATATACCTCACAAGTACCAAAAAGGGTAGAAGGAGGACTTTCTATATTTTCACACACAGATCGGAGATGCAAAGTAGTAAATCTTTGTGAGTGGTGGCTCAGGGATTACAATCGCATCTCTTTAAAGCATGCATCCTAAACAATGAGAATTAATTAAGTACACGCATTTTAAACACACGGATTGAATGGAACAAAATGATTTAGAGGAGGGTTGTTAGAGTCAGGGTAGTATGGTTAGGTTGCAGTTGGACTTGATTATGCTAACATCTTTTCCAACCTGAGCAATTCTCTGATTCTATAATGGTAATTCGTGAAATATCAGCCATGCAGTTTGCCTTCAGAACTAATACTCTGAAAAACTACCAAAACACAGGAAAGAATGTTCTATGTTTAATTAAAACTAAAAAGAACATAGACTTTATAACTTTACATGGTAGAGATTATAACATAACACAAGATTGCATAGCACATACATGTGGTGATGCAATTTTCTCTCACACACCAGAGTGACATCTAAGTAACTTGTTCTACACTGAACTGGTATGTTAAGGAACAACATAATATTAACTGTGTTCTTCACATGCAATTCTCATTCAGAATCCTCTTCATATGAATTTATCTGAGTATGTAATGCCATGGTTTATTTTACACAACTACAATACGGTCTGGCAGACTATGCCTGTTGCCTTATTCTCTGGTAGACTATGCCTTATTCTTTTTTTAATATCTAGGGGACACAGTTCTATTTTCAAATTTGCAGATTCAGCCAAAGATCACACCTTTGCCTGCAGAAACCTTGCAGGTAACTCATTAAAGCCTAACTAGTCATATGTAACTCAGGGAAGATCTATTGCTATTTCTACTGCTGCTGTGCTGGTTGAAAAATCCATCATGACAGACAGATCTGAGAAGAAAGTGAGATAAAAATAATCATGCTGTTCATTCAGTTATTCCCACTACAGTTCAGAGAAGCTGAACTCTCCTCCCATAAAAACTAGAACCAAGATGTTTCAACAGTAGTTCATTTTATAAAACATGGTCTAAAATGAATATGAGTACTTTCCCAGTGACAGAGTCTTAATATTAACTGCTGATATCTCAGGATTTGCACATCCAATCACTCTCTGAAGTTACGTTTTTTCTATTCTTGTAGATAACAATTTCTTAGTTATCTAGATGTGATACAAAGAATGTCTGTGGTAACTCTTTTCCAAACATCTCAATCAGATATTTGGGAGAATTTCATTGTTACTTAGGGGTATTTCTCCCAGTGCTCATTAACAGGATTAACAAAACAAAGGTTGTTAAATGGGATGAAGAAAACTAGGGCATCAGATTTAGTAGGAGGAAAGACTGAGAACCAGCTGTTCACCAGGAAACCAAATATATGTTAACTAGACAGCTGGAGCTGTTCAAGCCACTCACTCAGGAAATCTTTCCACTTGCCTTGCCTGTCACAATAATGAGTATGAATATAATAGTCTAACTAAAATGTTTTATTTTTTTACTTCTGCCAGGTTACATGCAACCATGAGCGTTCCTATCAGTGTCTAGAACTTAAGTTGACAGATTTCCACAGTTTCTGTGTCCATACATCCTGGCATCTCAAGAACCAATACAAGTTGATCAGTTCCATCTAGTAATGAGAAAGCTGTAAATAAAATGAGGCAAAGTCATGTCACAGTAAAACACAGCATTGTAAGAGTTGAATAAAATACGTCTGGATAGAATCAGCAATCAATCACATAGACAAATTCTGCCTGGTTTCCACTTTAAGATTTGTAAGGGAGTGTGAAGCTTAGACATAGAAATAGTTGCAGACAGCCAGGGGTTCAGCTTCGGATGTCAAAGATTTCCAGGCAGCATCACTAATATCTAGGTTTCTAAGGCTGTAATTGAGAAAGTAAAATTTATTTAAAGCTGGTTGGTTTTTGTTTGTTTGTTTTAAATTAGGATGAAATCTTACTAAATTCTCTTCAACTTTTTATTTTCAAGCCACATTTTACTTCAAGTGAAGTAAGTCTTCACTTCAAGTGAACTTCAAGTCTTTGTTTCTGTCCTGCTAGCATATAAAAAAAGTGAGAAAAATAACATGCAAACACAGTTGTTTCTCCTGACTATGTCTACTAGTCAGGTGAGAAGTCTGGAGTATGTACACATACAAGTGGAACACTTTGGAACATGAGATCCATTCTTCTCATACATTATAATTAGCTGTCAGTTTCACCATGGACATTTTCCATGTGCACTTTGAGGTAGTCATTTCTTGTAAACTTCTTGTGGCAAAGCTGGCATTCTGCCATTGGTCGATTGGGATTATGAGTCAGCTTGTGTCGAATCAGCATTTTCTTCAGGCTGAAGGACAAATCACAAACCTAGGCCAGACAAGACAATACAAAGACAACAACAGAGATCTTAAAGCTTCAAGTATGTACAATGTTCCTAATTTTACATCACTGAAGACACAGCTATGCATAACTGCAAGACTTAATAAATGAGTTTGTCTTCAAAAGAATAACTGCGTCAGAGACCACTTATAAGATTATTACTTTGTCTTTCAGTGTTGTACCTTAACAACACATTGAGGTATTCCAGTAACGTTGCTTTTTGAAAATCTATTTTTCTCTCTGGACACAATAAAAATTACGACAAAAATCTCACAAGCATCTGTTAATTATAACCTCAAGGGAAATGCTTTCTATCTGATCAGATGAATGAGATCTGTGGGATCCTAAAAATCAGTTCAAATTGCTTAGTTATGAGGAGGCAGAAATGAGAAAGAAGGGGTTCTTGAGAGTGCAACAAAAGTTAAAAACAGTAATATAGGAAGCCCAACTGTTGTGGTGTTCTTTTGCCTGGCCAAGGAAAAAGATTATACCTGCAAATTAAACTGCAATTCCTTTACTCTATTACCTGCTGTTTCTTCCCTTCCTCCTCTGCACTCCATGCCTTCCAGTCCACTCTCTGCTATTTGAATAGACAGACGGATAAGGGACTCTGCTATGCTAAAAAAATCATTTCTTGCACAAATTTCTGTATTGCCGTCAAAATGAAAGGTTAACAATAAGTTCAGCTAGGAGAAGTTGGGAAAAAAAGAAAAGTTAAGAATCTGTAGGCAAGACATCAAGTTACTTGATATCATGCAGTTAACACTGTCACATTCAACTTCCATCCAGGTATATACTGTAGGCATGAATTTCCCAGAAAAAAAAATGTTTTTAGAATGTATGCTTCTGATTTGACAAATGAAACAGTCAGTGGTCATATCAGTAGATAAAAATGAACATATACAAGCTTGTAATCTTAGAATTCCACACAAAAACAAGTCCTGTGCAGAGGAAATTCAAGAGAATCCAGAAGAACCTCTCTGATGGAAAACAGAATTTTAAATTCATATTGGTATCAAACTAGTAATGAAAGTGCTGAATGACTCTTTTTAAAAGCAAGGTATACAAACAGAATTGACTATACAAGCAGATAATTGTGACCTGCAGAATACATATATCTTGGTATACTGATGGACAGCGGCTGAATATGAGCCAGCAGTGTGCCCAGGTGGCCAAGAAGGCCAATGGCATCCTGGTTTGTATCAGGAATGATGTGGTAAGCAGGACTAGGGAAGTAATCCTGCCCCTGTACTCGGCACTGGTGAGGCCCCGCCTTGAGTACTGTGTTCAGTTTTGGGCAACTCAGTACAGAAAGTTGCCCTGCCATTTGCTGTGTCCATGTGTGGAAGTGCTGGAGCAGGTCCAAAGAAGGGCAACAAGGCTGTGAAGGGCTTGGAGAATATGCCCTATAAGGAGTGACTAAAGGAACTGAGGCTGTTTAGTCTGGGGAAGAGGAGGCTGAAGGGAGACCTTATTATTCTCTTCCAATATCTGAAAGGTGCTTACAGTGAGAGTGGGGTTGGTATCTTCTCACTGGAGAAAGGTGACAGGACAAGAGGAAATGGCCTCAAGTTGCGCCAGGGGAGGTTCAGGTTGGATATCAGGAAAGCTTCTTTACAAGGGTTGTTAAACACTGGAATAGGCTCCCCGGGGAGGTGGTTGAGTCACCATCCATGGATGTGTTTAAAAGGAATTTGGATGTGGTGCTGAGGGACATGATTTAGCAGAGGGTTGTTAGAGTTAGGGTAGTATGGTTAGGTTGCGGTTGGACTTGATGATCTTTAAGGTCTTTTCCAACCTGAGCAATTCTATGATTCTATGAATGCCAGTGAAGGCAAAACTATACAATGACCATAAAACAGGCAACAGCCTGAGGCAAGTTTTTTACCGAAAATATTTTTCCCCAGACAAGAACATTGTATGTGCTATTGCAATGGAACACTTCTGAATTTATGACATGATGTAACAGAGAGAACTATTATACAGCAACTGTAACTCTCCAACTTTTTTCCCTAAACATATAATTACCTCTTTCAGCCCCAAGCAACAGTCACCCTTTGTTAAGTGATGATGAATGTTACTTACAGCATTCACTGGCTGGGTCTTAATACTGCTTTTGTCAAGTACCATTTTCTATTTCTCTTCCACAGAAAAACACAAAGTGAACTCATGTACCTAATCACTACCATCACACTTGCTCTCATGTTTCAACGTGTTAGAAGTGCCATGTCTTTGTAAACACACATTTCCTGGAAGCTAGGAAGCCAATCATGGATATACACACATAAGTTGCACATATTCTGTGCATCTTATGTACACCTCACAATTTCAAAAATAAAATCAATGAGAATACAGTAACAGAGTTCAAGATGCCAAATTCAGCTTCCACTAAGGTAACTTCCAAAAAGTTCACCAATGACTGCATATTATATTTATAAAAAGAGAAGACAGAGAGTTTGCAGAAACACTCCAATGTAGAAAGAGAATCTGTAGTATCCACTATGAATAGGATGAAAACGTCAGAACATAAAACCACAGAACAAAAAGAACCAGCCTAAGAGCCATTCAGACCAGTATTAGCCTTCCTCCAAAAGTTTTCAAAATCAAAAAAGGCTAAAAAATAAGGCAAACATAACATAAATCTCTTTGTGATTTCCTCAGAAGTTATTAGTATTAAGAATAAACTATTCATGTAAATATTATTAAAGACAAATCTCTTGATTTTTAAGAAGAACTGCTTATAACACAGTCTCATGGTATATTTTTTCATTTATAATGCTCACTTAACAACTGGATCTAGAACCATATGTCCTGCCATTGCTTCAAGGCTTTATGATATTTTACTACCTGACTTCTTCAAAAAGAAAACAGGGAATGCAGGATCATTACCTAAAGTTATGTCATATTTTTTGCTGTGCTCAAACATACAAATATCTTATTTCAGGAGTTTGCTTTATAGTTCAATTTTACAAGCAAGGCTGACATTTTACAGACTTACAACCATCTTGCTTATTTGCATTGGTATTCTAATCATTCCCTCTAAAATGATAAAAGTTTTGATTGAATAGGGAGGATGGAGACAACTGACGTTTAAAAATAAGTGCAGGGTCAACTGAAGGTGGAGCGGTGGGAAATACTGCACTGGAAATAAACTAGGATAAGTAGCACTTGACCTTTCAGCCCTGAAAGAATAATATCTTGTCTCTGAGGAAGATGAAGTTCAACTGGCCTTCCAGTTAAAAACAGGCAAGTGTTCAGAGGACAGAAATCCAATATACTAGGATGTACATGTTTTGTGTTTCTGTATTTCAGTTTTCATTTTCCCTTGTGATGTATATTAGAAGTTTAAAATGGGAATATTCTATTTCCACTATTATCAGTGGAAAGTGAAGTCTTTGATTCATTAAAAGTAAGCTCTAAAATTGCTTTTGATGACTGTTATACACAGAAATGACCATGTAAAGAAAGTGCAACATCATCAAATGGGCTATATGGATTACTTTTAGATGTAGCACAAGCCTGTATTACACGAAGCAGGAGAGCACCGTAAACAGTTGGGCAACTGAATATTGTATGAATGAGCAGTAGTAGCAACTGCTGTGCATGTTAAAACCCTGAAAACTCAGCAATCTCTGTAGTGTGTTGTTGGCCAAACATGAATGTTGAAGAATGATTTTAGTGAAACATGACAGCAATTTAAAGCATTAAAAAAATCTGCAATAAGTGAAGGTACATAAGAATTCTTGGGAAAGGATGAGGGCTAGGTACAGATCACAGCTGTTTCAAGAAATGCTATGATTTGGGAAAACAAAATGCTATCTGGTTAATGAGGAAGACTGAAGAATTATCTGAAGCAGGAAAGTACTTTTCCATCCAGTTCCTATAACAAATTAAAGAAAAAAAAAAAAAAAAGGAAAAAAATAAAGCAACCCTCCCTGTATTGGTCTCAAAAAGCATACAGTGTATCCAAGACCAGTAGGTCTTGGAGCCAAAGCGTGGGAAAGATTGCTCTTACCCTGCAAGCCAGCCAACAGTTGCTAAACAGTACAGCAGTCAGAGAAATGAAAATGTTACTGACAATGATCTCAAACTAGAGAAATTCTCAAGGATTTCTCAAATCCTCAAATCTATAGCCTGGATAAAATTATCCCAAAAGAATACAGCAAATCTCCTGACTCATAGACATTATTAAAATTGCTACTATTGAGTGTGAAATCTTTCATTAAGTGAATTTTAGTCTTAATGAAATGTTAGACGCTGCCATTAAAAGCCAGATCAATTAGTAGAACCTTCTAACTTTCATGCAAAGTGGTTATTCTAACCTCGCATCCAATTTTAGAAATTTCTGAACAATTTCACAACTCTTCTGACTGAACCACCTAGGGTACAGCTGAAAACAGGTAGTTTGCTTGAGGCTAATTCAACACTAGAATCACAAAATAAGGAACCTGCACTCATTTTATTCCCTGGGCTGATGCCCTCACTAAATCCTCAAACAACAATTTTAAATCCAGTATTTGATAATTCTCTATATCATTCCTTGCCAATTGTTTCTGCATATTCAACCTTCCCATACACCCTGGAAGTGATGAGATGCATCATATACAGGATGGGGCATGCTGTAATTGACAGCAATCTATGAACTGTAATACAATATTCTGCATTTCAGAACCACAAACATACACAGCATCTGTGATTTCTTCATTGTTTAAAGAAAACACATAGTTATTGAAAATAACACACCACATTTCATTAAACAAAAATAAGAAATTCTGAATTCATACTTGTGTTACTGAACATCAGAAGCATCCGGACTCCGTGTAATGCCTTTAATAACTTTTTCTGTATAAGCTGCTCTCTCCAACTATTAATCCATCAAACAATCAAAGGGAGACCCAACTAGCATGAATTTGTAACTTGCAACACCCAAATTGCATTAAGAACAGTGAAAACAGCACTTATGGGAGTCAAAACCATAAAAAAAAGTGTGTGCAGTGCTCTTGGCAACTGCAGTGGATACATAAAATTCACCAGAATGGTCTTTCATGAGCTAGGCAATTGAAGACTCTATTAGGTGTAACTTTATGCCGCAGCCAATGGATGCAAGGCCATATTCTCGCTGAAGATAAGCCTTGCTCCTGCACTGAAGTCAAGAAGACAAAGGGATAGATCAACTCACATCACACTGAAACGGCTTCTCTCCGGTGTGGGTTCTCATGTGCTCATCGAGGCCTCGTTTTTGACTGAAAGCCTTGTTACACTCAGAACATTGGTATGGCTTTTCCTGTATGAAATGACAACAGTGAGTGAAAGTGAGTCAACACAGAGCCCAAGTCATTAAAGGAGTGGAATTCCTTGCTGGATGGTGCAAGTTTTATATTCTCTCTAAGGGATTACAGTCAGTGAAAACAACAGAAAACGACTTTCAGATGATTAAGTGAAAGCTGGGAAAGCTGTGGCCTGACAGTTTCCACTTCAACACCCACTTATGAATTAATTATCTGTTTCAGTCTTTCAAACCCAGCCATTTTGGAAGTCTGTTTTTTGTAATACGAAAGGTACAAAAACATAAAATTTCAATGTGTTTTCCTTCATCCACCACAAAAGCTTAAAGCATAAAGACTAGTAAGATGTCTATAAAACCTCACATTCTTTACCAGGTTTCCAAGCAAGGGAAGAAATGAGGGTAAGAACTGGGGGGTACAAGAAAAGCTTGCAGTAGAGAAAAAGCTTATTTTGAAAAAAGTGATGACAGAAGGTTAATCACATATTCATTGCAGAATCTCAGAAGAAGTACAGATGGCAATCTAGCCATCTGTATTTTTATTAGAACTATTGGTTAGCAGCTACTGTAACACACAATGTTATAAGAGCAGCAAGTTCACTGACATCAAATACTTAAATATTAGAGGTATGTATGGAAAACCACTTATATAGAAATTACCTTCTTCAAAGTTCTTCCTTAATATATAAACCTATATATAGGTAATTCCTCCTTTATTCCACTAAATTTATGAAAGAACTGCATGGAAAACATCTAAATAAAGTAATTAAATATGAACATAAGCATTATGGCACTACAAATTGCTCCACTGATGATTCTGAAGCTCTAGAGGCACTGCTATTTTCAGTCAGTCGTCCTTCTTCCATTTTCATTCTACTTCCTTTTTCCTGTGTTCCCTAATTACATATTGCTTGAATTCAAAAGACAGACAGATGCTAATATAACCACTAAGGATTTTTTACTAGGTAAAATTGAAAATAAAAACTGACAATCAATAGGCAATAAAAATGTTAACAAATAATAGTAATTAATTATATATGGTCTTTTGGGAGATACTGTGAGATCCATTGCTAAGGGAGGAAGAACAATTCACGTAAGGTTTTGAAGCTAAAAATTGTTATTGACTTCCTATTCTGAGTATGTAGGGGAAAATACATCTCTATATATTGCTTAATCCTGCCAGGTCCTCAGCATAAACTGCATAAATTAAACAAACTGAATATCAATCAGTACTGCTCTGGGTAAATCCCAAGCTTTTTTCTTTAGGGCAGCTCTTTGCAGTATCCAGAGATCTCAGCTCTTCTGTTGTAAGCCATGAGAGTGCCCATGAGTTCTAGAGTTCTAGGAAACTCCCATGAAGTTTCCTAGAAAAGATTCTGTCAAAGAAATGTCTCAGCTTGCAGTGACATGAAGCTCTATCATCAAGGAAAAGTAGTTCTTTTGCAATATCAATTTTACATTTGAGTATATTATGAAATTTTAGAAAGTACATTCTAGTTTGATGCAAGACAAAACTGTCTGCTGACACAGCCTGACTATATGGTGTCCAGCTGCACATCATTACATAGCCCTAATAGAAGAAATAAAGTTTCCTTTGTAAGATTCTTCTTACATGTTTATCTTCTTTGTGTTTTTTTCAACATTAACTTAATTTTGCAATTTCCATAACACTTCAGTATAGAGTAAAACATAAATTACTTTTAAAATACCACTACTGATCTTATATAACCATCTACACTAAAAAATTTGTAATGAAAAAATTTTTCTGGACTGCCCGAAGACTAAAGATTTTTTTAAGGCAATATATGGATAAGCCATATGAAAAAGCAGATTACTGCAACACCTTTAATTGGTCCTGCATTGTGGTTAACATAAACCACATTTTCTGTGAGTTCTCAAAAAACAACCTTTCTTTATGTGGGTTGTTCTGCAGAAAGGAAAATGTGAAGTATATGATGTGTATATCTAAAACACCTCTGAAAAAAATCAATTATTGCAAACAGTATCAGGTACACTTGCTTCCTTTTTATCATCTTGTTCTACAGGAAACTGAAGGGTTAACTTGATTACTATTACCTTCATCATTTCAGAGTCAAATGGGCTTCTGAAGTGCCTAGGTTCTGTTTTAGTGAGAAAGCCAATATGAACACCAGGAATTTAGTCACAAGCCTGGGCAGGAATATTGCCCCTGAGGTTATACACATTTATTTGTATGATCTGTACAATTCCCTACTGCGGGAGGAAAATAAAAATAAAGGCATATCTATTCATTCTCTTGGCATTTACATTCACATACGCAGTGCATGAAATGTATCCAAAGCTGCCTTTGATCTTATTTTAGATCCCTTACATCTGTATATTCCATTGACTTCAGCAGACACAGTTTTGATTCACATCAGCCTGCTCTCTCCATTAAGCTGCCCTTCATTCACATTTGTGTCCATTAAAAAAAACATATGATAAATTATAATAAAAAAGCTATGTTATCCAGTTATATAAACTGGATATATAAACATACACATGTATATGTATATATATATGTATGTAAATATGTATTTAAAAACACAGCAATAAGTCTGAAAGAATTGAAATGCCACCACAAAAGGATAACGTGGACAATGATGAGATTTGAATGAAGTCGGAAAAGGGAATAATCAGCTAACTGTCAACAAAACAGGAAGTCAGTGGAAGGTCATGTAAGTTTGACTTCAGAGAAGTTAGCAAGTGCTAGTAGTATAAATCTACCCTCAGTACTAAAGGCATCTGCCAGCCCACGGTTATGGTGGCAGCAAAGCCAAAGGACTGCATGTGTTTCCTTTTATTGATGATGCAAGTGAGGAAGGGAGCTGGGAGATTGGGAGAGACAGGATTTGGCTGATACTGGAGTGATTTAATGTTACTCTTTTAAGTATATCAGGTCTAAATAGAAATATATATGGGCATTTATAATGTTTCTGCCTCTAAACAAAGAAAGACAAGAAACGCTTTGGAGACCCTAAATGAGACTTGCCATTCTGGAAGGTGTTTCTCTATAAAAATGGTTCTAATGTAGAAGCACCCATACTCAAGAGACCGTATTCTTTGCTTTTTTTGAGTAATTTTCCACAGTGATTGTAGAGTTATACTACTCAAAGTGAGCTTGTTGACTACAGAAACATTACTCAATAATCCTTTTCAGAGCTTAGAATTTTAACTGACATACAGAGCATGCTTAACATACCACAGCTATCCAGAACTGCGCTCATTTTTTAAATGTCCTGAATTCAGCTGATTTACTTCCCATCAAAAAATTCACATATTGCTCTTTTTTTTTTTTTTGTAGATCATGTTCATACATCAAAGCATTCATGAGAGTTACTAGAATGTCAGGGTGAAATACACTGACCATCTTAAGTGTTACATGACAGTCAATGAACTGAATGTGAATTCTCTTTGTGCTGACAACTGAACACTCAGTGAAGCCAAGAGAAACAAGGAAAAACATATTACATCTTATATTACTTAACTAACAGTAAAATATTTTTTTTCCTCTGGAAACATACAAAATTCACATCTCTCTGACAGACAAGTTTAGAGGAAAACATGACATATTTAGGGAAAATGAACAATAAGGTTGCTACCCATGGTTGTAGTACACACACAAAGCTTCTTGGTAAAGCCAGAAGAATTTTGAAAAGATCTCAATCCAAGTTCCTTAGTAAACAGCGGATATTGAACTTCTAGGGGTGTGATTTACTCTTACTAAAGGAAACACAAGAGTTAAAATATAAAGTGTTGTTGAAAAAATTAGCAAGAATGGAAAAATGTGGACTAGAACAAACAAACATGATCACTCAGAAAACATTAAAGTATATCAGCCAGGCTTGCAGCTACCAATAACTGAATTCAGTTATTGGTAATCAACTAATTCAGCTAGAATCTCTGGAAATTCAGAAGCTAAGTCACTCTGAACAACATCGGAAAAGCAGAGGTGTAACCTGCTGTAGAATTTAGGACAGAGACAGACACTGACTTCTGGAAGTTTTATCTAAAGGTCATCTTAAGCATTCAGGGAAGTTTAAGACATAAATGTTTTATATTTCACATGTGCCATTCTTTGTATGCTTTAAATCTTTTGCTAACACCAGTAACAGCCTATTTTATTCATTACTGATTATTAATGTTGATGTGTCCCTCAAACTACACTCAGAAGCTCTATGGAGAATTGGGGTGACATCTACTAAAAATGGTGACCAGAACAGGTACCATTTTGGTCAACAGTCCCATCTGAAATGGAGCTGAAGACACAGAACTACAAGAGCCTGGAAAGAGTCCAACCTAAGGTAGCCTGCACAGTGTTGATGACACATACCTGTAAGCAACTAAAACTGCAAGGTGAGCTGTGGGCAACAGCAAATGTCTGCCAAAACTAAAACAGAACAGCAAGGAATAAGAAGACACAGAGAACCTGAGGGATCCTTCTGCTTGGTCTAGAAACCCCTCAACAGATAGTGTCAGATCATGCTGAGAGAGACAGGCCAAGTGGGTAGCTCTTTATAAGAAGACCTGTTAGACAGCAGCTGTGTTAACAGACAGTTAAGCCTCAGCAAATTCCAGTGGCAATATACAGTTTTTTCTATATAGAGAAAGAGCGATAGGTAGTTTCACTATCAATGAAGTGGTGACATGTAATGTAACACTCAATTCTTTTAAAAAGATCAGCTTTCATCTTCATTGAAGGGTAGGAAATTGAGAAATAGTGCAGTATGAAAGACAGTAATGTGTCTACTGAAACAAGGGTGGCTTATGTAGTTACACTTCAGCCCTTACAACAAACCATTAAGCTGATTAATGTCAGGAAAAAACCATCAGTGACACTTTCTTCTAGGTCATCACCACTAGCAACACGTCCCCTGTTGAGAAGAGAGGCTAAGTCACTTCAGATCACAGATGGTGCAAGTTAATGGAGTCCAGTTTTGTATGTAAGTGTGAAAAATGTGAAAGAACTAACAAGATGCTCTCTCAGTAATTGGAGGGGGTTTGGAAGTCATAGCAAGCAGATCTCCCACAGACAAAGGCCCACTTAAACTATTAGACTTGCATTAAATTACTGAAGAAATGTTGACACAGGAAGACAAAGGCTGATGAGAATTTATAACTCTCCAGAAGTAGTAGGGCTTTGAATCTTATAATGATTAAAGCTCAATAAACAAGAGAAAGTTGGACAGTTAATAAATCACTTTAGAAATACACACTTCCTCCACTGAGAAGTAAAATTCTTCTAAAAATATTTCCAATGGCTACAGCAGGCACAGTAATCTTCTTGTTGAAATGATAGTGAAATGCTCCTGGCAAATTTAAACAAAAATTTTTGTTAGGAAAGTTCTCTATTACTTCAGTTTTGGGGTTTTTGAAAAAAATTCTGCAATCTTCTAAAGACAGCTGAAGTGAACATAAAAGCATGCATCTTCATTTAAATGCCTGTCAGAAGTAAAAAGCTGTATTTCTTCAAAAACTGTACTATTTGCACTTAGTTGGACTTTACTATACCATTAACATCTTTCTTTTCACAGGAGTTCTGCCTATTTGCTATCTACAATTAATTGTGAAGTTTTACTTTTTTTTTTTTTTCTTCCCAGCTTTTTTTTAAACCACTGAAGCCATTTCTGCCCTAAGATTTAGAGAAAGAGGGGATTCTTTGACCAGCCATGATGAGAAACAAACAGATGCTGATCTGCTCTTGGAAGAATAACAATATCAACACCAAAGATATGTTCTCCCTCTACCAGGGAAAAAGGTCATTAGTCAACATTACTTTTTTTTTTTCTTTTTTTTTTTTTCTTTTGGAAAGTGTGAAATTATAGTTGCATTGGGATTCAATCTTCCTATATTCTCTATACAAACAGAGATGTTGTAGGCAAAGAAAAACACAGCACTGGCGAAGCCATCATCATCAGGCACAGATGTTTGGAACTCATTCATGTGACACCAGTGGGGAAATATAGAGAAAATATAATAATTCAAAAAATTCAAAATTCAATCAACAGTTCATATATTATTTCATTAGACAGTCTTGCTCATAGAAGACTATATTTAGTGCCCAAAGCTTTTTTTCTTTTTTTCTTCCCTTTTGTGGGGGTAGAGAACAATGACAACACACACAATAACATGGTATGTTATTTCTAGATCACCTTTTTAGGGGGGGGAGCAGCATCCATCCCGCTGTACGTGAATATCAGGTTCACTATCACATGAGGAATCTGAACATCTATAAGTCTATGGGTCCTGATAAGATGCACTTCAGAGTCCTGAGGGAACTTGGCTGACAGAGTCACCGAGGCACTCTTGATGATATTTGAAAAGTCATGGCAGTCAGGTGAAGTCCCATTTTTAAGAAGAGTAGAAGGACAACCCAGTAAGTGATTAACTTCTAAGTATATCTTTACACTGAATCCACTCGTATGATTGCAGCCTATACAGATATATTCATTCAAGCTTCAGTAAGAGTAATTCTCTCAACCATCACTGAAAAATTAATTGTGGAACTGTGGAATTCAAGAGTTGACTTTAAAATCATAGAAATATATGGAATTACTGAGCCAGGAATTGAATTTTATGATCAACCCTTGCAGGTTCCTTTCAGCTTGGGATATACTATGATTCTCTGTATCCAGAAATACACAACATAAATTGCTATCTACAGTCCAGTTCCATTTAATGTCTGTGTATGTGTGAAAAAGCTGGTCCATGTATTTCACGTGTGGAAAAGTTAGTGGCAAAATTACAAAAAAAAAATGCTTACCACCTGATTTGTTCATTTCTTACATCCCTGAACTTTTTAAAAACACAGTTCAACATTTATACATTTTTTTGAATAGTAGGAACCTATGCATAAAGGAAATTTATCTAAGAATACACTGTAATTTCTCTATTTTTCAACTATTAACTGGGAAACGTATGAGGAGGATTAAAGGCAACAGCCTTTCAACCATCAGAAATCAGATTTTTAAGCAAACTACAGAAGTCAGATCTATCGGTTACATATTACAAGTATAAATGTGAAATATTCTAGCCAAACAATGAAAAAGCATTTGGGAATGACTTCTATACTACCTGTATACATCACTGTCATGTATTTAACTGAAACAATGTAATAAGTTTATATTTTCAGAAGTACTGAAAATATCAATTTGACACAACAGTAATTCTGGAAAACTATCAACTATTAAATTTCCAAACATTAACAATTGCACTGCAGTATTTTCTCCCTGTTTTAGTTTAGGCAACATAATATTGTGCCTAGTACTGAATAGAGCCTTAGGGAAAAGCTAAACTTTACAGCAAAGGGTAGATGCATATTTCCTCAATACAGGATATAGTTTATAAATTTACTTCATTAAGAAAGTCACTGAGTTCCTCATTTATGTTTTCTTAGGCTGTTATACTTCTTAAGAAGAAAATCAAACAAATCAGGCACATCTGCTTTTAAAGAAGCAAATCAGCACTCCAGTGAAATTTTAATATTAGATGCTTAGTATTTTCTTCTCCTTATATCGTCAGTAGGAATTTTGGCTTACCCTCCCTGCTTATTCTAGAGTTCGAGCTGACACCTGTGGCCACCCAGGTTGTACCAAGTTTAGCAGCTGTCAGACCTTAACTTTCTAAAATGATTTTTCCAGCAGCCTTCCCTGATTCACAGGATCAGGCTTGGCATTTTATCCCACTGGTAAAACATATCTAAATTTAAATTGTTAAATGTCATGTTATTACATTTAAGCTACTTCATAATTTTTTCTGGCCAAAAGACTTTTTTTTTTTTTTCAGAATATCTAGAAGAAAAGCTCTTGAGGAAAGGTGCTACAATTAAGCTTATTCCATGTTGCTAGGTATAGCTGATAAAAAAAATACTTCAGGATTTACACAACTTGCTGTTTTTTCTTGAAATAATTATTTTTAAGAAGGCATGCAAGAATATACTTCAAAATAAAATTAATGCACAGGAAAGAATAAAAAATGGAATAGCCATTATCTTTAAAATCCTTTGTCTTCAAAAGCCAACACATAAAACATCTCTAGAAAGATATTTCAAGTATGACTTCCTGGCTTTTCTTGTTCTTAGAACTGATAGAAATAAACATTGGCAGACACATTACATTTCTTATTACCTAATCTTTAATTTAGTCTTTATTTAAATGGCTTAGGATCCCAGAATGAATCATAGAGAATTAATATCACACTGAGAAGATTCTGCACCGTTATTTCTGCACGGGTATAATCTTTCTTCACTGGGAAAGCTCTTACACAGCATCTACTTTAGTCTTTACATTCAGATCAGGTGTTTGCTTTTAAGGCATACACCCCAAATGTTGCCTTTTACTGTCCTTTGGTGTTCACATGTGAAATGTTTTGGATTGCATGACTCCTATTCCTTTCAGAAAATAATTAAACCAGAAGATGCATACCAGGGGGTATTGCTGCACCGAAGGACTAGACTACACAAAATCCTCAGCAAAATCCTTGAAGCGCATACAATATGAACATGAGGTCCTCAGGCTCAATTGTTTCACCTTACATAACTGCTACTGCACAATACTACTTGCTACCACAGATGCAGCCTCTGAGTTCCAGAATGAAGAACACCTCCACAAACACTCCAAGCACCTGAGAGAAGCTACAATGCGATTGAGTGTACTTGCTTCTAAAGGGACTTGCATGAGTAGCTCAGAATTTTCACTTCAGTCTATGTTTGGTTAAAGATCTGAGATGCTCAAAACTAGCAACTGGCTTATAATTATTAAATACAAATTTGTAAAGATATCAGCCTTGTAAAGGAAACAATCTTTCTAAGTCTTGATCACATCTACAAAACTAGAGTGAAGTGATAATGGGCAAGAATGCTGGAGAATTACCATCTCTCCTATAGCAGTGAACGTACACCTGATTCAGAAAAATGAAATTTGGGAATAAATTAATATAAAATGCAATTTATACATATATTAGCTTCTCCGTGAAGCTTCATAGAAAAAGTAACATATAAAAAACATGACAGCAAAAAGAAGCATAACATGATTCTTTAGGATTCATTTTGTGGTTTTGCCTGCATATTTTTAATCATCTAGTGAAGATTTCCAGTCATCTGCTTAGAACACTTACATATAGGAAAAAAAGAAAAGAAAATTGAAATATAAACTGCACATAGATGATCACCATAGCCTAAGTATATGGAAACACTCAAATCACATTTGGCATGAACTAAGCTGTACAGAATATCTCATTCTTTCCTTCTGTAAGGATACTGTAACAGCACATTTTTCAATACATTTAAAATCAGATTTTATTACCCTCTTAGTGCAATAAAATTTCTGTTTTTCTGATTATAACATCTACACACATTAGGAAAAAATCTCCACTCTGTAAAAGTTGTTTTCTAACTCTTCCCTTTCCTATTACCTAAATAATAAGCAGTGGTCGAATTGTTCTTCCATCATTGTTAAGTAGTTTAAATTATTTTCTTTTCCCTCCTATTCTCACATCAATGTAAGTTCTCAGTTTGCCTTTCAGTTCTATTTAATGGAAGCATTTTGGAGCCAGATGGTAAATTTCAAGGATTTTAATTTTTAATTTTTTCTGCAAAACGTGACAACATATGGGAATACGTGTAAGCAATAAATTATGTAAAAAGAGATAGTAGCAAGTAACTAAAAGCCAACAATAAAAGAGCAAATTCCCTACTAATGTGTATAATTATGCATCAAAGTATAGCTAAGGGCAAGAAACATCCTACAAAAGTACACTCAGCTGAAGAGCAACTCTATTCAGTGCTCCATTCAGCTCAATTTGAAATAACTTCTGAAATACTTTGATGCATATACAACGATCAGAAAAATATAGAATTATCAAGAAAAAGCACAACTTTCCTCCACTGAAACACTTCATTTGCTAAGACAGTAGGATTTGCGGCTCTGTTAAAAGTAAACACTCCTCAGTTTATTTAAAATTTTGAAGCAATGAAGATAATGTTTGTAAAGCTCTCTAGCTTCACTCAGAAGCATGCATTTTGAAGAAAGAAAGTATCATCTGTTGCAAAATATTACTTTCAACAGAGATGCACCATTAGAAGCTTTAAATGCCCATTCTTACTCTTTTTTTCTTTTCCTCTATTTTTCTGTACAGGATGGTGGTGGTTTTGAGGTGGTTTGTTTTTTTTGTTTATTGGTTTGGGGTTGGTTTTGTTGGAGTGTTGGTTTTTCCGTTTTTACTCAAACTATTTAAGAAATTAGGAAAAAAATAAGCATTTATTATGACATAGAAGGTTTTATTTACTGCTCCTCCCATTCACAGTACCATATGTGGTAATGAAATTTCTCCTTAGGAAGAAATAATAATATGAGACAGTAATAATAGAGAAGGTTTCACTGCAATTCTTAAAGTGATTCAACAGTTGAAAAGAGGGAGAAACAATAAACAACATGGAACTAGTCTGTTCTCAATGAAACACCAGGAACCTATACCATTAGCCACAACTTTACGTAAGTCCTCCAGTTAATGCCCTGAAGACCTGGGTAAAATGCAAGAAAATAAAATATGCAGCATTGATACTATCTTCATGTACTCAAAAAGCTATTCTGAGGGCAGATTTGCATATGGGAACCACAAAATTCACTTCCACTCCCCTCCCCTCATATCCTAACAGATAACGAAGTTGATTGGTTTGGCCTCCAGGCAGCCTTGATTTCCATAAGCAGCAACAGCTCCCAAGGAATTACCAGTAAAAGCTAGATTTTTTTTTACTTTTTTTTTTTCTTATAGCTGAAGGGACAGCTAGAGGCAGTTAACACAGAGACTGTTAGACACGCTTAACATTGCCTGAGATCACCCTTTGCTATGGGAATTCACATCTGGCTGTTTTAGGACAGCTCTGCATCTCTTTGCTAAAAAGGAAAGGAAGGCTGAGTATTGCTGCAGTTTCACCTCACCTCTGAGCAACCTGATCTAGCTGTAGATGTGCCTGCTTGCTGCAAGGGAATTGGATCAGATTATCTTTAATGGTCCCTTCCAAGTCAAATGATTCTATGAATCTTTCCAGCTTAATGTTTGTCATCCATTAATAAACTACAGCCTCTACAAAACTCACAGTGACTGGTTTTTATGGAAACTATAAGAATCAAAGTACTGGATGGTGAAGCCTTTCTAGTATTGCTTTCTAAGGTAACAATCACAAATATTAGTTTATAAATAGCCACAGATTACAAGAAGAAAATCAAACTGTTATTATTTTAATAGAAGACAGTGAACACAGGAAAAACAGAAGGCCACTAAGGGAGTCAGAATTTAACAGTTAATGATTTAAATCTTTGCTTCTCATTTGGGTAAGCATGAAATACCTTGGTCAGTATAGCCTTACTTCTGTGTAAACAGGAGATATTTACTTTTCCCTACATGTGATTTATAAATAATTCTCAAATAACCACCAAAGCAAGTAAGCTACACTTACCCTTGTGTGGGTGCGAATATGCATCTTCAGTCCATCATTCTTGCTGAAAGCTTTGTCACAGTAAGGACACTGGTAAGGACGCTCACCTGAAAATAAGGAAAGCATCAGAATCCACAAGTATGGCCTCAGTACACGAAGGCCTTGCACCATGGTTATTTCACAAACCAAGGCACTGTTTTGTCTGACCTTGTTTTTGCAATTCAAACAAAAAGAAAGATAAGCATCTGCAAAATTATAAATTAAGGTCCACCTGGGCAAGATGCAGGACTGGTTCAAAATATTACTCTCCATTGCTTAGTTTTGTCATAACAAGATTCTGTTATGCAGAGAGAAACAAGCAAACAAATCAATAAAACATCAAAAAAAAAACCTATAGCCTTCAACCAAACCACATTCTGCAAGTGGTGACTTTCTGGGAGGTAGAATCTAATTTAAGTATGAAATACACTCTTTTTTAATGCTACACCTAAACTATCCCATAAACTACTTACTATTTTTCCGTGAAAGTTTCTGCAATTTTTCCTGCCGCAGTTTGTAACCAAAACAGAAGCAGAACGTTCTTTGCATTTCCCTTCCAGTTCTGTTATCTTAAAGGTATTTAGTTTAATGCTCCAGAGTCGATTAGCAATGATTTAGCTGATTTTCCCAAACCCAGTGTAATGTGGATACAAAGGTATTCAGAATCACGCAATTAAAAGATTCTAAGATAGTTCAATAGTATGTAAGAAATTTTAAGGCTCTGTAATTTCTCAAAGATCTTTTAATTTTGAATTCTTTAGCCTATATACTGGAATCTCACTCTATCACCTCCTCTTTCCTACAAGGATGTTTTTAAAGACACAGTTCAACATATCAAGATACAATAACTTGTTCTAGTAACACATTTGAATCTGCTCTACACAATCATAATGAAGATGCAACAAACCTTTATGTGAAAATACAGGTGAAGTAAAGCTTGTTCTACCAAGCCAATGCAAAGAGTTCTGCTCTAGAAAGAACTTTTGCATATATAAAGAAAATTAACATAGTTCAAATGTCTGATGAACACTTATTAACACTCAATCACAATTAAAAAACCTCAGACATCTTTCATTGATTATCCAATGAAAAGAGTTTAAGAGAATGGCAGTAAGAGAGATTAGCATTTAAAGTTCCACATGTCCCTTCTAACACTGATATTAATCTTTCCTTGAGAAGTGAAGCCTCATCCCTTTTCTCATCTTTTCCCCACATTAGATGTTCCTCCTTGGTTATTCAGAGCGAAAATAAAGGATGTACTCTCTCCTCTGAACAAATGTAAAAGGATCATAAGAATTATATAATGGAGATACCTTACAGAAACAGCTCTTCAGAAGGCCCAGTTGTGAACATAGTAAAGCGGATCAATAGTCAACAGTGTACTTAAAATCTCCATATAGCCACAGGGTATCCAGAGATTTGAGGACAGCTGAGATTAGACAATTATTTAAGTAAGGGGATACAAAATCTTTTGTAAAATATTCTGTAATTTTCTCTTTTCTTGCTGTTCAGACAACTCTCAATGAGAGCAGCAAACCTCTGTAGTGAGATAACTGTGAAATAGAAATATTTTTTCTCTTTGTCAGTAAGCAGTTACGTGAATTTGCATTTTCTTAAAAATAATTGCTGTCTCATAGTTGTGTTTTCATTGAGTAGTTTGAAATACGACTCTCTCTCATGACCCTTGATGTCTTTAATCCATGCCTCTGTCTTTCAAACTGTCCAACAGTTGTCAGTGTTCCAATATTTAATTCAGCAGACATTTTTATGGTTTAGGGCTTTTGGATGTAGAAGTTAAAGCTTTCAACGATTTGTAAGTAGATGAGTAGTCACAGGTAGGAGTTGCACCTCTCCTCCCTCACTCTGCCTATCCCCAAGTTACTTTTAATAGAAATCATTTTACATTCAAGAGATAGTTTTGAGATTGTCTGAAACTCAATAAACAGATAAACAGCATTCTCCAGAAACTAACCATGGAAATCATATCTGATTTTGTAAAGCCTTAAGAGCTTTCAGCAGATGCCAGTAGAGGGCACCAGCATGACTTCATATCAACTTTTTACACCTGGAAAAGATCAACTTCAAGCAGCTATTATGTACTGTAAGTTTTCAAAAACCTCTACTGTTCCAGAAATTGAGTATACCAAATAACAAAGACTATGAGCTCTGGCTTGGCATTTGGTAACACCCTATTTTTCTAAATTACACAAACAACTTCTCACACATTTGTGTCACTAATAATTGTTAGAAGAACAACTTAAATGATGATCCCAAATAAATTTACTGTTGCTTTTATTTTACTTCGTTTAAATTACTCTTTGTAGCCTGTAAGTTCAATGCCCTATATATATATATATATATATATGTGCATTTGTAATTACATAATCAACAGTTTCCTTTGTGTACGTACATCTTTTATATGTATAACTTATGTTCTATCTCATAGAGTTTTAGGATTTTACAAGATGAATGCTGGGTCACTTAAGATAAATCAGTGCATGCAACAGCCAAGTTTTCTTGAATGTCTCCAGGGTCAGGGCAGTACCATACCTCTGGGCAACCTGCTCCAGTGCCTCACTATCCTTACTGTAAAAAACTTCTTCCTTATATTCAGTCTAAATCTCCCGTTTTAGTTTGAAACCGTTCCCCTTGTCTTATCACAACAGGCCCTCCTAAAGAGTCTGTCCCATTCCTTCTTATAGCTCCCTTTTAGATACTGAAAGACCACTCACAGGTCTCCCCTGGACCTTCTCCTCTCCAGGCTGAAAAGCTCCAGCTGTCTCAGCCTGTCCTCATAGGAGTGGTGTTCCACCCCTTGAACCATTTTTGTGGCCCTCTCCTGGACATGAAGGTAAGTTTTCAAAAGCAGTGTTACCTCACCACGTGAGGGTTTGTTTGGGTTTTATTTTGTTTTAAATTTTGCTTATTAAATATATTGATAACATACAGAAAAAAAATCTTCAACATTTGAGTATACTACCATGAACTAATCTTGAAAGTTCACATTTGGAAAGTACGTGAAGAAGGTCCCCCTTCTATGCAGTTGTTCACAAGTCTGCCATTAAACAGCAACCGAGAATATGATCTGCATTTAATCAGGCTTTCTTTTATACTACAATATCAAAATCCACTAGGCATATTAAATACAGCTTGTTCAGTCAACATGCCCAGAAGTAATGTAAGCGTAACAATAACTAAGAACAACTTATATCAAAATAGCAAAGCATTCAAGTAAGATGGAAGTAATAAATGCTTTGACTACTGTCGAGTTACAGCCGGCTGTCACGTTCGCGCTACCCAAGAACAAACTGCTCAACACATTAAGGGCACTTCTGTACAAATAACCCCAAATAAATAATCCTTAGATAAATTGCAGTGGATTTAATATAATTCAAAGTCTAGACATTCTACTTCCAGATTTTGTATGAATAAAAACAAAGCTTTTAACATAATAAAAATAAATTTAACCCTAATACATGGATTATGAAAAACAATTCCACGACGGAAAACCATGTGGGATTTTGATTTGAAAAGATGCCATGACAGAATTGGTATCTTTTTTTTTATTATTTTTTTTCTCCCTGAAGTGTGTACATCCCTACCCTGTGATAATAATAATATCCACTGGACACCAATATGTCATAAAAATAGGATCTTTCATTCCAGTTCAACTTGAGACAGTTTTCTATGAGCTGTTTGCAATCAAAGGTGCTATGAGGCAATACTTTGAATGAGTTGAAAACTCAGATTTTCCAAACTCAGATAAGTCAGCAAGTAAAACAATTAAGAGACAAAACCAAACACTTATTTCAGAGGCCAAAGCAATACATTTAATAAAGAGTTGAAGACATAGTAGATCAAATGAGTCCAATATGCTGCTATTTCTAAACCGTAGTTTGCAACTTATTACAAAATCAGGTAGAAACCTGATTGAGAAAAAAAACAAAACAAAACAACAAAAAGATTTGAAACAATGATCTCAACTAAGATGGATCAAACTTTACAGGTGATGAACACATTCATATCAAATGAGACAGGGCTATTGTAATTTACAAACGTGTAATAGAGAAATAGTCCTAATCTGAAAACTATAATAAAAGCCTGAAGATACCAACAAAATGAGAGAATTAGGGGCATAAAAAAAAAAAAAAAAAAAGGACAACAGCATGCAAACATACACATTCAATGAACTATTACATTTTTTGGAAGCAATCTATCAAACCATGTATGATCATTCATTCTGTTTAATTTTGAGTCATGTTTACTGTCCCCATTCCCATGTAGGTAGGTCACTGCTATGAAATTCTCAATTGCATACATTATCCTTCATTGACAAATTTCTGTCTTTATGTCTTCATTGAAACTGCTGTACTCAGGGATAAGAACTATGGAATGAATGTATCACGTTGTTTGTTTTTTTTTTAATTTTAAAAACAACAAAAAAAACATTTTAATATTTTATACTGGCATTCAACACCACCAATCTTAGTCAACACTCACTAACATTAGAAAATGATTGCACTGAGCATCAGACCAAGTGCACTGTATGCAACTTAAAAGTCTGCTTTCTTTAGGAGGTTAACAGACAAATGGCAATGCAGTCTATTAGAATCTTTTGCAGAAACTTTACAATCTTCTAAACATTGCTCCTTTTCAGATGTGGAATAGCAAGGACTAAAAGAAGATTTATAAAAATAAAAATCTGCTTTTTTTTTTTTAAATGTCAATATTCCAGGCTAAAATATAACCCCAATTAAACACCTTACTTAAGGCTGAGGTAGGTGAGAGAGGGAAAAGGGAGAATCCACCATCACCCAACTTTCGTAGAAAAAAACAGTTCACCTGGGGAAGAATTTGGAGGCAAAGGGGCCATCTGGATCACACATGCAACACTTCATACCAGGTGATCAACAGGGCAGCCCAGAAAGAGAACTGCAAAAGGGCTTTTTTAGTCAGAGATAATCTGTGGTGATGACAGCATTCAACAGCAAGTAAGGATGGGCAAAAGGTTAACAGATACAACAAAATTATAATCTGTGACATATGCTTAAGAAAATTATCTGTACATACAGAGCACTTGACGACTTTGCATATCTATCCTTAGCTGCTGTTTCTCTGTATATGAAGTTTCCATCAAATAAAGAGGGAAGGTTGTGTCCTTAACCACAGAGAGGATCAGTTATTGCATTGTATACACAGAGAGATAAACCTAAAATGCACAGAACTTAATTTTTTTCAAATGACATTAATTTCATTAAGAACTAAGATTAAGCTAAATATGAACTCAAGAAACAAAGTGACTTTGAGAGAAAGTAGAAAAATGCCAGAAAAATTATTAGAGTGAAGATTAAATACTTACACTTTCAGAAAATATTCAGAAAATTAAATCACCTTTGTGCTGTCAAATGGCTTTTGAGAAGATAAACACTTCCTCAAAATAATAAATCTCCTCTTGTGTAGAGGTGGCTGTTTTCTAGATACAGAAAAGTATTTTTGAAAGTGTTGAATAGTCTTAAAAGTTATGGTCTTTTAATGCTTAAGCTCTCTTAAGGAATTTTTATAGTTCTAACCAAGGGCTGTAGGAATGGAAAATAACGGTGCAGTAACCAAGAAGCAGGGCCAACTGCAGCAGCTAGCTGCTATTTACAAGCCTCACCACTAATCTGGACTAGTCAATGCACACGGTGATCTGGCTAATACAAAATTCTGGCCTGCATGATTTTCAGCCATTAAACTTAACATTCAAAATAAGCACTAGAGAAGTACAAAAGTACCCACACAGGAGTAGCTTTCACATGCCAAGAACTAAATAACTTCATGATCTTAAAGATAAAATACTTGTGGACGTCAGCTGAGACAAGACCCAGAAACACCAAAACACCTGTAATTCTACACTCAGTCAGATAAAGAAAGGGACTGGATTCTTTGACTGGTCTGAAGAGAACAGTTCTGTGCAGGCTGCTATTATTGCTTGAGAGAAGCAGAAAAACAGTACTTGGGTATGGGGTGATTAGAGAAATTTCTTCACATTTGAGAAACATGCAAACTTTGCAGACTCTGTAAACAAAAGGTCAAACAAAAAATTGTTTTTCTTCTTTGATGATTAATAACACTAAGTCTATGTACTTCTGAATGCCTTCTAGCCAAGCTCCAGTACTTGTGTATTTTGTAGGCACGAGGGAGAATTAGAATTTCTTTTATGTGATTCAATCAAATACATTTTCCAGTCACTAGCAATGCCACATTTAATAAGGAATAAAGAAAAAAGCACACACAAATTTAATGCTCTCCTAAAATAAAACCAGATTGCTTTAACAAATTTGTTTTTTAGTACTCTTTCTTGTAAGTACTTTTTTTCTTTGAGGCACAGCGGCGATGTTTTCACTGTTGAGAAAGCTTGATACGAAGTTCCGGATTTACTCAGAGAATTCAGATTTGACTATAGGTCTAACTATGGCTAAATATTTGACCTATCTGGCTCATCATGTTTATTATATAATTGAGGTTTCAGCTGTTTGTAACTAAATAAATCATTAGGATTAGTAAAGAACTTTACCAAATATAAGGTTATTATCCTTGCTCCTAAATATACCTGTGTTACCTGCAGAGAGACAATGAGATATGAACTACCAATATTAATTACTTACACTCTTACCACTCTTAGTGGTATAAGGATTCTTAATCACAAACAAAAACCATATACCATTACTTTAAAGAATAAAGCAGTCTGATTATTTGCATCTGTCAGCAGATGTAAGCAATTTGGTTTCACTGTGAATGCAGCATTAACATCTATGACTTCAGGTCAACAAAATCTTTTCAAGTGTATCAGGTGGTATAATTCATTTGATCTAAAGATGTCACTACCATTCAGATAATCTTTCTTTTAGAAGAACATTTCTTCATTCATGAAGACAAGAAGAAGCTGACAGCTGCATGAAACTTAGCAGGTACTTTTAAAGATTTAACTGTTGTCTGGAGATAAATAGGACTATGATGTATAAACTGAAAGGCTTAGAAATGCAGAATCCTTACCTTTGAGGCCTTCTGCAAGCTTCTTGTTAAATTCAGTAGATAAAAGAGAGATCATCTATAAGTTACTGAATAGAAACAACCTATCTGCAGACATTTGCAAGCTGTTTGCTGACTAGATACAGATGCATTTTTTCAAATACTTGATTCAGATATGAGAGGAAGCTCCTTCAATCTCCTCTTCTATCTTTTTATGTTTTAATGTGAGAAATTATATATAACTTAATGGCATTTTACCTGACAGTTTGCTATAATGATGATCCTAGCTGTACATCTTTTCTTATGTATAAATAGTTGCCTGCTTAGCTATTAAAATTTTGGAGACATACTTTATGCAAGAACACACAGTAGACATAAAGTACTTGGACTCTATTTTCCTCAAATATTCCTCAAAAATTTTCAGAGGTGGATGAATTACTGTTAATAAGCAAAAATTTTGCTTTTAATTCCATAATTAACATTTGGTATGGTTACTCAGGAATTTTGACATGCAAAATTTGGACCTAGACTGTTATACAGTTGTACATTAAACGTGATTTGAAATATGCTCACATGTCTAGTTAATCAAATTGCAGAAGTGTGACAACAATGGTAAAGTTAGGACTATTGCATCACACTGTCAGTGCAGAGCAAGACATATCCCAAGGACAAATAAGCACCTAAAGTTATAAGTGACACTTATGATAAGATGTCTTAATGATCTTCTAAAATAGTTTTTATTATGGAGATGGAAATTTTAGAAAGTAAGCTTAGCTGTGTTGACACAAAGGACAGCGAAGTTGAAGGCCTACATGATTTTTGATGCTTTCATGTAAATTTGTGGTATCACCTTTAATTCATGTACATGGAAATTAATTTCCAAACAACCACCTCAACTCTTAAAAAACAAAGCTGCTTTTTTCAAATATCAGAGAATATTACATGGAAGAATGACACGTCAAGTAACTTTAAAATGGCATAGAATGAAAACATGAATCCTTTTAGAAAACATTTAGGACACGTGAAGTCATAATCTTACTCTCTTAACAGACTTTGAATAAATATTATGGAAAAAAACCCTAAACAAACAGAATAAGGCTACATAGCCTCCAGTTTTAACCTATGTTTTCATACTCATGCATTTTCTGAAATACATGTACGATCATCATTTATCCCCCACTAGTCCCCGCGTAACGGAATAGGAAAAATATATCATGGAAAGAACAGTTGCAGTTTAAATAGATTCAGTTATCTTTGATCAAAACTAAATGAACCTGCAAATATTAACTACTTTACCGCAACTTTCATTGTTCCACAACTTGATGTGCTACATCCCAAAGATGGAAGGAATTAGGATACAACTAATGAGGTAATGATCAGTACTGGTATCAGGCAGATTAAATGCATGTATACAAATAGCATACACACACACACAAATACATATATACACACACAGAGACACACACGTAAGACAGCAATTAACAGATTTTAATACCTATGTGAAAGGCAACTGCAAAACTGCAGAAACCACAGCCAGTAACTGAAAGCTGCTTGAAACTTTAAGCATGTAATTAACCTCCCAGCCCACAGCCTTCTAGCCCAAGGAGCAGTCCATTGAATTTTTTCTACAACTTATGAACAAGCCAAGGAATTTACATCACAGTCAGAGGATTCTTTTGCTGAATTAACCCCATCTCCCTCTGACCCTAAGAAGCCATAAACCAACAGGATACAGCAGAGGGAGAATGTGCTATAGTGTTTCAGCTGACCTACAGAGAGCTGTCTCTGTCATTCCAAGGCTGGAAACCCAGATGATGAATTACAGAGCAAAATGCTTGGTTCAGATGCAAACATCAACCACTTCCCTCTACACATGCACATGCAGACGTGTTCACTCACCCCAAACCATCTCAGTTTCTGCAAAAGGCCAAGTACTGTTAGGGCTCATTTACAGAGTCTTATTCTGAGATAAAAGAGGGAAGAAAAATGCTTATTGAAGAAGCACGCATCCATCTTCGAGTAACAGTATTTAAGAACGTGTGTTGTGTATTGAATAAAAGCTTGTCTTTTTGTACATAGATTATTAAGTACGACAAAAGTATAAGTCCAAAGCAGAATGAGCAGGATTTCAAAGAATCTTAGCTCGAACAGCTCTAATAAATAAATAAATAAATAAGACATGATACACAACCCTTTTTAAAAGACTTCAACCTAGTTTTACTTAGTAAACACAGAACAAAGCCTCTTATATAAAGTAGCTAATAAAGTCTAGCTGACCACATGTACAGCAAATGCGATAATACAAATATCTGCACTAGGACCTCAACACTAATCTCTAAGACATGAAGCTCTTTGCAGTCTTTACACTTACAATGTACTGCTCAGCTGTACTGAGAACTTATCCCCAGCTGAAGGCTTTTTCACAAAGACAAATAATCTCTTGCAAATGGAGAGTGGCTGACTGTTTCACTTCTAACTCAGAATGAAAAGTGATACTTTGAAGTCTGACTAGAAAAAGAAGCCCACAGTTTCGAATTGATTAATTTAAAACCAATAAATTTAACAGATACCAAGAGCATGAAGTACTCAACACAGTGACATTTCAAAACCAAATACTCCACTGAATGTAATAAGTTTGTGGCTCTTCTCTGGTGAAATGAAGACTTTTCAGAAAAAGCCTGACAAGTCATCAAAGATTTTCACAATACTGTGAACTTTATTACTAAAAGCCTTCAAATGAGTATTTTCTTCGTACTGTTTCCAGATAATATTAATCTCCTTTACCAACTACCCTGACTTTCTTTTGAAATGATGCAAGATATCCTTCAGAAAGCTGTGCTTCACTCAGATCCCCTGAATACAGCACAGTTTTTTCACACTAAAAAGCAATTTTCTTTGGTAATCACCAAAGCATATTGTCTGCATACATTATGATCTCAAACAAGTTAGCTGAAGTCTTCAGTCACAGGACAAGTCAAAACCTCCCCTCCTGAAGTGAAACACAAATCTACAGAGGCATTTTCTCACCAACTTTAGTATAAAGTGCTGCACTGTATAACTATTTTTTTAACCACTGGGAAGTCAAAACGTAGAGGCAATATCCTCCTGCTCCCTTTTTTCTACCTTTCATCATAATAACCATGAAACGATCAGGAGCTGTATGAGAATGACATCAAAATGTATATATGTGAAACATGTATCAGTTGGTACTTAGAGTGAAGGATGCAAAAAACAAATCCCTCTATCAAAAATCCCACTGGTATCACTGCAGGAACTGGACTGGAAGAGGAAAGGATCAGTTGCAGGTCATTATAAATGAATCCAGCAAGATATTTAATTTGTAACTCTCTTTAAAAGGAGTACTTCAAGCTTTTTATATAGGGGACTTGAAAGTTTTCTTCAGCTTTTTCTACAGTGAGATTCTTTCATGAGGTGTTTTCACACTGGATATTCCACTAACTGAAACATGCAGCATCTCCTGACACAGAACTGTCTCCCACCATGTTTAATCCACAAAGATGATCAAAAACCTCAGTGCCTTTCTACTTCAAGTAAGTTTAAAATGTCATTGTTTACAGCTTCTGGTATAATAGCAGTTAAAAATGTTGCAAGCCACTATCCCCAAGATTAGTTGTCTAGTGTGTGGTTTCATGAAACTGACCTTAGCATAACTCGTAATTTTGGAAAAATCGGCTTGAGAGCACTGAAACATTAAATGCAACTGGTAGGAGAACATGTGTGAAAAGCATTTTCACTTGAACATCTATAAAACCTTTCCCCAAGATCTATCTGTACTATAGCTTGAAAAACTAGAGCCTCTCTACTGTGCAAACTGATGTGTAACATGCACAGTACACAGAAACCATACCTAAGGTGTCAGAAAAGAACCTATGAAATAAGAAAGAAAACAAAACAAAAATATATAAGTTCTAATTTCCATGGAAGTCTAGTATATAAAAACAAGAAAACTGAAGGCTAATAGTTTCCTTATGAGATGGCAATAAACATCCATTAAAAAAATAACAAAATAATCCTCAAAAAAATTATAAAAAATTAACAGACAATTGAAATTGAGGCAGTCATGGTCCTAGAAATCCGGACTGATGGGCTGAGTGACTACCAGTGATATCAAATCGCTTCCTTTCACTCCTGAAAACGTGGTTCTTTAATGTACAGCCCAAGTAAGTTAAGTGGCTGGTCCTTCTGTCTGCATAGTAGCCAAGAATTCTCTCAGCTCTCATATCATATGCTCCATGAATGGTATTTTGTATTTTCATGTTTCCTCCCCCCCTTCCTCTTCTGTGCATCTTGAGGAAGTGACCAAAAAAAAAAAAAAAAAGAACAAACTACACCTATGGTATAGAAGATAGAAGAGAATGACATGCATGCAGGGAGGACTTTGAAAGAGGTCATGAAGGTGGAGTTGTAGAAGAAAGAACAAGCATAAGGAAGAGGAATGGACAGAAGAGAGAACCGTTGCATAGTGGTTCTGTCTTAACAGCTTTGATTTTCAGGGTCATTAGTGTCTATGATTATAACTTATACTAACCACCTGAGCAGAACAGTTATATACAGGCTCATAAGTACGTTTTATAAAGTTGTCATGAGTGAAAAATGTTTCAAACATGAAATTCAGCAAAGATAAAGAGCTAACAATTAAACTGAAGCTTAGCCTTTTAAATTGACTACAGGATCACAAAATTTGTTAGTGATAGTCAAACCCAAAATCATAAAATTCATCAAACTAGTAAAGACCTGTAATCCCAACAGGTGGTCCTGATACACTGAAGTGATTAACACTTATGCCAAAAATCACATGAAGCTGAGTTATTAGAAACACCAATTCTGTCATCTTCCTGCAAACCAAATATGCTTATGTGAAGTAAATGGAATGTCACAGAAAGACTACTTGTTAATTGATGCTTTGGCTGTCAAAATCAAATTTACACAATTTTATGTTGGAAACAAATTATCACAAAGCAACCCCTTTCATTTGCCTGCCAATTATATGTAATGAAAACATAAGCTCAGAATGTGAAACCCATCTAAATGACATTACTAATTTATTTTCAATGTGTTTACAGAAGCACATAAGGAAACAGCAGCACAATCTGGGTGACAATATAACACAAGTTACATAACTCAGACTTAGGAATACTAATACAACAGCAGAATGATTCAGATGTTGTGACTGAAAATAAATTTGGAGCTAAAGCGTTCTAAAAGTAGAACATTCTAATTTGGCTAACATGCAGGCTGTAATAAAGTCAGAAGATACAATAACATGAGGTCAGAGTTTCAAAAGTCATAGAAAGGAATGAATTCACACTGAATATTCATATAAATAACCACGTATATGTGTATATATATTCATATATAATCACAGTTCAAAATAGAACCTGGTTTTACACATTATGCAGGTAAAACATCTGAAAAATAGGCTGTTAGGCTTATCTGTAAATTCCTGTTTCTAGATAAACTAAGCATTTCTAGACAAACTTACAGATACTTTGGTATTCATTCAGACATTTTTTTTCAGTTCCTTATAATAAGTATCACTGTACCTGTATGGCTTCGAATATGAACTCTCAGTGTTCCATTGCTTGCAAATTTCTGTCCACAATATGGGCAAATTTTTTCTTTTTCACCTGTGTGAGTCTACATGAAGTGAGGAAAGATGAGAATGAAAGTTACAGCATTGCCTTCAAATAGTAGAATATGGAACAGTTTAACTGTATTTCACATTGACCGCTATCCTCTCCAACAACCATTTATTCATGCCATTCCACCACATCAGACAGAGATTTTAAGGAATTAAAGTGTTCTTTCTTCTTAAATTTCTACACTAATCTCATTATTAATATAAAAAAACCCGTTTTTATAGTTCATAAGTTTACAATTTCCTAATAGTTATAATAAATTTCCAATTCACCTTTGTATATTTTCATTATTAAAATAATAAGAAACCCATTTTTCAGATTAATTTCTCTGATAGTGGTTTCTAAACTAAAAACAGTAACTCGATAACCTAAGTAAAATTAACTGAAATGTGACTATTTTTAAAAACTTGTAACTTGTCTGAATTTTACGTCTTTTCAAATCAACCTTTTAAGGCTAAACTGCCTTTTATAAAAAGAATTGTTTCAAATTCTCCCATCCACTTTCTGCGGTCAAAAGCAAGACCACCTTCAAGTAAGTTATATGCAAGGATTCTCATTATTTTTATACAATATTTCCCAATCCTGAATTTAAGATTTATCAGCCTATTGAATAATTTCTCCTTACAGTCATGACAGCTTTATAGAGGGTTTTTAATGACCTTTCCATAGAAAAAATATATATACATATTTTTTTTATTTAACTAAAGGAATTGATAAAGTTCTTCATTACATTATCAAACCCTTCTCTCACATGGTACATGTTAATGCTGCAGTTGAAGAAAGATTTATACGAGGATAAGCACTAGTTCCCACATCTATAACACATGGTAAAGTTGAAGAGGCATGTCAAGACTCCTCTACATTTTACCCTCAATTCTGAAAACAGATTGGTGGGATAATGCACAGTATTTGCCTTAATCATGCACTGAAAATAACATACTGGCTACTCCATTACACTTAAGGACATGCAAGGAATAAATAAAAATAATTGATTTTACTCACTTTTTTATGACTTTTCAGGACTGAGGGTGTCACAAAAGCTTTGTCACAGAGATCACACTTATATTTCTTATGTCCATCATGTACAACTTGAATATGAACGTTTAAGGTGTCTTTTCTTTTGAAAGTAGCATCACAGTGATCACACTTGAAGGTCCTCTCACCTTATGAAGTAGAAAATCAGGCTTAAACACACTAGCTTTCTGTGTAAGTACATTAATGCTTATCATTTCATAAAATTAATTGAAGAGCTAGATCCTGAGAACAGAAAGATAATCTTCAACATGCAAAGCGATGTGAAGCCTAGAATTGGGTAGTTTTTTTTCAAATGTTATAGTGGATAATGGATCACCGGACTGAGGCCAATGGGATGAAGTTCAACAAGACCCAGTGACAGGTTCTGTACTTTGGCTAAAACAACCCCAGGCAATGCTACACGCTTGAGGCAGAGTGGTTGGAAGACTACGTAGAGGAAACAGACCTGGGGGCGTTTGTTGATGCTCTGCTTAAAAAGAGACAGCAGTGTGCCCAGGTGGCCAAGGTCAGTGGTATCAGAAATAGAGTTGCCAGCAGGTACAGAGGAGTGATCACTCCTCTGTACTCAGCTCTGGTGAGGCTGCACCTAAAGTACTGCATTCAGTTTTGGAACCCTCATTACGAGAAAGACATTGAGGCCCTGGAGTGTGTTCAGAGAAGGGCAACGAAGCTGGTGAGGCGCCTGGAGCACAAGACTTGTAAGGAGCAGCTGAGGGAACTGGGATTACAGTCTGGAGAAGATGAGACTCAGGGGAGACCTTATTGCTCTCAACAACTACCTGAAGGGAGGTTGTGGTGAGGGTCGGCCTCTTCTCCCATATAACTAGTGATATGACTAGAAGGAATGGCCTCAAGTTGCACCAGGGGAGGTTCAGGTTAGATGTTAGGAAAAATTTCTTCCCTGAAAGAGTGGTTAGGTGCTGGAATGAGCTGCCCAGGGAGGTGGTGTAGTCACCGTCCATGGAAGTGTTCAAGAAACATTTAGATGTTGTACTGAGGGACATGAATGAGTGGGAAATACTGGTGATAAGTGGACAGTTGAACTGGGTAATCTTGGAGGTCTTTTCCAACCTTGGTGATTCTATGATTCAGAGCTAAGAGGCACCATCAAATGCCATCAAAGATGGCATTTAAGTGCATTCAAAGGCAAGGTTTGAATTTGCTCTGAATTTTCTAATTCTTAATGATTAGAGTTGAATTTTAAGTCTCATTTAATATAGCAAGTTGTATACTGGAGCAAGGTGCTAGAAGTCTATTTTTCTCAGTCAGACAACAAAACTGAAGATGCTCTTTTTCCTCTGTGACTTAGCACTTACTGTTATGAATTAGTAGATGTCTTTGTAGAGAGAATGGGGTTCGGAACAAAGCTTTGCATTCCTCACATTGGAATGGTCTCTCTTCAGAATGGGTCTGCAGATGAAAGACAACATGTCAGAGGAAAGGCTCAGGGAAATCAATTAGCTGTCATTACAGTAATTATACTTAATTTTCCGAAATGAATTCAGTAGGGGATATATTAACAATTTGAAATATCAAGGGACAGAGAATTAAAACAATCACCATGCCATTATTCTGAATCCTAAAAGCCAGTAAAGCTGCCTCTGAATTAATGTACCACCCTGATCTGCAGAAGTGTTGTATGTAAATAGAAATAAAAATAAGGAATAAACAGGAGGAAACTTCAAGTTCAGTTTCATTTCTTTATCAGAACTAATACTGACCTTAAGTACTTACTAACATGAAAAAACATACAAAAATACATGCACAAAAAGCCTGCATTTTTTTCCACTCAACAGTCAAACTGATCTAACTATCTCAAGACAGTAGTCTAAAATTTAGCAAAGAAAATTTCTTAGATCATGTGACTACTCTTGCATATCTTTATTTCAGCTTCATGTTTAAAAAAAAAATAAAAAGCACACAGAAGCATCAGGACTGAGATTTTTGTTTGCTGTAGCAAAAATATACCATAGCTGAGAAACAGCATCAATAGACTTCAAAAAGAGATAAGTAGAAATAGCCTTCAAAGCCATAAATAAAATAAAAGGCTAGGTTTGGAGGAATCTCACAAACAGCAGAGTTGCTGAAGCACATTTCTTTTCTGGAGCTTGGGAAACATCCAGCGTCAACCTACTGTTGTAAATATACCTTTTCCACTCCTCATTTCCCTGGTGCTATCCCCATAATAAATTCAGATAGTAAATTCATCTGTACAATCTATTATCTACTCAATTTCCTACATTTTTTTGTTAAAGGAATAATGTTTTTAAAGCATCAGTGTCTGAAAATTGTTTTAGCTAACAAGGACCTTAAGTGGCAACTATAGTGCCAAGGGCAAATGGGGATGGACCGCATTTTATAATATGCATGAAATTAAATGAATTAATTTTGCAGGTTAAAGGTAAATATTGATGTAGTACATATGTATATTATACATTTCTGCCTATGGCAGAAAAATTCATAATACCATAAGACATATAGAGGTACCCCTTAAAATAAGGAGAAAAAAGGACTATGAGGAGCCAGCACAAATATTTAGATGTAGACTCCTGGCCTCAAACTCAGACTGATTTTAACACAATTGTACTCTCACATAAACAGCAGTAGCAAATCATTAGAGTACTTGCAATGTTATACAGAGGTTTTGGACTCAAAGTAAATTACTTGAGTCTAGTCGATGTCACTTAAAATAAAAAAGCAAGTGGAGCACTGTCAAACGTGTGAAATATATTATACATTATATAAAATATGCTGAATGTTTCAGTCCAGCTCTTGGAGGTTTACATCACAATCTGCATTAGTTGACACCCTGATTAGCAGTCTCAGCGGTCAGACCAAGGATTGACAGGACATGAAGAGACTGAACTACCTTCTCACCTCAACAGGTGGTTCCTCCAGAACAGGGTTGAGACATATTGACGAGACACTGTGGGGAAGCTCGCAGTGCTGATGTCTGTGCTGTACCTGTTCTGTGGATAAATAGAAGGGTTCAGTCTCTAGGGCTGTCAATCTGGCACCTTTCACGAGCGCAAAGTTCATGTCATTTACTTTAAAAATGCCCTATTTTCCCTATTTTAGAACACTCACCACTTGAGTGATAGTTCTGAAGAGCACAGTCATTTGTATATAATTCCTTCTTAGCATTCTCTTGCCAGTTCTCGTCTTTTAATCAAAATACAAGACTTCATCCATATTTCTGAACTTCACTACAAATGTTTAACTAGTCATACCCACATGCAAGGGTAAAAAGATATCCCAACTCATTTACTCTACTTGTCACAAGTCCAGAAACAAGCTAGGTGTACCACAAAAAGCCATAAAAATCTTAACGAGCAGAGGTATATCCGCAAACAAGCATATTAATTCTAATACTGTCCACCTTTGTCCTACTAACAGGTTCCAGAAAAGAGATGGCTTCCATTAAGAGTATGGTGGGAAAAATTCAGGAGCCAGGAGTTAGACTCGATGATCCTTGCATGGGTCTCTTCCAACTCAGGATATTCTATTATTCTATGTTCAGGGCAAATGCATTTTGAGATACATGGCACCACAGCTTGCCACAATTACACCACACTCCATGGTGGGCTAAGTACATTTGTCAAGCTTACATTAGATCTCAAAATACAGCTAACAAATTAATTAAAGGTGCTTGAAGAGACATCATATACTAAATACATATATACAATTTCCTATGTAATAGGATATGTATATATCTGGGAAGCAGGTACGCAGTGCACACACGGATTAGCTTGGGTTTAAGCTACATATTTAATACGTACATAGCAATACAAAGCAGTAGACTACTCTACACTTACACAATTATATACATAATTTTATTTTCAGAAAAGGGCCCCACCAGCAGCTTGTAAAATGCAGTAGATTGAATACAGCAAAATAGACTGCTCTCATGCAGGAAGTATTCTAGAATGGCCTTCCACTCAAATAAGATGAAGAATCAGGTACTAAAATCTGCGGCATCAGAATCCAGAAAGGAAGGCAGTCATACTAAACAATCTGAGTTGAACTCTCATTTTATGACCTGATTCAGAGCGGAATATAACCAGTCCATACTGCCAATATTGCACTTATTTTCAGTAACTTGATGTTCTACAACTGAATATGAACTTTAGACAGCTTTCCAAACTGTCTAAAGCTTTTACTGTAAATCAGTAGCAAGCTGAGTCTTGAAATGAATTAAACATTTGGATGCAGTACTGCAACTCTTTAAAATCTTTATAATAATGTAATGAGAAAGATTATATCTACACCATGAAAATACCATTATCTTCTGCTACTATTTCAGACTTCTCCATCAAGCTAGGGAAAGGAAAATAAAGCACAAAACAAAAATTGATGTTTTTACTGTATCTCCTCTAGATCAGGTCCAAATTGTTGAATAAATCTTTCTACTGTTAAAATAACAGCAGGACCATGAACAACAGTACAAAGCCAAAAAAAACCAACATTAATTTACATAATTCCTTCTAATTGAATATTCATTATGCAGAAAGAAAACATACTTTATGAATTCCACTTAAATACTTGAAAATAGAGTAATGATTTCTTTTTTAATTTCCTTGTTTTCTCTTGAACACCAGTGGTTACAGTATTTTGAAAGGTATAGAAATTGTAGTCGCTGAATTAGGCTCACTTGGAAACAGCGCGGGCATTGACATCTATCATGAGAAACTGTACTTTTTGGACAGTTGTATGACCGAAGTAACTAAGGATGGGCTCTTATGGAATATCTCATGGCAGCCTTTTCTATAAGAGCATCTGTGAAAGTTTAAACCCAGCCCAAGGCTACCCATTCCCAGTAGAGAAGATGACGGAGTTCAATTGTTTCAATTCATTATGCTCTCCAAGACCAAATAACCCTGGATTAACAGTAAACCCTTTAAAATCCCATGTCTGGTGACCTACTTATGCTCACTGTCATATCCTCATATTTTATTCTCTGAATTCATCCTCTATACATAGCAAAGGAGCAGATGGAGGAAGAACTTTCCGTTGTCCTGTACAGAAGTAACCTGCATTATATGGCATAGAATATGTACCTTCATTCAGCCTGACCTGGATTAAAAATGACTTTATTTGAAACACAATGCCCATCTCCTAATTTCAGCTATTATAATTTTTACTATTATTTCCAGAAAAAATGAAATTATTTTCTTCCCATGTTCACTCATTTAGTCTGAGCTTTTTCAAAATACATCTGAGCCAGTTCCGCACTGCGTAACATTTCACAGATCTGACATCTTCAAGCAAGTGAAAAAGCAAACCTGCACATGCACCTACACAGAGCAGTGTAGTACTTGTGTGCAGTAGCAGTACACCAGAGCATTACCACAAAGGGACTAACAGTTCCTGCCTCTCAGATCTGTACCTGCAAGGCTGTAATGAGTACCAAGTTAGAGTTTACATTTCAGTGCTCTACTGAACAGAGTAGATGCACTCATAGATAAACCACTGTATAACTTTCAGCCAGATCCTGTGAAATGCAAAGACCTAATCTCCCTGCACCTTTCAGAGAGATTTAAAAATACATGTTGCGAGAGCCAAATTTCATCTTGATTCTGATAATATTGAAAGTAAAAAAAAAAAAATATATCAAATTAAATAGCTTGCATAAAGGAGTAACAAACAACAGCAATAAGTTTCTGTCTCAAACAAGAACTCAAAGGTACAAAATGTATATCCTGTTTCTCATTATGAATAAAAAATAAAAAATTATGTAAAATCTGAAGAGATCTTTCAAATGTGATGCTATCAAACTTGAAAATGTGTCTTCTGTCAAACACTGTTGATTTAACTGTTTTTAACTACAGTACCCAACGTTCCTACTACAAAGCTCCCTGTTACTAGAATAGTCACTGTATTCTGAAAGTAGTCTAATTATTCAGAGATTTTTTCTTCTTCCAAAAGAAAATGAAACACAGATTGTGGTCTTAAAGGAATAAAAATAAAACATTTAAAGATTCATTAAAAACCCGAGTAGAAGAAATACACAGAAGAAAGTTAATCAATAAAGGATTAAATTTCCGCTCTTACTCGTTTGACTTATCTGTGACCAAGCAACAGAACTCTTGTTCTCTACCCCTTGCAGTAGTATAGCCCTCCCAAAATCATGGCACTTAAAAGTAATTTTGCATCTCAAACTACCGCATACTTGACTTGCACTTTATGTGTTATTTGTGTGTGTATATATATACATGTGTGTGTGCGTGTGTGTGTACATAATGTCCTCCATTATCTACTACCTCTCCTTGATTACCTTCGTTAAAGGTACGTTAGTGGACTTAGAATGGAAGGGCCAGATAGGCCAAAATCTAGGTGCCTAGTTATGCTAGTCGATATCTTTAAAATCCTGATACTCAGTGTAGAGATAGGTGTTTCAGAAAAGCAATTCAGGAGATCTACACCCACCTCCCATCTCTCAGGCTCATCTCTTCATTTAGCAAGTGCAATCAAAGACCTAATTGTGAATGGGCGAATATGCACAGCTGTTTGGGTATATAAATGCAGGTATAAGTTTCTTTCAGTATAAGACAGGGTTGATTTACAGCCAGTACTATGGGCAGATAAGTTCAGGAAATAAGTATTCCAACATGCTTTGAAGAATTCTGTCAAAATTGGGTACTTGCTAAATTTGTATAAATTTTACTATTTCTGCTATTAAGTGAAGCCTCTAATCCCTGTCAGACACAAGAACCAATTCTGCAGCATTCTCTTATGCAGTCCTTGCTTATGCTAGTGGTGAAGATGTTTTGAACACAGAATTGGGTCAAAATGTTTGCTCATTATTCATACTTAAGCCTGAAGTCTGTTCTCAGCCAAAATTCCCTATCAGTCATCAACTGCAAATTAACCTAAGGAAAGTTACAAGTATTCATTGAAGATACAGCACTATCTTTCCAGATAATATTCCACGTATTTCCCTAGAATATATCCAGTTTGTGAGAGTCTGCCACATTTTATTAATAACTCTAAAACAAGATAGCATATACCATGGCATATATAGGAGCTAATCTTGTCTTTCAGCAGATTTCTCCACGCTTTCTCCTTTAGACCATCATCACCATTTCACTGTATGAGAGGCATTATTATTATTCTTACATGATTTATGGCTGAAAGTGCAAAAGATGGTGTAAAGATCCTGTGCCAAAATCCCAGATGGCATACAACATGAGCCAAACTGAAAAAGACTTCTAAGTAAGGGTATATCAGTTTCAACAAGAGGGGTAAAAAGAGTGGGAGGATCAAAAATATAAAAATAAAGATAGTGCCAAATACTGGTTGCAAAACTAGAGGGTTTTTTTTTTTTTTTTGTCTCTTAATTCTGAAACAGCAGTCATGGATACAGCCTTTCCATTTAAAATGTAAGTTCAAGTTAAAATTAATGACAGGCATTATGAAAATTTGGTCAAATAGATTTAGCTCAAGTTAAAATTAATGACAGGCATTATTAAAATTTGGTCAAATGGATTTGAGCTTAAATGAACTGAAGAAAACCATCTCTTCAAGAGCCTAATTCTCAGGTGATGCTGCTTCTGATGTTGTTTTAAAGTGTGAACACTACTACTGAGTACAAATTCAGTACTGCTTAGAACGCATTTGGTGCAAAGTCCAACAGTGAGGACTAAATTTGTTTTGTTCAAATACTATGTTTTTTTTGTTGTTGTTTGTATTTAAAATTGAAGACATTTTAGATCAGATAAAAAATTAATTTGATATCTTAATGTAAAAACAAACAAACAAACAAAAACCACTGGGAAAGTCAAAATGGAAAAGTATTTGATGCTTTTAACCAAGCAACTGTGATTTCCTTCTAATTTTCCTCTTTTTGTTGTTTTTTTTTGTTTTGTTTTATCTAGAACTCATGTCTTATCTTGAGATTTTGGTTATAACAGCATTCACTAAAGTATAAATATATACATTTTCCAATACTTTACTCCCATGTTTATAAGCTTAATGATCAACCATTTAAAAGAAAAAAAATCTGCAAATCTGAGGCTGGCAGATCTGTAAACAACAACAGCAGAGTGCTTTACCTTCTTGTGATTCTTGTAAACATTTCTGTGGGCAAATCCCTTTCCACAAAGCTTGCATTTATAAGGTTTATCTTCACTGTGTATTATTTTGTGTGCAGTCACTTGATCAAGTCGTTTGAAGGACTTATTGCAAACCTCGCAGGTGTAGGGGCGTTTTTCTGCAGAAAATGAGTGGGGGACATTTAATCTCCTGTTTATACAGGGGGAGAAGATGAAAGGCAGAGACAGTCATCTCCTCAGAGAGATTTCTGCAATTAAGTCAACCCAATTAAGATTAAACCAATTAGAAAGACATCTAATGCCCTTTATGTTAGACAGTTAAGTCACTTCACAAAAGATGAGCCATGGTGTATCTCAAGAAATTGGCACATTCTTTGCAATAATCATTGCTAAAACTAAATTCTGATTAATTAGCTTAAATCAAAAGAGAATGACTTCAAAGAGGAAAACACTGTTTCCAGATTACAAATGTGAAGGAGGGCATGACAGTTTTTAAATGTTTTAAAACTTAATTAACAATATACATATTAGCTTCCAAAACTAAAAGTTGCTATGCAAAAAGCCTTTGTGCTTCAACTGGTGACTGCAACTTAACTACATTAATGCTCATCCACGTGTCAAAAGCTAGCTAAGAGCCCTGAAATATAGATTATGTTATGAGAAATGTGCTTTTGGTGTGGACTGATACCAAGAAAATGGTTAAATTACAAGCCTGTGCAGTTGCAAAAACCTGCATTTTTAAGTGTTAATGTATGAGAGAACAATGCCTGTGTTTCCATTGTGTTGGCTGATGTTTCTAATCACTGGTGAAAGAAATAGAAACACTAGATTGCAGTGATCAGAAATTCTGGCAGAGCCAATTTGTGTCCTGCTGCCAAGCCTATGGACAGGGAGCTCCCTGCTCACAGTGATCTGTTCTGGCAGAAGAGGACAGGCATAATGAAGCACTTGTGTCATCTATGAAATGATGTGGGGAATGATCCATTTTCCTCTGAATGAGAATTCTGTGCACATGAGCCCGCATAATATATATACGCATATCTGCCCTTTTATCACAGATCTCTGGCTGACAGCATAACCCAGCTCCCATCCTCTTCTTTTCAACATAAAATCCCACTCAGCAGTTCCTCACTGCCTCTATAAGCCAAGGAACAATCTTTTTCCCCGTCCCAGGTAACTGACATCACCTACCCAGATAGCATGAAACAGAAGCTTGACAAAGCAGCAGTAGAAGAAAGTATATAGCATTACACTTAGAATTTTGAAAGGCTTAGAAACAATAACTTAAATGTTTTTCTTGGAACATAAGATTTCCTTGAACAGCCCAGGACAACACAGAATTCACCAAACATTCTATTTCGAAGTGACTAATGTAAAACTGAATATATGCTAAATACATCACCCACACATATATAGGTTTGTGTCATTTTAATATGTTACCTGAATGAGTTATCATATGGCGTTTTAGCTGGTTAGCTGAAATAAATCTCTTGTCACATTCCTGACACTCAAAGGTCTCATGAACCTGCAAAATGAGTGTTTAATGATAATTAAATACCTGTCTCAAACAAGATCACATATCTTACATACATCTAAGTTCTCCAACATACTGTGACTATTTCTAATTCATTAGTTATACTAATATGTAAGGATATTCTATGATTTTCCCCTTGTTAGTTCCCTAAGAAACAAAATCTCTCAAAACTAATATTCAGAACCAGGAACAAAAAAAAAATCACTAAAACAATATTCAGAAACAAAGGTTATGCAGAATCACAGTATTGGATCCATTTAAAATATCATTAATATGAAAGAATAAAACAACAGATGCAGAATACCTTTTCAGAACATTTCCTTCTAATAAACTAGACATAAGTAAAAATAACACAATAACTACTTCATAACTACTGTAATAATTGTAAAATACCAGTACAATCAAACTTTACTAGGACTTCTCTCTCTACTTGTAGAAATCTGACTAAATACAGGTGTGATTTTAAAATGACTGCACTTCATCAAATCGCTTAGGGACACTTCTGTTGAGAATTTAGCATACATTTCATTAACATACATTTCAGCCTTTTAGAACTGCAGCCTTAGACAGCAAAACTTCCTGGCAGAGATCACATTTCATGAAGCAGTTTTGGAGATCTCTAAACTTTCAGTAGAAGAATCTAGCAGCTAAAAATAACAAACATTAAATCTTCAACACCACATCTGAAGGAAAAACATTTGCAGACAGCACAGTAATGACTTCCACTTAAAACAAACAGAGGAAACAACAACAACAACAAAAAACAATGAAATTCTCCATAAAAACCTCTTGTGTTTCTATGCTGTTACTCCTCAACTAACATTAGTTTATTAAAAAACTTGCTCTAACAAGTAGTTATGCTGTTTCCTACAATCTCTACAAACTTGCATACCTTGGACAGCAATGTTCAATCAAATACTTATCCAGAACCAGGTGGTAAGCTCAAATAATAATCATTCATTTGAAATACCCTGTTTACCCAGGGTATTCCTGGGTAAATTCCCTGATATATACAGTCTACTATTCTACCTTTTCCAAAATTATCTCAATTTTGACTCAGATTGTTGACTGAAGCTTACACTAACTCTGCAACCAAGTACTATCAGAATCCTGCCAGTCTCCTGGTTTCAGCTGAGTAAGTGTTAATAGCACAACAGCGTTCTGGTGTTATTTGAAACGACTTGTAAGGCGCTCTTAAATCTATTATTTAACACATCAGAACCTGAGGTTGTGCTATACTTCTATCCAGTCGTCTGATTTCAATTTATGACCACTGTTTTTTTAAATAGTCTCACTGAATATATCTGTGTTCAGACAAAGGCTTGTGTGCACACATTAAAAAGCTAGAGCTATCAAATATATATTCTATAGCTGGTACTCTTATCAATTCTTCAGAAAAGAATCAGGCACTGACTGGTGTGCGTATGCATTAAACAGCTGTAGCTATCAAGAATATATCCATAGCTGTCACTCTTCAATGAATTATTTAGAAAACTACACAAATGCATAGTAAAGCAGTAATAGATAACAAATATAAATAGAGCAAATATTGTTACAAATAAAAATATTCAACCAAATTTTCATTAAGAAAACCTGTGAAGTAAAGTATTTATGAGTACACTATGCAAATTCAGTCAGCCTGCAGTATCACAGACAAGTGACTGTGCAAAGATTTATTAGTATAACAAAATTACTCCCATTAGGGGACTGTAACAGCTATCACCATAAACATCAGTTTCATTGCAGTCAAAACATCCTTACAAATTGTTTCATAGGGCTTTGAAGAGCTGCCTTTTCAGACAACAGCTTGTTAGGTGCTACAGAAGCTAGCAAGCATGTGACCAAAATTAATGTTTACTCACAAAAATATATGCCTTCATTAACAAAACCAACAACCTTAAACTTTTCACAACGTCTACTGAAAAGCAAAAGGTCATTCAAAGGAGCTTTGGGGGAGCAACCGAAGCAAAACTTCTAAGGTACATGTCACCCATGATAAATATTTCCAAAAACTAGTTTGAATTTCATACTACCAAACCAAGAGCTGGATAAGACTCTGCATTGGAAAACCAAGTTTTAAAAGGGCAAAGACATCAGCATATTGCATTCAACTGAAATTACTCTGCAATTCGACATTTTTAAAATAACATTTGACATTTTATTTTCACTGCATTTCTGTGACTTTATAGTGATCACAACAAAGACTGCACAGTAAAAACAGTGTTGAAATAAAAAAGGATAGAGAAAATAATGGGAAGACACATGGAACTGGCAGGTGAAGACAGAAAAAAAGGCATGAAAAAGAAAATCACAGAGAATGTTTAGGCGCAACCTTCCCTGGCACAATTCTGCAGGAAATCTCTCTCTGTAAGACAGAAAGAGCACTAAGCTAAGAAGGAATCAAGGTTTGGGTTTTTTTTTTCATATAATCTCTTAGAACAAATTAGCGGCTCCTCCTTGGTTCTGTCACTTTATCTTTGAGACACCACACCACAGCACATCTCTTAATAGAATCTTATAAATTCTTCTAAGTCCACTAAGAAATACAAAAATGAAACAGTAGAAACAAGTCTTAACAGTCAAGTACAATCCTGCATCTCACATAGGCATTTGTTTTACAACACTTCCATTACTCAGTGTAAGCTCCATTACTTACACTGTAAGCTCCTGTAGTGCATTTGCTGAGTCACAATTACTGGGCTTAGTATTTTTTTCTTTTCTTTTTTTATACTACTATGTAGTTTAGCAGTCCAAATCATGGATTAAAATAAATATCAGGTAGAAGGATGTCACTTTTCAAGTGGAGGACAATGCAAAAGAGAACAAGTAGATGTAGACAGAAAGGAAAATAAGAAGGTATGGATGACCTCAACAAGCAATTATGTTGGTGGACTGATATAATAAGTGTTGTTAAAGATTTACAAGCATCACACACGATGAGTGCTGTAGTAGCATATATAGTTTTGAAAAACATATATGAAGCAAAAAAGATGTTGTGAGACTGTTCTGGGTAGGACAGTAATCACTAATTCAAGGTAAGAATCCAAAACTAGTTCTGCTCACTGAATGAAGTTCTAATACACTCAAACTTTTGGATAGAGAAATCAAAGAAATGAATACCATACAGTCTGTAAGCTTACATAGCACCATTAAAGAGAATAATAATGAATTCCCAATACAATATGAAAAAAAGTTTGATTCTGCTGCTCAGAAAGCACTTCTATTTTGAGATGTATTAGTAGACATGTTCTTTGTACGGATGATCTCAAGACAATCATTCCCCTCTACCTGGGGATTATAAGGACTCGACTAAGCATCATGACTTCTTTGGGCAGAAGCTGAGAATACTTACAAAAACTAAATATTTCAGAAAAAAGATGCATGAAGAAAGGTTGAGACAACTGTGTTTGTATAGTCCAGGAAAGACAAGTGTGTTCGTAAGGATTTTACAGAATGCTAATCTGTTACAAAGATGATGGTGATGAGTTTTTCTTGGCATACTCTGAGATGAGAGAAAGAGTTATTAAATCAATTTGTATCAAAGAATATTTAAGAAGGTTATCTGGAAAAAAAACAAAATTGACACAGTTCAAGAAAGTTCAAGGCACTTAAGTTGCAAGTCAGTATTCAAAAATATACCAACAGATGTGGTAAAACTTTCAGCAGAGTAGAAAGGGTGAAAAACTTTTTAGGGTCTCTTTCAGCCTGACACTTCATTGAATGCACTGTGATTAAAAAAAAAAAAAATGCCACCAAAAATTAGTGAGGCACAAGTAACAGTCTGGAAAACAAAACAGTACGACTAAGGGACTGAAGATGATGATGCCAAAGTTCAATTGTGAATGGCTAAGAAAGGGCTTATCTTTAGATATTTAAGGCAGAAACAAATGGTAAATCACACAAAGCTAAAATAGGTTTAAATCAACAATGACATGAAAGCTACAGAAGTGACTGACCAAGTCTTCATAGAGTGAATTGATCTCAATCTCCCCTCTAGTCATCCTTTTTATCTTCTTTCTCTTTGATTGTCAGAATTGTCAGTTGTTCAGACTTATTTTCTGTTATTTTACCTACTTCCTAGTTTTATCTCTTTATATTGACAGGAAATTCAGTGAAAAAAGTCTTTCCTCTCCATTTTACTTATTGTTTTCTTACCTAACTATCTTTGATAACACATATTTCATACAAAAGCAAAGTAGTTCAAACAACAGAAGGTATGAGTCCTACATGCAGTTTCCTTCACTATGTGATATAGATGTGTGAATCTGTAATATCTATTTTCTGGATGTCTTAAAAGAGAAGCTTGTGTCCTAGTGCCCGCACTATGCAGAGACAAAGTAAACCTTTTCATAAAATGAACACGTTACCCATGATATTTTAAATTCTCAGAGGCCATCAAAAGGCACAGTGACATATAAAATCTGTAATGATGAGTGGCATGGCATACCATAGTTTGATATGGGGAGGAACAAACTGAAGCTCTGTTAGCCAAGAAATGCAAGGCACGTTAACACAATTAAGGGGCAAAAGGAAAAGGGAAGTAAGTAAATAAATAAATAGACAAATTGAAGAAAAAAAGGAGAGGCCCCATCATTTGCTTTACAACAACATATTTTAATTGTTATAACCTATATCCTCAATGTACTCAGGTTATACCCAGGGCATTATTAAAGACTTATAGTTAATCTGATAAACAGTAAATTGTAGCTTTTTGTAAAAGCAGGATCTCCTGAGTTTTAGCAATTTATCAAATTAATCTTGCAAGGACTACCTTTGGGTATAATGGATTCAGAATCTCATATTCGTAGACCATCTGCATTTCTGTATGAACCTCCTTATTTCCAGTAGATGCTTTAAAAACTGTTAACTCTTCCTGATGTAGTAATACACAAAACAAAAATCCACTGCAATTTTTTTTCCTGAGGAAGCACTTTTTTTTTTTAACTTCCTCATAACTAAATTACAAATAATAACCTTACTGTTACGTCAGAAGGTAATAAGAAAGACTGAATGCATTTTGTACAAAAACTGAAGGCTCATGAACCTATTTTAAGGCCTGCGTGTATCATATAGTTATATAACATATTTTTACATTTAGCTTAGTGTTAAAGAACAGTATGCAGATTTGACTTTATGTAGAAAACTGCAGAAGATACAAGCACAAACATTTTTGTATTTGGTAAAAATGCACTACAACACTAGGAAGACTTTTGACGTAAACAGCTGTGATTACAAAAATAAATACCCACCACAAAACACATTGATTTTGTAACCGTGACAGATATTAGCCAAAGGTTTGCATTACAGCATCTTTCAAGTGACCTAAGCACCACAGCATTACATCTCAGGGAAGTCAAAGCCTGCTGTGGGTTAGCCTTCATCTTACTGACCTTTCGATGCTCCTGGAGATTTGTTGTTGAGGAACATTTCTTATTGCACACTGAACACGTCAGCTTTTTCCTAGAATTTCCTGAAACAGAAACAAAATACCACCAACATCTTAAAAAGGAAGTGCTAAGAAAGAACCTAAATATTTCTACTGAGCTTGTGACTTTTCACGGGTCATTTCACTGACATAAGATCTTTACATTTATACCCCATCTTGAAAGTATTCAGTATCAGGAGTTCTCTGTGGGTGCCCAACTAGTCAGTTACTAATGGAATGTAAATCAACTAAACTAGAATAATAAAGAAAAAAAAAGCCCTCATATAGGTATTACCACACATTACCAACTAAGTATGAAGAGCACAATTCACAACTAAGAACAATTCACTTTAAAAATTTCACTGAACAACTGTATCCTTCCAGAAGCCAATACAACTAATATCTTCAAGAACTGTATACTGTAATTTTAATAGAAATGTTTCTGAAAAGAGTTAGTGCAACAATGACCAAAAAAAAAATCCCGAACAAATATTTCCCAATTTTCTTCATTCAAAAAACATTAAGATTTCTACTGAATAAAATAACATGCATTAATGGTGTTGAACTGAACAAGATGGGAAATTTGTATTAGTACCAGATCATGAATTCAAGTATAGTTTGTAATATAAATCACAGTTCAAACTCTAAGTGGTCAGCTACCAAATATATTTTCCTTCCTTTTTCACAGTTGCTTTAAAAACTGACAGAGCATTTAATTGGGCTTCTCTATTATTAGTAACCTACAAAGTTATTTTATTACAAGGCAAAGACACCACAAACCTAATTATTTGTTTATAATTTGTTTATAATCACATGTCCATGCAAGATATTTCATAGCTTATATTAAGAAATGTTCAAACTGCACTGAACACTAAAAAGAATGGACTCAGAACCAAAGAAAGGCAAGCATTGTCTATTCAAACACAGAGGAACTGGATCCTAATCAAAATCATTGATAGCTTCCAGCTCTACTTTTCAGACTCTTAGCATTGTGTATTTTTCGTAATCTTGCTGTCCTAAAGAATTAAAATGATATTGATTATGATTATTTGCTTTTCCACTTTATTTCTTGGGAGGAATTTTCAGAAAGAAAACATTAAGCTTGGCCTTACTTTTGTCTTCCCTTCCAAAATAGTAAGCATTAATAAATAATGATAATCTCTCTCCCCATCTATTTTAGTACTAAGAAACAGGTCTATAAGATCACATGTACTGCTCTAGACTACACATTAAAGCCTATATACAAACAAAACAGTCAATTAAAGATTGTTATTAAAGTGGTCATGAGAGCCCTCACCTCAAGATGCTTCAAAAAGGCATGTGGGCCACTCAAAACTTATGTGTATTAAGTAAAATAATGAGGCAAGAAGACCAGCAGCCTGTGGCTGCAGAGCAGTCTCTGCACCAAATTTCCACTTACAAATGCAATCAAAAGGAAATCCTTTATTTTTCCTGAAATGGACAAAGGATAAATCACCCAGGACAGCAGGAATTGTCCCTCAATAAGGGAACTGTTCTTCCTGGGTTCACTTAAGAACAATGATGTCGTAGTTAACTACATCCTCTTAGTTGGCATACAATACAAGCAGATAAATTACTCCTTTGGTTTACTAATATGAGAGGTAAAAACAAGGTCTTTTGTCTAACTGAAACTATAACATATCTTTCTAGCTGATATTTTTTCCATCCATTGATGCCAACAGTGTGCATGAATGTAAACATTGCAAGTCTAAACAGAACATTTCATACCACTTCAGAAAAAGTAATTTCTCATGCAAAAGAACAGACTTTCAAATGACACTGATAACAAGACTTATTTATTATTTATATTGTTGAAATAAAACTACTTTTTAAAAGTTCAATGCAAATATATACAAAACATTTTGCTAAAACATGTTGAAATGACTTCTAATCTCAAATGATCCGTGGGGGCTGTAACTAGAAACACTAGCATTTCTTAGCCCTCTGAGACTAGCAAAACATGTCTCAGTCTTCATTGTTTCCGTTCTGTTGATGATTGATAAGATTAAAACTAAAGCAGCTAAACTAGAAAATAAAGGTTACATATTTTATCTTGATATATCATAGCCTGCTGTTAATGGAGGAAATTGGATAAAATGTTATTCATTGCTAGATTATTTTACTGCCCACAGTTTTATTTCCAAATAAAGAATTTTATTTCCAACAAACATTTGTAAAAATAAATGAAAGAATCTAATAGCAGGCTTTAAGACCATATAAGATTTCAAAGACTTTGAATGTAAACTCAGTATGCCCAGCTCAGGTCATACTACCACAATGGATCAGAGGAGAGAAAGAGAAATAATCATGAGCAAAGCTGCCCATGTGTAGTGAGCAGATTGTGAAAGCATAATACAAGGTATGCTTCTCACTACAATATACCGTGTCGACCAGTTCAACACTTCAATTCATAGTAATACATAAGTACTTCACCTCATACCTATATTTGCTATTGTAAAATTTAAGTATTGACATATGTTGATAGTCATATAAATACAGGAACTTAATACCTTAACTTACAAGAGCATTCAGAAGAGGAAGGTGATAATGAATATCTATGTCTCTGTTCATAGCTTTGCATAATGAACTACATATGTAGCAGTCCTTTCTACTTTCCCTTGCCTCCAGGTTTTGCAAGGCATGAAGGAATACTAGAAATGTCCCTCAGCAATAGTAGGCTATTTCCCCTCCTGTACTGACACCAGTTGTGATTTCTATGACTCCCAAATGGTAAAATAAAAGCTCTGCTCACTATATAGGTGGAACTAAAATATTCTCCAGGTGCCTAAACTCAGTCATTCCTGGAATGATCATATAAGAGAATAACTGTGGGATTTGTATACCCATATATAACTAACCAAAGTTGAGCCTAAACATTACACTCACAGCTGAAAAAAAAAATCTTATTGACAACAATAAATTAACAAAAATAAAACATAGATAAACTTCTATAAAAATTGTTATGAAAGGGCTTCTGTACACTGTAAGAGTTTGGCAGAAGAAAGAAATTTCAAGTAATGAAAATCTTACAAAGCATATCAGTGCTCTCATCAAGTAAAAACTGTTTTCTTTGTACTGTGGTATTCTGCTGTCCCCACACATACTGATCCGCCAATGACACTGAGAGGGGACATGCAGACAGAGCAGAATGACAGTTGAGATCTACATTGTGGACCTGAGAGGAGCATTTTGCCCTTTCATGAAAACAGATTGAAGTTTGATTGAAAACTATTGATTTGCAGTGCACAGTTATAAAACAGCTAGGGCCTAGGGGACTAGCAGATTGTCTGATTTGGCTTCCCGTACAACAGAGGCTATAGAGTTTCCTGCAATATCCTCATCAAGTCTAATAATTTGTGAAGCATGTCTTCCAGAAAGACATCCCATTGTGTCCTGAAAATACCAAAAGATCAAGAACTCGCAACTTCCTGTAGCCATTTGTACCTGTGATTTTGATTTTCCTCACTACTGAAATGTTCTGCTTTATCTGTCACTTGTCTAGTGCAAATTTACCCAGATTCCCATTATGTTTCCTGCAGCAAACAAATGATTCATCTAGTATACAACAATTTCTCCCTGGGGGAGGAGAAATACTTATCCTTGCAACTAGTTACTACTTAATTTTCTTTTTGATTCAAATGAATCCATTAAAAAAAGAAACCAAAGACAAAGCTGACCTGGATTTGCACATTTAAGGCTAGCAATGTGTTAGAAATTTTTTGGTTTTTATTTCTTTTCTCAAAGAAACATAAAATTCTTTCTTACCACTATGAACATTTTCCTTATGTTTTTTCAGGGCATCCTTACTCTTGAACCTCTTCCCGCAGCTATCTGCCTTGCATATGAATCTGGCATCCCCTCTGCATGCCTCCTTGTGCTGTTCATAACTATATGGGATAATCAGCAAATAAAAATAACACATGACGCAGTGTATGCAGAAATCAGACATATAGTAAGTACTCTGAGCTTTACACGTGCTGCACTGCAGAGTTCCAAGGCCACCTCATGCATTACTTACAGCAAATAAGAATGAAAGCATTTGACTTCTTTCATTGTTAGGATTCACATACACTAACAAGCTTGAAAGCTAACATGCAAAGGAAGGCCAGCAATGGTATGACAGCAGTCCAGTAACTCGGACACAAAACCTCGATTCTGAGCTGAAGGAAGTATTGCAAACAGAACACTGAAAACTTCTTGAAGAGTCTCCTGGGTTGATATTCTCTGTGCACTGAAGTACACTAAATAAAAAGAAAAATAAAAAATAAAAATAAGGTGACCATTTTACAACTTACGCAGAATTGAAGTAGCAATAGATCAAAATACAAACATTTCAATATATGAATAACCAATGCAACATCTGAGGTGCCCTGAAATTTAGTGGGACTAATCAAGTGCATGAACATGAAGAGTTGTGGTCTTATTGCTGTATCCTGATTAATTTTACTGCATAATGTTTTTTACTTTTCATATTACTGCATAACATATTCACTTAACCGGCTGTACAACACAAATCCAGCTCCCAATTCAGACTAGAAGAAACATGTCAATGTTCAATAAAAAATATTTAATTATCTCCACCAAATATTTCTCTACTATTTTTTTTTTATCTATTTCCATGAAAGAACATAGAGCTCATAAAGAACTGCCAATTTAAGAAACATTATTGCTATTCAGACACAAGAAAAACCAATTTATTACAAGAGGAGTGTTGTAATACACAACGCAACATGAGTCTCTTTCTGACATGCAAGAGTTGGATTAAATGTACTACTTATAAGAAGATATTTGGACATCCAGTATACTACCTATAATTAAATGTATAATAAAAAGGAATATATCTATTTAATTGCAGGCAAATATATATACCTAAACAAGAAAAGAAGAAAATGTTGATATTTTTGTATAAAAACATAATGTAAGACACATGACTTTAGTGACAAAACTGCATTTTTATACTACCAAGGATAGAATAACGAGACACACTCTTAAATCTGCTATCTTTTATGGTTTGTTTGTTTTTTTTAATCCAAATATTTAATTAATTCAAAATAAAGTATGGCTTTTCCTTTCTATTTCTTTTTAGAATATCATTCATTTTTTTTTCTAAATCTCATTCTAATTCAGTAGTGGCAATTCCAGCTAAAACAGATCTCTTAAACTATTAAATAACCCACTCGAGATGGAGATGAAGGGCTCTGCACCACTCAGTAGCTTTAATCGGACTTACAGTATATGTTTTGAAAATATTAAAAATTAGTGACATTTTTAATTCAAATTGAAGTCTCCAACAAATACAGGAAACTAACATATTAAGAATTTATTAGAAGAGTGAGGATACAAATAAAAAAGAATAAAAATTAAATGATTGAATGAAAAGGAACTCTGAAAAACATTCTTGTTTCTACTCACTGTCTTTGTAGAGCTTGTTTAACAGGGAATTTCTTTCCACAGTTTCGGCACTTGAATTCTTTTTCCTCACTGGGTTTTTGGTGCAATGTCTGAAGATGTTCAGCTAGAATCTCCTGGCTTGCAAAACTGGACTCACAGTTTGGGCATGCATGGTCCTCTTTACAAGTGAGGGGATCTGAATGATTGGAGGAGAAAACACTAATACTTTCAGGAATATTTTGTTTATGTTAAGAGATACTCTCTTACAGAAACTGATTATGCACAACAGCATCATGGAATTCACAAGAGACGTTGTCTTTCAATGGATTAAAAAAACAAAATGCAGAAAAAAAGGATAGATATTTATATTTAACGCTAATACTTTAGCAAATTGTGCTCTTTCCTGCTTAAGGCATCTGACAACAGTAAAGATTTTGACCACAGGTTTACCTGTGCAACCTTATTCACTTCAGCAGTTGTTTAAAGACTTCATACTACAAAATAAAGGTCTAATAACAGTTGATTCTCCTTCTGTTATGCAGGCTCTTCAAAGCTGGGAGGGGCAGAGACTACCATCTCTGTAGACTGCTTAGATACAATGCAAACATACTTTTCTGAGTTAGTGATTCTAGATTCACTTTGAACCAGGATGCAAGACAAATCTATTATAAGCAAATTCTGTTTAAAGAAAAGAGAAAGACTTGATATTAACAACCTTTTCCTTCCAGGGAATTGTCTCACATCCTCTCCCATATTTTTTTGTGAGCAAATACAGAATAGAGACTTATATAGCTTGGAATGAACATTATCACTTCTAAGCTTGGCATACTACAACTACATCAAAGTTCAAAGTGAGATTGATTCAAAATATTAAAAAGACAAGCATATAGTTAGCATAACATTATTGAGATAAGTTTTACAATTAGCACAAGACATCTTACAAAGGCATCTGTGAAACTGACATAAGAAATAATTGCACTATATTAGTTCTATGTTAAGAGGAGATCTTGTATAATGTAATGCATCTTAGCTAATGTTCAGTTGCAAGAGGGCCAAATCAATCAGTGAAGGACAACATTTGCCCATTCTCCTTTCAGAATGACATTGATGTGATTCAGTGGGCAACAGACCTACCTGCCCTTACTCTAACAAGCAAATTCAGTCATCATATCCCATCAACTCCTCAGCATCATGAATGAGACTGCATATAACTCCTTCTGCCACAGATGCCACTTATTTTCTGTCCAAAGTTGTACAGATTTACACTACCATCTTCAAAAAGGAAGATGCTTAGTTTACTGAATGCAGATTATAGCAAATCAGTTATATAAAATCTCAGCTCATTTACACTGTCTTTACTTTTTGAGCTAGTCTTGCTTACAAGAGTACTTAAGAGATACTGCCTTGCATATTTCTGAAACCATCTTGCCTTCTCTCTTGCATACTAATATTAACTGTTGTACAGTACTCAATATTTATTATCAACAACTTCTTAGATTTTTAATCTTATTAGCCAACCTATAACATTATACTTCAATTGCCTCACAACTTTGGCACAGACTCTTTAGATTTCTCTGTCCCTGTTGTGTACATGAACATGTGTTCACTGCCATCTCAGAAGTGGTGGCAGACACACTGCTATTTCTCCTTCCAAAAAGTCTATCTTGAGTAGATTACAATCAGCATTACTGAAAACGGATATCAAGTATTAAGTTAGGCGTAACTTAGGCTGGAAGTCTAAGCTAGTCACTCTGGCTCTACAATCCATAACTGAAAATAAGATGAAAAACATACAAGAGCTCAGACTTAACCTGGGAAACCATACAGTTACCCAATACAAACAGTTAATGTTCTCTTTCTTCCTTGTTAATACTACCCTCATTGTTACTTCCAGGGGGTGAGTGGACTGAGAGAAGCTAAGCAGAGAAGCACAGGGAATACTGGTGGAATACTGGTATGTACTGTGAGCTGGCAGTAAATACTTAAAGCCTAGGAAGCTATCTGTACTTTGGGTTGCATCAAAACAAGCATGGCAAGCAGGTCTCTACTCCGCTCTCTTGAGACTCCACCTAGAATACTGCTGAGGCACTCAGCAAAAGGAAGACAGGAATCTGTTCCAGCAGGTCTAGAAGAGGGCAATGAAAATAATCAGGGAGTTGGAGCACCTCTCCTATGAAAAAAGGCCTAGAGAGCTAGGGCCTGGAGAAGAGAAAGTTCTGGAGAAGACTGTACTGTAGCCTTTCAATACCTCCCAGGGAGTTCTGAGAAACATAGAAAGACTTTTAGAAGGGCACGTAAGTGATAGGACAAGGGGTAATGGTTTTAATCTGAAAGACAATAGATTTAGATTAGATATAAGGGAGAAATTCTTCACTATGGGGATGGTGAGGCGCTGGTACAGGTTGCCCAAAGAAGCTGTGGATGCCCCATCTTCGGAGCATTCATGGCCAGGCTGGACAGTACTTCAGGCAATCTGATCTTGTTAAAGGCTTTCTTTGCCCATGGTGGAGGACGGGAGAGGGGGGAGTGGTATTAGCTGATCTTTAAAGATCATCCAACCCAAACCATTCTGTGATCCTATGATTCTATTTTTAAGCTCCCAAGCTATACTATTTTTTACATATTGCTCACCTGCAACTTTTTCACCAGCTAGTTGCACCTCTTTATTGTTGCCACTGTCTTCATCTTCCTGGATAACAGTTACTTCCTCCTCATCCTCCTCCTCTTCTTCCATGTCACTGTCCAAGTAACCAATCAGAAGTTCTGTGTCTGTTTCAATATCGTCCACAGCAAGATAGAAAATATTTTCGCCTTCCTGTTGCAAACCATAAGTAGAAGAAAAATAAATAATTACTTTAGAAGAAGCAAAATTTAAAGTCAAGTCTGGGACCCTGAGCTAATAATGCACTGGCTCCATTCCCCAGAGGGTACAAAGCTAGAACACCCTTCTAGGAATTCTTTCCCACATGGCTGCATGGATAAGGTGCTTTTGTGTTCCAGAAATATGTTCTGTCTCACCTAGGAAGCTTTTTCAATTTGCTCTGTAGTCTAGATCAAGGTAAGTTGGTGCTGAAATTGCCCTCTCTTGCCATACTCTCCCTAACAAGAACTTCAGAGTTTGAAAATGAAAGGTCAAAATATTAGAAAAATAATTGTTTGAATAATGAAAAAGCTTTAGCTTGGTCCTCTACTGGCTACATGAGTTAGAATCCAGCCTTCAGGAGCATGTTTACCTACTGTTTTTAGGGTTTTTCCAAGATTCCCAGCTTACTTTGTGAGCAGATCTTCAACCCTTGTCAGTTATCCTCACTATTAGTTTAGCAAGCACATCTTTTAAATTAATGTACTTTAAACCACTTCATCAAAACCGTCTGCTAGTTTAAATTACAGAAGCGAAGGATCCAGCCCAGATTCTGCATGAAAGAACAAACTTCTTCACCAAAATCTTCACCAAAATGAACAAATAAGCTTTCAAACTGATACATAACCTAACATCTTCATTCTGTGACAGTGTTTAATTAAAGTTACCAAGGTAGATTGGGATGGAAGCAGTAGCAAAAACAGCTGTATTCCAAAGTTGATATATAGAGCTGCTTTTTTTGGTGTATATGAACCAACTTTGTTGAGTGTCACCCAAAGTAGACTCATGCTTATGCAAGGAAGATTTCCAAATAGTATCATAAATCTTAAAGCATATTTGATTCACAGCCAAGAAAGGTAATTGCAGCTTCTTTAGTGTTCATTTTGCCATAGATTTTGTAAGAAGCCACACAGCACAAGGACAAGATAATGATTTTTAATTCTCATAATATATTAAGATTAATTTAAACTGTCAACCGCGATGTAGAGTTCCTCTAGTATTTAGAAGGTTTGTTAAATATTACAGACGTTATTGTCACACAACACTGAAACCTATTTAATTCAACGGACTCATAGTTGCTGCTGCCTTCCAGGATTCACCACTTCTTTTCTCATCTCACCAACAGCATTTGAAATCAAAACGAATTATATGTTTTTTCAAGATACATTGCACAGTCCACATATCTAACAGCACGTTACTAACTTATTTGTACATCTAAGAGTGGCTGTTTTTCACGACTCTGTCAAGAGTTTCAGAATACTTAAACACTTAAATTTACAAATAATCTCCTGCAACTCTAATGTGAGGAAAGGTAAAAGGTCTTCCTGCACTCAGCCTCCATTTAGGATAAGCCATCCCTGTTCATGCCGATCTTATTAGAAATCAAGACAATCTTATAAATGCATGCATAAGCTTACACTGATTATTAACTTCTCTTAAATTTTTATTTTTAATTTTTTGGCACGTATCACAGGCAAAAATAGTGCCCTAGAACTTATGAATTAAAGAAGCAAATAGTGCACCTTTCAGTTACATCACACACGACGCATCTTGCACCACAAAGTAAAGCTAGGAGTACAGCAACCATAACTAAGGATTTTTTGTTAATCTACACCAAGTGCATGAATCCCAGCAATCAAGCTCTTGTCAGGATTGCTGCATCCTCATCATCTCTCTACCTCCCCAGTTTACATCTGGGACTTGTTTTATAGCATATCAAAAGCATTGTGGTTCTGTCCTATTAGTGTACTTTTGGTCAATTAAAAATATAATGAAGAAGTATTAAGGACTCTCAATGCTTGAATGATTATGGTTGCTTTCTCACTGAAAAGAAATCAGCTTCGGTACTAACCCAACCTAAAACAGCTCAAGCTCATTCTTCCTCCAAGGCTAATTTGTTTGGCTTTTCAATCTATGCTAATTGTCATGTATTTGGAATGCTAATTAATAGACATATCCCCACTGTAGTAGCTCCTCAGGCTGCAGTGAGAGTTCTCCAGAAACCACAAAGGAATTTAAATCTCTCCCTCCACACAAGCAGCACCAGCATAAAGAATATTTATCTACATGCACATAGACATGGTGAAAGGAGTAAAAAAATCTTTCAAAAAATTTTAATAGCCCTCCAATGTACTAACAACATGTGTGCTCTGTAGTAGATGAAGCTGGCAGGAAACATGGGCCAACAGGCACTGACAGCACACCATACTGTTTCATCCAAAAAGCATAAGACAGTTGTATTATAGAATTGTAGGTTGGCTTTAGCTGTAAGGGACCTTAAAAATCATCTGATTCTACCTCCCATGCCATGGGCAGGGTTGCCAACTACTAGATCAGTTGCCCAGGGCCCCATCCAACCTGGCTTAGAACCCTCCAGAGATGGGGCGTCTACAGCTTCTCTTCTGGGTAACATATTCCAGTGCTCCACCACTCTCTGAGTAAAGAATTTCCCCCTAACAGCTAACCTAAATCTCCCCTCTTTTAGTTTAAAGCAATTCTGTCTTGTACTATCACTATTTGCTCATGTAACGAGCCTGTCTCCCTCTTGCTTATCCTCAAGTACTGGAAGGCTGCAATGAGGTCTCCTTGGAGCCTTTTCTTCTCCAAGCTAAACAAGCTCAACTCCCTTAATCTTTTTTCATAACAGGTGCTCCAGCTCTCTGATCATTTTCATGGCCCTCCTCTGTACCCACTCCAACAACTCTACACTTTTCTTGCACTGGGGGCCGCAGATCTGAGCACATTACTCCAAACAAGAGGGCATAGTAGAGGGGGACAATCATCTACCTCTCCCTGCTGCCACCGCTCTCTGTTGATGCAGTCCAGGATACAGTAGGCCTTTGGGGCTACAAGCACATGTTCCTGGCTCATGTTCAGCTTTTTTCCACCAGGGCCCCCAAGTCCACAGGGCTTCTTTCAGTGAATTCTTTTCCTAGTCTGTACACATACCTGCAATTGCTGCAACCTTGCACTTGGCCTTGGTGAGTCTCATCAGGTTCACATGGACCCACTTCTCAAGTCTGCATTTATGATCACTTCCTCAAAGCTGAAAACACAGTGACCACAATCACTACTCTTAAAGCAGTGTTAGCTGAAGTTGGCTTTCCTCCACATCCAATTTCCTGGCAGAAAGGAAGCTCTTCAGCCTCCTTGTTATGCCAGTTCTCCTTTGGTAGCACTCCAAAAAAAAAAACAACAGCAACAACAACAACTCACGCATCCTCTTCCTTGAGCAGGTTCAAGACTTCATGCCTGCCAGAATACAACTAGGCAAGTTCTGTGAGGGCAGAAACTCCAAGACGGGAAATGGGTGGAGGTGATTTCATGGGGAGGGTAGCAGAGGAAGACAAAGCCACAAGTTTAGACACAGGAAAAGTCAAAAAGGACATGCAGTACTGGGAAAGCACAATCAAAATAACAACACCTTCCAGGAGAAAGAGTGGATCAGGTGCCTCTGAAAGTACTTGGGTGAAACAAGAGTCTTGCAGAGTTGCTGCTGGGGACCCAGGTTTTCCCCTCCCAAGCAAGGAAGGGAAAATGGATGACAAAAAGACCAGAGGAAGCTTTTCCATTTTCACAATTGTTCATATACTAGCAAAGGCTCAACTGCTTAAAGCACATAGCCCTATCCCACACAACCTACTCCTGAGCATGCAGCATGGCTGTGGCTCTTATCAGAAAGGAAGCAGGTAGATCCCAGACAGACTTCTCTTCAAAAATGGGTAATGGAAAAGTTAAGCCCAGGAGCCTAGACAAAATCTAATCTGAAGTGTAGCACTTGAATCAAATACAAAGGAAACACAGGAGCCTCAGCTTTATCTGCTGATCTTGCTCTATTACTTGTTAAGGCAGACAATCTTTGAGACCTCAAACTGTGACTGAACAGAAAACTAGATTAAAATAGTATGGTAATTCCTACATTTCACCTGTATTCTTATCCCATACTGTAGTTCTGAGTGATAGCTTCTGGATAAGATTAGGATATCTTTCCAATTGAACATTCTGTATTATAACAGACCCTTTTTTTAATTTTATTTTTTCCTTTATTATTTGTGTATAGTTATTGACTCACATTGAATTAGAAGCCATTGTTTTTAGTCTTTCATCTGCAGAATAATGTTTTTTACTGAAAAGACAGTACTACATACCATTATCTTGCAGTTAAACTCTTCAGAAATTTGAATGTGTACAGTGGTAACTAACAACTGAAAGATGACTGATATTTTTTCCTGAGAAAAAGGGCTCCTCCCACTCTTCAGTGTACTTTTCAATTCAATACATATTTCCCAATCTTCTAGCTAAAAAACAAAAGGTCCTCCAGGGTCACCTGGTCCAACCCTCTTTTTCAAGTAGGGCTGCTTGAATTACATCCAGACAACTTTTGAAGATCTACAAGAGAGATGGGAGAATATACAATCTCTCTGGACAGACTGATGGTCACAGGGAACTTCCTGTTTTCCAGTTTGTGCACACCACCTCTAGTTCTGCTGCACCGTACCACTGAAAAGAGTCTGGCTATGCCTTTTTTGCACCCTCCCTTCAAGTACTTGCACACATTAAAAAGATCCTCCCTGAGTCTCACCTTCTCCAAACTAAGCATCCCAGCTCTCCCTGTCTTTCCTCCCAGGAGAGATATTCCAATCCCTTCATCTTCTGTGTGGCCCTTCACTGGACTCTCTGCAGCATCTTCATATCTCTTTTGTGCTGCGGAACCCAGAAATGGACAGAGGATTCAAGGTGTGGCCTCACCAGTGCCAAGTACATGAAAAGGATCACCTCTCCTCGATAACAGACTAACTCAACAGCACTAGTGTATACTCAAACACCAGATAAATGTGTCACCCTTAAATTAAAATTTCACCTCTTTCCTACAGAAGAATTCAAGAATCAATATACTTCTGAATTCTCCCCTTCAAGCATACAAAATGAACTTTGTTCATTTTGATCCTTAAACTGCTTACAAAATACTAATCTCTCCTTTGTAATGCTAAAGCCATCAGTAAAATTTGGGCATTCACAAAACTATTCAGCAATACATACACTTATTAAGCCGCGTAACATAATTCGGTTTTGCTTTCCCTGCTTCTTCTCTCACTCTTGCCTTTTAGATCATCCAGTTTTACTACACTTATTATAGCATTCTCTCTCACATACTAATAGTCCTCTGTTAGACTCATGAAATGCAACTTCAAACCACTCTACCCACTCACAGTAGATATCCTATTCTAACTCATATCCTTATCCTAACTCATGATATTCTGAGCTATATTAGACCAACTCAGTGCCTGCTTCTTAATGAAACAATATTTGAATTTCAAATTCTACCTGGCTGTGATGCTGTTTGTAAAACCGTTTTCATGTTACCAACAACAGAATATTTTTTGCAAAGTAATCTCCAGCACAGAGTGTTTAATAAAAATACAACTGAAAAACAGATAAGTTTATGCGTTCTGTATAAAAGAATACTGAAGATGTAATACTTCGAATCACTCTAAAAAATGGGGGAAAAAATGCAGATTTTTTTTCATAGGAGCCATTTTCCTTAGATTATTATAATTACAATGTATTTTTTGCTACATATCAGAAGTCCTATTTATAAGTAAGTAGATAGGAATAACCCAAAGCAAAAAAAGGATTACAAATAGTACAGTTTCTGTTAATACCGAAGTTGTAATCCTGAAGCTACTTTAAATATAATAGGGGCTTAATTCATTCAACAAATACTTGAAATAAGTTAGAGAGCCCTGCAGCAATTCAACTGCAAAATGCCCCCAAAAACAATCTGTGCATATGCTGCTGCCCTCCAACCTCTCTTGTTATTTTCTAGCAGCAACATATTGCCACCACTAACAAAAGAGCTGTTAATGATACATGCTGGATGTTTCCAGTCAAAGAATACTTAAACATCACTGCTCCACCACTGAGCTGTGCCAGAAGTAAGAGACCAACACACAACCCACAGTGACACCAGAAGCTCTCTCCAGAATATTTTACTACACGTTTTACTAAGTATTGCATTACAAAAAAAAAAAAAAAAAAAAAAGCACCCTTATATAAAGTAATTTCTATGCCTTTTTACCACAGACTAAGCATTTTGTACAAGATCTAAATTTAATCACTGTATACTATTAACCTGTGATGAACTAATCATACTTCCCAGTCAACCTCAGCATGTGGTTTACCTTATTTGTATACAGAGGCACATGCATCCAGTTTTTGTTGTTGTTTTTTTTTCCTTTAAACAGAATACCAAGCACTAAGCAGCAAACAGTGAACTGATAACTCCATTTTGAATATAAGGTTATAATGTTTATCACTACTGTAGTGAAGCAATGTGTTTTCATAGCAGACCAAAAAGCTCCTGTTGGAGTGTTTGGAGACTACTAAACAAAATTAGTGGGAAAGAGAATTAGTGAAAATTAGCAACAGAGGGAATAAAAAAGGACTCATTTAGCTTCCATTCTCATATTTGTTAGTTCATACAAAGTCTCCCAGGAAATTTTAAAAGGGGAACTGTGAAACAGACAAGCTTTATAGGCTAGTATCATAAATGGTCAAATATTTTTAAGTAATCATTGTTGATTTGTGAGATTCACTAGTGAAGATTCACCTTAAAAAGTAAGCAGAACTAAGAGAGAAAAGTCAAATACTCATTTAAAAATTCCAACCAAACTCATAAAAATTCTTCATTAATAAAAGCATCTTGAAGAGTTTTACATTTCTCATGGGTAATGACAACGTGCCGCTGAAAACAAAAACTCTTTAACCATCTCTAACTATTCTATTTTCTTTTCATAGTTAGAGAATTGGTTTTCTCTAACTATGCAGACATATTCTACTTTATTATATAAAGCACAATCATTCTTTAAGATTAAGCTTTTATTTTGTTTGATGTAGTAATCTGTATTTTAGATTCTTTTAATCTTTTAATTATCTAAGTATTTGTTTTGAAATGAAACTTCTGAACATAGTTATAATGAAGCTTGTTAACAAAGTCTGTACTTTTCCCCTCTTTGTAAAACATCGTTCTGTTGTCCTTGTGGCAAGCAGGCAACTCACAGTTCAGAGTAAAGAAAAGTGGAAATTTTCCACTCACATGTTGTCCACTGATTTCATAAAGCAAAGTACTACTGCCTATCATTAAATACAAAGATACAAAGATTATGGAATTAAAATACTGATGTATCCATCATGTGGGCTTTTTTCTTCCCGGGAGGAATAGCAATGCTTTGGGATTTGCACCTCCATCTGCTAAAGTGAAACAAAACCCTGAAAGGAAATATGCACATCTTTAGCTTTACTTAACATAAGCAGTACCTATTCATGCTACCTGTAATTAAATACATATGTATACATACACACACACACAATATCCAGGTCACTCTCAAAGAATGCACAAGTTTTGTCAGTTCTTTATCAATGGCACTTAAAAAGAAAAGTGATCACTCAGTAATTTTTTGCTTGTGTCCATTACTTTGCATTCGTGATATTTTTCCTTTCTTTAAATAACCATTTTCATTAAGAAAAACACTGGGTGTGACATTCTATTAAGACTTTTGTTCAGAAATTCAGGTCATTTTACAGAGTGTTTCATTTAAAATGCAATAACAAACATTAATTGTTCACACTGCTCCCTCTTGTGAAGCTTACCTCACATTTGCCAACACTGACTGTAATTAGTATCACACTGACTATTCAGTGATTATAATATATATTTGACTAATGCCTAGGACTGATGACCGTGTATGAGGGTCTTTCATATTTAGTGCTGTAAGCAAGAAAACAAATCTTGCCAGAAATCTTCATGTTCTTTCTGTTATATCAAGGTTTCAAACAAGACAGAAGGAAAAGCATACAGAAATAATTTCACAGGCAGTGATCATACTAAATTAACCACTGACTTGCCACAAACATTGTGGAAAATCAGAACAAAGCAGTCACTCAGTCAATACTGACAAGAGGTTTTGCTGAATGGGTGAATAGTGAACACCCTTAACATTACTCAAAACTAAACTGCACCCTGGACGTAAAGACCTAAAGAACTCTGATCCAAAGATTGTAAGAGTACAGATCCAAAGGATAAATTGATGATAAAGCTGTCCCTAGTGAAGTAAAACAGGAACGGTAACAAGGTACAAAGAAATATCAAAAGCAAAATTGCAGACAACTTCAGCTAGAAATGGAATGCCAGAGATAGGTGAAGATTTTTACTTGGAGAGAAACAAATTGGCCTGGAAGACAGCAGTAGATACACCTTTAGTTTCTAGAGAGATTATCCTTGAATTTTCATTTGCACAAGATCATCTTGAAAAAAAGCTGCAGATGTAAACCTCAGACTGACATTCAGCAAAACTAGATCTTTGGAAAGTAGGAGGTGCAAATCAAGTGAAGGCAAGCAGATAACAAATCAAATTTCCCAACATGATACTGCTGCTAATAGTAGCTTTCAACTATTGTGATAAAGGAATAAATGCTAGGAAGAAGAGATGCAGTAGAACAGCAGAATGGAAATCATAGAAAGGCTCACCACTGAAACTAAAAGAGGGAGGACATATGAAGTCTACAAGAGGAACTGGCAGCAGAAATCTCACTGGACAGTACTTTTTAAAAACCAAATAGGCAAACAGACCCTCAAGAGAATATGAGATTTAAGGAGGCATCAGTTCTTCAGCACACAAGTTGAAGCTACCAGTACTGAGTGTCATCACTGTGTACCTTCCACTGGAGTTTAACTAATCTTTTTTTTTTTTTTTCATTAAACATTTTTCTTGTTTTACATCATATGAAATGATATTTATTTTCTCAGCAAATAGAAGTATCTAAAAGTATTTTTGATTGGCCTCAAAATAAACTTCTTTTTAATCTTTTTCTCAAGGATCTGCAGGAAAATCCTAGAGAAAAAAAATCATTTCAAGACAAAAAAGCAGAACTATAATTTTAAGAAACGCTGATTAACATTTATACTGTTTTCCTAACATTTCTCCTTTTCACTGATTTTGACACAGGCATATAGTGATAGAACAAGGGGGAATGTTTTTTAAACTAAAAGGAAGATATAGATCAGATGCTAGGGGGATATTCTTTACTCAGAGGGTGGGGAGCCATTAGAACAGGTTGCCCACAGAAGCTTTGAATGCCCCATAATCTGGAGGCATTCAAGACCAGGTTGTATACGGCCCTAGAAGAGCCTCACCCAGCTAGTGGGAACCCTGTCCACAGTAAGGAGGTTGGAACGGCTCCTTTGTTTATATATTTTATATATTTATGTATGTATGTATGTATATGCAGATTTTTATTACATTAGTGTCTAAGTTGTTTTAACTTGGAACAGCTTTTTGGCAAGTATATGTCTTGAGTCAAAAAAATAGAACACAGCATAGTAATTTTTGCTTATGTGGGACTGAAAATTGTTTACTGGGCTGTGTTTAAAAAAAAACTTCAAGAGCTTCTTTGCTTCACAATCTCTACAAGGACAATAACTAGAAAAATATGGCTGCCTTTGTTATCATTCTGCAAAGTCACAGAATGCTTCCAAAAATTTAGAGATTAAACAGACTAAGATTCTTCAGCTTGAGAAAAGAGCTGTCAAATAAAATGGAAAGGATATAATAGTGTTCTATAAAATCAGGATGGCACAGAATAATGAACAAAGTGACTATTCACTGTCACACATGGATGAAGAAAAATCAAGTGAAATTAAAAAGCTGCTAAAAGAAAAACATAAGCATGTTTCACATAATATGTAATTAAAACAGTGGAACTCATTATCACACAATGTTGCAAATGACAAATATAAAAATAAAAAATAAGCTGTATAAATTCAGATCTGCTGCCAAGACTAGAAAGAGAAAATGATCTTCTTTTATTAACTTATCCTCAAGCACTGCATGATCATCCTATCAGATAATTAGATCCTTGAATTGTCTGTTTTCTACTGGAATAATTTAAGCACCGTGCTTGCCATCAAACTTGGCAAAATGCTGTATTACATTTTAAACTAACTGTAAAGCAAACGTAAGATTTTGCTTTTCTCACACCTAAGTCCATATCTGTCTGAGTTTAGCACAAAACACAAGTAGACCTCTGAATCACTAGTCTTCATTTAGTCAAGTGTAGAGCTACATAGTTATGTTTTTAATTTCTACTGTGAGAAGAAACAACTGTATTCAGGCAAAAGCTTAATTGGACTGAGAAAGGCTATAGTGAGAAAATTAGCCTGTCATTATAGAAGTATACAAACTACTCCGGAAATAACTTTTTCTAAATGTAAACTGTTCATTTTACTATAAATGAGAAAGAGCTCATATAAGATACTTAGTGCAATTTCATCTCAGTGGATTAATATAAATCTTTCAAAGAATATCAGATTTTAACTAACAACCCCTTCAGTCCTTATATCTTTTATTTATGGTACCATATTTAAGCACAAGTGTTCACTTCTAAAAAGAAATATAAGAAAAGGAAAGTTATGTTTCTCAGATCTTTTTTCTGCATGAGATAAAGATCAAACAGGAGATCAAGTTTGTAACAGGAAGCAAAATGGTAGGAATGCACCAAATCTACCTGGATTGCAGCCAGATTCTTTTGTTCCTGGGATGGAGCTTCATGGACAAAACGCAGCCAATTAGAATGGCGTGGATTGCTTGCATCCAGGATATAAAGGACTTCACCTTTACTGCCACGAACCTGAAACATTTCAAAATAGGGAAAATTAAAATTTAGCATCTAGCATATCTACCAAAAACATTAACATATAAAACATTAAGGCATGCTGGTATTCAGCAAACGAATCTCACATACAACAAGTATTCCTCTTTATGCTTCTTTATACCAAATACAATTATTCCTCATACAAGACACCCATGGGGCTCAATGGGATGCACCCACATGTACTGAGAGATTACATGTACTAGCAGAGGTGATTGCTGAACCACCCCTATTATCTTTGAAAGATCTTGGCAAACAGGATTGGTGCCTGAAAACTGGAGGATAGCCAATGACACTCTAGTCTTCAAAATGGCCAAGAAGGAGAATCTGGGAAACTACAAGCCAGTTAGTCTCACCTCCATCCCTGGGAAGGTGACGGAACAACTTATTCTGGATGCCACCTCCAAGCAATTGAAAGAAAAGAAGGTTATCAGGAGGAGTCAACATAGATTCACCAAGGGGAAATCATGCTTGGCCAACCTGGTAGCCTTCAATGATGTCATCACTGGGTGGGTAGATGGCAGAAGAGCAGAGAATGTTGCGTACCTTGACTTCAGCAAGGCATTTGACACTATTTCCCCCAAAATCCTTGTTATGAAACTTAGAAAGTGTGGGATAGATGACTGGACAGTGAGGTGGACTGAGAACTGGCTGACTGGCAGAGTTCAGAGAGTTGTTATCAGCAGCATAGAGTCTGGTTGGAGGCCGGTAACTAGCGGTGTTCCCCAGCGGTCGGTGCTGGGTCTGGTCTTGTTCAACATCTTTATCCCTTCATCCAGGTCATTGATCATCAGCAAGTTTGCTGATGATACAAAACTGGGAGGAGTGGCTGAAACTACAGAAGGTTGTGCTACCATTCAACAAGACTTGAACAGACTGAAGAGTTGGACAGGGAGGAACCTGATGAGGATTAACAGGAGCAAGTGTAGAGTCTTGCACCTGGGAAGGAATAACTGCATGGTAAGGGAATAACCTGCTGGAGATGAGCTCTGTAGAGAAGGACCTTGGGGTGCTAGTGGCCAACAGGTTGGCCATAAGTCAGCAGTGTGCCCTTGTACCCAAGAAGACCAATGGCATCCTGGGGTGAGTTAAAAAGAGCGTGGCCAGCAGGTTGAGGGAGGTGATCCTCCCCCTTTCTTCTGCCCTGGTGAGGCCACATCTGGAGTACTGTGTCCAGTTCTGAGCTCCTCAGTTCAAAAATAAAAGGGATCTCCTAGAAGTCCAACAGAGGGCCACAAGGATGATAAACAGCCTGGAGCATCTCCCCTATGAGGAACAGCCAAGTAACCTGGGCCTGTTCTGTTAGGGGAAAAGACGACTGTGAGGGGAGCTGAGAAATGTTTATGATTATCTAAACAGAGGTGGGAGGCAAATGGATGAGGCCAAGCTCTTCTCAATGGTGCTTAGCAATAGGATAAGGAACAGTGGCCTAGAACTTGAACATATGAAGTTCTGTACTAACATGTACTAACATCTTCACAGTAAGAAGAGTGATGGAGAACTGGAACAGGTTGCCCAGAGAGGTTGTGGAACCTCCTTCTATGGAGATATTCAAGACCTGTCTGGACACTTATCTATGCGACCTATTGTACGGTACCGTCTTTAGCAGGGGGGTTGAACTCAATCTATTGAGGTCCTTTCCAACCCCTGTGATTCTGTGAAATTCCAAATCCAGAAAATATGACTTCAGTATTGTCAACACTGCTGCTAACATAATTGTACCACATCAATACTAAACATCCCAGAAACTAATGATGTATTTTTTCAAAACTGTATTTCTCACTTCCCTCCTACGTCTACTATAGTGTTTTTTCAGGTGGTTTTTTTTTTTCTTTTCACACACTGAAAGAACTATCTTCAGAACAATACAAATGAATTTATCCATTCTGTATACCCTATTTTATGGCTCACTCGAACATCTTTCATATACACCTATTCAAGGGAAATATAAATATGTAGCCTCAATGATTATCAGTCAGTCTTAATTTATTCAGTCAGAGAAGCGAGGGCTCCAAGAATACCTTGTAGCAGCCCTCTGGTACCTAAAGGGGGCCTACAGGAAAGCTGGAGAGAAACACTTCTTGCAGAGTGTAGTAATAGGACAAAGATTAACAGCTTTACAGTAAAAGATGATTGATTTAGATTAGATATTAGAAAGAAATCCTTTATGATGAGGGTGGCAAGGCCCAGAGAATCTGTGCATGTCTGGAGATGTTCAAAGCCAGGTTGGATGGGGCCCTGGGTAGCCCAGTCTAATGGATGGCAATCCATGGCATGAGGATTGCAACTAGATGATCTTTAAGGCTCCTTCTAAACCAAAGCATCCTTATGATTCTATGCTGGCCTGAAACATGATTTCAGTAACAACAAACTGACATACTACATAGGTGAAGGGGCATAAATTATTTAGAATGGCAAACAAACACGCTTCCATTTTGTTCACTAAGTGCAGAATCAACTTTTAAAAGTGGTGCTGTAGAACTGAAGGCATATATAAGCACAACAGCTTTAACAGATGAATGAGTCACTGCACTGTTCCCACTCCAGAGCATCAGTAGTAGTAGAACCAATCTCTTCAAATAATATTTACTAATAGTTGTAACACCAGATCTAATAAATTATCTTATATTTCTGTTAGCAAATGTTTTAAAGAAAGAATTACTTAAGACACACAGTCTCCATAGCAGGAGCTTTTAGGTATCATTGCAGATCCACAGAATTTCTATGACTGTGACAAAATTCTAGCTTACATTGTCAAAATGAGAATAATAGAGAAACCTAATTTTAATCAAGTGATTCTTTGCTCTTAAAACACATCGAAATACGGTTGAAATAATATAGCTGCCATTATGACATATTAAAAATGGCTTCCTTGTTTTCTTTTAAATAGTGTATCACTTGAATCTCTGTAACAGAAGACAGAAAGCCATGAAAAAAATGTCACAGAACTACAAAAATTCCATATGATTTATTTATATGAGGAACACATTTTCATCCATCAACAAGAAGTTTCCAGAGTAGGTATTTCCTAAGAGCTAGGGATTTCAGCTATGCAAGATCAAAATTAGATTGTCATCATGGCTTTGTATTTAAATTGTTCACATTCTTGCTGTATTTGTTTTTTACAGATGCAATATGTCTTAAGTACGGCTACTTAAGTTACCTACACTTTTAAGATATTATTAGAACAAAAAACTGTATTTAATTATCATAATAGCTGATGACAGCATGTTGTTCTCAGATTGATACAAGAAACATACTGCAGCTCTGCAAACAAATGTAAGTCTTTAAAATATATTACTGTTCTTCTAAAGGAAGATGTATCTTAAGAGGCACATATCATGAAAAGTTGCCAATATTTTAAATTTTAAGATTTGTTCAACTTTCAAACACACAGATTGACCAAAGCCAAAAGTGTCAAATCTACAGACTTAAGCACACCTGGAAACAATACTATCTAACATTAAGTGCTAGAACACCTTCTCTAGAGAGGCTGCAGGGTCTTCATTCTTGGAAATACTCAAGAGTTGTCTAGACACAGTCCTAGAAAACTGGCTCTAAGTGGATCTGCCAGAAGAACGGATTTGGACCAGATAACCTCCAGAGGTCTTTCCAAGCTTAGCTATTCTTCAATTTGCTGACTATTCCACTAGGAAATAATATCTGCTGGGCAGAATAACTGCAAACCATAAAAGCAAGTCCCAACTTTACACAAGAATACATGTAAATAGCGTATTTACCTTTTGAAAGTCCCCACCTCCTTAATCACAGAAGTATTGCAACAATTACATTGTAATAATCACCCTGTTCAAAATACCCACAGAACATAACTTTACTTTGCCTGAGTAATAATAGTTAACAGTGAAGATGAACATCTGTGAGCAATTTAAGTCAAGCTAATGGCTCTGTGATTTAGCTGCAGCTACTAAAGACTGCATTAGGGAGGCCCACCATGCAGGCCCTATAAAGGTTTCCATCAGATCTTGACTTGGGATTAGAAAAAGAACCAAGATCCTATTATAAAAAGCATACGTTACACCACTAGCTTTTCATCCATTCTTCTTCATTTGCTTGATCCTTAAACTACATAGCAATGATTTATATTCACAGCAGCAATATGTGGTCATCTCAGTTGTCCTTTCTTAGTCTCTGCCAATCCATGAAGAGATGTCAAATACAAAGCAAAGACTTAACACAGAAGGAAACTATTGATAAAAGAATACAATAAATTCTTCAAAAACATGCTATACTTTCTATAGCTTTTTTCCACTTCATAAAGAAATAATATTGCATTAAATACACAGAGGTGAGGAAGAAAAAAAAAATAGAGAAACACAGACAAAACATCATACTTAACACAGACAGGATTGGTGATATTCACTATTCCTTTCCTCACCAGTTAGATGGGTGAGTGAGTTTTTTAAATGTGTAAATGGTCTTTGAGCACCACAGCAGAGAGTACCAAGCTTTATCTATTTATTTTTTAAAAACCAACAAACAAACAGACTAGCTCCTGCTTTGCAAGTATATTCCTCAAACTAAAAGGCAGTGCAAACTAGTCATGGTGGTTAAACAAAATAAACAGTTGGACTCTATATTATATTCAGTTGAAAATAAGTGCACTTAAATATTTAGAAAGGGGAACAGCTGTTTACAAGGGTGAATAGTGATAGGACAAGGGGGAATGGTTTTAAACTAAGACAGGCGAAATTTAGGTTAAATATGAGGAGGAAGTTTTTCACTTGGAGGGTGGTGATCCATTGGAACAGGTTGCCCAAGGAGGTTGTGGATGCCCCGTCCCTGAAGGCATTCAAGGCCAGGCTGGATGTAGCTCTGGGCAGCCTGGTCTGGTGGTTGGCAGCCCTGCCCATGGCAGGGGGTTGAAACTCAATGATCATTGTGATCCTTTTCAACCCAGGCCATTCTATGATTCTATATGATATTATCCATACTGAACTATTAATGAATTGCAATGACGTTTGGATTATGTCCCAAAGAACACTCCCTCCAACAACACCCCACTTGAGTCCTCAGTCAGCCTTTTGCTTTGTGACACAACCACCAAACAAGAAAACCAGAATAGTGAAATAGATAAACAAATAAAAAAATAAAATGCTTCCACCCAGCTCATACTTGTTCATACTTATAAGGAGACAGGATCAGAAGACAGTCATTGCTCTACTGGACCACAAAATTCTGCTAGCCACAGTAACTGGAAATTTCCTCCTGCATTCTCCATCAGCAGCACTGAAAAGCATGTATAATAATAGCTTCAGTATATCACAACAATCCTGGCAGTTACACAAGCTGTAACAGCAGGAGAAGAAAATAGGAAGACTGTGTCAATCCGCTTATGTGCTCTTCAAGAAACTTAAAGATACTGCAATTTCTCTCTCTAACCCCACAGAACAAAGACTCAGCAATTAATTTTCCAGAACACAACAAGCCAACTCTCCATAATAAATAAGCTAAGGTTTCTTGGCTTTGTTTATATCCATTAAACCTGTTTTACAAGTATTCAAACACACATCCTTACCACTTACTGAACATGAGACCTGAAGAACTAAGCAGAATTCATTCTGCCACAGAATTCCAGTCTGTTCCAAATCTGCTCCTTTCCCATCACTGAACCACTCCAAGAATCTTCAGGGCTACTTGTCTATCACAACTATTTCTTGTAGGAAATTGTTAAAAAACAAAGGATACTCCACTGGGGGGGGGGGGGGGGACGGGAAAAACACTTTGGTATATCACAAACTAAAGCAGAAAATATTTTAAGGAGGCTTTTCCTAAATAATCCACAAGCAAATAGCTGCATTTTCCCTAGAAATCTGAATGGTTAGGGTGTTCTTTTCTCAGTAGCTATCAAACATTTAGAAAAGAGGCAGAAGAAGGTTCCCTGATTTTTTTCTTAAGTAGATTAATTTTACAATGCTTGTGAACATATTCCTCTTTTAAAATTGTTATATTTGAACCTGCCACCTGTCTATATTAGTCAACTTCTAAATAATAGAGAATTCAGTCGTCTTCATAGATCAACAAAGACCTAGAAGGATATGATATGCTGACAGTCAACATGAGAAACCTGTTAAAAGAGCTAGAAATAGAACTGAAAAGCCTAGGCACAAATAGATGGTGGCACACTGTGTTCTTCTGTTTGTTTGTTTCTTGGTTGTTTTGTTTTTGTATAGAAACAGGGCCTTATCCTTCCTCTAAAAGAAGGGGTAAATCCAAAAAAGTTGAGGTTGTCCACTGTGGTTCAGTACACCACCCCGGTCTAGGATCCATTTCGTTCTAAGGCCCTTCTGACAACTGTGGACAAGATGTTCCTGCAGTTTCTGTAACCAATGGAGATAAGTTGGAGTTTCCATTTACTACCAGGGAGTAATGTTAACAGACATGCAGCCATCTTTAGTTTCACATGCCAAATAATTAAGTAGCAATTCCCTTCAAATTTAGGTATAGACAAAGTGGCATGAATCTAGAACAAGGTTCAAATTTCATGCCTCGTAATTCATGGCAAGATATCTGTCTTACTACAACACCCTTAATATTTGGTCACTCACTACAGTTTAGCATCTAAAGTGCATTCACATTACCAAAGCACCCAACAAAACACCTAAATTGGATGTATTTAAGAATCATCCCCTTGACAATTAACACATAAGGTGTCCGTTTAGTCAAATATCTTTACAGTAAGATTAAATATCTGACATTCACTGCCACCATACAGATGGTTTTACTTCAAGATAAACCAGGCTATCACCGGACTATACTGCAGTAGCAAATACTGTATCACTATATAAGTACTAGGGGGAACAAAAATTTCTACCAGATGAAACCATCTCAGTAATGCCTAAGATGCTTGTAATGCCCATCCACGCGATCACTACGCTGTCTGCCAGCCTTTCACGCTGCACTGGAATTATCTACAGATTTCCAAAATGCATTCAAGGTGTTACATGTGCTATTTAGAAATGTTCATGAGTGAAACTGCACCATACTATGCACATCTAGCAAAAAAAGAAGGAAAACAAACTTCAGTGAAAATAAGCAGATTGTCATCCTTGCTGAAGGCAGTTAATGTGTCACCCACTTTCCGGGAAACCATTTTCTAAACATTCATAAATTTTTTAAAAATACATGTTCACTCAAGTTCTGTTTTCTCATCTTTTTGTGTTTTTTTTTTTTTAATTGACTGAAAACATTTTTATTGTTCATGGTATAAAACAGCTAGCTGCAATGCTTCTGCATCCTGAGTTTCAGACCTTCTTCACAGAATAGAAACTCATATTTTAATGTCACTATAGAAAGTATTAAAGTAATAATTGAAGGAGAAACTTAACACAGCAGCTGCTAGTTTGCTTACTGATGAAGAAATATTGGCTCATAGGTGATACACATTTTCCTCCAACCAAAACACAGAGCAACATCTTTTCATACTAATGAATCTCCTGCTGGTTCATGACATTATTTGACTTTACCAAAGACAGAATGGTTCACAGGTTTTGATTCTTAGACTTTCACAAGAAGGGTTGAGCTTCACGCGTACTATAAAGAAATCGAAGTCTCCTGAAGCAATTTTTTTGTCTGACCTTCTATTATGAATTCATGTCTGAATGCTAGCACATTAAACTATCAAAATGGACTTTCTACGAAGTTGGAGACATCACCTAACTTAAGCAGTGATCCTAACATTCTCAGACACTTTCAGAGGTAGCTTCTCCTCATCACAGAAACTACAGATCATTAAGGTCCTACTTTGACCATTAAGGTCCTGCAATGGGCTTGTTTCAAAAGTCCTTCAGCTTCAAAGTCACATACTTAACAAGGATAAAGATGACTAAATTAAGCTACATAAACAAATTAGTAAAAAATATTAATGACTATTTTTAAATACCCATCTATCTCAATTGGTATTAATTCAATAGAATTAATATAGAATAATAGAATTAATAGAATTCAATTCATAGAATCTGTGACACAAAATTGCAATTGGGAGAGGGGAACACCTCTGGAAATCGTAACATCAATGTCCTACTTTTGTTTGGCAGAAGTTGTTTTAAATCAACTTACTTTCAAAATCCTCAGAAAAGTACTAAAAGCAAACAACTTTAAAAATATTTACTGGGAAGCTAGTCTTCACACAGAAAAAAAAATAAAAGACCACATTGCTAGGAACTAGGTTTCCAATACAACATTAATCTTGAGAGTAAACTCAGAAATCTTCAAATTAAGATTTACTTTGCCATGAAATTTAGAGCATAATTCAACTTAATGCCCGATATGTAAAAGTCTTCCTACACCAGAACCACTCTGCTACCCAGATATGAAAGAAAAAAGCAACGTCATTAGTTTAAATCACTTGATTTCACATACCTCAAACCCTCAAACAGAAAATATTAAAGCTCCGACCAAAAGGTAGTTGCAGTTAATAGTAGGTTTTATGCAACCTTCATAATATTCTGATGTTTTTTGTTTTGTTTTGTTTAACTGAAAAGAACTGTCACTGCAGAAGTGTCGGAAGTAGCAGAAACATACATTCATTTCACTGTTCAATGTGAATAGACATCAGCTTCCCCTGAAAGGCTCTCTGCTAGCGTGTTTCTGCTCTTGGACTTAATGTAACAATGAAGAAAACACTCTTGACAGATACACAGAAACCAAACCTGAGATGTGTATCACTCAGCATTATACAATGTATTAAGTGCCACCCCTATCCTGAACATTCCTCCACAGTTAAGCCTGAGTATCTGAAGAAGGACTCAGTCTTTTCAGTCTTTCCTGTTTTAACGTTTGCCAAACCAAAACTATATGTTTGCCACAATCCAACAGTACTGAAAAGAATACCACTTTCTCAGTTAGGAATAGTAAACAAAATAAACTGAATAGATATCCTCCCTTTCCATCCTGAAGGGAACAATAAATATTAAAAAGGACATTTGATCCTCCAGAGGTAAAAACCTCCATGAAATTTAATGCCTACAGATTATTCTGTTCTTGCCCCAAAGCACTTTCTCTTCAAGCAAATACACATAATTTAAAATTGCTCTGTCAGTTACACTAATACAGAACAACAAAGTAGTACTTAACCAAGGCGCTAGTGGGATGCTAAGAATAGGAACAAAACTCACAAATCATCAGTAGTAACTAGCTGCTCTTCTAACTAGTACAACATGCAATTCGGTCAGACACAGTGGCACAGGGGCTGAAGCACAGTTGGAAGGTGGCTTATCAACAGCAAGAAAGAAAAAGCACAATGTTGTCCCAACATTTTCTTGTCTTTTTTATTATTTCTAACTAAACAGTTACTACAGCATCAATTGGTTTTTTGTTTGTCCATCAACTTGTAAATAAAATATTTCAGCAAGTAACTATTTACAAAGGCAACACCATGTATGACCCCCTCAATCTTCTGGAGCCTTTTGAATGAACAGCTTGGTGCAGACAAGCAGCAGTCTGCTATGTTTTATTTAAATACAAATCTTAATGTTCTTAGAACTGTTTTTAATTCATTCGACCCAATAAACTCCTTTAGGTTCCATGTTTTCCCGAAGACCAAAGAAAAACATAACACACACAACTGGGGCTGGATGTGGCTCTGAGCAACCTGATGTAGCTGTAGGTGTCCCTGTTCATTGCAGAGGGGTTTGACTAGATGACCTTTAAAGGTCCCTTCCAACTCAAAAGATTCTATGATTCATGAATTCCATCTCAGCATGATGTCTTAAAGATGCCAACTCACAATGCTTGTCTTGAAGAAAGAGGAATAGCTTGCTCTAGACAGGTCACATCAGAGACCACTATTCTATTCCACTAAAAAACAGAAAATCATTCCACAGAGTTGAAGTTAAGAACTCAAAAGTCACATACCAAGAAAAAAACGCTCCTTTAAGGTTCATTTTTACTTGACCTTTGAAAAGTTTCTACTATTTAGCTTTCTTTCTTAAGGTGCCCTCTCTGAAAGTGTATTTTTTTTTTTTTTTTAATGCAGATGGACTACGAATTCAGGCCTTAAGGTTCCTTCATCCAATAATCATCAACTTCATTATTTTTAATATATTTGGTACAGCTGACTACACACAAACTTGGCTGGTTGCTATGACTGCCTCCCACAGTCTCTGGAATAACCATTTACTTGGACTGTTTTACTTCTTACTTTCTGCATTCCTGGTCTCAATTTTCAACTTAAGACTACTCCCAGCATGATTCAAATTATAATATAAAGTTCGTGTTCAGATCAACTTCAGTAAACATGAACAACTTAGGCTCAAACATTCAGGAAGTCATAAAATTTGGTATGCAGGAATCTTTTCAAGGCTTTCAAAACTAGGTTACAACAAGATATTATGAAAAGGTTTTAGAACAGCTCATAAAAATCTCATTTTCTGGTTTGCTGTCAATGGGGTCATATTAGTGCCATCAATAAATACATGTATTTCCCTTTTATTTTCTGACTTACAGAAACAGATAAATCTCATTTAATCATCAGCAATGAGACATCTGGAAACTCATATGGCTTTCCAACCAGCTAAAAAACCTATAGGAGCTAGAAAGCTCCTATAATCCACCTACCATCCCTTCTAAAAACCTTGTTCTAGCTCAAATATTTTATTAATTTAAAATAAACTGCAGAAACATTACAAAAAGGCAAGTAAGCCAGGGCCTATTAACACGTATTCAGCAAAAATCTGTAACAAAAGCACATTGTATTGTTGTTGTTTTTTCAGCTGAGAACAAACAAGATGAGAACAGTTGCTCTTGATACATAACCAAAGGAATCAGGGGAAGGAATTGTCTACCCCTCTGTGGGAACAGATATTTTGGGTAAGTCCATAAAGTAAAAAACAAAACAAAACAGATTTGAGGAGAAAGAGATAAACAAAGGTACGGGAATTCATAGGCTTGAGTTAATTATCAAGTGCCATACAACATCTAAAGAACCATCATCCTTCCATGACTAACCACTGAAAACCAAGAAGCTTCAAGAAGCTTGAAAACGAATATCTTTTCCAGCATCAACAGGGACTAAATGTGCTTACAGTTCAAACTGCTTATCTGGAGAGAGAAAAAAAAAAAAAAAAGAAAAAAGGAGTTGGGGGGGGGGGGGGGGGGGGGAGGGTGTGGAATATGCTCAAAGAGCTACAGCAGAAAAGAAAGATTGCAAGGATGGAACAGAAGCACAAAAGCAGGTATTTTGAACAAGTTTAGAAGAGCCCTGAAGACCCCTGTACCCTCATTTGCCCATAGCACCAGATTTTTATTTTGCTAAAGATCTCATACCTACACAAAGAATTACAAATGTTGGTCAATACACAAACTTTCATCATACTATTTATCATACAACTATCATAGAATTACCAAATGCTACTACAAGCATCGCAGTAAAGGATGTTTTATATGAGCTGACACCTGTTGGTAAGCATAAGTCAGTATCTCGTAACTGATAACCACCTTGCCATATTCAAATGACTTTTAGCATTTGCATTTATTTTCACATTATTTAACAGTTTTTCATAGTGCTGTTGTGCTTTCATATCTTCACATTTCACCGACAAGAAATTATCATTTGCTATTTCTTTACCCTTTAAAAGAAGCAATTTCTCCATCTCAAAAAAATGTACTTAAACATTGTCAGTAAGTACAAAGACTAGTTACAGTATCTTTAAGCCTTATCTTAAAAAACAAACAAACAAAACAACAATAACAAAAAACAGTTACAGTAAAACCTAATTCTGGGAGCAGTTTTTGCTAGGTGTGACGATGTCACTGTGGACTACTCACTTCCCACATGAGCCTGCAGTCTGTGTTCTCATCCAGTTCCTGAGGCATTCGCTTCTCTCCTGCAAAGGGGCCAAATTTTTCACCCTAAGAAATGATTATAAATGAAAATGAATCAGTGGGGACACAAAAAAAGAAAAAAAAAAAAAAAAAAAGAAGAAAAGCCAGTGAATTTCCAAGCTCCAGCAGAGGTCTCAATTTTAGCTTCAAATGGAAAAGGGCAGTTTTCCTTTGGAAACCCACTATCTGACAGAAACACGCACAACATCGTGAGTTCAACTTCAAGCTTATTTCCACTCTTTTTATGGCTTGGAGAATCTCTTAAAACCATATTTCCTCTTCACACTTAATTTCCAATTTAGCAAATAGCATTTTTCCAGACTTTAAATAAGGGTTATATTTACAAGTCGCATTTCTTCTAAGATTCTCGGGAATCACCTTGCAGTAGACATCCTACTAAACATAAAGTATCTGACATCTGGCAAGCACAAAGTTTTCATTAGATTTATTTGCAGGATTATTTGCAACGCTACTTTTTGAAGTGCCACAAATCAAATCACTAAATAGTTTTGAGGTTTCGAACATACAGAGGGATTTATTTTAAAAACTAGGAGTATGCACGTGTCTCTGAATTAATTCAAGCCTTCAAAAACAGAATTAAAATGTTCTAACACCTGCTAGCCCTAACACATACTGTGAAAGCATCCATTGATATGGACTTCCAAACGTCTTGGGGTTTGGAGTTCAGTGTTTTCTTTTTTTCTTTTTTCCTTTCCAGATGTCATGCCAGCAGCAGGGTAAATTCTATAACCAGGGCTTATAGAGGTCTAACTTTTTTTTCCACTTGTCTTTATTTGCAATGACAAACCATACAAACTGGAATGCAGAATACTACTTTCCTTTCGGCAGTATTGAAATAGAAAGGCTTTAATATGCTTTAAGGCATTACAGGTTATAACTATGCAATAAGAAACAACTCTGTCTCATCTTTACAACATTTTGGCTAATAAAAGGATTGATATTCTCTGAAAATACCCTCCTGCAGGCACATTCCACAGTCCTAGGAACAGTCTGCTACACATTTTCCCTCTTCCTTCCTTGCCTGTGTGTATAGCGTCAATGAAGAAGTGGCATGGAAAACCTACATGATGACTCCTCATAGAAACAATCAACCAAATTAATATGTATATATGTATTTAAAATTAAATCTGAGGAGGTAACAAAGAAAAACAAAATAGGCATTGCATAATAATGACACAGAATTGAGAAGCAATGGTTTTAAAATATGCTCAACAAAGATAGCATTAGAAAGACCAGTAAAAAAAAAAAAGTGAGCTAAAAAGGCAAGAACACCAGAGAACAACTGGAGCTCAAATCATGAATGAGGACACAAATATGGGCAGGGATAGCAAATATTAGCAGGGATAGCAAATATTGGCACTGTGGGGCTTCACCTCCTTCACTTCCCTCTGTTTTCCATTCCAGCTAATCATATGAGGTCACTGCTCCTCTCCTGCCAGCTTACAAATCCTAGGATTTAACACTCAAAGTGATATTCCCTTGTTCTTTCACTCCATCCGCAATGAAGGAGAAATTTGGACAGTACAATTACCTATGCACGGCCACCAATGTCCTCAGCTTCTCCTGAGTGCCACTCCAGCAGCACAGCACTGTCTAACAGGGACCATGTGGATGTTACAAGGGGGACAATTTGCTGTGTTGTTTGCTCAGGTTAAGGAAGAAGTAAAGATGAGAACAGAGTCATTCCGTTCTAGAGGTGTACGGTCCTTTCTAGGCTCAGTAAAGATAAGGTAGGCCCCTTCTGGAGAAGATGCCTCATGCCAAGCTGAACTTGCTTTTACCATTTCCTTACAAAACATCAAGTAGTTTTAGTGCAGAAAGGAAAATAGCTCACTACAACTGCTGAGCTCTGAAGGGCATAAATGTATCTGCAGAATCTCCAGTTACTTTTAACAATTATCAAGATGAAAAGAACCTTGTTTGACTATAATTTGGATTGGTTGTCTTCTATGGAAAGAAAAAGATAAATTCTCCATAAATTTAATACAGAAATAATTTAAGGGCATAATGAATACGGAACCTACAATAGTTAGTCTCCCACACTCACTTCAGCAGCAGAATAACACTTCAGTGAGCAGAAAGTGATGAATTAATTCCTTAACTACTGTAGAGGTTTCCACAGCCCTCACCTCAGTAATACTTTCATCCTCACAAGCCAAAAGATGCCTAGCAGATAAAGCACCTACAGGATTAATTTTACCCATCACTGAACCCTGCATCGCCTCTGGGGTGAAACACAGCAACAGCTTAGTAGTGCATACCGACTGAAAACATGAAACACCATATGTCATTCCTAGCTCAACTACTCCAAGCTAATAAACCTCTACTGCAATATGTTTAAGCCCTTCTGGAAGCTCAAAACAATAGAGAAAGCAAAAGGCAAGATGCCCACCTCTAACGTAAAGAGAACATAACTGAACTGGAGATGATTCAAACTTCTAAGTGCTTTTTACGGCTCCTCAAACTTGGACAGAAAGCAGAAATTAGAGACACAAAACCTGGGGTCTCGCAACACAAAAGTCCATAGGGATAAGCACCGTTATTAATTCAGCCTTAAAGATCTTTTTTTTTCCAATACTTCTATTAGTCCTAGCCAATAAGTACACTGTCATATTGAATACATAGATCAAAAACATAGTAAGACTTCCTCCCAGATCAATGAAGCAGTCTCAAAGTCAGTTACAAAAATTATGGAAGTTATGAAAGGCACATCATTCAAAAAAAAAAAGCTGCTTTTCAGACTAATCTTGTTCTGATCTCAACAGAACACTGAGAAATGCAGTAGCTCTCTCTCGTGATTATACCAGGGGTCTTATCATACTGGTGCTGCAGCCGAAGGCCAGATGTTGGAGAAAAACTAACAAAATTACAAGAGAATGACAGCTTTTGTAGAGGTCACAAAACAAACAAAAAAGATTTCACCTTTTATACCTTCAGACAAAAAAACATTTAAAAATTGGAAACGAGGCATAATGCCTGAAGGCTCAAAGGCAGATGGCAGGTAACAGCAGTTCAAAACATACCATTTCCCAAATTTTGCAAATACTATAATTTTCAGAGGCCTACTTTATGAGTATTTAACATTTGGACAGTTGTTACTGCAATTCCTGATATAAGATCATCTGAAGTGAGCTTGACAATTACAGCTGTGCAGAAACAATAGGAAATAAAAGAATCACAGAATGGCCCGGGTTGGAAGAGACCTCAAGGATCACAAATCTCCAACCTCTCCACCACAGCAGGGCCACCAACCTCCCCATTTAATACTAGACCAGGCTGCCCAGTGCCCCATCCAATCTGTCCTTGAACACCTCCAGAGATGGGGCATCCACAACCTCCCTGGGCAGTCTGTTCCAGTACCTCACCACTCTCATAGTAAAGAGCTTCCCCTGACATCCTACTTAAATCTCCCCTCCTTCAGCTTAAAACCATTTCCCCTTGTCCTGCCATTATCTACCCTTGTAAAGAGTTGACTCTGTTCCTGCTTATAGGCTCCCTTTAGGCACTGGAAGGCTGCAATGAGGTCACCCCGCAGCCTTCTTTTCTCCAGGCTGAGGTACAGTATTAGCTACTCAAGAACATAGTTTTTATTTTACAGTCAGTGTCATATTCAGCAACTACTCTCAGTCTCAGAGTTCCAAGGAAGTAATTAACAATTAATTAACAAACTATTTGGCAGCTGTTAACTACTCCGTATCAAAGCCATGAAGCATAGTACTGCTGCCTCACACACTACTGGGCAGGAAGAAAGAGTACCTCAGATGTAATTTTTTTGCCATGGGAAAAAAAAGTAACAACAGCCTGGTAATATCCAGTGTATTATTTGTGCTGTTTACACATCTACTGTTCTCTGAGCAGCTGAGGCCACACATTGTGCCTAGGTCTTTAACCATTTTTAGGAATACTTGTTCTAAGCAATGCCCAGTTTCCATAGGGTGACTCAGAAGCTGATTCCTCATCCTACCGAGGAGCAAAGTCAGACACATACCTCTGACCAGGGCTTTGCATGCCACGTCTGTTGATGCTGAAAGCACAGAAGATTCAATGCCAAACAAAAAACAAGTCCGTAATAGGCACTTCACAACATGCTCCTAAAACTCTGACAGATCTTACTGTCAGTGTCTCTGCCTTTTCCTTCTGCATTTCACATGCAGCACATGCCCCACTGGCAACTTCTGAGTTTTGCTAGGACGTCCTGAACAAAGAGCTCACACTGACACAGCTGTGCAGGTAGAGCTCTAACAGCATATACCTGCTCTGTAAAAAAAAAAAAAAAAAAAAAAAAAAAAAAAAAAAAAAAAAAAAAATTCAGAAGTGATATGGAGCAGTTCTAGCAAGAAAAATGATCTATTTTTCCTAGCATGCAGATCTAAGGTTTTGATTTAGAACAGTATGAAAGAAAGGGATTCAGCCCTTCAGCTGATATTGACACACAGATATCAATTTTGGTCACTTTCCACTCTCGAGTTCATTCTATTTCAGACTCCAGGGATGCATGTGCAATAGCAGTCTACAACTTTCCTTCATGTGCGAATTCCCAAAGGTTTAATATGAGAGTTCAGACCATCAGTGGAAAAAAAAAAAACCATTAAGCCAACTGATAAAAACACGATCCCCTTCTACCTCCTTCTATCCCTAAAGGAGGCCTTAAAGATGAGGCACACCTAACCTACGGTGTTTAAGCCTGGTGGACAACTGCAAAACCTGGCAGTCCTCCCAACCAAGTCAGCACCAAAAGCGCATAGAAAAGCAGGGTTCACAACTTCAGGTATGCCTCTAGTGGTTGAAACAAGTTGTTTAAACGTGTCAACTGAGCAATTTTAATAGGGACTCCAAACAATTAAGAGGTTTTCCCTTCAGTCATTGAGCACCAATGGCCACGGCCTGTTTGGGATAGGAGAGATTTGCGGGTAGCTGCGGGTCAGGGGGATCGGACCCTCCCCAGTCCGGGGGACGCGACTCCGCAAGTGAGGAATTAACCCTTCGCCTGCCGGGCTGCCGCGGCTGGAAAGAGGCAGGAGCCTGCGCACGACAGACGGGCACCTCCGCCCCCGGGAGGTCTACATGAACCCAGAAGCACGAAATAAAGTCGGCACAAGCTGGGAAAGCAGCAACCCAGCAGAGCACAGCCGCCGCAGGTAGCCGTGCCGGCCGTCCCGCTCCCCGTGCCCGCCCAGGCACGCCGCCCCGCCGGGTACCGGCCGGCCCCTGGTAGAAGGAGCCTGGCCGGGCGGAAGTGGGGCGAGCGCCGAGCGAGCGGGGCTGAGCCGTCCCGCTCTGCCGGGATACGTGGCAGCGGCTCCCCGCCGGGCCGGGCCGCGCCGCCGCTCCCAGGCCGTCACCCACCTTCTTCACTCTGCGGGCCGTGTAGAGCCCCATCCCGTCCTGCACTTTGGACGACTTCAGTGCAAACCTGTCCGGCACGTACATGCCCAGCATTTTGCACCGGGCCGGGCCGCCGCCTGCTAGCGGGGAGGAGGATTCCCGGGGACTTCCATTGCACCGGGGGAGGGGGCAGGAAGAGGGGCTGGGTGCGGGGCTCGTCCCGCTCCTAAGGAGGAGGAGGAGGGAGGAGCGAGGAGCCTGCCAGCCGCGGCCGGGCAGAGACGGAGGGGCGCCGGCAGGGGGCGCGCGCCCGGCGGGGCAGCGGCCGTTGAGGGTTTCGCGCCGTCGAGGTGTTGGCTCCGCTTCCACAGCGACTGGTGCAGCCTTCTGGGTCGGGGCTCCGGTGTTCTGAGGTACTGGCAGAAGTACTCTCACCGAGCACAATACTCAAAGAGCTTCCGTGCTACAAAGTACTTCCCCCAAGCACTACATTTGCTCACCATCACTCGGGTTTATCTGCACTGTCTGTCTCCTTAGCTTAGGAATGCAGACTTTGGAAATCACATAATCCTTCACTTAGATTGTTTTCAAAGAATACCAGAAATTTAGGAACCCTAAAAGAAACCCAAAAGTAACACTGTTTTTTGTTGAAAAAGTAAACTCTTCAATATCCCAGTGCCATACCCAGCAGGGGCATTGTGTGCTGACCAATGCTATGCACAATCTAGTTTGAACAGGGAAAAAGTTGTTGCAGTTGGGTTATTTGCTATGATCTCACCAGAGTGCTTCCTTTTCAAAAAACCACAATGCCCAACACTGATTTTTTTTTCTAGAAAGCTGATTAATTTCAGTTGGGATTTCTGTCCACATCATACACATTGCCATGCTCATACAGTAAGTTGAAGTAGAGACTGCTGTATTTGAAAAAAGGGGTGTTTGTTTGCATCTGGTTATGCAGCTAGAAGTGAGTACAAAGTGTGGCAAGCACAGGGAAAACATCAAAAAAAAAAGTACATTTATAAACAGTTTAAAGATGCTTCAATACTCAAAAGCAGACTCCTGGAGCATGGTGGTCCTCTGCTTAGTATTCTTCCAGAGACATTAACAAGTGGATAGATGGTAGTTCAGTATTCAAAGTTTCTAGTTCCCAAAAAAGTATAGGAAAAAATGTTGTATTTGTATGAAAAATGTCCAGAATTTTCATTACAATATGACAGTCAACATCATTATAGAAGTATGTTTATCCTCATGGATCAAATGTGCTTCTGCAATAGCAGAAATTGCTAGTCATGGACAGACAACTTGGCAAAAGGGAAAAAAGGAACAACTGGGCTAGCTGTATGAGACTCCCTTTGACAACTTTGTAGTGTCCTTATATACACCGTTAATCCACTGTGTGCTTAAGATCTATAGAGTCATATAATAGATGCATGACTTTTGAAAATATTGTAACAAAGATAATATGTATCCTCACCAACACACACACATATATACACAGATATTTATATAGTGACGCATGATGTCATTCAACAGATGAGCAACTACTCTTGTAAATTACCTCAGGTACCCATTTTGATAACAAAAGGAAGGGAGAGTCAAAAATATAGTTCCAAGAATGATTTGGGGAATGAAAAGAATAATTGGACACACAGCTTTAAAACCTAGATTTGCAAAACTAAATTAACAATTATAAAAAGTATATATGCAAATAAGAACTGTAATACCTCACAAACAATAACATTGAACAGAGAGGAGACAGGTTGTCCAGGCCTATAGTTTCAGTTTTAAGAATAACATCAAAACTTAACTGATCTTTTAATTAAGATCCAGTGCCAAAGCTTCCATATGCATAACTGAACTTAATATTTTTCTAGACTAGAATACTTTCTTGAATTGAGGCCAATCTGTCTTAGTTCATATAAAAGTAAAATATTAGCATAACTTTCTGACATTTTCCAAGGACTATGAATATTTTAAAAGTAATTTTCACTTTATGAAGCTCTCAGTCCTCAGTTCTCTCAAAAAAAAAAAAAAGAACTTAGGTGGTATCCCATATTTCACCTTAATACAACTTTATAGAAATACTGCAGTGTAACTTGCTATGCACTTGCATCTTTTGCTTTTAAGCTCCCAAAGTAAGCATGAGTAGTTGTTTTCATCTATGAACTCCATCCATTATTATTCTAACATGAAATGCAGCTAGTTGCACCTCCTTCAGTTTAAGAAAGATAGGAAAGAAGCTTTTGCACTGGGCAAAACAGATGCCAAAAGAATCTCTCCTTTTGTAGCACTATGGATGTTATCACACAAATTGGATATCCACAACTGCCCTGGCACCACTGCAGATTCTTTTTCTGAGTTCAATTAGTCATCCATTCATATAAGTTGCATGTGCTGTTGGTATTACCCTTTCTGGTTCAGACAAAGGACACTGCAAGGGATAAAGTGAGCCTTGCCGAACATAAAGGTAACACTGTTATTCATGCAGAGATACATTACAGCTCTTCTATTTTGTCCTATGTGCAGCTACAATGAGAGTGAGATCTCAAAACTCCAAATGACTCAGATTAGACAGAAATGATGAAAGGCTCATATCACAATGCATGTATGTTCATCATTAATCAACAGCAAGAGTGGAGTATTATGTTTTTGAATTAATGTTTTGTACCTGGTGCATATGTAACATGGGTCCATATAGCCTGCTGTTGTCCTCCGTCATGAACATTATTAGCTGAGAATGCTGAATCCGCCAGAAAAAGGAATTTTCTTGCTGGCATAGCAAAGTCATCTCCAAAATATCAAGTGAACAAATAAAAGCACACTTCTACAGAAGCAACATGTACAGCTGGTTTTGCTGGCATAGCTGGCAGCAGTTTGAAGGCATAAATAACTCATATCATGTTATATAACTACACTGACAGAATTAACTTCGCTGTCTCAGTCTCATGAACCATCAATCTGTAGTAGCCAGGCAGGGATGCCTCTGAGGCTCCCTCCACATATACAAACAACTACTAAATAAGAGAAAGTGCAGAACAAATGGATATCTTTCTCAGTAAAGGCTCTAACAAACAAGCATGGAGAACATTTGTGTCAGCCCATTGTAAAGGCAATTTTCTGAGACTGAGAAGTATGCTTTTGTGTTCATTTCCCAAGGCCTCTTAACAAGAGCCTATGTACTGTGATCTGCATTGATCTATTATTTCTTCTCAGAAAGTCACTGCCAAACATTCACTGCACTTGATATTTCAGAAAGTGTTATCTGTTCTTTGCAGTTAAATCACCACACATAATGACTTGCTATCTTCAAGTTCTCCACTCCCTCAGAAACACCTTGGCAGGTGTTTCTCTCTTTGCTTTGTATTCAGAAAACTTTTCTTGGCACTTGCACTAAGACAGGTGCAATTGAGGGGAGGGTGACTATCAGTCCAGGAATGTTTGCATTCACAGAAACAACTAACTCCATTGCCAAGAACTATTCAGCATTGTCTAGGTGGCTTAACTGCACTGATGAGTGGCATTTGTGTTCCAAAACAATGCCTCAGAAACTGGTTTGTGTGCACAACTCTGACAAAGATCACATGCAGAAACCACAGTCACCCAGAGAAAATATAAGAGACTTGTATGAAAGTCCTTAGCCCAGATTAATGACAATACTGTTATTACTCAAGAAAGTTGATCTGCCACAGCTGGGCTAAACAGCAGTAGATGATGTTCCAAGAACTGGAAGAAAGCAGTTATGCTATGTACACAATATCAAATTATTTGCTCATATAATTAAGAAAAGGCATATCAATAGGATCCCATGAGATTTCAAATAACAGTTCTCTTTAGCCAGAGTCCTAGGAAAAGGACTATGGGGAGGTTGAAGAGTAGAGTGGAGTCTGAATATGAAACATGTTGGTTTTACCAGTTGAGAACTGGAATTAATCAAGAGCATTGAAAAAAATAACACCGTTGAAATGGCAGTACAAAACTATGTATAAATATTAAAAACTTCACTTTCAATGTGAAATCCTACCACCATCCAGGTGTAGGAAGGCTCAGCCAGTCTCTTCCTTTTCCTGAGGGAACACTGAGTTTATAAGGAAGTGTAAATGAGTTTCATGCTTTCTGTTCCACTGCATGGAACATGAATACTTGATTGCAATCCTAAAACTACACTATCATGTACATGAGCATAATTTTCATTTTAGATACACAAACTACCTTTAAATTAACCCAACCAGGAAGTTTAAGGATAGGGAAGTAATTACAAAAAGGGCATATCAAACTTGCACCACCCCCTAAATAAGCTTTGGGCACTGAGGGTTACGGTTTGTTCTCTCCCTGCACACACACATTTGTGTCACACAAGGATAGGATTTGCAGAAGACTTAGAGATAAGTTCCATTATTCTTTCCCAGTTGCTATTATAATTTGCAGTGTTTCTGCTTTATCTGGTTCATTACAGTTTTAATTAACACATGTACAGTTACTTTATGTTTTGCATCCTAGTTTTATTAACATAACTTCATTTTTGTTTTACGTTTTTAACTAGCTATGAGTATTTCAGTTGCTATTTACAAAATGCACTTGCAAAAAAATACGGAAAGAAATACAAAGGGACAGCTGCGTTCCATTTTTATTGGGCCTAATACTTTTAAGAAGAATGCTTTGAAACTTCTGGTGTTAATTTTAACTGAGTAAATCAAATGAATTGTTGGGGACCAAAAATGTCTGAGGAATATATCTCAAAGTATAACAATTCATTCTGAAGTAATACATTGAAAATAAAATTAAAGACATCAAAACCACATTTTTAGTTTTAACCTGCACCACGTAACACAGTGAATAATGAAGGACAAGTAAAATATTAAGTTATATAAAAGGCATAACATTCAAATTTGGATTGTTATAACACAAATGCTAATTCTTCTAGGTTTTCTATTCTTAATTTCATCTTTCATTGTCTTACTTTTAAATAAAGGTACCTGTACTTTTTATATAATAGCTAAATCAATGTTCTCTTGTAACAACTACTTCAGTAACTACTTCAAATTGACTGAACAGGGGATGCCTTTCATATATTTTGTATTCCTCTTGCTGTTTTTTACTTTCTGAATTGCTTGTGTATACATCAAGGTAGATATGGTTAGGTGTTTTCTTTCTGATGTGCTTTCTATGGCCTATCCTAGGGCAAGCCCATAGCCTGTGCTATGCTGAGCAATTAAAAGAAAAGAAAAAACCACTTCACTCTTCACTCCAATCCCAAAATGCAAATACTGGGTGATTACTCATTGGCAGTCTAGCACAGAGAGAAACTAAATATGTTTCTACGTTAGACTATAGTTACTTGTTTAGAACTACATGGACCATTAAGAAAAAACACTAGAGCATCTAACTGCCTTCAGATTTGTCTGAAGTCTGATAGTGTCAGGAACCGCTTACATAATTTCCTTGTAATCCTTTACAAGGATTACATGAGGTAACAGGAAACTTTACAAGGAAGATATGAGGTATTTTCAGGAGAAAACTTTAAACACAGTCATGGAGGCTGGTGTGTCCCAAATGGAATTCCATGGAAGAAATCCATGTGTTGTGACAAACAAAACAATTACAAGTTACTCGTCTGGAGTTCTAATACTTGTTGCAACATCACACCAGAAGCATGTTAAGATGCTCTCTCCACCCAAGGAACAGTTAATTAAGGGTCAGACTTAATAACTTAACATGTCATATTCTAAGAAGAAATAGAAAGATTTAAGGACAAAATTATCTCCAAGATTCTTGAAGCATGCGTGCCAGCCCCTGAAGCATGCCACAGCTTAGAGGCAAAAAAAAAAATCTGTTCTCCAGAAGAAAGAATGGCTTTTAATTGGTAATCCTTTGTTTAGAATTATGGGCACCCAACAATTTTGGCTTGGCTGGGCCATATTGTGTGAAGAGGTATTGTCACAAATATAGGCATTAACTAGAGTATGCACTTTAAGTAACAATTTTTTTAAAATACTTTTTATTAAAACAAAAATGATGGCAATAAAATCAAAACTAGCAGGTTGGACACACATGGTTTAGATGGTATGCTATTATCCTTAAGAGTTTACCTGGCATTTCTTTCCTCTTCTCCTGCTCCTCTCACAGCAAACTGAAATCAGAAAGGCAAATGCTATTTTCTCCTTTTAGTAGTTCCTTGTATCCTAAGTACTAGAATATTAGCTTGTTGCAGCACCCATAGCAATATCAGAATTTGGCACTGGTAGCTGACAGAGATCCTAAGAGGGTTGCTGCTCACAATAATGATTCTTCATTCCCAGTTTGTACATTCACTACTTCACAAAAGTTTTCTTTACTGAAGTTTAATCAAGTTTGCAGCAACTGTTTTGAAAAACTTGCCTCCTGGATCTATACATCTCTTTTCCAACCTCATCCACTTCTCTTCCATGTGATTAGAACAGGACCACTAGCCTTTGACTTGTGTAGATAGTAGCCATTTGCAGGATGCTTGCAACATTGTCAGCTTTTCTCATCTTAGTTCATGTATGTCCACACTTTTTCAGAATGCAAAGTAGCGTTTAGCTTTGACCAGACAGCAAGAATTTTAGTCAAATATTCCTAGAATTTTACAAATCAGTTTCTCTGACTAGGTACAGTGTCATTAACTTTGTATGGGTTCACTGCAAATGACTTCCCAACCTTTCTACGCTGCAGTATCCAAACCAGGTTAAAAAAGACCTTTGCCCATTCATATCTTACACATATCTCAGGAAGCTTTCAGCTCAAGTAATCACATTACTTGAGGAGAAAGTGGCAAGAGGAATAGCATACAGACTACTCAGGTTTCTTGTTCTTTTTCCGAGTTCTACAGAGTTCAGGCTAAAAAAAAGTCTTGCTATTTTTTTTTTTTTCCTCCACTACTCTCTTCCCCAAAGAAAATAAATACATATGGCAATTTAAAACCAAAAGCAGTGATTTTGGTATGCAATATTAAGAAGTTGAACATGAAATCATATTGCTTTAGTCTCCACAACACACCAGTGTATGCAGGCATAGGAAGTGTAGTACCATCAAATTAAATCTTTAGAATCAAAGAGCTGAGCTTAGCAAGAATTCTGTATGCCTTTACAGCTCCTCCTGCTCTGGGGACAATGGCACCCTTTCTACAAGTAATCACCATGTAGAGCCACTGAAAGTTCTTAGAACAAATTGTGTTTACACAGAGTCAGCTTAAGCCATATAGTATACTACCACTTAAAATCCATCTAAGAGATTGAGAAGAATCTACTTTCCTAAGCAATTAAACTTGGTTACTGAGAGTATGACAAGCTCCATCTATTCAGTGTTTCAGTTTTTCTCCCCAGTTCTGACAGTTTTGTCTGTTTGCTTGTCTCTGAAAAACCAAAGTTGTTCTCTCCCTAATGTATTCTTATTTGCTGAGGAACATTTCTTTCAAAGCCATTTTTAGGGACTGCTTTCTTTTTTGACTTTTTCCACACTAATTCCTCTAGAGCACTTAGTATTCAGTATTTTTAATTCAGTAAACATTTCAACCTAGAAATTACTTCCCTGTCAAATCCTTCTTCCAATCAGGTAAACAACAAAGACATTTAGTATAAGCCACTATTCTCTTTAGTAATAAGAACCAGCAGAATCATTTTCTCCAGTAGTAAATGAGCTTCTGGGCCACATCCTCAAGCATCCTAAAAGTGTCTCTCAGCTAATTAGCATACTACTTCAGTTCAATGTAACTTCCTAAACTGATCTCACCCATCCAGTTTTTTCCCTTTCAGCCCCTTCAGGACCTGATCCGCTTTTCTCTCTTCATTAATGGTGAATGACATTCCAGATTCAGCTTCTCTCTACTAAGCTACTTCTTCCAATGCTAACCATTCACATACATGCCCTACTGCTTAGAGTACAGACTTTCTTAGACCCTATTTCCCTTTAGACCTTGCATTGAGCTGATCATATGCTCTTTCTGGAAGCATTAAGTCTTACATTTACATAATTCCTCTCCTACTTGCAAACTAATATTGAGGAATTTTCATGTAACAAGTTTTGTCACCAAGCCAATTCCTACTCCATGCAATTATTTTTATTTGTTGAAAAACAAACCAACCCCACCAGAAGTTGGGGCTCCCTTTCCATATCTGCCTTATCATTTAACTTACTATATGTGGCAGATCAACCATGCCATAAATTCTTTACTGAACCTCAAATGTTGGGAAGTATTTTTCTATCACTCCTGAGCAGGCCATTGAACACTGTGCTGGGTTTTCCTATAGCCAGAAGACAGCTGACCATACTGTACTGTGAACTTGCAGTGACTTGTTAAAGTTTTTGTAGCAGATGAATGACAATTTTCATTACAAACCTCTACCTTTGAGGTCTGCCATGTGGTGCAGGATATTCAGACTTAAGCTACCACACACACCAACAAACGTCAGGAATTAGTTTTTCATTATACTAGGCAGGATGAATTAAAAACACTCGTTTTTAAATAGCCACAATCTAAAAAATTCACAGTCCTTTAGACAAACAAATTTTTTCATGCTCTGATGTGTAAATTCCTGGCTATTGTGCTTCTGGGGACACCATATTCTTGCATTATTTAACTAGGATAACATGACAGATACAAATCTGAAATGTGCTGTTTTGGAAACTGTATGCCTGTCTCAAAAGACTACCTAATTGCCCATTTCTCCCCCTTTTGATAGTCACAGTATCAAATAATAGAACGATGAACAGAGCCATCCTATTGTTATTAGAAAGAAAAGGTACAAAATGGTCTTTCACTATACTTAAGATATTTTGTTTAACTTTAGGAGTCTTATTTCCAAGTCTTCGTTACACAAGATGGAAGGCTAGACCTTCAGTACAATCCTTCCCAACTATAAAAGATGTAACAAGATTCAATAATCAAGTATATAATTTTCAAACAATTTTCAGATATTGTTTCCAAGGTCTATAGGGATCAACTGTAGAATAACTAACATACAATAGAAAATATGCAAATAAGAAAAATGAAGAAAACCCAGTTATCTCAAAGATTAAGCTATACAATTACAAATATTTTATGTAGCTCAATGTTGCTTAGTGAATTTACTCAATTTTGAAAGGACTGGAAGGATTTAAGATTATAATATCACTTTTTACTCACAAAACTGGGAAAGAAATACTTTTGTGTTCCCTACAAGCAATGGTAAAATGAGCCAAACAACTCTTAAACAAAGCCTTCTGTCTAAACTTAATGAGTCTACTTGGCTTCACAAAGTAGAGACGTCTGGAATAATTGGAGAAAATAATTTCATGCAACACACTTTCGGGAACTACTTTTGCTCTTCACCAAGAACCTGACAAAGCTTGATGCAGCACTGTAAACCCACACATTAGAATATTAGTCAATTTCAAGAGCAGATTAAGAACTGCTTACTGACTTTTAAAGAAGAGCTGTAACTACATAAAATTGGTAAAGAGAAACAAACTGAAAAATTGTTAGACTAATTTGTACATGTATAGACATAAGACAAGTGTACTTCAAAAGTATGTCAGTCACTATGTCGCTTCCTTAACAAAGTATTCATCTCAAGTTAACAAGACCCACAAATCCTACAGTTGTACACACACAATCCTAAAGCTGTAGCTGGTTCCGACCACGTGTGAAGCTATGAAAATGCTTTCTCTAAGCTCAAGTGTGCACTCCTCTGACATTTCAGAGGAAACAATGGCACCCCCCTGGGTCAGGCTGCAGAGAGTTTGGATTTGATATTGTTTGTGGGACGCCATTCTGTTTATCACACAATAGGGTTTCTGTTTCTCCATCAATTCCATTGTGTTAAATCATACCGCTTTTTTAGAAGCTATGTTTTAAGTTATAGCCTGTCAGGCACCCTAAGGCATCTAGACATTGGATGCCCTATAAATTCAAGGTTATTACTGCTCAGTATTGCCGTAAATGAGTTAGTCATCTTTTGTCATAAAGCAGCAAGAGAGCAGACTGAAAATACAATGCAGCTGCATCTTATTTAAAAAGCGTGTCTTTCAAGAGGTACAAGACATTAACATGCCCTTTCCAATATTATATTGAAGTCTGTCCAAGCTATAATAATTCATCACAGAAAAGCTGAATGAAATGCTGTCGCCACAGTTGGCCACTGTCATACAATATGGCTGTGGTCAACCTGCATGCTAAATATGCTTCATTTAGACAAAACAACCTACACAGTCACAGGCTACAGAGTGACTAACATGTTTTTACCTGACCTGTGTCTCTAAGATTACTCTTACAGCATGAAGATACTCTAAACAAGGAGCAGGAGAGAGGAGGCATTCTATGCACTCAGAGTACTCAGTACACAGCTCCTGAGGTCCTGCCTGTCAAACCAGTGGCTTTTGCAACCCATCCATCCCACTCTTCACATAGGCACACATTTATTCACGGAGCTCTCAGCAAATAACAGCACAAGCACAGTCTCTATTTCCCTTCTCATGCTTTCTTCGAAAGAAACTATCATTTCTCAATATGAAGTCATTCTATTTTGTCATTTGTGAGATAGTATTTGACAGTGCTTTGCTTCCAGTTAGTTTACAAACTGAAGTAAAAGTTACTGGGTAGATGTGTATAATAACTAACATTGAACAACAATAAAAGCTATAAGAAAAAAGTGGAAAATCTAAAAGACTGGGAGCAAAACATTAAGCGGACATAGATGACACATTTGTTCATTGCAAGCATTTCAACTCTTAATAGCCTACGCTTGGTTGAATGCAATTAATCTAACCAATACTCTTGGGTTGGCTTTTGAAAATGTTATTAATAGTTATTGTTATATCAGATTAAAGTTGCATAACAACTCCCTCATGCAATAACCAGATGGCTATTTCATCCAATATATCCCTATGATGAAAGCTATTAGCAAGAAGTGATAATTAAAAAGGCTTCAATAAACTAATAAAGGCAAACCTGAAGTACTTTCTGCATAAGAAATGTACTACTTTGAGAAATGTAAGAACAAGTAGCTACTGATTATGGCATTTGTGGTATCACCTCACAATATTACCCCCCACCATTTCCAGGTCACGGTGACTGCACAAAATAAACAGAATTCTAAGCATCATAAATCACGACACTTCTGGCTTTCAAACACAATATGATACTGAGTGCTACAGCAGCCCAGTGTTAATAGGGCTAGAGGTAGCTTGAACAAAATTCAAAGGCAATGCAGTCTTAGCCAACTGTAAGTATACATTTTGTGACACAGATCACATACTAAGAATCTTTCTTCCCCACTACTTCTTCCCACGAAAATGGAGACAAGGATATAGAGAATATCAAGTGAGCAAAATCCACATTCAAGTAGAGAGAAGGAACATAAATCATCTCCAGATATCGTGACTAGCCTGAGTAACCTGCAACTGCGTACTTGCTCACTCAGCACATACCCACTGGCCTTGTCTAAGGAGCAGACATTTGTACTGTATTAATCTTCCAGAGAGTGTGTGGAAAGATTCAGCATGGAATTATTAAGAAGGCTGCATGTTTGGTGCTTCTGTGGTTTGTCAGAAAGGTCATTGTTTAAGACGTTTTCATTTAAAGAAAATACATTTCTATTCTTTTTATTGTCATTTGGCTGTTTCTTTCGCATAAGTTCCTCCTCCACACCATTGTCTATCATCACATTGATAAGTAACTTGTTCATCTGGCTGACAAGAACAGAGTTAGATTTTATAGATTTGTATAACTTCTTGTTACACTAGTGGTAAATTTACAGATGCATCTATTTCACCATAAAAACTTCTCTGAAATCATTAGGAAGATTTGGACAGAAATAAGATGAAAACCATATTCAGTGTTGTAGGAACTACATTACTTCAGCAGAAAAAGATGTTCTAGTTCTTAGCAATCTCTCATATTACTAACCATCAGATCTTTCTTTTTAATCTGATATAAGCATCAACACTGAGCAGAGCTGCATTTGCACAGGAGGTCTACTACAACAGCACCAAATTTGAACAGAATTACACATCCCATGCATAACATTGAACTTTCGCTCTTCATTATGTACGTCTCCTAATTAGGCAATATCTGCAGCTTGGACAAAAACAACAACAAAAAAGGACCTCAAAGAAAAAGCCCAAATTCCAACTGAAGTACAAGGCAGTCATTGAAGGGACTGGAAACATGGATAGCTTCCAGAGGGTAGGGATGGGAGGATGTTGTCTTCCTCTCATGATATTCTAATACTCTTTTCTAGCTCAAATAATAGCTAGCTACATATTCATATTGCATGTTTTCACATTTGTCACAGCATATTTTTCTTATTTTTCCATAAAAAACCAAAATATTGTTAGAGACTGAGACAGATGGCATCCAACTTATTTTTAATAATATATTATTTTCTTTTGAATAAGTCAGCTGAGTCAAGTGGGCATCTCTACAGATAGAAGGGCAAGCACCTACATTTGAAAGCTACTGGGTATGTTTCAGAAGGGAACAGCAAAGAAACAGGAGGCTGCAGTGCAGGCTCTCGAGATGGCTGAGAGCTGTGGAAGAATATAGAAACAAGCCCCAGGAGCAAAGGAAAAGAAATTGATAGGGACTGAAGCAAACTCAGTCTGCTTCAATTGCAAAAGCCACAGAGCTGACTGAAACCAAAGCTGGAAGCAAAGACAAAGGAAGCAGCAGGAGATTGGTTTATAAGCCCTTCCCCATGTCTAGTTTGACTTTTCTTTCTCATCTCTGCTGTAAAATGTTTGTCTGATGTAGACTTTGTTCAACAAAAACCTGAGGTTTCAGAGAATCACAGAATACCCCAAGTGGATATGGTCCACAAGGATCATCAAGTCCAACTCCTACCTCCACACAGGACCACCCAAAACTCAAATTCTGTGTTTGAGAGTGCTGTCCAACCACTGCTTGAACTCTGGCAGCTCAGGGCTGTGCCCACTGCCCTCTGGTGAAGAACCTTTTCCTAACACCCAGCCTGTCTCTTCCCTGACACAACTCCATGCTGTTCCCTTGTGCCCTGTCACTGTCACCAGCAAGAAGAGCCCAGCACTGCCCCTCCACTCCCTGTGAGGAGCTGCAGGCTGCCATGAGGCCTTCTCTCAGCCTCCTCTGCCCTGGGCTGAATAAACCAAGGGACCTCAGCACTTTGCCCTCCAGACCCTTCCCCATATTCATAGCCCTCCTTTGGATGCTCTCTAATAATTTCAGGTCCTTCTTACACTGTGGCACCCAAATTCGCCTGATGCATCCCAGGGTACTGGTGGCCATTTTGGCTGCCAGGGCATACCGACTGAGGGAAGAGGTCATGATAGACTTACCTCAGAGCCCTGGCCAGGGTTTATCATCTTTTTCCACTAATGAAGGTATTTTAGTATTTCACTTAATCACCACAATACTCATCTACTACACACAGCATATTAGTAATGCATTTATCACACTGTACTTCTTGGAGAATGGAGACAGAGTGACAATTTCACATGCTATATACATGTACTCCTACCAGAAACAGCAATGATCTCAGGAGCACTTCCCTCACATTTCAATATAAAATCAGCGTGAGGATCTTGTAAAAAGTGTCATAACTTTCCAGTTTTTCCCACTTCTCTCATCCTCCATCCAAAGTAGGAGCTGCTGATAAAAGCCTCCAGGCACAGTGCCCTGCAAAACACGCTGTGAATGCTAAGTCAAACACTGAGTAATTTTGCAATCAGCTGTAACACTAAATGCACAAGTCTGGAGGAAGGTGATCAAACACCCCAAACACAATGAGAGAAGGGGCTTTGACTGTCAATAATAACAAGTAACCTGCAACTGAATGGGATCCGGAAACTTGTAACTCACTTCAATCTACTGCTCAAACCAAAGAAGCAGGCATTGTATTTTCTTCATGTCGTTTGGGCCTGTTCCACCCTCTCTGATGAGGGCATGAGCCAAATTACCCAGCACTCAGTCACCAATTACAGAAGAAACAGAACCAGTGCATTGTCTGTACACTGTCACGCGTCATCTGCCTGCTAACTGCATTGCACTAGCCATTGTCATGTGTTGTCCTCCTCAGCAGCCAGCTACACCATTTGAACAAAGGAGGGCGAAAGAACATAAGGAAGCCATTAGAGGTTAGGAGCAGTTGCCCAACATTACTCAGAAAGGGATCTGAGGAAACATAATGGAATCACTCATGAGCAACTTGTCTGTCCGGTCAACATCTGCAGGCAGCCTGCAGCTTCTCCTGCTCTCAAGGCAGGCTATACCAGCTCTTTAGAACAGCACAATATATATGCTAGCTCAATGTATCTAACCATTAGTTTTAAATATGTCACCCATTAAAACAATCTTTTGTTCTGTAAAAGAATGGCTACAAAGATACAGGACTCACAAAAAGAGAAAACAAGAGGAACAATGCCTCACTGTTAAACTATGGAGAGAAATGTATGCCTCCAGCTTCTAATTATAATGGTTTGCAAAAATAGACCTTGAAGTAATGTGTTCGTATTTATTTTCCATTCAGTTTCCCAGATGTGTGATAGGCAATCGAGGAGAATGAACACAGCAATAATAATAGGGACAGACTGCAGCTGGCATATGCATGGATGTGTGAGAGGAAAAAGTAGCCAGAGTGCCCACAGCCTATGTGCAAGTCCTGCTTACACTCGCAGAGTTTTCTTCCTTGAGTCCTCAGAACATTAACTAACTCCTCTGTCCTGGGGTAAAAGACCTAATTCCAAGAAAGAACAAAAACAAGGACCACACTTAACTACTCAAAACACCCACCAGCATCACCTTGACCTGATACTAAGTTACCTGGCTTTGAGATAAAAAAAAACTCATTCTTTAATAGCCAGACTGTTTGCCTATAGAAAGTGGCTATTCACCCAAGATTCACAGCTGTTCTTTTTCAGTTTTTCACAGTATATGTGCTCAGTAAGAGGAGTTTTCAGAGGAGAGGGTCCTTTATGAAGTGCATGAGAAACATTTCTCCATCTCAAAAGTATCTTAGCTCTACAATTTTCAGCAGGCAGAAATATACCATCAATCAGTAGTCTTTCAAGATATACATGGATTGCAAGATCAGAATGTCAGTTACACATTCATTATTCAATCATGATTGCAATGAGATAAATTGGTCTTTTTGTTCAATGGGCAGAGATTTATCATTAAAGAGCAAGTTGTACCGGAAAGAAATAACACAAATAGGTTTTTGAATGCAGCCAGCTATCTGTTCACTTGAACTTGCACTTAAAAACATCTTTCCTTTAAAACAAATGGTTTGAAAAAAGTAGTACGGTAGGGGAGAGAAAATGTCCTGCATACCCTGATGTCAGCATTAGTTGCTCACGCAAGCTAACCAATTATGCAGACCTTAGACAAACCTTAAAAGCATTCTTCTAAAACGAAGGGTTTGGAACCACTGAACAGCTGAAATGGAGAATTTGCAAGGAGAATTAATAACACAAGCTTATAAACCAGTCTAGATGTTGGTTCAGGAGACTAAGCCATCTCTGAATTGTACCAGTTGCTATCTTAAATTTTCACAGCTTCACTGAAACTCTAAACAGTCTCCGAAACCCATACTGTACTCAAAGACAACAAACAAAAGGCTATCCTCAAAAACACTACTGGGGAAAAACTGTAGTATGAAAGTGACATGAAAAGCCTAGCTACTCCTCTACATGTATAGACATACAGATAGAACCTACACAGCCAGAAACAGCTGCAGCAGCTCAACAAGAGAACGCAATTTTTGTCAGAGAGCATCTTGAAAGCAGGGGGGATAGGGAAATCAAGTAAAGATTAGAGTACTGTAAGCACCAACAAAGTATGGGAAAAAAAGGGGGGGGGGGAACTAAAATCTTATACTGTGCAAAAAACTTCTTAATTTTATTTTTAACTCTATAATACTCTGTTTCACCCAAAGTACTGAATAATCCCAGGTTTAGAACAGCACAGGTATCAAATAGGCATAAACAGGTCAGCAACTAAGTTAAACCACTGATAACTAAACATCCAATCACTTTCTAACCTGGACTCTGACCTCTCACCCCTCATCCAAAATGCCCATAGTTCTTAAAGGATACACAGAAAATTTCTTGTCTCGATCTATAAGCAAAGCAAGGTAATACAGAATTTCTAATTTGTGATTAAATGTTAGGAAGTCTTACTCTTACCTTGCAGTTAGTCAGACTCTTCATTGGCAGACTTACAAGACTGAGAAGTTTCAACATTTAAAATGAGTTCAGGTCTGGTAGAAGGGTATGCATTACAAGATTAATAGACAATAGTTTATTAAAACTAAGCCCTTAGAACAGAAAGGTACAGTCACTTCAGCTGCCTGTTGCTACATACACTTCTCCTAATAAAGTAAGACAACTAAGCTCTAGTAGAGATTTTGAGTAGGTGTTATACTAGATATTACTAAAAACTAAGAGCTTCTCATGCAACATGAGAATCACTCTGTCAATTTCTGTGCCTGCATCACTTGCCTGGCAACCATAGTACCTAGGACAGGTATTTCAAGAGTGTTCAGGGATGGCTAGATTCTCCTGTCACTTAAATTAGTAGGAGTAAGTTTGATGAGAATTACTACTTTCTGGAAAGTCATCACCTGAAGCTAGTCTACATATACCAAGCTTCATTCATTGTAACTGGAAGATGAATTAGCACCTGCAAAATTTAGGATGTGGCCTTTTCTTAAATTGCCTGCATTTAACCCACTTATACAGGTACTGATAGAGTCAAAGCAGAAATCTGTTGACTTCAAAAGAAGGAAGATTTCACTTTAGCTGTTTGAGATTGTTTCCCAGTGATGCTTACAGGCTCTACCACATACAGGTGTGAATGTTTTCTCTAATGATACAGCAAAAGCTGAGACAAATCTTACATTTAAGAAAATTACTTCATTTTTTTTTCTATCATATTTCAAACACTGAGTACATAGCTGGTGTTGTAATGAAGTAATATGAATACTAGCACACAGGTTGTACAGTGTCTCTTAAGATCAAAACATTCAAGCCTCTGACTACCAGTAGCTTGAAGGAGCCTACAGTCAGTCCATACTACCACATAAGAATAGCATGAACTGCCACATGAAATCAGTCTTAAAATACAGGCATAGCAGAAATGGACAAAACAGGTAATGAGATCAACATGTATCAACATTGCATTAGTACCCCAAAAGCCAATAATGAACTATGTTTTTATTTAACAGTTTTACCACCACATTATAGAGGCATGCTTGTATTAATGGTTTATTCACTGCTTCCTCAGAGAGCAGAGGAAGACTTCCCTCCCCTCTGAAAAGTATTAAGCAGGTATCATAGTCTAACTTCCATAAACTGAAAAACTTTTATGCCAGACACAAGAAAGGAAAAGTACCTCTACAGACTCACCTTACCTCCAAAGCAGGAGTGGTATCCTTTACAGCTCAGGTTAGAAGGGTCGTTAAAGGAAGCAGGGTCACTTGGCTGCAACAGGGAATTAGTAATGGAGCCCAGCTGCATGCTCCTGGAGCTGAGGTGGAGCTGCACACCATGAAGAAGAGGCTGACTTTTCCCTATGGGCTTGCACTTGATGCAGATGCACAAATCAGTGAAATTCAGTGAGGTAGAAGCAGATGGAAAAAAAACATCTTCAGTGTAGTTTTATTTTGTACCCACACCACTATAAAACATCTGTGCAAGAGGGAAGGCTGGCAGACAATGGAGTTCTTATGGGTATTCCTCATGTTTCCATAGCCTCAATCAATGACTGAGGATGTGCCATAGCCCTGTGTATTTTAGCAATATCATGACTTGCTTCCCAGAAGAGGAAGTTAAATTGCTCTCAATTGGTTCATTGGCCAAAACTGTACATCCTATTCTGTTGTACTTTCTAAGCAGGAGTGTTTAAGTGAAAATAAGAGGCAAGAAGTTAAGGGTAAAAAAAATAAAAGGCATATAATAGGCAAGGAAAAACTCACATTCTTCTAAATTCCTGTAATCACTGGAATGCCAGGAGGCCTTTATATTGATAGCAAACATGAGATGGAAGAGGACACAAAAGGAAATGTTAACATCTCTGAAGTACTCCTATCCCTCCTAACTTTTGCACCAGGGCAAGAACTTTATGTGCACTTTGGCATTCAGAATCTTACCAAGTATTTTCTCTGTATATCTGAGACTTTATCTGTACATTTTCACTTGGACCTGCAAGAATGCTTGTACAGTGAAATTGGAAAGGGGAAATGAGTGGAAATAGAGTTAAATAGTTTGCTTTACTCCATTGTAAGCAATTAGTTTGTGGTTAAGAAGAATGCAGATTACAACTGGGAAGAAAAAAGCCAAACACCCTCCCTTTCTCAAATATTAAAATAAATTCTTGGCCAAAGAAACAACTTCAATTTACTACACACATTATTTATCAAATGCTGTCAATCCACATTGTCCTTATACTCTCTAGAGAGCCTCATATTTTAAAGCCCAAGTCTTGAAATAGGATCTGCTTAGAAGAACCCTCTGCTAACTTCCAGCCACAGCAGGTCCCTCTGCAGACACAGAGCATCATGTTATAGACAGGAACCCAGCTGGCACAGATTGCACCAGGTAGCTACTAATAAAGTCAATGCAAGCACCGGGGAAAACTACCAAACTGTTTTGAGAATAGTACTGTGGACCAAAACCCAGCAGCTCATCATAGTTTCTTTTTTTACTTATTTCATTCACTGTGCCAAGAGTGAGTTTGTTTATTTCTCTGAGAAATGGGATTGCACTTCTAAAGCAGACAAAAACACAGCAAGCAGACATCACACTTTTCAGCCATTATGTTACTGGTGCTGGACAAGCAGGACAATGAAATACACACCTGTGTCTAAACTGGGGGTTTGAATTATGTTATCTGAGACATAAAAGGAAGCTCCCCCGGAGTAATTCTGTAACCTGAAGTGCTTGTTGAAAGTGGCTTTAAAATCTGACCAGGACTGTTGGCCAGATTAGCATCATTTTGTGACAGTCTGAATTTGGAACTAAATGCTGCACTCACAAGTACAAGGTCTGTTGCTGATTTTAATAGTAGCAGTATTTTTTTTTTTTTTTACAAGATAAGATAAAAATGAGTACCACTTGTGGAAAACAGAGAAGCCGGTGTCTGTAACACTACCACATGGGGGACACGACAGCAGGTGGGAAGTGACTGTGCCTAGGACTCTGTCAAAGACCAATGGTGTGCTAATAGAAGCACAATATTTGAAAGCACCAGTCCTTTAACCTATTGTAAGAGCTTTTTATAGTGTTTCAGTCTCAAGTGTTCTACTCAGCATAAGCAAGCATAAGCAATTTGCTTTGTTAAAACATGTCTTTAGTTTTTAAATAATTCTGAAGTCACAGTAATCTGATAAGCCTTTATGAGGAGCTGCCATCAGTGTGGGCCACCATGTATTGCTTCCCTATAGTCCTGCATGTTCCTCAGCTCCAGACCCCAGCACAGCATTTGTTCTCAGTGAGACTTACACACCAAACTCCATTTAACCCTCTATTTCCACGCTCATGTTTCAATTTTATCACCTCTCAAATCTGGTGCTTAAAAAACCCACAAATACTCAGCCTAAAACTTACCAATTAGGTACCTGTTTAACTTTTAAAATCTGCCTCAAACACCTCCCACTTAAGGGCAGCAGGTTTTTTTTTTTTTCCATCCAGATTCTGGTGCCCTTCCATCCCATCCTTTAAAAGAAGAACCGCATGCCTCAGACCTCTTTCAGATCCAACTGACTGTATTAAGATTTGAATAATAATGGGATGATCAGTAAACATGATACTAGTATGATCTCAGTTTCATCCAGAAGAAATAAAGCTAGTTTAGGAAAAGATGAATTGCAGATATGGTGACATTTCTCTCTGAAAATGCCACATTCAGATATAGAAGATGAATGCACGTTGGGGAATTTTTTCATTTTATTACCCAACGTGAACAGAAGTGACTAGAAAGGCAGAAAAATCAAGCAAAACTGGATGAATAACCGTAAGGCAAACAGGTATACAGATTGTAAGGTAAATAGGTATACAGGTATAGAACCAGAGAGATTATCGTGTTTACAAAGGAGCAATGAAATAAAGAGCTTACCCATGTCCTGGGCTTGTAGAAGGGCTCCAAGAGGAGTGATCTCCAGATAGAAATCCTTCCTCTTTGGGAGTCAGCCCTTAAATGGGGTCTAGGAGAAGTGGAGCCAGGCTCCACCCCTTCCGGTCACTCAGGTGAAATTGTGTTCACCTGTGCCCCTGCAGCTGACTCAGCACTCGCCTCAGGTGGTCAATCAGAGGTTCAGGCCGTGATTCAATAGTTCCCATACAATAACCAACAGAGAAATGTGGAAAAATGGAACAAATGGAGCTAGAATGGCTGCAAAATGCACATTTTGAAGGGAATGTTGTAATATATCAATGGAAGGAGTACCATTCCCTGACATAAACAAACAAACAAATAAATAATGGCACTAATGTAAAGCTTATAGAAGTGCAAGTGTTGCCTTTACCTGAAGGATTCAGTGGCTTTTTGGATAGTGAAAGGTGGGGAAAGTATATCCTTTGCAACTACTGAGTCAATACTGGTATCAGACTGGTCCTTGAGGGATTCCTACCTGTAGTGACTGCTCAGCTGTGCCCTGTTACCATAATCCAGCAAGTTTACCTTGTGTTACTGATGTCATCCAGCTTAAGAGATCACAGATGCTTTTGAATGAGGAGGAGGGATCGTCTCCAGGGAAATCTAAATTTCAATAATTAGGTATATTATATAATCAAACAGAACAACTTTTTTCTTGTCAGACTTTATAATAGAGCATTTGCACCTTCAAGAACTGCAACAGCAAACTCTATGTATGGAGTGAGGTAGGAGCTTGTGCAGCCATGAAACTTTGCTGCTGCCTCTCAGTGTGCAGATCAAAATTGTTGGGGGCAGCAGAAGGGAAACCTTGAAGAGCTCAGCACTAAGAAGCCAAGGGAAATGGGAGAGCATCTCCCCAGGGATCAAATTTTTGTCTCCCTTGTGAGAAGCCTAAGAGAGATCTGCTTTCTGCAGGTTTTGGCCTCTTTCTCTTTGATTTTCCCCCTCATCTTTCTTTGAGTGTATTATCAGACTCCCAAGGGGGACTATAAACACCAGGAAAGTACGACAGACACCTAAGGAAGAGAGCCAACATTCACTGCCTAAGTACTGCACCCTGCAGTTTGCACTGATGTATACCGTGAGTCAAGAAGAAGTCTCGGTTACCCGTCCTGAGGCCCTGAGCCACACTATAGTATCAGGAGTGATGCAGTGTGAATCCTGCTCTTAGCTACTTGAAATGGGGTTGCTTTAGCTGCTTCTGAGAAGTGTGTTTCCCATTAAGCAGCTCTATACAAGTTTCTGAGTCAGTGAAGGTGACATGTGGAAAAACAAAGAAATAAGAAAATTTAGAAAAGATGAGATCCAGACACTTAATATCTTAAAGAAATCTACACAGTGGAAATAACTGCATTTTAAATTACTCTTTTTTTTTCTTTGCACTACTATTCTTGTCAATGGAAAAAAATCCTCTCCACTTACTACTGCTGTAGCAGCATTCAGAAAGCAAATATTTTCAATGCTAACCTAACAAAAATAACGTCTGGCTCTCTGGTGAGTTATTTGTTTGAATTGTATGCTTGCTCTAACTCAGACTGTGGACTTCTAAGGAACGCTATACATCAGAAGCACTTGCAACCAAGACAAAGCGGGACCCTTCTTTATCTGGGACAAAGTTCTTCCGTGCTGTCCTGTTCCTCTAGTGCTCCTATCAGAGCAGACGCAGAGTATGTCACAAATGCCCTTCTTCCAATGGCTCCCCTGTAGATTTTAACCTCTCTTTCTGTAACTCCAGTAATTCCTTCTCCTGGACTTTGGCCACCTTGCTCCAAAAGATGAAGAACAAGAAAAAATAAGTGTGTGTTAACTGAATTTAGTTCAAGTTGCAGCCTGCCTCTTCTGTCTCTAACTCTGTTTTCCCCTTAAAATGTCAAGAAAAAAGAAACAATATATAATCTAATATTTTTTTTAATTTTCTGTACAGGAATATAATGTTATGGCAACTTTGTACATGAAATACATACAGTATTTAAATGTGAAAATCAGCGAGGTAAGAATTTACATTAGCAATGAAACTGATTCATGTGCAGCTCAGTTAATATTTAGTTTAGATCTGTATTTTAATGGGAAAAGATTTTAATAGTTTACAATCATAGAAACATAAACATTTAAAACAAGACTCTGTAAAATAATTTACAGAAACTCTACCATCTACACTCAGAGAAAGGGTGTATTCCTGTTTGTTCTGTGTGTGAGTAACAAGGTGGATGAATGATTTATCTCAGCCTTTTAAGTATAAAATAATTTAGAAGCAGTTCATGCAATGTGGAAGCGAAGGAATGTCAGTTCCTGCAAGGTTTCCTGCTACCTCAGACATCTACTGAGCATCAAATGTGGGTCACCAGACACATGATAGTACAGCTGTCAGATGCTGCCAGAGAGCACCAGCCTCAGTTCCTCCAAACAATCACTTATGTAAACATAAATATACAAGTTGATATCTTTTCTACACAGTACAAATACAGACCACAACTTCTCAGCTGTGCAAGTAGTCAATCTGTATACTGGGAAGTAGGATAATGTTCAGAGTGGAGTTCCATATATCTCTATTTACAGGTGCACTAACAGAACTTCCTCGTTTTCACCAATTTGCTCTGGTATTTGACAGAGTGCCCCCCATGCCCAATGACATACACGTCCAGCAAGTAGGACTTGCCAGACTGCAGGCCCCGGATTGTCTCTGTGGTAACTGCTTTCTGTATATTCTGGCTGTGAAAGTATTTACAGAGAACCTTTTCCGACTTCTTCCTTGTATCTGGACCCAAGCACTGGTTCTGTTCTCTTTTCTTCTGCTCCTCGTTGTAGTTGTCATCCACCTCCTTTTTGTAGATGCAGAATTTGTTTCTCTCCTGTGTGCCAAGCCATGCCACTGTGACTGAGGAACACGTGCGGAGTTTGTCAAAGGCTTTGATTCTTGTATCTTCAGGAAGAGAAGGAAATAACTGCTTGTTAGGCCTTGTCGTTGCCAGAATCTTCAGCATAGAAGCACCTTTTTTGTTTCCTTTCAGCCTAATTAGATACTTAGCTTTTGCTTTCCCTCTCAGCTGGAACTGCCGTACCCCTTCCACGTTTTGAGACAAGAGTAGTTTGCCATCTCTTCTAACTTGGATCTGAACAGCATCTAGGCATGAATGAACAGAAAAGGTGACCTTCTGGTGAGATGAAACAGGAGCAAACCGCAGAAATTTGGCTCCCTTCCTCTTGATGAACACATCTGTAACTTTGCCATCCTTCAGCTCAACTGTTTTCTGCTTGGCCTCCTCCTTCGTTCTGGCAAAGGTGCCAACATATGCGGTGCTCAGGTTTGTGTTAGTGTTTACTGCAAACATGTCAAAGTAGTACTGTGTGTCGGGCTTCAGATCAGACACCGTGAAGATGTTCTTGTTCCCAATACAAACTTTATGCAGGTCAACTCTTGGCTTTGAGGATGTTTGACGCCCAAATTTTGATGGTGATTTTAGGAAACCACGTTCTTTGCCAGCATTGCTGTCTGAGGGGAAGCCAAAATGGGCAAAGTCAAACGGACTGAAATCCAGACCTGGTTTTGGAGCCATCATGAAGGCATCATCAGAACTCAGCTTGGCTTCAACAGCACAGAGGCTTTTGAAATTGTGCTCTTTATTGATGACTATGCAATACTGAATTGGCTGTTTCAGCAATGAGGCCGTGGGACTTGGCTTCCATGCCAGCGTTACTGTCGTACGTCCCAGAGAAGTAACATCAATTCTTGGATCATAAGGTAATTCAGGGTAAGGTTGGTCAGATTCTGGAGTAGTAGTTGCATACACTTTAAAATGTGTATCCTTCTCTGTTGACAGCAAATCTAGTTGGTACAAACCAGAAGGGGAACTAGAGGACACAAAATACTCAACGTCGTTGCCTTTGTAAGAGAACAGCTCTGTGCCTTCTTCATTAGTAATCTGCTGTTTCTGTTGCTCAAGAGGTTCTGGTTCTCCTAAGTTATAAGCAAAGAAAAACATTTGTACATACATGATCCAAGAATATGAGAAAAGAAAACTACACGAGACACTTCTACATAAAATGCAAATGTCAGATGAATAAAGAAAGGTTTTACATTCTTATGAAGGTATTACCAATAGTTCTGTCAAATAAAGCAGGGTTTGGCACTCAGGTTAACAAAGGCAATAGGAACCACACCTGACCAGTGTTACCAGAGTCTTGCAGATGGCAGCTATATTTTCCACCAGACTACGCCAACACCTAGTTTGGATGTGCCATACCACTCCCAGAGAAACTGACTCTGCTCCCTGTTTTTAGGCTTGGGTCTTCACACTTGGACCTATGAGTCACTCTAATGCTGTCTGCCTAAATACAATGAGGGCCAAAGGTGACTATCCCCCATGCAATCCAGCACAGATGACATTTGGCACTTGTGTGAGAATCTCTGACTGACATCTGAACAGTCTCTGTTCCTCTCCTGAGCAGGCATCATACTGCTATCTCCAAGTAAGCTCCTTGTCAATAGATGGGCTCATGAAGGGGCCAATTGAACCCTACAGAAAGGCAAATCTTGCCTCTCCTATTCACTTCAGGTTTTGTTTTCACTTTTTACAGCTCTTTTCCTTCTCATGTTGCTACCTACTGCCACTTTTGTGCACTAAGGCAGGACTAGGGCTGAAGATCCAAAGGTCATAGCAATGGTCCTGCTGCGAGACTCAGCACTGTGCTGACATTGGCTTGAGGAGCTTTGAATCCAGGAGAAAAGTGAAAGATGGAGGGGTAAGGAAAGCCTTGGATGGGTTGTTACCTGAACCTTCTCCACTGGCTTCCTCTGGGAGCTCTTGTACACTCAGTTTCCACTCCAGGGGAGCATCACAGGGTGTCACTGTTACTGCTAGGGGTGTGTTGTCCTCTTCCACCACAAAAAAGTACCTAGGGGAAGGTTAACAGACCCTTAGCATCAATAAATTCTATTGGCACCAACTGTCAGGGGCTGATTTTATGTTATTAAGGTTGACCGTGTTGGGGCAACAGGGACAAAAATGTAACTTACAGGCAGTAAGAGGAAATGCCGGAAGGCTAGTTGGCATGAGCTAAGGAGGTGAGGGGCTAAGGCCCCCAGCTGCACAGTGCTGCTAAGACATCATGCTATAGGAGTTTCTGGTCGCCTGCCCTCCCTTCCATCAGCTTCACCTTTTGCCCCTACACTAACCACAGACACTATAAATGGTCACAAAATGGTCACAGAGGTACAAATGAGGGAAACAGGGCCCTTCCTGGAGTTTAGGTTTATGCTCTTCAAAGCAGGACATGCTTTTCAACGTGTCCAGATGAAGGCCGTAGAAGCACATACATACACATACTCATGGAGGATGGTGGCAACGCTGGTCTTCCCTAAATTCTTTGGCTCAGTTCCTTCTCTTGCCTAACCTCAGTATTTTCTGACCCTAGGGTTGAGGCTGGGAAGTGGGCGATCAGGCCAGACTGGCTTGAGCTGCTTTTTTAAAGCACACTATGAAATAAAGACAAACAAGTATGGTGGTATTGGCCTGTAGCTTTTCCTTCCCCTCCCTTTTCCTGCAGACATGGTTAGTGGCCCTGCTTCAGGGAATTTCTGTGGTCTGTGAGGGCTCTGGGATTGTAGCAGAAATCAAACAAACTGCGTGGACCTTCAGCTTGGAGGCCAGACTGGGATGGAGCTCACATAGTTACTTACTTCACCAGACAGAGTGATGGCATTTGCATTTCTCTTACTCAGATCCAGCTTTGATTCAAAATACATAACAAATAAAGCTGCTGTTTTCTAAGACCCATGTCCTCACTTAATCTGGGCAGAAATACCTTTTAGGTGTGTCTCGGAAGAGGTAGCTGCTAATTTCGGCTCCATCTGGGATGACTGATGAATCATGAAAAAACGCTTTGTCCCGGATCTGCATCTGGAATAGCTCCTCATCTCTGGTAGGCAGCTTCTGCATCCTGGAGCTGAGCGGCAGCAGCAGCAAGAGCAGCGGGCAGTGGAGCAGGAGCATCCTGCAGCAATGACAGGGATTTCAGATTGGCGAGGGCTGAGCCATGCACATGGCAGGAGCTGCTTGAGAGACTGCAGCAAGATACAAACCGGGTCTAGTAGTGACCTATTTGTTCACAAAGATTCTCCAACAAATCCCACACATTGATTTAGGGCTGCCAAGCAGCTTAGTACAGCCTTCTGCATACCTTTAGATGCATTTCAAGGCTGCAGAGCACAGAGCAGAAAAGAGAAATGATTTTGAAAGGCTCATTCTGCCACTGAAGCTCACGCATACACACAAAGATGTTACATGCCCTTTATGTTTTATAGGAACCTTCACAGTATCACCACGTGAGCACTGGGAATACACGTTGTTAGGACCAAGCTTGCACTGTCAGAGCATTTGGATGAAGTATGTAAATAAGATGTTTTCATCTCGAGCTGTAATTGAAACCAAGCCCACACAGTGGTTTGAAATTGGTATATCTCCCTCTCTTTAACAAAGAGCAAAAGCCTTGCACATCCTTTGGTAGAGCTGCAGTTTGGTGTTTTGCCATAGGAGAGCTTGCTGGATGTGGGATCAGAGCAGATGGAGGGTACAGCAAGCTAACTTTGCTCAGCAGAGTTTGGCTGGGCTTCCAACAAGTCTCTGAAAAGTAAATATTTCCAGTGAAATTGCTGTTTATAAAAATAGTGAATTAGGAAAATATGTGATATAAGCCCACATATATTTGAAGCACATTGGTATTAACATGCAATTCAGCAGGGCTTAATCCTCAAGCCTGATGGGAATTGCAAAACACAAAAGCAGTGAATCCCTTACAAATTAGGCATAATAATTCGTAATCTCAGCCTTTCATTATTATGTCTACAACTAGGTCAGTAATGACTACGCTAACATATACAGCAGGATGGACTGCAAATCTCCTCTCAGTACAGCAGATGATCTCACATATAATGGCTCTGGTATGAGGTGGGGGGAAATGCAGCCCATTTCTGGTATGAGTACAGTGAGTCTAAACCGCTAGATGATTACATTCCTAAAATTAGGAAAAAAGAGTGTTAGGCCATTACCTAAGCTGTGTTAGCCACCAGCTTTGGGGAAAAGCACAATAAAAACACTAAGCTGGAGGGAGCAGTTTTATTGTACTTTTCTTCTTGTCCGAATGTGAGGGCATGCCCTGGTCCTTACACTGCAGGATAAGCTGATTACTGCTTCATAACAAACTCATTCTTTTTACATTTAACATTAAATCTGTCAGGCTGTTGATTTTTCTTTCCCTCACCGTGACCTTTCTCCAGGCTTTTACGTAAAAACAGTAAATACAGGGCTCGCTGAGAAGTGGCATCATGTAGTTTAAGCCATAATAAAATCACTTTTCCCTTTCAAGCTCTTAACAAAAATATAAGCACATGCCCCCAAGGGAAGCATCAGTGTCCGCCTCCTTCCCCCTCCTGCGGTTACCTTCTGAAAACCCAAAAAGAGCTGCAGCCCCGTTATTTATTCAGTGATAACCTCACAACAGCAATGCAGGGCCCCAGGGCAGGGAGGTTCCGTGGCAGCAACTCCCCATCTGCAGGGCGTGTAATGCTTCATCTCCATCACTCACAGGTTTTAAATTGCTTTTTTGTTATTATTTGAGAGCTTACTTCAGTGTACCTGGCTTTACCTAGGATACGGAGCTGCAACATGCAGTCCAGTCGCGAGCTGGCTCTCCCAGGGTTTGTCAAAGTTTATCCCAACCAGATCCTCACCTAGGTTTTGACAACAGCAGACGTATTTTCTTGAATTCAGACCAAAGTGTTGATGCTTATCATCACAGCTAATGACATTTGGCCTTTGGGAGCAAAGATCCTAACTCAAAATACTGGCTGACTCGAGCCACCCAAGTCAGCAGAAATCCCTTCTCTCAGGACGCAGGATGAGCTCTGTGTGCTATGCCGTGCTGTTTATTGACTTTTCATGTATTATTGTTGGCCAACAGGGAAGAAATTCTTTCTAACTTAATCATACAGCTATGGCAGATTATTTGGTTAGGTAAGGAACACGGACACTTTCTACAGACAGCGTCCTCTGCGTGAACCCCCTGAAACTGCAGTATCATATATTCGTATAGCCTGCTCCACTGCAGTGTAACCGTTACCAAAATAAACTACTTTTGATTAGAGGACTACCCAGGCTAAGCTTCAGTTCTTAAATAATTTCACTAGCTAATCCACTTTAAAAACTTTAGTAGACAGCATTTCTGTCCCCATGAACTACTGTGGTGTAGTAGAAAGGTAGGGATTTGTCTGTGATTTCTGTATCTAATTGGAAAATCATTTCAGCTTAAAAATAACAAAAGACATCAAGGTTAGTCCCTCACTCCCTACTCAGGCCAGCATCAGCCCATTTTATATGTGAAATAGCTTGCAAAGCTGTTAACTGTTAATGAAAGACAAACGTTTTATAAGCTTTGTTACTTTACAAGTAAATGGGGTTTTGAGTGCCTTCATTTTCACATATCCAAACTCACAGGCCCTAAACAGGCCCAATTTTCATGCACGACACTTCTGAAAGTGGAACATGTAAATAGCAAAGAGGCACTGAAAATTCACTAGCAGTTTTGGAAAAACCTTTTGTCAGCATCACACCACTTCTTCACATGAGTTAATAAACAGATTTTCTTTTTTTTTTTTTTTTTTTCAGTGCATTGGTTAATTTGGCACAGCTTTAAAGTTAAAATCCCCACAGTTCACTCACACCAAACATCGGGAGAAAAGCAAAAAGAATTTGTCACTCCATGTTTCCTCTTGGACAAGCTCCCCCCTGAGCTCACTCTCACGGCGTCCCCCCCAGATCTGCACACTGCGCCTGTGGGCACACATACAAGTGTTCTACCATCCCTCTCCCACAAATGTTTCTGCTTTCTCAGTGCCTTGCAGCCCAAGCTTGGTTTATTTTCTAACCGCAGGCACAGGATGAGGCCAGAACCCTGCCCTCCAACACCACACGAACGACGTGAAGTACACCCTGTGATTTTCGTTCTCCAGACCGTGCCACTTCCCAAATGCCTTTTGTTCCCTTTTCCATAAGTTTGCCTTCTTTTCTTTTCAACTCAGAGTCAATATTTTATTGATATATTCCCGCTGACTGGAGGGATTTGCCTGCTGTTTATCACTGAATTTAAGAGTGAGCCAAAGCAAACAATCCTAAGTGAAATAATAAGCGCCGCTTGCCTTCTCCAGAGTGCACAAGTGCCCTCTGATGGCCCGTCCTTCCCGCTGGCCCCCTCCCCAGCCCCAGCCACCAGCCCAAGGTGACAGCCACAGGCACGCATGGTCACCCAAAAGGATCAGGAGAGCAGAAGCACAGGCTGTGAGCTGGGAGCGGGATGCAATGGCCGCAAGTGCTTCAGCCTTGCCAGAGGTGAGCTTTTTCTTTCTGAAAGTATAAATAAATCAAGGCAGCAGTCTGGCCATTTTATAAACTTGAGCTGCAAGCACATAGATGAAAATCATTACACTGGATCAGAGATTTCATAGTGATTCCCATTCCCTCCTTCCTTCTGAACACATCACATTCAAGCAGCGAGGCTTCCCAGCCCTCCCCACATCCCATTCACTCACTCCCTGCACGGTCTCTAAGACATCTGCACACCTAACTCCATCCATACAAAGAACTGCGAAAATCTAAGGAGAATGCAACCATAAACCGCAACAGAGAGAGATCCTCATGGCCCCCACCGCACATCCTTTACCACTGTCTGCAGATCACAGGGACCTATGAAAAATTTGCAATAACAAAACAAAACAAGAGATCTGGGTTTATTTGAAGCAAATGCATCTGGAATAAATGAAACCTAATGTTTAATTACAAAGAGTGGAAAATGTACGACTGTAATTTAGTGAGGATCATTTCAAGGCACTGCCTGCCACAGTACCTTTGTGTTGCATTTCTTTTTCTTATATGGTTGGTTAACTTTTTTTTTTCCTGCTTATGCTCTATTTTTAAATTCTAGGTTGTTTTTTAGGGTTTTTTTTTTTTTTTCGGTTGTTTGCATTACCCACGCTGCATCTCATAATATGTCTGCAGATTTATTGACTTGATTCAGGTCTAGCTTTGAAAATGAAAGTGCACTGCCAGACTTCTCTGACTTATTATAGGAACATGGCAAGTTTGCGAGCTTTGCCATTATAGCCTTCGTTTCCAGAGATAAACAACACAAATGTATGTGGCTTGGCATGCAGAGTTATCACCACAGACACAAAGCAATTTAAAAGCACCTACCAATTTCAACTGTAATATAATTAATCATTTTTAATGTGCAAAGGATAAACAACAACGCCTTTGAAATTTTAAGTATTTACTGGAAGTGGGTCAGTTTGTTTTCTCAGAGGGAGACCCGAGGGGAGCAACGAAGGCACTGCACTTAATACTCACGATTCCCTGAAGGATCTGGAAAACGTTTGGTATGCCTTTCATTTGTTTTTTCTTTTTGTTTTTTTTGTCTGTTTGTTTTTCTTTAGAAAGAACAAGCTGCGATCTGGCGGGCCCATTGCTGGCTGCAGCCTTGTGCCCGCAGTCCTCACCTAGGGGGCTGGGCCCACTGCCCACCCTGAGAGGAAATATCCATGCCCCATCATGCCCTTATCCTTCAGTACGTGAGGACACAGCATGACGATGCCTCTGAAGCTGTTAGGGCCCAGCCTGTTGCCAACCTGGGGGTTCACTGACCACCACCCCTTGCAATCCCAATTCAATCCACAGTTCCCCTTCAGTAGAAGTATTGTGGCAGTAAAGCAAATGGCAGTAGCATGGAAAACTGTTCAGCTCTGCAGAAATAGGGCTGTATGAAGAAGTTAAGGGTACGTTTCCACCAGCTCTTAATGAAAACCGGTGGTGATGAACCGCAACTTGTGGGAGAGGTTAACTCCGAAGGGGGAATACTGTGAAACGTGGAGCTGTCTCAAATTAGACATGTTGAAAAGCAAACATACTTGGGGAGATATGGTATCAAAAATCAAATTTTACATGGAATATTCTGTTTCCAAACTGAGCCGTATTTATTTTTCCACTTTTAGTGGAAACAGATTCGAGCTTGAGATCTCCGTCATGCAGCACATGGAAGCGGGATGCTTCAAAAACCCTTCAGAGCCAGGAGATCCCAACCTGGGGAGAGGCCTGGCAGCTCCCCTCCTCCTGCCAGCCACTGCCTACTAAACAGCTCTTCTCTCCTTCACAGTCACTTCCCTCCACACAACCCATGGGTGAGCGTCAAGAACAAAATACGAGTCCTAGAGACCTCTGGCACAATGTCCAGTTCTTCTCTAGTGGCTGGGGCTGCCTGCTCCCACACAACACTTGGTTCCCCTCATAGCTCCAGCACCAGCAGGCCTCGTGGCTGGCACCACTCCTGTTCAACCTGCCCAGCCCTCCTAATGTGCCCATGTGGATGAACGTCCTTCAGTGGGATCACACGTGTCACTCCCATAGAACAACACCGCTACAGCAAGTGTCTTCCACAGGAAACACCAATATTAGGTCCCAGACTCAAAGCTAAACTAGGAGAATTTTTCTATCATCTCAGCAGGTTTTGAGCCCTAGTAGGAAGAATCAGATGAGGCAGAGAAATTGGAGTTTGTATGACTCTAGCCCATTGAAGACAACTGACTCTGAACGCCACCTAGCTCTACAACAAATCTTTCATCACAAGATCCTGAGGTGTTTTGTAATGGAGAGCAATTACTATCCCCTTGTTACAAGCAATAAAAGTGGGGCACTGAATTCCTTGTTCGAGGAAATCCCAATCTAATCCTTCCCTTTAATCACAACACAATAGCCACTTCCCGAGGCCAAGTCCCTCTGCCTGCAGCAGGGCTCTGTGCGTGGGTGCTGCTGCCGCCCCGTAATGGATTTCAGCAAGAGGATTAGCGGGGAGGAGCGCACTTGCACAATTACAGATGACAACCAACGCCAGCACATTGCCGTTTGGTACCAAGTTTCCCACTGCTTCCCTATAATAGCCCCAAATGACATTACAAGCTGCAGCTCCTGCCAAAATCCACATGGGACAAGGATGGCTGGAGCGTCAGGGGAGGACGCTGGAATTGTATGCTATTTTTCTTCTGCTTTTTGGTAGTTGATTAAAAAAAGGGAAAAATCACTCATTGCTTTGCAGTTCTTTCACTAGAAACACAGTTTCTTCATTATCAAGAAGAATAGCACATGCATACACACAGTTACGAGCCACAGCCAGCACAAACCCATGAGCTTTCATGCCAGCTTCCTGACCTCCACAAATACAGTTTTCCTGTGAGATCTCAGAAACCCTCATTTTCAGGTACACCACGTACTCCTTCTTATTGACTGGGGTTCCCAGCTAACGACTGCCCCTGCAGATACCTGAGGCAGCACAAAAAGCTGCAGCGGCTTCCCAAACACCCAGCGCAGCTGTGAGTGCACAGCTGGATGGCTGTTGCAATGCTCGAGCCCAGCAGGCAACCGTGATCATCTGCGGTGCTGGCTGACGCCTCAGAGTGATGGCACGGCAAAAGCAACTCCATAGTTGCAGTGACATAGACCTCCTAAAATTTCCAGCTCCTTAAATAACATCAGAATCCAAATTTTCCAGTGGGATTTACTGGCCAAAATTGAATTCCTTTTTAATATCACCTGCTTTAAAGGCAAGCAAAGAGAACTGTACAAATCCTGAATGCTGCACCATTCAGGTGCTCTTACAGGGACTTGTTACATAGCACATCAGTGCTCACATCCTGTGTCCAGTGTTGCCTAGCTGAAGAAAGCCTGCTGCAAACATGTAAACATTTGTATAATGTTTGAAAATGGAAAGTATGAAATGTAGTGCTGTGGGGATGGATATTGATGTATTGACATATTTCTACAACAATGCGACATGGGAGCTGGCAGACCTCATGCATGGCTACATGGGCACAGCTTCATCAGCTCTGCTGGCTTCTTCGGGGTCTGATGTTTATTTCATTAGGATCTTGCTTTGAAAGAAAAAAAAAAGAGAGAAAGAGAGAAAAGGCAGGCAAGAAAAGGCAAGAAAAGGCAAGAAAAGGCAAGAAAAGGCAAGAAAAGGCAAGAAAAGGCAAGAAAAGGCAAGAAAAGGCAAGAAAAGGCAAGAAAAGGCAAGAAAAGGCAAGAAAAGGCAAGAAAAGGCAGGTTGGTATAGAAGGCAGCTCAGTGACCTTGAGAAAGTTGCTGGCCCAGGAAGCCAACAGCTCTGAGTCACCCAACTCAACTACCTGCAGTCACTCCGTGCTGTCAATTGAACAATGCCAGAGAAAACCTGTACTTTGCTTCCCCTAAATGTCCAACCTTCACACCGTGTCCATCAGGTGAGGTTAATTCTGCCTAGAGTGAAGCAGGAAGACACTAGCCCTGATTTCCCCATCCTCTCATCAATTACTGGGACAAATGTGAGCAGCAAAGGCACCTGATGCTCAGGAGGAAGCAGGGCCCCTCAGGAAGAAGAGCAGATATACACCATGGCATGGCTCTGCCAGCATCATTTAGCACCTCCAAGGGCTAAGGACCATTGGGACAGAGATGGCTGTCCATCATCATGGGATCTGGCTCCCAGAGATCCCTGCGCCCTGCTCCATTACCACCACAGCCCCACTGGGGTCAGCTGCGAAGCCGTGATGCAGGGTTTTGGGATCAGCTTACTGATAGGCAGGTCTCAGCCCCATGCCCGAGCTCAGCAGAGGCTGTTTGTGCAGCCGGCAGGCCAAAGGCCGGCCCTTCATCCTGCCGCCGCCCAGGGAGCACGTGGCAGGCCAGGCTGCCACGGGTGAGCAGACGTCCAAACAGACCCTGGCCCTCAGACCCTCCTGGGGTCAGCATCCCTCCTCGCCTGGTGGGAAAGAATAGGAGAAAGAAGGAACAGAATGCATCTGGAATTAAAGTGCTAATTGTAGGCATTTTCTTACAGCCCTGCAAATGCTTTTCCTTAAGTGAGTGAGGATGGGAGCATGCACTATGAATTAAGGCAGCACGGCTCCCACCTTGTGCCTGCAGTCCTGCTCTACGTGCCTGCAAGGAGTGTCCACATCCTGTTTTAAAATGCTTGTTCTTGTTCAATTCAAACTCTAAGTTGGAGGAGTTCAAACTCAAGCTCTGCTTTGTTCACATGATGTGAAAGGGTCTTAGAGACTGCTTATTTTTCACAGGACGTATTATTTCAACAACTGTGCTTTAATGGTCTTAAAAGCTTTAACGGACTGACATTAAATCCTCTCTGCAAAATGGGAACTCTACTACACCTTAGGACTGTAAAGTTTTAAATGATTATTCTTCATTACTGAAAGATCAGTCAGAGAGAGCCCCTGCAGTCTTCCCCAAAGAAGGAGATCCCATTAGCCCTACGAATCATATACAAGTTAAGTATTATTCAGGAGGCAAAGCCCACAGAGAACTGACTGCAGCTATAGCAGCCCAAGGAGCTGAAGGAACTCTGCTTCCCCACGCATCCTAAGAGTGGGCAGCAGCCAGGACATCACACTGCTCAATCTCTGTAATCCAAACCCACAGTTCCCATCACCAGGCTCTGTGGCAGGAGAAGCGCTTTGGCACTGACAAGAGCAGAAGTGAGGAAGATGCAAAATATCATTCTTCTCACCCTAATAAAGTTACAACCTCTCTAACACTACCTTTCCTACAATAATTAAAAAAAAAAAAAAAGCCATGTACCAATGCACTTCACTTAATTAGGTGCATAACACTTTTCCCCTGCAAGTTGCAGCGGAAGCGCAGCTCTCGCCGTGTGTCACCTCGTGGGCGCGCAGGGGTCATACGGAGGGGCACTCATATCCGGACCCGCAGAGTAGGGAATGACATGGGAAGGAGAAATTATTGCCTCTCGTATTCCAGGTGCTCTCAGCAAGGACCACGGCTCCTTATCTCAGCTGTCACGCAATCAGCAGACGTCTCTCCCATAACTCCGTTTAATTAGCCCACAGGCAGAGCAGCCACACAGCTCCACGTCCCCAAAACAGCCAGCCCCACACACCCTTGAGCATCCCAGGAGTGCATCCCTCCAACAGCACAGGCATCTTCTGGGCTGGCAGACCTGGGCACTCAAAGCGCTTTGCCTGCTGCCTGCTTGCACAGCACTTACAAGGTAAGCACAACCCCCAGACCTGTCCAGTAAAACCAACACATTTTAGGCTGGAGTCACAACATCAGCCATCTTGCACACAGGCTGCTGTGCCCTGCCCAAAGCCATCCATGCAGTTTTTCTGGCAGCCCCTGTCACAGCTCAGTGCTCACGTTCAGCTCTCATCAGCATAGCAGCCGTCTCTCTGCGCTGCACATCAGGAAATGAATTCTGAAAGAGAAAACTAGTTTTTAATATTTACCATCCCGGTTCTTCTTAATTTATCTCTGCCTTCAGACATGCTCTCCTGGAGTTCAAATTTATTGCCCTGACCCATTTCTTGATCGAAGGGCAGATGCTTCCTCTCCTAGTGACACCTCACTGAAGTTTTCAGGCACAACCTCTCCTCGCCCTCCAGCTCCTCCCAGCAGCGTTAACTCTGTGAAGCAGTTACCTCAGACAGACACGATTGCTGCTGGACCTAACATGGATTTCTGCCATGGAAACAATACGTTCTCAGTCACAATGCAAAACAAAGTTTGGGGATACAGCTTCTGTGGGGCTTTAGCCTTTTCTCCAGGAGGATGCTCACTTCTCCATGATAGAGCTCCAGCACTACTCGAGTCATACCCCAAGAAATTCCCATCCCTTGGACATAACTCTTTTCCCTTCATCCCAAAGGGCCATGCCCCCATGGACAGCAAAGTGCAGTGCCCTACAGCAATGTCCTGGCTGGAAAAATCACACTTAGGGCTCTCTGTGTGCTCCTGTTGAACCCCCATTCCCTTCTTCTCTACAGCTTGTAAGCAAGCAGAAAAAAGGGAGCCAAGCCCCGCTGTCACGTTAACTCTTTATTAGTGGCCGAATGGCCGCGGCTCCATAATGCCCGGTGCTAATGACATGGGCTGCTCTGAGTGGGCTGAATGAGAGGTGTGCAGCCCTCATTAGACCCTCAATGCAGAAAATATGCAGCAGGGTTGCACAGAGAGCCGGCACGCAGAGGGTGTCTGTCGGCATGAATGTGCAAATCGCCTCCCGCAGAAATGAAAATAAAAAAAAGTTGGGGAGGGAAAAGACAAATACCCAGCACACAACATAAAACCAGCTCTAGAAAGAGGCAAGATACCGAAGAAGGCCATAAAATAGTCCCCTGAAAATAGTGAAGTAATGGGCTTACGGTTTTATTATTCACATAAAGTTTAGTGACTTCAAGACGGAGGCGAGGCCAAACACGACGTGCTATCCCTCCTGAAAGCCACACCATAACCCACACCCAGATGTTCTGCAGAAGAACCCACTGCCCCACCACAGGACAGCCCCATGCACCCCAACGTGTGCTTCTGGCTGCCTTCATCCGAACCCACGCAGTCTCTGCGTTATTTTCCTAGCAATCTTCGAAACTGTCAGAGGAAGAATACAAGCCGGTCTCCTGCAAAACCATTTGATACCACCTCGAGGTGCAACCACTTGCAGAAATAAATCAGGATTTCTCTTTAATAAACTGTTTACTACGAGCCTTTCGGAACATAAATCGCAGAAGACAAAGCAGGGGCTGAGTTTAATAAACATCCCATCCTGCCACACTGGCAACCCTGGCACACCATGGAGCCAGGCAGCACCCATGCCCCACAGAGCCTCCGCACTACAGAGGCCCTGATCCCCTGATTCCAGGGCCAAGGGCCCCCCAAGACTGGGGCCAGCTTCATGCCCAGAGCACGAGTCCCACAGACTGTGGCCGATGGGCTGAGCTGAACCGAGCAGGGCTGTGGGGCAGTACTGATTGTCAGGCACAGTGAGGCCTTGCGCAGGCCGTGGAGCCCGGCGGGGCGCAGGCGTTACGTGATTCGGAGCAGCTTGCTTGACAGCTCGCACCATATTGTATTTATAAACACTGCGGAACGTGAAATGCTTCTCCTCCGTGCTTCCAAAGGAGCAGTCCGCAACACAACAGTCCTGCAGGGTGATCCCAGCGCAAAGCCGGCTCCAATTAAAAAAAAAGAGGCCCTATTAATTTCAGCGGGGTCGCTCGGGCAAGTAATTGCTTGGGATTCCACGTGGCATAGGACTGGCCAGCACATCACGCTTGCTGCCACCCTGACCTGCATTCCTGACATGACAGGGCCGACGGCACCTCCCTGGGGGTGGCAGTGTGGGGTGACAGTGGCACCCGGTGCTTGTCACAAGCTGCTGGCTGCCAGGTGCCAATGGGATTTTGGGAGCGGGAAGGTTCAGCTGGGCTGCAGCGGGAAGGGTTTTATCAGCAACGTTACAATGCTCTATTAAATTAAGAGGGGCTTCTCAGCTGTGGGTGGCGAGATCCAGACTGAGAGGAGCTGATAATAGGAGGAACTGCAACCGCAGGATCCCAAATACACCCGCACGGTATGCGTGGGACATGCAAAACAGCACTTCTCATTGGTAATATTGAAAATAGAACACAAAATCTGCTTTTAAAAGCTCTCTCCTTCTTCAATAGGAACAAGTTTTGAATCCTGACCACACCACTACGTGCTCCAGAGAGTTCGGTGGTGGTGCAGGACGCAGCAGCGCAGCCCTCTCCCGCAGCTCTGAGTGCTGCGTGGCAGCAGCACAGGACAAGGCAGTCCTGATGAGGAGTGCTGCAAAATGCCATTTTTCTGAAAGCTGGGAGCAGTGTGTTCCCAGCAGGCAAACCAGACCCTCTCAGTTGTCTCCCTGCTCCCTCACAGCACGGTGCGGGCTGCCCATGTCCCACACTCCCGCACTATCCATTTGGGAACCGGGCTATGCCCCAACCAGCCGAGCCAGCAAAAATCACTCGGGGTAGGGAAGGCTTCATCCCCACACCTTACACTTCTTTTACACACGCACAACTCCAGCGGCTCTGCCTAACACAAACCGAGGCACGAAGCCCTGAGCGGTGCTACAGTGCAGCCCAGCTGCAGGATGGCAGCGCGCTGCCCCGCTGCTCGCCCATTGCCGCCCGCTCTGCCCGCCAGCGGGACCCGGGCTGGGACTGCTCCCTCCCCCGGCCGCCGCACGGCAGCGATACCCTGCGGCGTTACAACGAAGCCCTCGCGGGGAGGCAGCGGGCCCTCGGGAGCCCCTCGGTGGCAGCGGGAGCGGGACGCGGAGCGAGCACAGAGCCGCGCCGGGCTTCAGGGGTTTAAAGCATCGAAACGGTATCTGCAAGTGATTAAACGACGCCTTGTAGCCATTGTCTGGGAGCTGCCGAAATAAAAACACAGTCCACGCAAATCCTCGGGCTTACATCCCACCGCTCACTTTTTTCAGCCGTCGCTTTTTTTTGTTCCCCCCCCCCCAACTCCTTTTTTCGCTCCAACGCCGCGCTCCCGATGCGCTCCGCCCGGCGGGGCTGCAGCGGCACCGGGCTGGCAGCGGGAGGGGAGGGCGGGAGAGCCCAGAGGAGCCGAGGGCGGCGGGGCCGGGGCCCGGGCCCGGGGCCCGGTGCTCCCTCCTTCCCTGCCGGTGGCCGGTGCCGGTGCCTTACCTTGCTGCGTCCCGTCACGGAGATCCCTCGGGGCCCGGCTTTTTCGGGAGGGGGGGGAGGTGTATGGCGAACCCCCGCTCCGGCGGGGACGGGCTGCAGCTGGGACTGCGTCCCGCCCGTCCCTCCGCGCTTTATAGCCCCTTCCCCTCCCACCCCTCCTGCGAGGAAGAAAAAAAAAAAAAAAAAAGGAAAAAAAAAAAAAAAAGGAAAAAAATTAAAAGCACTTAAAAGGGGGTGCCGGAGCCGGGGGGAAAGGGGGGGAGCGAAGGGCAAAGTTTGGGGCGCGGAGGGCGCGGAGCGGCGGCGCCCGGCGCGTCTCGCTGCTGCCGCCGGGGCGGGCGGCGGGGGAGCCCCGCGGCCGCCCCGCCCCGCCGCGCTGCTCCGGGCCGAGGGGCGGTACCGGGAGCCCCGGCCCCCGGGGGAAAGGGGGGCGCGGGGGTGGCCGTGCGCTGCGGGACGGGTCCGGGCCGCTCCCCTGTGGCGACGGGGCTGCGGCGTCCCGGCCGGGAGAGGGCAACGGATGGGGCTTATCGCGGCTCCCGCAGCCCTGCGGATGGCCCCGCATCGCGTATGCGGTCCCTCACCTTCTCCCTCTCCCCGTTTCGCTCGGAAGCGGCTCTCGGGTTTGGGCAGTGACGGATGTTTCTACCCTCACCTGCGAGGAAAAGGTAGAAAGTATCATTTGTCATCGGGGAGCCAGCCTCTTTCTGTTTCTGTTTTTGGCACATCACTCATAAAGATGTCAAGCCCTCCTCAAGCATTAAACAAGTGATCACCGACAGCAGCCGCTCGGCAATTCCCCCGAAGGTACCCGTTCCCTCCCTGCACGCCACATCCTACCTTCCGCAGACCTCGGGGGCAAAAATAAAATAAAACCTCCTTTTCCTCAGCAAAACCGCTGAGCAAAACTGACAGCGGTGCCCTGGGGAAGGGACACAAATTGCCCTCGGCTGTAGGCAGCAATCAGCTTCGCTCTGCGAAGGCACAGAGCCCAGAAGAGCTCCCGTCTGCGGACACGCAGCTGCCCGGAGCTGCTGATGGCCACCGGCGCTGCTTCTTCCAGCACGGAGCGGCCGTTTCTCTCCACAACACGGCAAACACCGCCCGACTGCTCGGAAACGTAAGTTTACCCAAAAGAGCCCAGAATCAAGAGAAAGAGCCCCACGGCAGCCCGAGTTCAGTCATCGTTCTGTTCTCGTGTCCCTGCTTTTACACACCGTGCAACAGTACTCCTCATTTTCAAATAGGTTCGAGGGTGGGAGCACGGGGCAGAGAGGAAAGACGTGGAAGTTTAGAATTAATGTCTGCATATCATAGGAGAACTTACAAATACCTGGTGCTCGCACGCAGCATCCCGGCTTCTTCCTTCCAAGAGGAATGTTTGCCTCCAACTGCAACACCTCGGGAAGAAATACAAACAAAAGCTCAGCTCACGGCACGTGTTTCTCCTCTCCTGCAGAAGACGCAGGCACTCAACGATAACCAAATGCGAGAAACTAACGAAACAAGTCCAAATTAGTGAAGAAAAACAAGGGAAATTCGCCTTTTCCCAAGGCTTTGTAACATGCAGGAGCCAGTGGGGAGCTCTGCACTTGGTTTAGGGGATGCATTTACATTTAGGGTCACCTCGTGGCAAAATATTGCTCTGGAAAACCAGCAAAAATGGCTGGCTCTGGTGTGAGGTCGTTAGAGGTAAAATATTGCTGCCTGGCCAAGAGCTCGTGAGAGCGTGCGCTTTGCACACAGGCACACAGATTATTTCTAACCTGAGGACAGCTTTAGTGCTATTGTTCTTACAGGGTACTGCTGCGTGCGATTTCAGTGCAAGCAGAACCACGTCCCCTGAATGTTATTTGCCGAGCCGTGCAAGCAGCAACGCTTCTGTGTGTGGGTCACCAGTGCTTGGATGCTACAGATTAATCTCTGTCAGAAGTGTAGATCCCTGCTGGGATTTAGGGCATGGCCGAGAACCACGCTGAGCCAGGGGAGCAGCCTGGGAAGTACTGAGGCAGCCAGGTGTATTTGGAAGGAAGCTGGCGATTTCCACTTGAATCCACTTGGCTGTCATGGGCACTGTCAAAGCACAGGGGAGACCTTCGCTTAGTGCAGAGCCCCGAGCTCGGGGACAGCTTCCGTGTGAACAGCCAGCGGCAGGTTGGGCAGCTCACAGCGCCCAGGGCAAGAGGGAAAGTGGTAAAGGGCAGCTTCTTGTGCCAAGGCAGCAAAACAGACACTCCAGGGGAAGGAGATCAGGAAACTTCTGAGCAGTTTGACTTCAGCCATCAGCTTATCTTTAGCAAGAATTCCAAAGAATGGAGTTTTACCAGCAAAAAAGAATGAGCACAAAACCGAATGTCAAAATAGTGATGAGAGCCAAATCGCTCACTCGCATGTAGCTGCGATCTTTCATGCAGCCACGGTTCATTTACTTAAGGACTGAAACTGTTTTGACTTAAGTGAGCAAACCAATATCCAACATTTGGAACATCTGTAATTGGTTCACGAGGAAGGCAGCAAATTCTCTGGGTTGTGTGCCGTTTCTCCACGCTGGGAGCCCCTGCCTGAGCAGAGAGGTGCTACCAGAAACAAGATGTATGTTACGCATTACAGAGGGAAAAGGGGAGGAAATGTTTAATAATCCGTCCCATGAATAAATCTGAATAATAAATCTTTCTGGAACCAAAATGGAAACCTGCAGTTGGATATTCTAGAAGCAGAGAAGAGGGCTAATTCATCGTATAAATAATTCATTGCAAATTTTAGCACCCAGCACTGCTGTGCGCTCAGAACGGAGGACAGATGACACTGTGTGTGCCTGCATGTGCGTGTTTAATTGTGTGTATCTATCTTTTTTTTTTTTCCACCCAATTATGTGACTCTCGTTGTGGTGCAGATCTGAAGACCTGCCCTCAGTAATCCATCGATTAACGTTTGCTGGTAGGGAAAGGGTATTGCTATCTATTAACCTCAGAATTGCGCAACGTTATGCTGGACGTATTGATCAGTGATAAGGCTGAGATGGCTTCGGCTCCCAGCCCTGCAGGGTTGTGGATGGGCAGGGCAGCAGGGCTCTGTGGGACACCACTTGCCAATGGGTGCCCCACACACACCCACGGAAAGTCAGAGCCACCGGGACCTGCCTCCCTTCCTGGCTTCTTGCTGTAACGAGGGACATTTCCTTTACCCCATCTCAAGAGGAAATAAAATCAGAAGCAAACAGCAGTTGGCGTGCATCTTGTGAGTTAGCTCAGCTTCTTCCGCATCGCTTAAAAGCACTGCTGTGAGAGGGACCAACTGAGACACCTTGACGGCAAAGTGCAGTTAATGCAACATTGCAGCCCCCCGCTACGCGCCCTCCAGGCTTCACCCAGCTGTGGCGCGAGCTGCCATGCTGCCACTGACCTCCAGAAAGTGCACATTTGGGCTGCTCTGAACTCATTACTCACCTATTTTATCCAATTATGGTTTATTTATTAAGCTAATTTTAAAATCTCTTGGTGTTGACTGTTTTACACCCCCGGTACATTCTTTTTTAATCCTACTGTTTTATGAACCGATTAATAAGACTTTCTGCTCCAAGACCACAGATCCAAAGCAAAAGTCAAGTGGCAAACACCAGAGTTTCCCATACTGTTGCTGGAAATCACCTGCCATTAAACACCACTTGTTTGATTTTGTCAAATTTTATATAATATTAGAAAAACAAATTAAAAATGGATAATTTTACTGTAAAATCCCACATCTTCATGTGCAAAATAACAACGAGCAGAGCTCTCATGCTTCAAGCATTATTTCTTAATCATAATTTCATTCCACTGAGAAAAGAAAATTGGTGCTATTTCACATAATTTAAATAATCTAATCTACTTCCCAGATAAAATTGTTAACAAACCATTGATTTAATCTCAAGTGTCCAATGGACCTCTTAAACTCTGATGCAAATTATCTATTCTGCTAATTAAAACAAATGAATTTAATGAAAGAGAATGGTACAATAATTAGAAGCAATGTGAACTACAGGCTGCTTTGATCTAGAACATGCACTCTTTAATTCTTATGTGGCTAGGTGTTCCCACAGACACATCCCAGATCTAAATTCTCGTTATATTCCTGTCTTCAAAAAATAATTGTTTTCGACACGTCGCTGCAAAGTGTTTGTTCAAGTCGCTGTTTTCAGTCACAGTACTACACACTCATACCACAGAGCCACAAATTCTTGTCTGAGCAGCAAGATTTGGCTGTACATACTACTTTTGCAAGCGGCTCTTATCGAGCTGGACATTCTGCTCACTATAAAACCTTAGCGCAAAATTGTAAACAGCAATTGTGATTCTGAGGGCCAATTTGATGACTCCTAAAGCATTCATCTGTACAACGCAAAAAAAATTCAATTTGTGTGGCAGAAAATCAGAACAGATTTGACAAACTGATTTGGGTCTAATCTGGTGATACCTCACTGAGAAGGATTCGCTTTCACAAAGGGCAGCTTGGGGATGCCTTACGCAATTCCCTCCAGGCCACTGAAAAGTCCATGGTATCAGCCTCCTCCTCCTCTTCCTCTCCTTTCCACCTCAAGGTGAAGAGCAGCCTTTGATATCCTCTGCTCCCATTTCAAGGCTTGAGATTTCCTTTCTGGATAGCCAGTGATAAGAAGAAAATAAAATTGCAGAGTCCACAGAAATACCCCAACTGCACTTAGGATGATCACATTTCTCCCTTTACCCCTTTCCCAGAAGATCCAGGATCCCCTGAGTTTAATATGAAGATGTTCAGAATCCTTAATATCTTTGTGCATCCTTAGTATATAATATTGCTGTGTGTGTTAGGCAAGGCTACCTCTGTGAACACGATGGCCCATCTCACTGTGTGTATATAACCAGCAAACACTTGTGATTCCTAGGAAATGGGAACATGTAATTTATTTAATAGACAGAAAACATCAAGAAAAAGGAAGAGATTAAAAAGGAACTGTTGGTCACAAGCCAGATCATGGGAAGCAGAAATACACCATTGCTGGGAGAAATGGTAACACATCTGAGCTAAGGTCTGATTCTCCATAATTACTGACACAAACCAATGAGGAAACGAACTGGGGAGGCACAGGTTCTGACTTGATCCATTTTCAAAGCCCACACTATGGGCTTTAACAATGCAGAAAGAGGTTAAATTAAGCATGATAGAGCATCTGGCTACTATAAAAACACAACTAGCAGCCATACAGCACTAGAAGTATACATCCAGCTACATTATCTCTTATCTAAGAGTACTCAGTAGCACCATGCAGCTGGCACCAATGCTTTGTGATCTGGCTTCTAAGGAGAAGAGATCCAGCTAATGGCAGAAAAGAATAGTAAACTACAGAATGCTTCCCCTAAAGGCATGATGGAAGAGAATCTCATCCTACACGGCTTAGAATAAAAGCCCACCTGACTGTAGGTTTTTCCCTTCTCACAAACACACACTATGGGGCAGTAGGCCATCTTTGCATCGTCTGAAGCCAGTGGCCATTCGGTGTGACCACATTTTTTTGGTTGGTTAATGAAGATTAAAATGAGTCTGACAGCAAACCAAACTCGGCTTTACGTTGCCCAGTAAGACTCTCAGCACAGTCAGGATGGCCATGTCTCATTACAAAGGTGGGCCATGATTACTTAACTCAATAGAAAGTGGAATTAGTGACGTCCATCCATTCTGCCTTCCCCAAAGAAGGCAGCACGTTGCTGCGTTACACCACGAAGAGCAGGACCCAAACCTCCTCGCTGCTCGTACCACCCATGTTGAAGAGAAGCACAACGTCCTGCAGGGTGGAGTGTTTACGCTGCCCTGTGATGAATTAGTGTACTAGTTTGGTTACAGGAGTAACTGATGCGCTTCCATAAATGTATTTTTTAAAGTGTTTGAGACACAAAATCCATGAGGCGAGGTGCACAGAGTATAAGACACAGTTAATGCGGCTTTCTTTGCCACACTGGGAAGTTCGATCAGCTTTCCGCTGGGTAACTACGTGTCAGGTTGAATGCTTTTCCTCCTCACACCCCCATTGCACATATTTTCCTCTAAACTATTAAGCAAGTTTTCCAGTGCCGTTATTTTATTTGGGTTTAATAGCTAAGGGGTGGAAGAGTTGTAATTACACATGGGAAGCTTGCCAGGGGATAGAAAGATCGGAGAGAGCGAGAGCTGGAACAGCTCTGCCAGACAAGTGAGCGACCGGACAATGAACACACCAAGGGAAGCTTCAAGCACTTCTAGCCGCAAAAGCACATTCCCATTTCCCCCACCTTTCCTGCTGAGCGTTGCCAGTTAGCAGCAAGCGCTCGGAAAGCCAGGCTTGCTCAATACAAATAAAAAATCCGCTAAAAGCGAGGCCGATGTCCCCTCCCGGCCCTGGCCGCGGCCCTCGGAGCCCCATCCCTCACACACGAGCTCCATCTCGTGGGCCTGCCTGGAACGCCAGCACGGTCGCGGCCTTCCGCCGAGGGCAAAAGGCCGTTTCTTCATCCCGGGGACAGACTGGGGCTCTCAAGTTCAAAGGGCGAGGACTGGCCTCTGGCTCTGGGCTTTCTGCGGTCCTCCTCGTGCACGCATGCAGGGGACACCTGGGTGGAAATTGGAATGGATGTATGGGTGCATCGATGGGAGACGGCACAGCTCCGAAGCTACACGGTTCCCTGTTCTAAGGGTGTTATCATCGTTTTGAATTCTTTGTTATTAAATACCGGATCACGTAAAGATATTTCACTCAGTCTAAGTAGGACATCTGTTTCAAAGATCTATTAATTGCTTCCCATCTCAAGTGAACTGATGATAAAGACCAATGCGGAAGATTAAAAGCTAACTGTAATAAATTGCATTGGGCAGGAAAGCAAAATTTAAAAACATTTGAGATTGAAATGATATTAAATACAATTATGCAAAGCTTAAAAACCAACATCTTCTATAACAGCAAGAATTTGTCTGTGATTAAGGAATGCCGCATGTGGGAACGCACATAACTAACTCGTCTGCCTTCCAGAGCGCTCTCCGTGCTCCCTCTGGCACAAAGAGAAGCTTCCACAACTTAGGAGGTAGCAGGACTCACACGGCTGTGTGAATGGCTTGCACAACTCTGCAGATGCCCAACCAGCCTGGCTAGCTGGTCTGTTTTTTCACACTATTCATATGCTGTGAAGAGCAAAAGGCACAGCGGAGATGCTCACTGTTTACAATTTCCTTGTAGCTAAGTACATCAGAGCTATTCAAAAGAAGTTATTTGCAACCCTTGATAAGAGCAAGGACTGCTCATTAGAAGATGGGCAATTAAGAGAAAAATGTGAGAACTGAATGTTTGTGTGTGGTCCTAACGAAAGTCCATGGGAGAGTTTGTCTCAAGACATTAAGAAATCTGTGCAGATGAACTTACTACTAAAGCCGTAAGAGCCAAGGAGGAATTGACTGGATATATTTATTTAATCTTGCCTCTCATTTTTACAGCACCAGCTGGAGGAACACAGGGAGCCAGTTAAGCCAGAGATTCAGAGTGGAAAGAGCATCTCTGGACTAAGTGGCTGGAAATACATTTGGGGTATTACTGCTCCAAATTGAGTTATTTGCTTAAAGATAATTATTTTTTCTCAGCACCAGCTCTCAGGCTATTGTACAAGCCAACAAACATTCTCCAACCGTGGTTTCATTTCCCATCCCTCCATACAGAATCAACATTTATTGTCTGTAAGCACCACTACCCATTGTGCCAGAAGACTCTGAGGAATTTTACTAAGAGTACTGCTTGGAAAGCACCTAAACTAAATACAAGAAACATTCAGGGAAAAATTACACAAGCCCCAGTTTCTCAGTGACATCTACATTCTCCTAGGCTCCACAGATAGCTTCTGTCACTTTTTCTCAGCTTTCTGGGGATGATCAGAATCCAAATATGGAAACAGCGATCCCTGTGGCAATTCCTTGAAGAGGAAACCATTACACCAAACTTTATGTGGTGCATTAGATAGAGCATAGAGGCAGAGAGGGCAGAGCCATAGCTGACCCTACTGCAGCACCAAGTTAGATGACTGTACACCATTGACCATATTTTGATATTCTTATTAAGACAAAGTAGAATAAGAGGTAATGGCCTTATGTTGTGCTAGGGGATGTTCAGGTTGGAGACTGGGAAAAATTTGTTCTCCAGAAAAAGTGATAATGTCCTGAAATGGGCAACCCCAGAATGTGATGGAGTCACTGTCCCTGGAGGTGTTCAAAAAAAAACATGGAGATGTGGCACTGATGGACGTGGTTAGAGGGCACGGAGAGGTTGGGGGAACAGTTAGACTGGATAATCTTAGAAGTATTTTCCAACCCTAATGATTCTATGATATTCAAAGTAGCGAATACACATGGAACATTCTTTCAGTGACATGTGAGTATGATCATAAGGGAAATCCAAGTTGGTCACTCTCGACCACATTTCTACCTGTTATGGCTTTATCAAACAACCTTCTGAAAGACAATTGCTCCTACACAAAATGGGAAGTATGAAACAACACACTTATGGTAACAGTCTGTACATCAGCAAAGTATCTGCATGGTCTGCAGTATAACCACTCAGACAGAAGTTCATCACATGCCTAACTTTCCAAAGGTCATAGATCATGCAGACTGAACTATCAAGAAAAAAGCATTATCTAAATGCAAGTGTTATACAGCATTGACAACATTTGTCTGTACAGGTGTCCTGCTTTTATTCTTTATGGCTTGCCACCATCCCTCAGAAAGCCCCACTAGTTCTCTGAGCAGAGGGGTCAGGATGGAGATCAAAGAGGCTCTGACACAAGCAGCAGATCTGAGTCTCTAAAATCAGGTTTATGGGGACAGATCTCACCTGGATGAAGCCTTGTGTCAATCCTCTGATCTTGCATACTGAGATTTCTTTGAGTTGATTCTGCTAAAGTGGCACTGACCTTCTCCATCCTGCTGAAACACCTCACTCTGGCTCAGTAAAGGAGTCTAAGGAAGAAAAAGATGTCCAACAGCCGTCACCTGGCACCATATGAGCAATACCAAAAGGCACAATGAGCCTTTCTGCAGCCTGAAGGCAAAGAAGAGACAGTGTTTAGTTTTGGAGGCCCCTGATCCCAACAGGAAAAACAGCAATGGAACAACAGCGCACTTGTGTAAGCAGGACAGGCTGCTTTGGAGCCCAATTAAACTGTCCTAGTAAACTCAAAGTGCCCTTATAAAAGAGTAAATAAAATAAATGGAAATGCACTTTCCCCTCACCAGTGTATAAACAGAAAGTAAGCACTAAGGAAGCCAGCATGGTGGCAGATTTTCAAAAAGCTGGTGGCGGGGAATGGTCTTCTCCCACCCAGATTCATATAAAGCCTTCTCAGCTTCACAGGTAAAGTTTCCCAGACTGGACAGACCTGGAGCTGGTGACAGCTGAACTTCAGGTTAAAAAGAAACCTCCATTTTCAGTTACTTTAACACTCTGCCCCGGGGACACGGCACCCTGACCCTTGCTGCGTAACCTGGCTGAAAGTTATAATGGTAATTCTGTGCTCTCAAGCTGGGACCAAGCTTTTAGAGCAACATGAGAGATGTGTTCACACGTGCAGGAGCTTCACAGTTCACACACACCATCCCTCCGCCACCTGGAAGCACCTGGGTTGGCTTGCACGCATTTTTCCTGCAGATCATGGAACACCCGTGCAGTTTAACAGAGCCAGAACCGACATGGCTCTGCAGATCCCTACCAGGTGTCTGTGGGCTCCAGAGGTGGAATGTCTGCAGAATTTCAGGGAATGATCTGCAGCAATTCAAAGCAGCCCAAAGAAGTTAATGAAGATTTATATGACTGCAACTGCAACATGAGTGCGACTGCAGTCTTTCTTGAGAGGGAGGGACCGGGATGAAGGACAGCTGCTGAGCAGTCCTAAAACATCTGAGCCTGAACACTATCTAGGAAACATAAATCAAGGTGCAATGCTTGCATCAGTTTCTTTTCAGACGAAGAAATGCTTATGGTCTTCATAAAATTAAGCTGTTTTAAAACAAAATTAAATTATCCTCATCAGCAGTAGCAGAGTTTACATATAGAAATCAAACAAAACTGAGCAAGCTGAAAGAATCAGAACCAAAGTGGAAGCTGGAGGGGATGCTCCTTCCTTCTTCAGCATCCTCCCCTTCCCTGGTGTTGCTCAAAGGTTTGTGTTTGCCTTTCCCACGTCTCTTATCTGTGCATCCAGATACGAAGTGCCTCACAACATGCTATAGCTTGAATATTTGCATTCATCAGGGAGAAAACTTTCATTAATAAGAATTCAATTATTTGGAAAAGCTTCCTGCCTGTTGAGCATTAACCTCCTCAGTTCTCATCCAGCAGAAATTTTACTGTCCACATACCTCATTTGGCTCATAAAACGCAAATAGATGGTTTGTGCGACTCAGGAGTAAAGGACTTCAGAGCAACGAGCATGAAAAGTGGAGCCTGCCACAGGCATCTGTGGAACAGTAGGAAGTTATGGCAAGCTTGTGAATGGTAGCACTGTCTGAGGCTCCCCGTGGGAATGCGATTAAATTAACAGCACATTCCGATTAATCACTGTTTTATACTGGAAATTTTCCTCCCAGCGACCCAACAGGTACCTCGTAATGCAAAACTGCAGCTCACGGGGGCCACTCGTTGCAGCAGGCTTGCCTTTATGGGGAGGTGTTCTGCTTTTGGAGCTTGTTCCTTGAGAGTATCAAAGTGCTGAGTTCTACAGGAAGACTGAAAATATGGGGAAATTGTTCTTCCACAGTTGATTTGGTGTTTGCCCTGTCACTTATGCAAGAAGAATTTTATTTGAAGTATTCCATTCTTTGGTTGCTCACCGTGTTTTCTGCTCTCATTGTCAGCTCTTCAGCACAACAAAGAGAGTTTGTTCTGACGTTTTGTTGCAACAGGTTCCATGCTGGATCACTATTAGAAGGGACAGGCTACAAATTTGGCACTGTGCAAAAAAGGGAAAAAGGAGATGCAAAATGACCAGCTCATATTTCAAGCTCCAGTAAAATACAGTTCTTTATCAGTTTTAATCATAGTGGAATAATCTGGCTGATGCTTTACGCCTTGCCTTCAGTAACACTGCTAAGTGAGTGGCATACTTAATCAAAGAGAGGTGGTTTTGTGAATAACTTGCAGTGGACCTAAGTACATGCCAGTTCTGTGGAGTAATATCATTGCCCCCATTATATGGATTAATTTGGTACTTATGCTGCTAAGAGCTGAGGCTCAGGATGCCAGAACAGGTAGGCACAAAATGAAAATTTCCTCCAAGAAAATTAAAGTGTTCCCCTCTGTCTCCTCAGCTAAACCAAGTGACTAAATGAAATGAAGCAACCTGATGATGAAAACGCCAACCAAGGTGCTCTAGTTTTCATGAGAGCTGTAAGCAATCTCTCAATCAGGTTGTGCCATATAAATACCAGTAGCACACATTCTGCTTTCCAGTCCACAACAATTCCCTTCTCCAAATCCTCCTTTAGCTGTGGGGAGAGCCGCAGAGCTCCCCGATCTGATGCCTTCCATTAGACCAACAATGCTGTAACCTACAGTCTCAGCCTCACCAGACCTCAGCTCTTGCAATGATCTTGTACCAGTGAACATGCTCTGTCATGCACCCTATCTGCCTGCCCTCGTTGTTCTCAGCCCTGTTGCATGCCCTGCAGCTGATGTGGGCCCTTTGCATGAGCAGCCCTGAGGCAGGAAGCACCTGGGGGTTCCCCGCCTTCAGCGATGGTGGAGAGGGGTAGCTGCTGCCCTAAGTGGAAATGCAGAATTAGCCTGTATCCTGGCTCCTGGTGGGAAAGTGTTTCACTAATCAGAACAATACTTTCCACCCTGTGGTGTCTCACAGACCTTTACACTCCCATCTGCAAAACATGGAGAAATTCTCCTGTCATTCTCATAACAAAGTCAAAACACAGAAATTGTTTTTAAATCTTGAGGATTATTTTTTTTTAAAGCAAGGGAGAAAACTCCAGCATGAGTAGAAACACCCTCTCAGTTCAGCACAGGGTGCTACAGAAGTGTCTGTAGCAGAATTTCATCTCATTAGGGTAAGGCTGCATTTCCAGGGTGTTCTGGGGCAGCTGGAGAACTGAGTTTGATCAAAAGCTATTTTCATACAACACCAGCTTCTAATTCTATTCCAGACTGCAGAGAGAGATAGAGGAGGACAATTACAAGAACTTTTGGGCATCTCATAATCCTAGTTCCCCCAAAACATAAAGAAGTGGAAGTGGACAGAGCAACAACACAGGGAAGGAGACTGGAAGTATGACACGGAGCTACTGCAGTGCTAGTCTGGGTGTGGGGAACCAGAACCAAAGGATACTGTGTTCTGCTATCCCTAGCACTAACAATGCATTTCTAGTTTTACTGTTTATATTCATTTTACCTCAGAAGAAAATATTTTCTTTTGAAAATGTTCTTATTATAATTCATAGGATTATGTATAACAATATAACACTTTGCACTGCAGAGGATAACAGACTAATCTCTCCTACAGGGATGACATTCCTTGCCAAGAGATCTAGAAAACAAAGCACTGAACTTCTAGCAATTATTAAAAACAAACAAGGATGGTACGCCACGATTTGAAAGGCCATTGCACATACAGAAGGATTTAGAAATCAATCACACAGAGAAGATGGGAAATGAGGTTAAGGAGTTATGTGAAGAATAACAGAAGTATTTCTGACAGGTGCATGGTGAAGGCTACAGTAGAAACAACATCTTATCACATAGGATGCAAAAGCCATGCTCTGGAAAGCAAAAGGAAAGGTAAGAAGCTAGGGGAGAGAGCAAAACATTATATGGGAAATGAGATAAAGATTTGTTGTTTTGGACAAGAAATTAAATACTGATGCAGCAAAAGACCAAAAACTATGGATTCAAGGAAGGTAAGGTGATCCAAAATTTTGCTTGTATTCTCTCAAATCATCCTGAGCTGGGATACCTAGCCTCCCCTCTATAGGATAGGATACATGTTTATCTGGGAAACCCCGGGTAGTTTGTCCACAGCAAATCCTGAAGCCACTTGCTCTTTTATCCAGGGCTTCCAAGGCAATTAGAACAGCTCCCAGCTTCTACTGGCAATTTTTCCTTCTTGAAAGAAATGAAATTTAAGACTAAGAGAGACTAAGGAGGGATGCTATTTAGTTGTTTATAAACACTGATGACTTACTTATCATCAATTAAATCCTCATAGTGTGCCACAGAGTATCTATGTATGGAAGTAGCAGGAAATATCTATAGAAACAGAATGGAATAAGTATTAACATTACTGTCCCTGATAGCACCTAATTCTTCCAGAAGATAAAAGCATTTTTAGAACTACATTATTTTAGACAAACACAGTGTTTTAGATACCTGGGAAGTAAATCCAAACCTAAAGTTCCATGTCAGTAAAATGCTGGTGTCACATCTGCTGGCTCCATACACACAAACACACACACACACACACAAAAAAAAGGACAAAAATTCCCCAAAGACCCCATGCTTTCAAGTGCCTCATTTGCATTAATCACTCCATGCGTTCAAACATGTGCTCCCACTTTAATGCTGGATAATTACTTTTATGATAATCAAAACATCATTTAGCGAACCCAGCATATCATGTTGTAAATAACGTAAAGATAATATTAGAAGCAGATAATTTAACCTGACATATGAAGACTTGCTCTCATTCATAGAAATGAAAATTTCTTCACAGCATGTTGAGTATGCAACACTATAACTGGATGGAAAAAGTTCGGTTTTGAAGAAAAATCTATAGAAACCTATGCCAAAAAGCACATGCATTGCTCTCTCAGATGTGTTATTTAGTAAAACTGTGTGTCCTTTAGATTCCACAGCTTGCCACTCAGAATCTGCACAACTCTGTGTCAGATGGTGCACTCCCAGAAGAAGGAAGATGGTGAGCTGGCCACAACCAGCAGGGAGACATCTGGGAGCCCCATCATTTTAACTCGCTTAGTAATCAGCTTCACCACAGGTCAGTTCCTCATCATACCCATCAAAGTTTACCACTTTTAACGGTGCAGCTGAATGCTGGGCAGCATGGATGGAGATTTAACAAGGCACGGCAGTGGCTCTGCTGGACAAAGAAGAAGAAGCATGCAGGCTGCAAGTCAGAGTACTGCAGTAAAAGAGGAAGTGCAAGGGCTAGTAAACATCCCTTTAAATGGCTGAAGGGTTTTGACAGGAGCTCACTCTGTGCTTGCCTTGTTTCCCCAAGCCAGCATGAAAGAGAGGAAAACAGGGCCTACAAACCTTGGCAGGGCTCATTACAGATTCAGGTATTCAAATAAGTTTCTGGTCCATTATTAAATAGAGTTACTCTGTCTGTGCAAATTGCTCCTTTGGCAATTTGCATAGTAATTCCAGCATTCCCAAACCCTTAGCAGTTCCTACAGAAAAAGGGAAGTAAAAAGAAAAGGCCTTTCACAAATACAAGACATGAGCTCTTTAACTGCAAAATCCACTCACCACCAGTACACAAAAATATTGGAGAAAGCTCAATTAAAAGGCTCAGATGGAAAATCTGGCAGGTGTCTGGAAAATAAAACATGAAAGAGAGATTGGGAAATGGCAGAATTTTTTTTAAAAGGTGTTGATGCCCAGTTTTGGCAAAACGAGAGGAAGGAACAATGCTTGCTAGGAATAGTTTTGGTTGATCTTCAACTAAAATAACCCACCTCCTCCAACTCGTCCAGGCCACTGGAGAAAGCATATCCCTTGGGGGTACCTGAGCCTGACAACACTAACTCAAATAGAAGACGGAGCCTGCATGTGGGAAACGTGCACCTGTACCAGAAAACAGGAAAGAACCCTATGGGCATTTTAGGCACATCCAAAAACATGTGGATTTTCTACCCAATAACACAAAGAATACCTCACACTTGGCGTGATTAGGATCTGCATGAGTCAAGGTTTATCGTCTTGTGCCCAAGCCAGCCAGACACTAAAAGCCTGTGACTAAACTGAGAAAAAGGTAGCCCCGCAAGCTCTATTTTCTTACGGTGAATGGCTCGCGTTGAATCATCTGCTTGGGCCAGATAATGCTCGCACAAGTTGCAAGATAATGAGTTAAGCTCCACCAATGGAAGGCACAAACCTACGCAGCGCGTTGGGGAAAACATCGAAATGAATGAAGTGGGGTTTGTTGCCTCCCACAGCAGCCACACAGAAGCTGGTCTGTTTGGGGAAGGCACGGCGCCTTTGAGTGCAGGGTGCCCTACCCACAACACTGGTCACCTGCTGGGAGCCTGCATTGAGCTGGGCTACATTATAATTGGATTTTCCGAAGGCAGTGCATTAGCATTTTCCATGATCTCACCCTTATTAGCCAAATAGCTAATCGGGAGTCGCGCTCTTATGCTGTTTGCTAGTTAAGCGATCTGCTGCTATAGCGTCTGCAAGCCAACTGCAAATTCACACAGCGATAAAAACTCCTCTCTATCTAATAGGCAGGGAGTTTGTTCTGGGGCTAATCTCGCAATTAAAACTCTAAATTTCAATAGATCGTGGAAAAGCAATTTCCCTCCAGAGCTCAGTTCACTTGGTGCTTCGTTCAAGCGCTTCCCAGTTCTTTATTGTAAGTTAGGAAAACTTTTCTTTAATCAGCACAGGCAAGAGCAGCTTTGCAGTGAAATTTAACAATAGAAAAATCCTTTCCCATGGACTCTTCCCCAGCGTGTCCAAAATCAACCTCACAACATGTTTCATCCTGTATGGTTATTATTTTAATGCCTTTGTATGTTGATGGGAATGAAAATATCTGTTCTAAATGCAGAAATGACGCACCAACCATCTCTAGTTGATCCCTCTGTCTTCGTATAGATCAAAAATCTGCCTGAGTACGAACTTCAACTCATATTAATTACTTCTGTGTTATCAGGAAAGCGCACAGGACATCTCATATGGCTCCTGGCGCTAAGTCCCCAGTCCTTCCTTCAGGAGAGGTCCCAGCAGGTTGGGGTACCTCCCTCACCAAGAGCCTGAAGGGAAGAGGCAGTCTGGCAAGTGGGCTACTGGGCAGCACTTGATGAACAGCCATTCACCGGAGTTGTAGAAAAGTCTCATTGTCTTAATACAATTTTGTTTAGAAACCCAAGCTTTATTCTCTGATTGGAGGTCACACAACAATGTTCAGATTCATTACAGTGGGATTCTTTGCAAGAATTCTTTGGAAATATAAATTTGTTTTCACTGCGAAGTTAAACTCATGAAATACTTATCCAAAAATTATGCAGATACAAATAAGTATGCATAGAAAAAAAATGTATTGTTTTTATATATATACTTTTGGAATCAAATTGAAAGGAGGGCTGGCCTGGACTCAGAATGGGAATAAGCACCTTGTGCCTGGCCCAGCATCAGTGGTACCTGATCCCAACGGCACAAACATGTTAAAACAGTGAAGTGCATTTCCTTTTTAACACACAACCAAGAAAACCTACAGAATTCAAGATGGTACATCAACAAATCATTCCCAGGAATCAAATAAAAACAATTATAATCCTTAAACAGAAAGAATCACAACGCTATAGAGCTGGAAGCTCTTGAATTCAAACCAGATGCAACTGTCTTCCAAAGCCCCAGCAATAGCTGCATCTTTTATCACAAGGCTTCTTAACAAATAGCCAGCACAAACAGCATCTTCAGAACAAAGGGCATTAACGCTTCCCAGCGGAGTTTAACTGGATTGTGAGGATCTCTAGCCTGAATGATCTGCTTTTCTATTGTCCTCGCAGGGATTTCACAAGGTATAAATAACATGCACTGAAGAGATAAGGAGCTGGGGGCAAAAAAGAAAAAAAAGAAAAAAAAAGAAAAAAGAAATAAAAACAGAACAAAACCAAATAACGAAATTGCAAGACTAGCTTGCAGTCTTCAGTGTACACATCTTCAGGTCAAATGCTGTCAGCGATGGGCTCCTTTTTCTGACGACAAATCTGCAAAAGTAAATCAACAGCATGATTTTGACATTGAGAAATCCAATCTGTTCATGATTCATTTCCCTCAATGTTTTCTCTCCACTCCTTCCCTTGGAGCCAATATTGCACATCCTTACAAGCCAGTAATCAGCCCAACACAAATAACAGTGAGCATGAGGTAGCAAAGGAGTGTGGGGACATCCTGCAGAGCACCAGCATTCTCTATCTAGTCCTGAATAATCATGGTACAGAGCAAACCAGAGGTTCTGTTAACCTCCATTCCCCATATAAAACCCTTCCAGACCTCCAAAAAGAGCAGCTGACATTCAGCAGTGCTCATTAGGTATACATTAACAGTAGGTGCACCCAAGAGAGTAGGTAAGTACAACAGAGGGAAGAATTCAGTAATAATACAACTGTTAAGTAGGTGTCTGTGGTTCAGATGTGTTTGTCAGTAACTCATTCGAGCTAGGAAAACAAAAAATGATCAGAGAAAGGAAATGTCCTATGGCCAATGTAACACGTCCTTCCTTCCTGAAGTTTCAAAAGATTCTTGAAATGCTGTAACTTGTTGCTGGTAGCACATGCACTGGTGCTCACACCACTTCACTCACAAGAGAAATATTAGGAGTGAAATACCTCCGGCAGGGATCTGAATTTGCCTGGGAGAATTGCTCTGCAGCTACTATGCATAACCCCATCCTTCATGTCTGAACACATGGGGTTGGTGATACCCAAATGCAGATGAAAGAAAGTTAACCAAAGTGTCCACATCTGTGACAAGACACAGCACCACACAAATCATTGATTTTGGCTAAATTTTTCCTTGCAGGTATTATCAGAGCTAAAATTCATGTTACTTGTTCAGAAAAGCCAGGAAAGGCAACCATTAGCAGACTGGTTCTTTGTACATATTTAAGGTAGACAGAAAGAAATATAAATACAGGCATTTGTGTATTATGTACACATAAGATAAATCAATAATTTACAGTCCACCCGTCCAGTGGAATATTGTACTCTTATACCATGTAGGGCATACCTCAACTTGTATTCCCACACAATGTTTTTGAAGCAAAACCTTTTCCAAAGAAAACAGCTTGATGAAAATGTGAAACACTGACTCTTTGGCCTTGAGCCTCTGACTTGCATTTTGAGAGTTCCAGGCAGCTCTGATCCATCACTGCACAAAAGCCTCTTCTGCTCCCAGCCCCACGGTCATACAACAGCATGGCACCAACAGTCTGCCACAGAAATTAGCGTGGAGGAAGAGCAAAAGCTTCTATGATGAGGCAGCAAGAACAGTGCGTCCACCCTGGTCCTACTTTTCCAGCATCCTCTTTTCTGCTCACTTGACTCCATGAAGAGAGAACACAAATCCCCCCCCCCTAGTCAGAACAGGGTCAGGTAGCATCCCAGGGCAGAGATGCAAATAAACCTTACAGACATGCAGCAGAGTAATTTCATGCATATAGCCCCCTGTAACAGCAAGGAGGATGAAACACAACTTTTCTACCAACCACCATATTTCAGAAACTTCACACCAAATTTAAAATCCAATGTCCACTGAAAGCAAAACAAGATCCAAATAAATCTCAATATGTTGTTCAATAGAAATGAAATTATGTGTATATATATATATATCCTGTCCCTCTTCACATTAGACATTTTTGGATGGTACTGTAGAAAATTAAAAATTTTCTGTGATCTCCATCTCAAACTGACTTCAAAAGGCAATACTCCTCATGACTCTGATATTTAATCTTAGAGGGGTAGAGAGTGGCCTTTTCTTTACGTTGCAGTAGCAAAACTCAGGTTGTTATCAGTGAAAATCCTGGAAATAATCACATATACACCCCCAGGGGGATGGCAAGCTGTTAATAAAATAACTCTTGACTTTTCTAATGAAATGTATACACTGAAGACAGGCTAAATACCAACAAGTTTCTTTTTTTTCTTTTTCTTCTCTCCAGGAAAATTAAGATGTCAGATAATTGACTTTTTTTTTCTGTTTGTTTTTCATTGAAGACCTCCACAAATCTATTATTCCATTTTACATTTTTCCCCTCCCTGCAGATGCCATTATTTTCAGTGGAAAACCCCACACTTCCCCCCTCTTCTTCCAATTAGCTGTAATTATAACAACATTAGCCGCAAAGTAGGTACCCTTGAGGGCAAAAATCTGGAAAGCAGCGCAGTGTGGAAGGGAACAGGAGATGATATTATAATGAAAGTAAGTGGACATATCAAGCTGCTGCATATGCTCATTTGGGCATCCCTAGGGCATCACAGGTTGCTTTCTGCTTTTCCAAGGCATGCCCGCTGCCTCATGAAGGGCTGCCTGTGCCCAGCATAACCGGATCCAAATCTAAAACGTACAGTTTAGGTGAAAGAAATCCAGTAGTTGTATCAAATGGGGGGGCAACTGGGGTTCTTAAACTTGTGTATTGAGACTCTTTCTGCCAAGGAAACAAAAACAGTAAGATTAATTTTGGAAATGAAGAAAGCAATATGTGCCAGCAGTTGCGGCATGCAAAAGGGTTCTTGCTCTGAGTAGGCTTTGTGCTATAAACCTATTTTCCAGACAATCTTCCATTAAAAACGGAGCTCAGGGAAAATGTCCAAATATCTTTTTTTTTTTTTTTCTCCCCAAACTGCCTTTTCAATTTTATGCAGTTGGATAAGGAAGGAAGTCAACACTATTTGCCAAAAAAAGTGACATTAAGTGCACTTGCTGGAATTCTTTCTGCTTTGCTCCCTAGAAAGGAGGAAAAAAAAGAGGAAACTTGTTCCAACAATTCTGAGTGACAAAGCACAGGTATTTAGGAGCTAATGTCCCTCTGAAGGCAGCACAGCTGGCAGAACAAGGCTGAGCTGGAAGGATTTAAGCACGTTGTAGGAGCAGGATTTCCAGAGAGTGAAGAACTGGGGAAGAGATCATCCCAGAGGCAGATGATCTAACAAGAGAAGTTAACTTCTCAGAAACCCAGAAACTCATGCAGTGAGTCATCTCTCTTCTTCCTTAGCCTCTACCCACCTCCTACCATTTATCATTACATACTGCCTTTCTCTCTTTATTGTGACCCTCAAGCAAATAGCCTCACATTTTTGAAAGCCAGGTGATTTGTCCTAACCCCGCTCCTCAAACCATGGATGCCCATTACTTAATAGGTCTCTACCACTGCCCATCTATGCGGCATGGCAGGCCACAGAGTGCTCCTGCCTATCTCCCCATGCTGCCTGCCTTCAGCTGGAGTGTTTCATGTTTGGGAAGACAAGGAGAAGACATCTTTATTTTCAAAGACAAGCTGTGCTCTGATATGAGTCATCTGACTTTTTTTGAGCTATTTAACAAGACGTGCAATGTAAAATTTCTGGGATACTGATAGGAAGAAAAAGCAAGAAAATCAGATCCATACGCTCAGATACAGTCCACATGCTCCTCTTTGCAAGTGTCTGTTGAATATTTCTGGATTCAGCCTGGATCCCAACCATTTTGGAAGTTATATATTATGCGGTAAGTAAATCTTCACTGTCCCACACAACCCCTTGAAAGTCAAAGTGTCTCCAAGCTCCCATGATTACCAATGGCAATACCATGTTTCTTAATGTCTTATTCTTAATGTATTATGAGGCCCATCGAGATTGCTTCTACGGTCCCGAAGGCCTGAATAGTACTTGGTTAATATTAAAGTAAATACCCTAGCGCCAGAAATCTGTTTATATGAAGCAAGTTTAGTAGTCAATACAAAGTAGTCTAAAGAAAAAACGTCATCTTACAACAGCCCAGATGCCTCTATCACAAATACTTGCAGAAAAGGTAGACTCATTTCAGGACAGATTTGCACTCTAATGCCACTATTCCTGATCCACTAAGCGGGCAGCTTTTAGAGACACCAAAGTTAAAATAAACCACCTCTACCTTTGTTCGGCAGTTGTTTGGTTTTTTTGTTTTGTTTTGTTTTATTTTTGTAGACCACTACAAGTATTACTAGCCAGACTAGCTATTTAACAATACATTTAAAAAAATAGCTCATACCCTTCACTGACACTCAGAAATGTTTACTTTTTTTGGAACTCTCTCTTGCAGGACAATTTATCCCAAGAAGTTCTTCCTCCTCTTTCTGACTTTACTATGGGAAATCTCATTTCTCTCATTTCAAGAAAGCAAATGCAGTTCAATTGTAGTTTGCCTCACTTGGGCTTCCTCTTCCTATTCCATATCAATTTCTCCCCTTAAATTCCTGAGATTCTGAGGTTCTTCCACCCTCCCTTTCTTATCTAGGAGTTCTAGATTTTAGTCATTTTTCTTCAAAGTCTTCCATTTCCCCTGATTCATTTCCTCAGCCAGGAGATGAGCACATATTGTTTCTTGCTACTTTAAGAGCTCTTTACGACTACAATCACTATAGTTTGAAACATTCATTGCTTTGTCCTTTGAGATTGACTGTAATTTTCTTTGGGGAAGAATTAACTTTTATTAAAGAAAGCATTTCAAAAATAGCCGTGGGCATCTGTGAATAAAAATGGATTAAGTAATTTAAATCCTGATTACTGAATCAAAAATATAAAGAAAGGCCACATATTAGCCTCAGTAGCTAGTCCCTGACAACATCATGTCTACAACAGTCAATAGGCTTTTGCTTTACCTATTCAGGCATACAGGGAGATCAAAATTTTAATCATAAAGGCATACCAAGATTACTAGTTGTGCTTGGTCACATCCAGATATTCATACCTGCTTGCGCACACAAATTGCCTTCAAATTGCTGTGCTCTACATGAACAAAGGCAGGAACAAGACACTTGAGAACACTGTTGCATTAGGCTTTGAACTCTGTGTTCAAGGTCACACTGATGTCATTTCACGGCTGAGAACTGGCCTCCCAAGCCACAGCACCTACTCTCTCTGTACAGTAACTTCATCTTACTGCAACGGCTACAGACCCTTCTTTTCACCCAGATTAAATAAATCCTTAAATGGTCCATAGATACTCAACTGTAAAATACAGACAGAAAGATTACTTAACCAGCAAGAAGAATAGAGTAGCTCCAAGGCGCTTTAGCCATAGAAAGAAGGTATGTCACTGAACCTCACTTAGCTGACAGCTCTGAAACAGGGAGCTGATAGTGCCCTGCTTGGTTAACAAAAGATGCTCCAAACACTGAACAAACACATAAAGACATATTTCATAGCTCAGCATGATGGGATGGTGAGAAAATAGCAAGAAATCCCTGTGGCGGGCACTTCAATTTTGTAAATATTCTAGTAGTTCCATTTCAGAAGTATCAATTTCCATAGATAGAGGGAAAGATGTGCTCGTTACAGAAAGTAGACAGGCAAACCAGGCTTCACTGATGTAACAGTCTTACAAAAAAGCCTTCTCTGAACTGAGTAGTAGCTAAGAAAAGCGGTGCCAGCCAGAAAAGAAATACAGAAATGTCTACACGATAACAGAATACATGGAATTACAGATTCTTCCTTCCTTCATTGGTTACAGAAGAACCTGGAGATCCTCTCATGTGCCTAAAAAGAAATATATTCCTTCTCACAAGGGAGAGCAGAAAACAATGTGGGTTCAGCTATAAAAAAACTGCACATAAAGCTATGAATTCTTCCTTGGTGGCATACAACTTTGCAGTCCCAGTGACATCATAGCAAACTAGATATTATTCTCTGTCATAGAGCTAGTTACTGCCAGTGTAGACACTCACAGATTTGAGAGGTGTTTAAAACTAGGTTGGGGTATTTTGACAGTATGTCATAGAAAAGATCTGTCTTCTGATTTACCTCATCTGTGTTCAGCTCTAATGCCACAATTTCTGACCCATACTTAGTAATTATTCCTGAAAGAAAAAATACCAGTATCGAAGGAAACTTCCTTCAGATAAAGAAAACTTAAGGGTTTGCCCTAGAAACATCAATCTACCAAAACAGCATTTCTAAAGGCAACTGCCTCATGCTCAAAGTTGCTGCACTGGTGTTTGGTTTTTCTATAATGAAGCACTAGCTCAGAAGAGATGAGATTTATTGGTCAGTTTATCACCTAATGAGGAAATGAAAGCTGAGAAATGAGACTCAGGAATGCTGCCACACATACTAACTCATTTAAACTCAGAATTGCAATTAAAAGTAGTCAAAAAGAGAACAAAGAAATTGGAAAGCATTAAGAACACTTTTATCATATATTCCTGGAGATTCTAAATTTGAAACATTTCTTAAAACAAATGGCTTAAATACAGATTTAATTTAAGTAACTATATATAATTTATAAAGCCAGGCTAGTGCGTTTTAATTGATAGTAGACACTGGACTTCTCTGTGACCAATGGTTAATAAAACAGTTTTATTAGCAAAGATAAAAAGAGCCCTGAAGATATACTACAAACATACCCTACATAGCATCATGATGGTACTAGTTGAGAATTCCTCTTTATGGGCGCTAAAAAAGAAAGGGAAAAGTCTGTGAGTTTCCTACTCACTTTTCCACTGAGAAGGAGGCACTTGGACATTCTGGACAAGGAACAGTTAAAGAAAGACAGAACACGGAGTTTAAAAAAGATTTTCAAGGAGACAGAAGTCATTATAATCAAACAGTGTAAAATAATTTGCTTTTCTTCAGATCCCTTAAGTGTACTGCCCTGGACTACAGCTGCAGTTGGTGGCCGGACGTTTCATACACTGGTATAAACATCCTCTCAGTATTCTCTGGTGCAGTAAATCACTCTGAGTTTAAGTGGGAGGAACTACAAAATTAATTTTTGTCCTCTCTTGCAGTCACAGCACTACTTTCCCTGCAACCACATCAGAACCCTCCAAGCAGTTGCCATGTAATTATGGGAAGCTTGTCCTCTGTTTTGGCAAGCTATGTTCCCACCGCACCCTCTCTTCTGTACGAATGTGGGGGACCATAAACAACAGAAGAGTTCCTCTGCAGCCATCTTCTTCCAGATGTTACCAAACAGCTTTTGGTGGTGACTCCCTCCCACTCCACATGGAACCCACTGACCCCAGGAAATGGTGCTCAGATGGAGTGTACATGCTCCTACAGTGTACACCAGCTAACCTGGTTGGTCCCCCAGTGCTTCACTGGATGATGCATCATTTGTTTGAGACAGTGTTGATATAAAAGGACCATTTAGACATGAGAACAGAGAAAAACACGATGCTTAAGGTGCCATTATTCTCAACTACTTTGGAGAGAAAAGCAGTGGATTGGGGAAATTCTGGATTTGCACCCAGAACAAAGTCCTTTCTTTGTGCTCCCTGGCTGTCTTTTGAGAGGCCTGATCCAAGTACTTCAAAATTCCAAGAAACTTTGCATGATTTCAAATCCAGCTACAAATATTAAATGATCCTCCTGGTTTCCAACAGATAGTTTACATCAACACTTCAGCAAGCAATTAATTTGGTCCATTTAAACAGTTTTATTTTCAGACCCAGCACACTAAACTACCAGAACTGATCGAGAACAGATATTTTCACTTTAAAGTGAAACAATGTCCTAAATCCTGCACTGTGTTGTCAAGGACTTCTAAAACCTGCCCTATCTTGGCTCCCAAGTTTGGCTCATCCTTGAATTTAGTTTTGGCTGAAGCAGCAGAACCTCTAAAGACAATTCTGAGGATATCTACTCTTTAAGACTCTTAATGGGCACTTAACGAAGCAAATGCATGATCCCTTAATGTGTGTAACAGAGACATTTCACCAATTGCAACAAAGCCAAAAGCTGTGATGTAGATGATACTACATTAGAAACTTCACCTGTGTTGCACGTACACCAATCTCACCTTGCTGAAGCAAAGCTGTCATGTAAGCACTCAACAGATAAATAGGAAAGTTTACTATATATCCCTCAAAGGCCCCCATTTTAAAGAATAGTACAGCTGTTGTCTTACCATTTGCCTTGTGCTGAACATCTGGAGGAAACTGGTCAGGAACATACCACTGACAGTCTGGCTGCACAGAACAATAAAACATTATTACAGCAATATGGACTTCATAGACACTTCAAACAAGAGAATAGCAGCATGTTAAAAACATAATTGTGCTGTGAAGCTTTTTATTAGTCATACAGATGCAGTTTATAAAAACTTATATCTAGCTTGATTTTCTACCAGTTGAGTCTTTCGGCTTGCTTCCTTCTTTGTGATGTATGGTTTAGTTGCTGCACCGATTAGAAACATTGTTGTAAACCTTTCTAGATCCCTCAAATCAAAAAACATTAACAGAAACTAATTCAGTTTTAAATGGGCTTGATAGTACACTCCGGCTATGGAATAAAACATACCAGAAGTTATGAGCAGGTATCATACTTTAAACTGGCTCCATCCTCTATACTTAGCAAGCCAGAGAAGCCTGGTATGCACTGGCATGACGGGTGAACCTGTTCTACTTTCAGTACAGGTAACACATTGCTTTGCACATTAGGAAAATCTCTTTGAACAAAGTTCTCTCCCTTTTCCCTTTCCCACGGATTAACATTTGTGTTGCAATTGTTGTGTTGCTGTTTGATAATCTATTGAAAATACTGTGGGATGAGAAGATTCCCCATCTTTCTTATAAGAAGCACTATTGGAAAGGTTGTGTATCTACAAGCGTAGTACGTGGAATTCTTCGTGGTAGGGAACAGCAAAGAAGAAAGTAAAGTTTTGCTGTAGTTTACATTGTGCATTGTGGTAAATGAGCGTTACCAGTAGAGAAAACAATCCAGGGACCAGGCTGTTCATCTGAAGCTCTATTAAACCATCAGTGTGGTTTGAGCACTGCATTCAAGCTCATCAAATTCCAGGTAATTACCACTTCAAATTAGTTAAACTGGGAAAATAATTGCTGTTTTGCAGAAATTACTCTAACAAAACCCTGAGTAGTCCCAAGGAGACTCTTACTGACTTCAACTTGCAGGGGAGAAATGCCATTAGCGTCTCAAAAAGTTTTGCCTCAATTAAGATAGCAAGATGAAGCTGTAGATACAGAAAAGAGATTCAACTTCTATGTGTGCTTTCATTCATAGTCACACAGCAGCGATCACTATCATACGTTGTCAGGAAAAAGGAAGTATCCTAGTTTCATTTGAAGAACACCGTCCACAGGAATTAACTAATTCTGTGCTTGAGGACAAACAGACTTTGACACAATGCAACACTATGCTTTACTTTATGCACAGTTAGTTTTCCCCTCTAATGTCTCAAAATGTATTTATCTTCATTGCTCTTCTGAATTTCTACTGACTTTTTTGTTCTCTGATTTACTGTTTTCTTTCACGCATACACAATGTAGAGTGGAATGAATTTCAGAGAAAAGAGATGTATTTCATGTTAGACTAAACAGACTTTTTCTATTGACGATGTAAAATGAACAAAAAGGCACAAGATATAAAAAGACCGAAAAAGCAAAAGGACAGACTAAACACGCAGGATTACATACGATAACTCGGGACACCCATTAAATTCTAACACCTTTCTTCATTGCTAACAAATTGCTCAGGGAGCTATCAAAAGCTCAGAGCAGTAACGCTGCACTCACACAGGCAGAGAATTTCAAAGAAAGCTCAGAATGAAACTAGGAGTTACAAAGCGACCAGTCAAAGTGACCCCAGTGCTCCGGCAGGAATGGCTAAGTTGTAAACCCAGTGATCCCTTACAGAATTAGAAACCCAGCTGATGAAAGTTCAGGGAGAAGAGCCAAAATAATCTGGGACGGTGCCCAAATTGAAGTGAAAAACATTCCGCAATGCTTCAAATTCTGATAAATAGGCAGATAAGCACACTCCTGAAGTACGGAAATTAGGTTTGACCTCAGCTTTCTGCTGGTTTTTGCAGCCTTCTATGTATTTTGCAAGAACTAAGCTTGAATTTCTCAAATAAATGAACTTCTTTAATAGGCGATAGCTTTATAGGCAGAAACAAATACTGTATATTTAAAATGACATTCACCATGTTTAAACGGATCCTCACTGGTTTCGAAGGAGTACAGCCTTCCTCTTAGATAACTCAGAGCACTTCAAAAATATCAGTCTTTGAAGCAGTATTTTCCTTGAAATAGAGAACTCAACCTGACATAACCTGGCTTAAAGAAAAGCATTCCCCTTCGTGCTGAGGATTACAGGAAAAAAGGCCAATTTCCCACTGTGTTATCTACATACAAATGTAACTCCCACTTATACTTCCTTTTTTTTTTCCCCTCTCTTCTTCCAATTCACAGGCTTGCTTGAGAAAACTGCTTTCCTAAGGCATTCATGGCCAGAGTGGCCCAACCCTAGTAGAACCTCATTCCTCACATAATCCTATTTTACATCAGAGGACCAGAAGGAAGACACTACTTGGTACAAGAGACAGCATCTGGAATTTCATCCTTACAGTTTAATAGCAGCTCTGTGCATCCTACAGCTGGCTTGTCAGCGTGTGGGAATGGGGACAGGGAACATGTGACTGCGCATCTGTCTACAGGAGTATTGCCTGAAGGTAGGACAGCTGTATTATCCACAAATGCAGAAACCATCAGTGAAGCACAGAAGTTATTTTCCAGTGACAAGGCCAAAGAAAGAAATACTCAGGGTAGGACATGGAAATAAGCCATTAGTCAACAAGCTTTCTTAGGCAGACTAGAGAGGAGAGAACAAAATAATGCTGGCTGCAGCTAAATACTCATTTTTGTCACTATCATTTATTCTGAATGCCCAGAACTGGGATCCAGCTAGAAAAGGCTCTGAATTTACATGGATGTAAATTAATCTGAGAAACCAGCAAGAGTTCAGTCAGACAATCTTTTTTCTTTTTTTCAATTATAGGATGACCACCATTATCGCTGAAATCAAATGGATAATAGTCCCCTTTTTCTTCTCAGTAGTTTAAAAATAATTAGTATTGGCCAAAATTATTTTAAAATTTACAAGGATATATACTTAAGGTATATAATTATTTACAGGCTTAAATTGCCGTAACTTTTTTCCTCTACACACAGATTTCAGTTGGCTATGCTTCAACTGAGACATGGCAGCAATCTGTGCAATTTAGTACCAAAGACACTGGAACAGCAAGGAAGAACAGAACATGCTCGTAAAAGAAAACCAGCATGTTGAGAAAGACTTTTATGGAAGACAGACTGTTCAGAGCTCAGAAAGGCTCTTCAGAATCTTGAGGTAATTCTAAAACCTGTATAAAATCTTGATCTGGGGCCAAAAACAAATGGAAAACCAACAAATTTGGATACTGGTGAGGATAACAGTATGGCAGCACTGTGTTAATTCTTCTGTGGTCACCATGCTGTGAGAAAATCAGTGCCCTTGTGAAACTGGAGAAAGTGGGAACCTTACTGAGTGCTGCTGCTGTTCTTGTGCTCTGCGAGACACTGGGTGCACTCGAGGATCTTGATAGTGAAGAACCAACCCACATCTCCCGTAATTAACACATGGGGAGAGGAAGAGGGGAGGTGGGTAGGTGAGCCTCTCGGACTGTACCGGAATGTCTTTTGACTGTCAAAAAATAAACAAAGCAAGAAGAAACACATTACTAACAGGAAATGACAAAGAGCAGAATATCCACATACCAAATTCTTTGGTGAAAAGGAACAGGGAAGAAAAAACCTCTCTCAGTGTGTGTCACAATGTTCAGTTTATTCTCTCAAGTCTGTTCATGATTTAAAAAAATAAATTAATTAAGAAATTTGATCTTTGCCATGACACTTTTTGACACTTTTTATATTAGAATTTTTCTGCTATATATGGCAAGCACATTTTGGGTGCTTTCTGTCTTCAAGAGATTTTCATCTCATGCCATAGCCTTCAATAGCTTGAAGCAAACCTACACAGACAAGAACTCGTGCAATGAGAAAAAATCGATTTCTGGTCCTTTGATAATGAACTGAAGTCTATGGTCTCGAGGTTTGGTTGAGTCTTATCTTAGGCTGTGTGCCAGTAGAATCAATGGGAATTTGCCAAAGGACAGAACAAGGAGGAATGACAGATGAGTCAGAACTAAATATTTTGACTTCAGAAAATAAACTAATAAATATGCTGTATGACTGTATGACTGCTCCCATATTTAAAGTTCTTCACAAGCTCTGTTTAATCATATCCCAAGGCAGGAAGAGACAAACAAGATGAGCCCAAGCATAAGTTCCCACTACTCATCTGCCTCAAACATTTTCTGTGAAGAGAGGCAAGGCTTAGCAAAGTGAAAAAGGAAGAGTTGTGCAGGGGCAAATATCATGGAGGAGCCAATGCACTGGAAATTTCACACCCTACCTGGTCTCTCTCATCTGCTCACAGCCACAGATAACATGTGAAATAGATTTTTGTCAGCAACTGCAGCTGATCAGACAAGGGGGATAGTTTAAAGCCTGGTATTTATGTGGGCGAGCCTAAAGTACATCTCCACTAGCCTCTGTTTACTCTAGAACACAACAGTGAGCCCCAGTTAATCCCCAGTTACAACAGATCTGACCTTCTGGGAGAGGAAGAAGGAAGGAGGGCACTTATTCTCCCAGCATAAAGAACCTGAACCCTTCAGGCTGTCTTGCCATGTGCAGTGCCACTAACTGTTGTGGCTGACAAGCAGAGGGAGAGGCTGGGGGTTTAAGAAATGGAGATAGCTCCTCAGTGAGCCCAAGGGCCAGCATTTCGGTTACATCCAGCAACAAGTAACGGGAAAAGAGAGCATACCTGCTGCTGTAACTGCCTTTCTTGTTGTTCCTTTCCTTTCAGACAGGTCCTCATCTGTGAAGAAATGAAATATTCATCCTAATAAACCAACTCTCTGAAAGTCACATCCAAAGCTGTTCCTGTCATTGCAATGCAGCAACAGTCAACTTTTGCACACACCCCATACAAGCACATACACCACCCATAGAGTATGCTGCATGTGTGCACTGTGGAAACACTTCTTGCTCAGAGAGCTGGGGAGAGTGGAAGAGGCCATGCAGCACCGTTTGTAGTCCCCTATTTTCACAGCATCCACTGACCAGCTGGGGCCATGCAAGCAAAAATACATAGGAAGAATGTGTCTGAGTGTGTACTCCTACCAAAAAAAAAAAAAAAAAAAAAAAAATTACTTTATCAAACCACCCAAGAGTAGGCTAGAGTGGGAGAAATATAATTAAAATGTGTTTGCATGCAATACTAACAGATTTGTCCTAGGTATTTCTGTATGCCTGGGAGGATTTCTATTTATTTTTTTTCCACACTTGCGTGAAATGCTTTGAAGCATCTATAAAAGCACTCACTAGCCAGAGGCCCCAGTACTAATGCTGGCCCATGACTGGGCTGAGAACAAGGCAGAGTTGCAGTTTCTGTTTCACAACAAAGTTGGGGCAGACAAAAAATCATCACAGAACATTTTGGTAATTAGCCATTCTTTTAAACCATTGCACAATTTTGTTGAGAGAGGAAACCTCAGCATTTCATCATTTTTAAATGGGGTTGAGAAAGCTCAAAGTTTTACATGCCACGACTTTGCCTTGGCTTCCTGAATGTCTGTGAACAGAATACTGACACTACTCCGAAGAGATTAGAAGGATGTTGCAATAACAAATTATTCTAGAGGCTGCTCACCCAATTTGCATGGAGACATTTATTTTTTTCCTCAGTGATATTAATATTTCTCTGTAACTCTGTGACAGAGGTCAGGACTCATTACAGACACTTTTCATTTCAAAAGCTGGTTCAATGTAATGACTCTAATATCAAGTGCCAAAACAATCAGGAGCCCTCTAGATTTGTTTTTGATTCCCCCCTCCACTTAAAGATATGTTTGAGGAATTTTTGCAGTAAACACTCCTCTCATCTGCTTAATTTGGAAGTTGTCTCTAATCATTTCTCATCTTCTTAACACATTACTTCAGAATGATTTCATCCCAGGTGGTGACCTCACATAAAATTCAACGTCAATTAATAGGAGCCAGAAAGCCTTGGGTTGTGTGGAGAGTGAGAAAATAAAAATAAAATACGCATGTGTTGGCAAGAACATCTTTCTTTTGACTCGTACCTGAGAGTTTAGTTTATTCAGTTGAGTCTGTAATCTCTCATTAGCCTTCTGCAGCGCTTCTTTCTCCTCATTAAGTCTTTCTCTGTCAGACCTCTCCTTTCTGAAGTCTTCTTCATATATTTGTACCTGCAATCATTATGACCAAGTCTGTGAATTTCAGCAGAGCCACACAGAAATTTTAATCCACCTTTTTTTGTGTGTGGTTGCTTTTTAAACATCAGCCAACCAGAGGGTTGCATCCTAAAAAAGATCCCTCTTTACAATCCTGCAACCAAAATACTTTCCCCCATCTTTTTTTTTTTTTTTTTTAATTAAAAATAGCAAATGAACAGTCTCCAGTGGCACATATCAACTGAAACAGTCCGCAGCTTCGGTGTTCACAGACACACATAATTACAATATTAATTTTAAAGACTATAAATAAGATTGCAAAGATTAAAGACATGGATATTTTTTAGGGGATAAACAGCGGCAAAGAAAATATTCCCTTTTTTTTCCCCAATCTTCTTTTCAATTACAAGCCGTTGTAATTCCCCCCTGTATCTCAGTGAGCATCCTGGTAGAGGCAGGAGGTGTCGGCATAGCACAAAATACCAACTTCCAGCACACAGTCTGACATAACATTATCATTTTATCCAACCTAACAATGAACAGCTATAACTAAATAATGTCCTGCCTTACCCCACAGCCATTGAACACCACTGAACATCACATGACAAGATCAGCCTTGAGCCTGTCTTGTTTTACGCCCTTGCAGTTGCCTGTAGTTTCACTTTATATGTTGCTCTAACTGTTTAACGTTGGTGCAGACCAAAGGATTAAGCTGTGTAGAAATTCTGGTACTATTTAGAGCTGTATATTAATAACCAGAAGATTTGGACTAGTCAGGACTGTCAAGAAGTTTAGACCTTGCCTGAAACAGTGTGGGAAGAAATTTGTAGGAGGATGCCTTGCCCTAGAAGCTGGAAAAGAGATGAGAAAAAAGAATTGGCCAATGTGCCTTTTGTCTGTGATATGCGACCTCTGATTCCCCCTCTCAAACTGCTGCCCAAAGAACCTACCCATCTCAGCAAAGAGGCAGAGGGGATCATTGACGCACAATTCAGAATGCAAACATGGGGGTTTGACCCAGTTCCTAGAAGACAAACTGCCTTTTGATACTGAGGAATACAATATCTTTTCTCTTCTTATGTCACCAGGGGTCATAGCTCCGCATCCTGTTTAAAAAACATCTGACCACCCAGGGCACAGACAGCAAATGTATTCAGAAGCAAAATACAAGTCCATAAGTTAATTGACATTAAGCTAGCTGGCTTAGTTCTTCAGCTAATGGACAGGCATCCACCTTGTGTGAACCTGGAGGTTGGTGGCACTTCCACAGACAAATAACAGCAGAAGAACATTGGAGTGGGAATGACCATCAGAGCTTCCAGGAGTCCTTTTGTGTCCTTCCAGTAGGCCTCTAAAGCCTGCTGACAGTCTACTTGCAGAATTTCTTTGCTGCAGCTCAAGCTCTGCCCATAGCACAGACCCAGTTTGCTTTTTGCTGGCAGCAGTATTATGACTTCACAGGAAGACTAAAGAAATGTTAATGCCTCAGGGAACAAAAAAAGTCAACCTAGGGCTCAATAAATTATTTTCATGACTTGCCTGTTGCAGCTAATTTTTGCAAGGTTTTGGGGGCTCAGAGGTCTCCCACTAGATATAATCCCTTTCCTGAATAACACAGTGTAAAAACGAACAAAGGCTTTCTGTGTGGCCATGTGGAGTCTCAGCTCCACAGCCTGTGGCTGAAGGAGGCACAAGTGCTGTGGTCCCCTAAAACAGATGCAAAGCTGTCGCCTACTGATGTGGGTTTCTTGTATCCCTGTCCATCTACACACATCTCAGTGTTTCCTCATTTCTTCTCTCCTGCTTCACTCTCTGCTGTCTCACCTCCCTCTCAATCCCCAGCTGCAGGGATTTGTTGAAGCTACAAGGGAGCAAACTTTGTCACAGTTTGCCCCGAGAAAGGGAGGGACACCTTCCAAAGAATGAATGCCTTCAACTCATCTGTAGTGGCCAGAGGCGGGCTGATGACAGCCAAGATATGGCAGGACCGTCACATTGCTTTTCGTCCCAAGGATCCCTTTCTCTGTAAAGCTAAAGCCTCCTGCTCCACTTTGTGCAAAAGGAAGTTTGGATTCACTGTACTGATTTATAGAACCAGAAAAATACATTCATAAAATGGTTACCCCCTGAGAATTCTGAAAAAAATTGGTTTACTCTATTTTATTGTGTAGAATGAAATAACTCATTACTGTACAATCAAGTGCAGGATTTTATTTTCCAGCATGTGGCAAGCATTACATTAGAGAGCAAACTCTGGCTCTGCTGTCAAACGTGACAGAAACAAGTATTTTATTCCTATTGAATAAAATTTCCATTCTGATCATATCCATTTGTGTGTCAATAATGTTAACCTTAACACTATCCAGGATGACAGACCTAAATTGCAGAACTATCTGTAAAGTATCATGCTTTAACCATATTCTTTCATGTGTAGACAGAGAGTGCACAAAGCACTTGAACAGCTTGAAATGAAGATTTAAAAAAATAAATACACTTCCCTGTAGCGACAGGCATACAGGTTATGGATGGAAATGTTTTGCCTCATACTTTGAACCACTGCAAGACCAACACTAATTAATTGTTTTGAGAATCCTCGTCTTGGCAAATTAAGCTTTCAACTTCAACAAAATAAGAAACAGAAGACACAAGCAACCAATTCATCAGTAACTGATGAAGTTCAGCAGTCTCTCTGGATGAATTCAGCCCATAACAAGAGGCTGCCAGGACACCTCCAAGAACCACAAAAGCCATTTCACCGCTTGAGGTCCTAGACAAGGCCTTGCTCCAGACCTTTGCAAGGACTCAGTTTCACTTTATGGACTCTGCTGTGATGACAGCATCTTAGGAAACACCCGTTTGAATAGCTTAGAGCTCCTACAGCTTCCTTTCAAAAGTACTATACAGTGAGTCAATCAGACACTGCTCTTGGGAGTGAAGGCAAAACCACATAGCATGAAATTCAGCCAGGCTTTCTTCTAGCCATTCTTACCTGTTGTTTGAGAACTTCAAGTTGGGTTTTCATGTCATCAAGGCTGTTCTTGTCACCAGCCTCTGAAGGAGTCCCAAGAACAGAACAGTTCTTTTTCAACACATCCAGAAGGGCCTGCAACATTAAATATGGCACTTACTACTGAGACTCACCACATCAGAAAAAATTATTTTAATCCATTATAATGTTTTCTCTTTAAATAAACAGATTAGAGTGAGTCACAGATTTTTCCTTCACTTACAGTTGCTTCAATTATACAGACAATGTTAACCTCACTAACAATAACATGTAAGCATGCCTAAGTCCAAATTTTCCAGGTGCCACACTGCATCCATGAATCTGAGATGGCACAGCTTAGAAGACCGTGCTTTTACTTACATCTACAAACAACAAATAACAGTGGAAATCACAGCTGCAATTCCAGAAATGTCATTTAGCTGTGTAAATCAGAATTTGGGAAAACCCAGGTAGGCATCTAAATTAATCTGGGTCCAGAAACAAACAACCCAAGACTGCTCAAAGAAGCATTCTGCCGTATCCTATACATGTCACTATAGTAAAGTCTGATCAAAACACTCTCTGCAGAAGAAGCACAGACTTCTTCAACCAGAACCAAAGGGAAAACTCCCTCTGAAAGGAAGTTATGCAGTCTCTGTAATTTGTCACTAGAGGGAGTCATGTATACGCACACTACACAGAATGCTCTCACGCTATTTTTCAGTCAAATTCTGCTACTTAGAATGTTTTATTTAGAAGTATTCCACAGCAGTCCCTTGGACTGGAATTACTTCTAAACTACTCTTACCACTTTCTGTCTATAGCCACACAATATGCTTATGTATTTGTTTACTCTAGCACATATACTGCAATTTCAGTACTTTTCAATGTCTCTCCCAGGACGTACAGACTCGGCTAACTTCATTTATTTCAGAAGGCTTTGTTCTTGCTAATGGTCCCCAGCTCCTCATGGCTGGCCATGTACTATTCATGTCTTAAGAGAAGGGGGAAGATCATTTGGAAGAGGAAGAAGAAGTAAACAGAAAAAAAATAAAAATACAGCATCTAATGTAATAGAAAGATTAGTAGTATTATGGACTTCAACTTCCATAAAGTACCAAAGGAGAACAACAACAAAAAAAGCAGCTTCTGCAAATAATGCAGAAGAGAAAAGGGAGGCCTTTTATCTGACGAACTACTGTCACAAGGACAGTGCAGAAGATAAATAGGCATATAATAATGGCAAAGTTTGCGTACTATGTCATACATAGACTAAGATAGAATACTATGTCATACATAGAATAAGATTGAACATAGATATGGGAGGATAAAGATACGAATAGCTCACTGACTGATCTTCCTTTTGTCCCTTCCAGCCTCTGCTAATCTCTCTCAGCATATGACACTCCAGCATTCTGCACAAATAGCAAAACAATTAATAGAAACAAATTTCACATTGGCATTTAGACTGGCAGTTGCTCACTAGAAGCTACAATAGCCAGCAAAGCATTTGTATCATGATACTAGGTAATTGAATGGAAGGTATCATGAACTGTATGTTGCACAATAAATTAAATCATAAAAGCTTCTTTCATTATAAAAATAAGGACAAACAGAAGTATTATGAAGTGATGCTCTGAGCAAGACTAAGGATCATATTACCCGAGAAGAAGGATAACAGAAAACAACTCCACGCAAGGAACACGTAAAAATGAGGAAGATCTCATAGCTCACTAACTTAAATTCAGCTTGACTTCATTCAGTGTCAAATATTGTTCATTCAGAAATACTGAAAACCACAACCTGAAATTGCAAGATTAGCCACACAGAGTTTTTCTGAAATTTTCTACATCAAAAAGGGAAATGTGTGACCAAAAAATATCTAGCTTTATTCTCAAAGTTATGAGAAGGATAAATAGTACAATCTAATCTAACCACAATACATTTTTAGGCCTAGGAATAAACCTTGAAGTAGTCATAGAGACATGAGAAACAGGATGAAGTAAAGCACAGTTTAGCCTGACATCTTTCATTAAAGATAAGTAAACAAATAAATTACAAAAACTTACAGATTTTCTTAACAGGGAAATACATTCCAGCCTATGGTTGAACAACATAACTGAGATGGTAATGCAGCAAAATTATCCATTAAGACAGAGAGACGTTTGTCTAATACTTGAGCTGCATGGTGAACAGGAAAGTCAATACTGGGACGTGGTATTGCAAACTATTCTGGCATTACAGAATCGGTTTCATAATGCAAACATCAAAGCAGGATCAGACCAAACCCTGCATTTGGGGCTCTCCACATGACTGGATCAACATTGGATGAAACTTGAAGTAAATGTACTTAGACTCAAGTAGTAATGTCTTCAATAAAAAAAGGGAGCTAAGCAATTAAAATTACTGAGATGCAAAATCATACATAAGAGCAAGTATAGTTGCATATTAAGAGACCAAAAGAACTGGGTCAGCTTAACTAAACAGTCCTCTAGTGAAAATATGACTGCCTTGTGTAGCTAAAGGTAAAAGACAGGAGTGAAGGAGATCTGCTACCATAAGAACAAATGAGTATCAACTGGCCAGAATAAATTCAGCCCAATTGAAAGAGATGAAGTGTTTACTGAAAGAAGAGATGCAGCTCCATAACAGCCTTCCAAAAGATGCGATGTAGAAGGAGTTTCAAGTATTTTTAAGATAGAAGTTCGATTTAGGAGAATTTGTAAGAACTTCATGTCACTGAGCTTTCAATAGCACAGTTTTATATGCATTCATGACATGAGATGTGAAGGATGCAGTCACACAGGAAATCAGCATCACTTATGTTAGAAAGCACATTACGTGAAATTGATGTTTCATTTAAAAGTATGTTTTATTCACCTACATCTTAGTTTCAATAACATCATAAGATAAGAAAGCAAAATAAAACATTGAAGGAAGCTGTTTTTACAAAAAAAAAAAAAAAAGAAGAAGAAAGTCACAATAAGGTTTTGAGCAAGTCTTGCTAATGCACTTCAGAATGAATTAGAAATCATAAATTCTGTCAGATTTTAATATGACAATGTTGCTTTTTTACCCTGAGTTTTGCAGGTCCTCCAGCTTATGCTGCACTTAAAGACACACAGCAATGGTTACTGCAGAGCATTTCCTCAGGAAGCATTTGTGGTTCACCATGAAATATAGAATTGTTAGGAAACACCCACGGCTTCATGTGATCTGATCAAACTACGCTACATTTATTACTTTCCCTCCAGTGGAAAATTAAAAAAAAAAACAAAAAACAAACCTTGAGCTATTTTACGGCAATTTTCTCAACAATATATACACACACGTACATGAGAATACACATACACACATGTGTATGTATGCATAGAAGAACAGGAGCATCTGTCTTGTGAAGAGAAGCCATTCTCTAATAAAACATATGTAAAACAAGTTTTTAAACTGATTTTTTTAAAGCAGTGTTCCATTAGATGCATATGAAAGTATCTTTGCGCCATTTCCTATTTCTCTTCCGTTTTAACAAGGAGAAACCTAGAAAGAGCATAAATGTGGCACAGAGAAGTTTCACAGATGAAGCCAGAGATTTTCTTTCTTTAATCTTTACAGTGCAAACTCTGCTGCCTGCCAAAGCAGCATGCCCGTGTATTTGCTAGATTCAATTCATGCCTGTTTCTCCAGCTCCCTGAATCTGTCATCGACAGATTAACAGTGATTAATTTGCTGCCATGAACAGACTGCCCACCCAGGATTGGAAAGAAGATCATCAGGTGGAGTCAGTGCTTGATAGTAGAGGCCCTAGAATTAAAGGGAGAAGTGATTTTCTGGCCAGTGACTCATTCTTGTTCCTACCTTATTGAGACGACTTATTTCACACTCATAGTGCTCTTGTTTTCTTATCAGTGATGCATTCTTCTGCTTCAGGAGCTTGTTTTCTTCCTTCATTTCATGCAGGGCTTCACTGAGCACCTTTGTTTCTTTCTGGGATGCAAAAACACAGAGAAATGCTGTTAAAATGCAGATGGAACCATTTTTCAAGACTAGTTTTCAGAATATCTGCTGTCTGGCAGATGTGCTGAATTTCTGGTGTCCCAAACATAGCTATGAAGGAAAGCAACAGGAAGGCGGGTGGTTAGTAAAACCCAGATATGATAAAGTCTGTTGAAACCATTTTGACCACTCACCATACAATGAGGCTGAGGCTATTTAGCAGGCTACATTCTTGCTCTCTACAATCTGCAGATGATCAGAGGGCTGGAGCACCTCTCCTATGAGGAAAGGTTGAAGGAACTAGGCTTGTTTAGCTTGGAGAAGAGAAGGCTCCGGGGAGACCTCACTGTGGCCTTCCAGTACTTGAAGGGAGCGTAAAAAAAGGAGGTGGAACGGCTGTTTATGAGGGTGAATAGTGACAGGACAAGGGGGAATGGTTTTAAACTGGGACAGGGGAGGTTTAGGTTGGATATCAGGAAGAAGTTTTTCGCACAGAGGGTGGTGACACACTGGAACACGTTGCCCAAGGAGGTTGTGGATGCCCCATCCCTGGAGGCATTCAAGGCCAGGCTGGATGTGGCTCTGGGCAGCCTGGTCTGGTGGTAGGCAACCCTGCACATAGCAGGGGGGTTGAAACTGGATAATCATTGTGGTCCTTTTCAACCCAGGCCATTCTATGATTCTATGAAAGGCATGAAAAAGCTAGCAGGCCAAGGTAAAACAATAGCATACAAATGACCTCCCCAGCTGGTCTAAGGCAAGCCTTAGCCTGCTCGAGAGTTACCATGCTACCAACCAAGGCTTATAGAAACCCACTTTTTTTGACCTCCTCACAGTTGTTGGTGTCTTGAACTTGACCCTTCTTCATATGTCTGTCTACACTGTTTCCTCCAAGCAAGGTACCACAAAGACATTCCTATTTGCAACAAGGGTTACAGTAGTCTTTCAAGGTAGTATTATTTCAAGTCATTGAAAAACATCCTTGAGAAACTGCCACTTACGCAGGAGATAGCTTTATTTTCCTTTGTTCTAGGCTACTTGGAATGTCCATATAGGAACTGGGGAGCTAGCTCAAGCTGGTATGCTTGAAGATATTAAAATAAAAAACAATAGCTAAAATTAAATTTCTGATAGATTTTTATTATATTCTATGCTTCACTGTTACCACCTTCTTTTCCTAGCTCCTGGCACACATTCTTCTTCTCAGTCATTGATAGCTTAGAGAACATGCCTATTTGCAAGTAGATTTCCAGCTCGTTCAGGTTTTTGAACCATCCACATTCTTATTTCTTCTTATTCAACTGGTGTTCTGGCACCTAGACTTTACTGTCTATGGGCACATAGTCAAGCCCAAAAGGAACAAAAAAAATTGCATTTCTAAAATAATTTGTTTTCCTCTGCAAGCCATGGAGGTCATGGGGACAGATAACTAAGTTCACAACGTTGTCTTTCTGAGACATACCTTCAGATGCATCAAGAAAGGAAACAGCCCTGTAAGACAGCAGTAGTGGGTAATGTACCCCAGGACTATTAGCTGCTGTTGGCTTTCCTAAATGGGTCAGGAAAGCATGCAGAGAACAGCTACTCTGCTGCTACTCTACTACGGCTGTGGGATTAGATAAACAATTAGAGACCAAATGTCTTAACACTCTGCTCTGACAATAGCCTTCTGTAGCCTCTCCCAGCACCGTGGCTATGGGATGGGATGTGGAACATTTGAAAAAGAAACTGTTGCTAACTTCTAAGAAAATTATATATATATATATATATATATGCATATATAGAAAAATGTATATATAAATGCATAAATATATATATATATATATATATATGCATGCATTTAACAAAAAATAAATGCTGTTATGAAGAATGTTATTTGCCGTAGAAAAAAAAACACATAGCCCTACAAATCTAACCTTGGTAAATTTGTCAGCCTGGGTCCCTTCAGTATGCTGAATAATAAAGACAAATCTTGTTCATGTGCTTTCAAGCTGAATAACTTTAAGCATTTCTCTGGATCATCCTTTGGAATTGCTTTTTCTCTATCTAGCCCCATGGGCAGCCTGGGTGTTGGTGTAGGTATTAAAAATCATGTTGCTTATTCAAAATTCTCTGCTTTTAGCAGCTACATCTGCAAGGGTATAGATCTTCTGCACCCCTGCAGGGCATCCAGCAGGTAAAGAAATTCAAAGGGAATAGAAGCACTTTCTGTCTGACTATATAATTTGTGAAGAAACTGCTGATCTGAGGCTGGAACACACTAGGGGTTTCTGGAGTAGAGTTATTTTGTTCATTATTTGTGTATGTAGTTAGAAAAATAAAAATATAAATGGAGAACACACCCCTTCAGAAAGGTAGCTATTTTTCACAGCTATCATATTGTAAGGGTTGGGCAATAATAACTTTAGTAATACAAGCAGGAAGATGGATTGTCTCACCTTGTCTGCACACTGAGGGTAAACACAGGCAGTGATTCAGCATGTTCATAATGGCACAGTTTGCTTTAAAGCATGGAAGTGGTTTGTGGGTTTACTTTAGTGGGAATGCTTCAGGGATCTGACTTCCAGTGTGCATCTCTACGCAAGAGCCACTGCCTAAGGACTCCTGAGAGAGGTGCCCGACTATTCTCAGGGTGAGGTGAATGCTTCTGTAGAACAGAGAGCTACAACTGATCAGCCCCATTGCTTTCAACACTTAATACCTGTAATCTTTAAGGGGACCTAAGGCAGCTAGTTGTAAACTGTTGACGCTAGCCCACATGTAAAAATGCGTATCAGAAAGTGGGGGTATGGAGTTCAATCCATTCCCTTAGTATTTATTGCCAAACATTTTACATAAATCTGCAGCTTTTCCATTTAAAGTCGCTGTAGTACTTTCTTTCACTGAGTACTCCTAGGAATTTACCCTGAAATTAACACTTAAGCAGAACACCTCTGCACTGTGCACATCAATCTGCCCTTTATTCCAACATACAGACTACTGTTGTGCGGTCTGACAATTTCTATGCAAATGACTGTCTCACCACATAGAGCTCCCTGATCAGACACTGCCTTGAGTCCAGTACTGAAGAGCACCCGACACCACAACCCCATCTACTGGTTGTACAACAACCTACGCCATGCAACTCGCTAGAAGAGAGAAATGGCAGGACAGCATTCCGCACTGGGTAACAGAGTGCACCCTCCTACCGTTTCCTGTGATGGTCTGTCTCTGTCCAGGAACTGCAACCTCTCCTTCTCTGGAGGATGTCGATGTCTTTCTTCCTCCAGATCACTGACTCTCCTCTCTGACAGGTGCAGTTTTGCTTTCACTTCTGCCAGCTGAAAGGCAAATAACATACCACGGTGGGCTGACTGTGCATCCTGAAAGGCTCAGCACACCAAAGGTACCTTGGCACCCCTTCAGCTCTCAGTAGCCCAGTGTAAAGGAGTGGGTCTGTTCGGCTGTAAAGTTCCTAGTCACTTACTTCTCCCCCCACCTTCCTGACTCCAAGCTCTGCTGCTCTGTTTGAAGAGTCTGAATGATTCCAGGCAATTGCTTTCATGGTGCTCAATCATTTGACTCTAGCACTGATTTTGCTGCCAAAGCACAGCTACCAAGGGGTTGTTCCTCTGCATGAATTCTTCATTTTAATGCTCTTTTCTCCTTTCTCTTTGCAACATGGAACAGCTCTTCTCTAGCACATATCCTAAGCAATCTAGTCAGAGGCACAAAAATGTGTCATATTAAATGAGGAAGAGTCATTTGAGTTCTTCTCTTCCTTGGGGAAAAACAAAACAAAACAAACAAGCAAACAAAAAAAAAATCAAGGAAGAAATTATCTGGATCTCAGTAAAACTTACTGGAACATATTAGAGAGAAAATTTTCCTGATAAGTACATGAGGTCACTCATCCGATTTCCTTTTCATGGAAGGAAATAAGAGATGAGAAGTGTCAGCTTACAACAAAAACCAAATTGCTTTGTATAAAAAGAAATTGCAAGCCCTCCATTAATAAACCAGAGTGGTCAGTACCACGAGAGGTGGGACAAGAACCAACAGATACGTAGTGATGTGGATCAGTGGCCTGACACATCAGACACCACAAATTATTTCTCAGTTAATTCTGCTCTGATGTGTGCCGTTTTGGAAGATAGGAAGATCTGCGTTGTCACATCCAGCTCGATTCCCTACTGAGAGAGATGGCCTGCTTCTCTGCTCTCTTGTTATTTTATCCCACTGAAGATTGTGCATGCATTATCTTCACTTGTATGTGATGAAGTATTTTTACCTATGTGAGCTAAAGACAAAGTAAATATTATGCTTCCTGCCCCCATTCCTTCAAAGATACACACTATATATGTGCCTGGCTGGTTTCTAAGCATAGACTTGACTAACGAGCAGCAGGTGGCATTCATATTTCAATAGAACTAATCAACATTGTTACCTGTTTCTCATAAAGCTCTTTCATGGTCCTAAATTGAAGGTCCCATTGCTTGTTCACCTCCAGAAGCTGTAATAATCAGAAAGTCACAGTAAATAACTCTTATTTCAACACTGTCAATAAATAAAAGAGACTGGCATTCTGGTCCTCTAGCTATGAGCGTTCACAATCTCCTTGTTACCTGGCCAGTTCATATCAGAGAGAGCAAATGGAAAGTTTGGCAAGCTTTATGGCCCATCTGTCAGTTATTTGCTATTTCAGTTACAGTACATGAATGTTCACGAAGTAACAATCAGAAAACATGCAAATATACAATAAATTATAGGTGAATCATCAGCAAGACTGAACAAACCCCCAAGCTGCAGTTCCTACGTGGCCAAGGACTTTTGTTAGTCTGCTTTAAGTTACATAAACGTATTTGCAATTAGAAGGTCACTGGCTTCAAAAAGTGAATAGAACATGTCTATTAACTGCAATTACTACTGAGTGCAGAGCTTACTTGCCTTTCTCGGTCCAACTAAACTGAAAAAATAGCAAGCATGCAAGACAGGGAAGTCTTGCGGACAACTTTCATGCAAGTATTACGACTGAAATCAGTGTGTGTGCATTTTTATTGAAGAAAGCCAAATAGGTCTCTCAGAAACATTTTGATTTTTAGGATACAGGATCACACTTTGGGATGCTTAGCAAGAAACTGCTCCCAGTTTGCTGCTACCTGTGAATAAGACTCCATTTGCTAGTACTCATAGTGATACTTTGGTCTTCATCATAACGATCATTAAGAAAATCTGCCCTTTATGGCATAAAAATCTCTGCTCTTCTGGATTCACATCTATGTTATAAGAGGTAATAATTTGATTTTGGAGGCAGTTCTCAAAATATCATATTCTATATAAAGATTATAACTGTAAAGGTTAAGGGTAGGTAAGTTCAAGATTACCTCTTGTTTCTGTCTTTCCAGTGAGAGGATATGTCGTTCCTGAGATTTGGCTAATACAGTCTTCTGTTTGCTTGGTAATACATGCTTTGACTAGAGAAAAAAAAAAAAAAGAGTGCTTAAAATGAATGTTTTCAGTATCATCTCTTCAAGTCAATATTATCAAATAAAACTCCCATCCACCCTACTAGGTGCATGTAAAGAATGTGAAACAGTAACATTTTCTTACACTGCATTTGATTTCGGTACCTCAACACTCTCTGGCAGTGGAGTCTGAAGCATATATCTGCTTTAACCCTGCTTAGCCTATGCTTTAAAGTCATTTTGCAAATGGATCCCAAAATAAACAGAATTATGACTATTTGCACCAGCTCAGATGCAGAACACAAAAAAGGCTTTTAATCATCTTACAGATGGTACTACAAACAAATAGTGCAAGCCACAGAAGTTGAGCATAAGTTAAAAGTGAGTGAAAGGAATTCCCTTCATTTACAAGAACAAGAATATTCAGTAATGTTGCACCCGGTAAGCATTTGCAAGCCTGAAGCAACAATCTTTAAAACAATGGATTCAAAACAAGCAACACAGAACATGAATTGGCTATTTGGAGAAATTTGGAAAATCGGCCCAATCTGCAGTTCCTTCAAAAAACCTGTGCCCATGCAGGATAACAGTAGCTACATCCTCATTTCTGTAACGGCAATGCCATATGTTTAATTTTCAAGAAGCTTCTATGGGTTGTTTTGAAGGCAAACATGTCAGATATATATATGTACACATAAGATGATCGGCCTGGAAAAAGCATTCATGTTCATATAAATATACTATGTCAGATCAGGGATATTTTTCTCTCCCTAGTCTGAATTCTAATCAATAAATGAGAAAAACATAGAATAAAAGTGTGAGCACTTTGGAGATTTTATGATTCCTGAAGTAAATTCATTTTCTTCAACTGGAGAATTTAATGCCAACATCGATGAAGAAAATCACAGAATATCTTTGCTGTGTTTCTTCATATGTACAAATCCTGACCGTGTATTTAGCCCATGGCCAGCCCTGTCAAGTTCTAATGCTGAAGCACTTGACTTGAAGAAAACGATTAATCTCTCTTCCTGTTGAAGCTCACCAACACATTCAAATTAAAGTATCTGAAACAATTACATGTCCATCAATTGAGTTATTCACATATTGAATTGTTTTCAACTGTTTTTCAATTCAAATAGCACTTCAGAGGGAGCTGAAACATTCACTTACTTCTAGCGGGTCTGCTGGAGCTTCCATCTCACTCACATCTGCCCACGTGCTTCCAAGATGGCCTTGAGCATTCGTCTCGCTGCGGGTCTTTGAAAGAAGAAGGGCAATGAATGATGATGGAAAATGCACAGAACCGCAGGAGAAACACGAGTGCTGCCTGTGGAAGCAGTGGGGACTGAGGACTAGGTGGTGGAATTTTGATTTTAAGCTTTTCCTCCTTCCTATCTGGGACTTCCCAGAATGGTTCAAGCACACTGCCTATGACTAATGCACCGGGCAAGGCAGCACTGAGTGCTCTGTATGTAAATTGCAATTGACCGGACAGTTTGCCCCTGAGAGGAAGTTACATGTGTAAGAGAAAGAAGGGTACATTTTTCTCAGCAAGTAGGACAGCAGGATTTTCTATCCCTGCTTCCAGATGTAACGAAGCACTTACGTAAATATGGTAAATATTAAGTGACAGTAAGACAATGTGAATTCTCATGATAGCTAAAATTAGTGAATCATAGTTAGAAAGGCTTTGATGTTAACAGCTATGAGGAAGAGGACACCCATACAAAAACCAGGATTTCAGGGGAAGCACCTTAACTGGAAAACTGATTTACTTTCCTTGAAGAAGAGCGGCACAGAGATGCAGAATGTCAGATTTTGTTCTTATCACAAGGACTTGCAGTTTTAGTCAGTGACTCTAAGCATGGTTCTAGCATCAAGGTACTCAAGTCTTAATAGTTTGAACTTATGTCTTAGTTTCCCATTTGGAAAAAGAGACTGACATTACCAAGTTAAACTCACAGGAAAGATCAACAAGGAAAAAATTTCCACAGACTTCACACACAAAGTGAAGAGAAAATATAAAAGCACAACACGTGACTGTTTTCAGTCTCGGAATTCTGACTGGTTATGAATTCAAGAAGGAAAGATGAAAGAAAAATAATTTTCCTTATTGTGGATAGATCCCTGGGTCTGAAGTCTTTTTTCAGTGAGGGCAGAAGTTATTCCATTGCTTGAAAAGCAAATACACAAAGACTGGCTTGTGAAATGTGACACAGAATAACATAATTCTTCAGGAGATCTTTCAATTTGGAAAACAGCATTAGTCAAACTCAAGTAATCCCGTGAAATGGTGGAGTTTGCTAGCCACATTCCAGATTTCTGGTTCATAATGTGTGACTAGGCAAATTCTGTTTTCCGAAATATAAAACTCAATCTGGGAGAGAGCTACTGTTTGAAAATATGTGCACATGAAATATATCCTTCCAACCCTGACATTGTTTTCAAGTCTTCTCTTTTGTGGAGCAGCTGCAAAACTTGTGGGTTATAAAAGGAAGAAGTTAAAAGACGTGTTTTATTTTAGTAAAGATATTTTAGATTCTACACAGAAGCCATTCTACCCATGAAAAAACAAAAACATTTCATCTATATGTATGCCAAAACCAGCCTTAGAGTACATATCCCCTTCCACGTACAGCACTGGTTTAAAAAAAAAAGAAAAATTAGGTGTGATAAATAACACAGTAGCAATTTCCACAATTGTGGTTTTTGAAATTTCTCCTACAATTCATATAATGTAATTGATATATGCCAGTAACTGTGAGGTTATGAAACAAAGTAAATCTCTCCACCACCTAAGCAAAATTAAGTCCAAAGCCAAATTAAGTGAAACAAGAAAGTTATCCTCTGAAAACAGGTTTGTGATAAGGTCAACTTCTAAAATGAATAAATACATCGCACTACATGAGGGAAAGTAGTAATAGTAAAACTGTAAAATCCCCACAGGAAGGTAGGAAGAGGAAGGAAGCATCACACATTTTTAGAATGAGACCCAGAATTGCAATAGCATTGTCAGACATTTATGTCATATCAAAGCTTAGGCTTATAAAGCAAAAGCCTAGGTGATAGCCCTATCATATACATGGGGAAACAGACCAACTGAGCTGTAAAGATCAGCCAGACGGGGTGTCAGATTGGCGAGTGAATAATATCTTCCTTTCACCCACAGTCTGGGGCTGCCACAGTCACTTCTGCAGTATCCATTTTTTGGGTGTCTGTATAATTTTGTGTTCTCACACCCAAGACAGAGGAAAACTGTTTTCTGGACTGAAATTACTGCACATGAGTAGTCAAAAGTTAGATGCTGACTGAGAGAGTAATGTCACTAAACACAAATGACATGAACAGCCACTACCTCTCATCTTCTCACCACGTCCCACCACCTCTTGCTGTGCCTGCCACAGCCACAAACACTATAAACTCATGGAAACAGAACCTGCAAAGTGCCAGGTGAGGTGCTGAGCGGTTCCTGCAGTGTGGACAGAAGAGCAAACTGAGGGCACAGACCTGCTTGTGAATAACAGCTCCCACTTGAAAGATGCTAGGCTCAAATCATTCCAAAGAGAGGGCGAGGCTAAGACTCTGGAGTTCACACGGTTGTTGCTACCACTGATCAGTTCAAAAACAGTTATGTGGAAAGCTGGGTGGACGTTAGCACCCTAAATCCTTAAGTGTTAATACCATAGTGATCTCATTAATGACCACTGAAAGTGAATGATTATCTCTTAGACTGGAGGATTCAAAGCTTTTCGGAGGCTGCCATGTTATATTATAGCACAGGGCTGTGACCTCATGGAGGCTACCAGAAAGCTCATATAATTCTCATTCTTTTAAAGTCCTCTCCGGCCTCAACTAATGAAAATCTGTCCAAAGTTAATATTTTTTTTAATATTAGTTTGTGAGAAATGCAGATTTCAGTTGAACAAGAAACATCTTGATGCGAGCAGAAATTATAGAGATTTTGACTAGTTGCAGCCGGTACATACATATTAAAAATGGTTCCATTTGTACTTGTACCATCTTACTCTTAGCTATCACTTTCCACTGCGGGGATTTCATTCAATATACGACAGAATAGAAATGATATTAAGTTCTCTTGTGTATGTAGCTAGGCAAGCTCAGCATTCTTATGCATAATGCCAGCGCTCCTTCAGGTAGTGCTTTAAGCCAACTGGCCTTTTAAAAGACTTGATAAGAAGTCCAACTCAGGGGCCAAAACCAGCCCAAGGTGCTGTTAAGGGACAATCGTTTTGGTCAGTGGTGCAAGAGGCTTGATGGGAGATGATAGGTAGGTACCTTGGTCCCTCCCTCACAAGTGCTCTTCTGTTCCCATTACCACATAAGAACAATAGTGGAAAGAGAAGTATGTCTGGAATCTGTAAGAGCAGAAGAAAAGCCAGTGAGTAGGGAACAGAAGTCCAGCCCTTCAGAGGTACTGGTCTTCTTCCAAAAAAACCTGGGAGAGGTTGAAGCAAAGTATTTTTCTCTCCTTGAAAACATTTAATGGCACTGGAAAAAAAAAAAAAAAAAAAAAAAAGGAGTGGATGATATTCATTTTCTATTGCTGAGATAAAGCTACTAAATTTGTTTATCAGTCTGCTGCAACACAATGTAAAACAACTTAATTACATGATAGCACTGCAGAAATTTGAGATGCATTCACAAAACAATTGAACGAAAGACTCTTGAGAGCTATGGGAGCTTAGCAGTAAAAAAAACAAAAAACAAAAAACAAAAAACCCAACACATTTTTAACATATTTACAAGCAGCTTGAAACTGTAGAATCAAATAAGCTATTGTCAATCGCCTGGAAAATTCTAGTTCAAGGCCAGACAGTAAATGCAGTCACAAAGCTAAGACAAAAGCAGACTGTTTACAGATTCAAGCAATGTTTTAAATAAGCTGTTCAAATTTGCCAGCCTGCATAATACACCAGAGCAGTTAAAGAGTTGGGGGTGAAATTTGACCTCATGCTACACAGCCACAGGAAGCTCGGAGATGGCAGAAAATGACAGCTGAAGAGGGGGTCTGCGAAGTGTAAACAGATCTACACAAAACACCATGAAGGTAAATTTCGGAGGCTGCTGAAGCAACTGTCACAGTAAGGACTGGAATAGAACTTCAGACATGCACAGGACACCAGGCCACATACACATGGGCAATGGCGTGCAAATCGGCACTCTGTGTAGCATTGAAGTAAAGGGCTTGCAGAGAAAACGAGTCTCTTGGAATAGAGACTAACAAAAAACAGATTTTACTGTGGTGAAATTACTTGTACTTCAGTCACTGACATGCGGAAACTTAATTCACTAAATGTGACATAACAGCAGTGACAAACTGGTCAGCAAGTGCTATAAATCCCTATCTAATGCTTACACAAACCTTAATTTCCCTATTTCTTCTCTTCCTCTGAAGTCTTCGTCATGCCCTTTACTGGCTATGCTTTAAAAACCTCCAGTAAGAAGGCTGCAGGGAATAGCCTGTGAGTGCAGAAGTCCAAATTTAGTAACCTCTTACAGTATTACTACCTCCGACTTCTCCACAAACAGCACAAATCCATGTCCCCATCCAGAGCAGTCAGCATCATGTTACTTCTTACAACCTCCCTACAGTAGGCCACACAGGCCTTTATCTAGCCAGGCTGATTCACATGTTCTAGAGCAAAAACTTGCTCTAGAATAGCATGCTTTTTTCATCTGTTTTTCACCCTTTCCTTCTATTCCCACTCTTTCCAGGAATTCAATCCCTTTGCACATTTCTCACACCTGACCCACGTAAGAAAACAAAATGTCACTATTCCTGCTGCTGGGCTGAGACTGAATACAAATAATCTTTTCCTTGCATTTAAACATAGTTCAAGAAAATGTGGAAAACAGAAATGGTGCATATTTTGCTCGCCAGAAGAGTCAGTGGAGTGCTGTGGCTGAAGAATTGATACAAGAATGGCCATTTTTCTTCTAAAAAGAGCTGGTAGTTTCCCCTCTGCCTATGCGTACAGTAGGAATGCTTTCTTCATGCCCACACATGCCATTCTGTTCCTTGACCCCCCCACTATAACTCCATTAAAATGACAGACCAGAACATGATGAAACATACTAAGAAAGCACAGTAGTGAGCGAACCTCCCCCCTGCAAGGTGTTTGAGTAAGCCTGAAACCTTTTGTAAGGTCAGTGAATCATAATTTAAAATGTTTATGTTCTCCAAATCAGCATGAATTCTTAGTAAGACCTTTGTCTTTCTTTCTCCCTCCCTTCACACTCCTTTTCTTCTCTCCATCAACACCCACATGCTTATCCTTAGCACTTATGAATTTTGTCTGTGCTACAAGCAATGGCAACAGACCACAACTGGCCACCTACTCCTCAAAAACCACTCAGCAGCTCTGATGAATGTGATAGCCAGTGCTCGTCTCGTTTCCCACATTTGGTCACAGCTGTCTTATTTTTAGAGCTAAGGTGAACGGGGAAATGATCTTTAATGGCAACCCATTGGAGTACATTAAGGGAAGAAAGTTTCAGAGGCTTCAGAGCACAGCTGCCAGGGATGGCTGGCAATGAGGTGGAAGCCAGGAGCTCCTGCAGACCAACAGCTGTGAGGAGCAGAAATAATCCTGTCAGCTACCAGGTGTAGAAAAAGCTTCCCAGTAACCAAATGGGATGGGGCAGGATCTGCTGACCCCCCAGAGTCACAGAAAGGGCTGAACTGCTCAGGAGTCCTTTACTAATGGCTATTCTAGAAATAGAATTATTTCTAGGAAATGATGTACGTTCTGTTATTAACAGCCTTAAGGCATCTTCCTCACCCCCATTTTAAAATAAGGATTATTTTATTCTAAGAAGATCCAACATTTCTGATTGTAAAAGCCTATTAGTCATCACTGGGAACCTTGCAATGACATTTAAATAGGAGCCTTGGAGCTCTGGCCAGTGCTGAGTCCTCTTGAAAGCATCAACACCACAAGAAGTTAGAAGTTCTCGTTTTCGGAGAGCGCTGGATCTTTATTCTGGGAAGGGCTTCTGTTACAGTATTACAAAATAGGAGTACAAATTAAGGTAATGAAAGCCTCTCGTCACTTCTGAAAACTCTGTTCACTGCAGTGAAACCAAAAACCATTAAATTGCTCCAGTCAAGTAAAAGTAAACCATTCCCTGACTACAAGAAAATAGTAAAATTATGTCTCTTTTGTTTCCTTCCTACTCTATCAATCAGATATATGATGAGATTTTTTTAAAATTGTACTGCTTCAGAATGGTAGAAGTGACGTTTACTTTGAGATGAACCTCGGCTCAAATTTGGTGGCTTCTGAGAAATCTTCTGTTTGCTTACGTTTGGGTCAAGCTTTTCTTTTGTATTTGAATCACTTCTAAACGTATTCTGACATCTTCTGCTCTGCTTTGAGCAAAATTGTCTAAAAAAATGCTTTATTCAGGAAGCTGCTACTTAGCCAGCAGTGTTTGGCACACTGTCCATTGCAACCCCTTTTCCCCATTCTGGTGCACATAGTGAAAGGGTAAAAATTAAGGAATTTTAGTTGAAGAATAAAGTGGGCTCTTAAACCAGAAGAATCTCTTTCTGTCTCAAGCTGGTCCATGTGCTTCACCAGGAGAAATGCACTAGAAAGGGATTTTCCCTTAAATGAGCACATCAGCCTCAACATTTTGCATTGCTCAGATAGTTGCTCCCTCTAACAGAGTAACACATGTAGATTCATATAAGTTCCCTAATACACATGAAACAAAATTAGAGGAAGATGTGTCTTCAGAGCAAGTAAAACATTGCACTGTTTTAGAATAGAATAAAAGGATCTCCTTTTATCTGCTGTTTTCTGTCGTCAGCAGTGAGGCTAACCACACGGGCACGGCTCCTCAGGTCCCTAAGCTTTTGCAAACTCAGCTCTGAAGAGGAAAATGCCAATTTCAGTATACAATAATTGGTTAATATTTTACACATGTAGCAACCAAGTCATTTTGAGTTTTAAAACAAAGTTACTACAAGTATGGGGAGTCCTTACATTAATCTTCTCACTTTCCACTCAAAAGAATTCAGATGCTTTAGCAGTTTGTTTTCCTGCATTACAATATATTACAATATCATGGAGTCAGTCGATCTCTTTACATTGTCACATAATCTTACATACATAATCTTTACTTTACATTGACACACCTCTGAATTTAATCCGTATTATTCTTCCTTTTCTACTGAATATTTTTATCTGCCCTCGGTAAACACCCCTCATGTATATCTTGCAGTCCTTGGTTGCATAGACTCTTGCTACTCATCATTCTGCAACATGATGTTGCAAAAAAAAAAAAAAAAAGAGGGAATAGAAAAGTAGATGTGAATTAAAAATTGCCAGTTGTTTTCATCAGTATATATGTTATATGTTTGAGGATTTCCCCTCATTCCACCTCATTTTAAGTCTACCACAGCATCTCATTTCACAAACTGTCATTTTCTGCTTGTTTTTAAATACTATTTTGTAACCTTTATAACTGATAGTACAGTAAGTTTGTTAAAATCACTTCTGTCTTTTTCCAAAGCCCAATCCAGCAGGTGGACTCCTACTTTCCAACACTGAGGTTGCTGGAGCCTCATTCACTTGAAGTCAGTAACCAGCCTAGTGAAAATCCCTTTGACAAAGAATAAACAGCCAATGTATTCCTACTGTGGAAATATCATAAACCTTTGTTCTTTCAGCTGCATAAGCAACACAAGCACATCCTCCAAGGGGAAAAAGATCCTATAAATGCAAAAAAGTACAAAAATGCTACACATAAAATGTTGCCACGGTATTCTGAGTGAAGCACTGAAGCACCCCATAGAAGTGGTTGAAGTGAGTGCAGCCATTTTTTGTCTCCCTCACACCCCATAAATCCTTTCCTGCATCTCCTTCTGTCACAGAGAATAACGTGGGAGCTGTGCGTTCCCACAGACCAGTTGTGCTTGCTGTTCAGCCCAGCAGTTCCACAACCTGATGTTAGCCAGTTCAGTACTGACTCTGCTTTACCTTCTTTTTCCAGCCCTACGGCTGGGAATCCCCATTTCTCCATGTAGTTTCTCTCCCTCCGTTTCTAATCCCACTCGCCCAACCCTGCAGCATCTCCTCAGGCTTAGCCCTGGTGCATGCCCTGAGGTCGTGAGTCATTTTGGAAATGGCGGTTCACATGTGAAAAGAGCTGCGTGTAATTCTGTATTTCGTAGAAGAGTCATCCCTCCTTCACCTCCTCGTGCATTTCCTGTATCATGCTGAGAGGCACTGCCTTCAGAGATCTCTTATTCCTCCTGGCACAGCCACACCGGTGGGTAAGCATGCCATCCCTCCCGGCAGAGCACTGGCATTCATACCTTCAGCACTGCTCTCCTCTACTCCTCTCTCTCCTTCCTTTCCCACTCAGCAGAAAACAGGGATTTCCTTTTCTTCTCCTCCCGTGTGGTAAAAGCAGCTTGCTGTTCAAGGGGAGGGGAAGGAAACCTAGGACATGTTTGCCATGTTTGTTAACTGCTGCTTCAACCACAGGCAGCAAAGACCGCCCTGGCAGGTGGCTTTACGTTTCTGTTTATAAAATCACAGAAACGCAGGTTTAAATCATCATTTCTCCTCTTCAGCATTTCTTCCCGTTTATCTAAATGCCTTTGATCCTCCCAGAGCTCTCTCTTCCTCACATCTCTTTGCTACCAAACACAACAACCAAAAGGGATATCAGTGCTTTGGGTGCACATGGTCTCATGGATCCACGATACCAAAGAGGCACAGCTGGCTGCACGGGGTGGCACTTCACAGAACCAGTGGCTATAGCTGACCTTTTAAAACATTATGACAAGCATCTTCTCATTTTAACTTCTTCATTGTGCAAAGTAGTAGTAACAGAAAAGAAATACAGAGTGTGTTCAGTGTATCATCTCAGAAATCAAGCAGTTTCCTGCATAACCAAGGCGGGGAACGTGCCCGGGACATTCTGCTCTCACAGATAACAATTGCGAAAGTGGACGGTGTTTACCTTAGGGGAACATGAAGTCCTCTGGTGGTTCACACTCCCTTGGGCAATAGGTTCAAGGTCCTCACGGGACTTGGAAGTGCCACTCCTCTCTATCAGGTTCCTTATTTCAACATCAAGCTCTTTACTTTCACACCTGCTTAAAAAGAAATTGCAGAAAGACTTAAAGAGCACTCAGGCAGCCTCACGCGTGCTGTGCTTTGCGACAAAAATTCATGCAAAATAGTTAAGCCAGCACTCTTGACCAATTGTATTACCTTGTGCATAGAAAAACCAAGTGAGCCCCCCTCCTGGGTGCTGTCTGAATGCCGCCATGCACCCTCACTCCCACCTCCAGCTGCAAGAATGTTAAAATATAGCACAAGTGTTCTCAAAATAATTAACATTGGATTTGAATTCCAAAACAAAATCTTCAGGTGTTTTTTTTTTTCATTGCACCCTTTGTTTTTTGTAATACTTCATAATAAATACCCAAGAGCCACTTTCATCTCTCCCTCCCATACTCCCCCAACCTTCAAAATAAGTTCCTTTTAAAAACAACTTGCAAAAAATAGGAAAAAAAAAAGAAAGATCTGTTCTGGATGCTAAAATATTTGTTCTGTGGGAAAACCGTTCTCTTTCAGTCTCTACTAAGGACACAGGTTTTAAGTCCTGACAGCTAGCAATTAAGGCTGATTCATTCATACACTGCAGTGATGGAACACAACTTTCAGAGAACAGACCTGGCCATATCAAAAGCAAACCCCCAAAAACCTACACCCAAGCCAAGCTTTCAGGAAATATTTGTCTTCATTTCCTGAGCAGCTTAAACCAACTCTAAATATATGTAATCACAAAATGGCTTGGGTTGGAAGGAACCTCAAAGATCATCTAGTTCCAACCCTCAGCCATGGGCTGGTCACCCCCCACCAGCTCAGGCTGCCCAGGGCTCCATCCTGCCTGACCTTGAACACCTCCCGGGATGGGGCATCCACAGCTCTCTTGGCAGCCTGTGCCAGCACCTCACCAGCCTCTCTTGGAAAAACTTCCCCCAGTATCTAACCTAAATCTCCCCTCCTTTAGTTTAAAACCATTTCCCCTTGTCCTATCACTATCTCCCCATGCATAAAGTTGATTTCCCCCCTCTTTATAATCGTACCTCTTCAAACCGTCTTACTTTTGTGGAGCCACAGCATGGAGGAAGAAAAAAAAACAAGTGTAATGTCAGGATATTTGGGTGTGATTTGAGAGCTAGACTTACAGCGTAGGCAATTAGACTTTTGCACAGGCAACAGAACCACAATATTTCATTTCAATCGTGGAATGTTCTCATTCACTAGAACACTTCACATGACTTTTCTCTTATACAGAAAGATATTTTCTTGTACTGACTTCTTTGTTGTTTGTATTAAACCAGTATGGTACCTAGAGTGAGTTCAAAGAAAGAGAGTACCTGACAGAAAAGAGTCCTGCATTTTGTCAGACTGCTTGGAAAGGGAATTATGGCCACCTAAAGTCATGATGAGCAAAAGAAGGGCTTTCTTGGCACACATTTTCATAAGCTGTTCCAAACGCCTGCAGCAGTTTTCAAAGCCTCCCTGCTGCGTGGGTGGCAGAGCCAGCCCTGGCGACATGGGCTCATGAGCTGGCTTTGTGAGCGAGGTTGGCTCCACAGAGCCAGCACACAACCTGGCGCTCCTTAGCTTCCCTTCCACTTCTGGTATGAGGAGATGAGCAGGGCTATGGGTGCTCACAGGACCGGGAAGGAGCCACAAAGCCTTGTCAGCACAAACGCCTGTAAATCAAGAAGAAAACTACAGGAGGAAAACAAGGAACATAGAGAAAGAAAACTAGCCCTTATCTGTACTGCTAAAAAGTTGCAAAATCCCAGATAGCAGTGCAAGTGGCAATTTTTTCCTTTTTAAGCAACTGTTTGCTAAGCTTCTCGGACAGTAAGTTCTGGGGTGGCGGCACAACCAACAGTTCTCTTTGGAGGCTTTACTTTCAAGCAGCTACACAACACCCAGATGCTCTGCCCCATCAGTACCCCTCTTTCCTCTAAGCACATCTCCCTGGAAAACAGCAGCTTCAGCTCATTAGGATTCCCATGCCTGGCCTAACATGAGACTTGCTTTGTCTAACAGGTTGGATATATGCCAGGCAGAGAACTGGGCGCACTTGAGGTTGCTTGATAGAACTGAGAAGTTATGGCACAGAAGCAAACGCTCGTGATGCAGTTTTAGGGACAATGCATTATACAATATTTACATAACAGGGGAGAAATTGCTGCTGCAGCCCCCTCAGAAGCCCTAAAAACGTGGGAAGAGTTGAGGAGAGGTTAAGTACAGCGAAGTGAAATGTTACCAAGCAGCACTGAGGGATTAAGGATAGCTGTTAAGACCACTGACCAATGCTTTCAGAACTTTCATTTTTATTCTGTTCTTGGACAACCAAATGAAGGTGAGAGCTGTTTTCCTCTTTGTTGCTTACAGAGCTGAGAAAAAAAAAACCTTCTGCCTATATGTCTCACAAAGACTGTTCTGCTCATTGCCCAGGGTTGCACATCAATTTTCACATCTCAGAACCCTCTGCAGCAAATGGCCATCCTTCGCTGCTGGCACAACCCACTCCTCTGGCTGGGTCAGTGCAGTCAGGGTTTCTTCAAGTGAAATAAAGCAGCTTAGAATAAAACAACTGCTCAAAGGAGAAGGGCAATTTCTAGGGGCAGCTCTGAAGAAAGCAGAAGAGGAGCAGCGTGGCAGCAGCGCGCACTGAAGTAGGCTGCACACATCTCCGCTGCTCAGCTATGAGAAGAGCTGTCTGACCACAGCCTCCTGAGATCAGAGCATGAATAAAGCTGGGAAATCCCCTGTAAAGATGGGGGGTGGCTTTAAGTGCTTCTCAGTCAGGAAGCGCTCATCGCTGTGCTCTGTTTCCTGCAACTTGCCCAAAAGACTGCTGTTCCTGGTACCTCCTGCAGTTCCCTTTCTCATTCTGCATTGTCCTTCCTGGGCTTAGCACAGTCCAGGCAAGAGAAGGATTAAGATCCAGCAATGCCAGTGAAAAAGACTGGGAAGCACAGAAGATTCAAACCCCTGCAAATGGTTCAACATCACCATGAAAGTTAGAGAACTGTTTCTTTGGCTGGGTTTCTCAGTGCACTTGTTTCTCCTCTCAGCCTTTAAACTAGGGTGTTTTGACCAGAAACTATCCCTCTGTTGATGCACATTTCAGAAGAATATTAGCCACTTCAGTACTTGGAAGGGTATATTTATCGTGAATTATGTAAAATGTTAATTAACTATATCTGTGATGTAGATGCATTTTACAGACCATACTTGCAGAGCACACAGATGATTAGAGTGCTTGAATATACAGCAATGTCTCCAAGACAGCAATGATTAGAAGCTACCACAGCACGAGGCAGCTCTGGATGATAACATGAGCTTCCCTTGATGAGCAGCAGAGGGCACACAGCATACAACTGCCACAGAAAGCACTCCTTCCTGAGCTACTATTGGTATTGTGACGTTTATGGACGTATTTGTGCACCATTAGCATCTTTATTAATTTGCATCACTATCAACATTTCCTAAGGCTGGGTATTTTGTTTTTCATTACTGATGTTTTTTGTAAAGAGAGAAAATGGACAATCCACTAGAAGAACAAACAAACAAAACAGAACAGAAAATTCAAATTTTAGAGATGCATGTTGTGTAAAATCAGTCATCATAGAATCACCAAGGCTGGAAAAGACCTCCAAGATCATTCAGTCCAACTGTCTACCTATCACCAATATTTCTCTACTAAACCATGTCCCTCAGTACCACAACTAAATGTTTCTTGAACATCTCCAGGGGCAGCGACTCAATCACTTCCCTGGGCAGCCCATCAGAGAATGTAAGAAATATTTTAATGTGGTAGTAGAGAACAAAGTATATCTCTTCTGGGTATAAAAGCTTTCTGAAATATAAAAATAGGAAGATAAAAAATATAAAACCTATCCCACTTACATGGCATGTTATGGTTAAAGAAGACAACAATAATAAGGTATTATGGTAACTCCTCTTTGCAAAGTGTGAGTTACATGCTCAATTTCATTTGCTGGGAAAATTAGAACATTTGAGATGGAAGCAGCACTGACAGATATAACAAAGGCAGGTGGTGGCCCACTGTAGGTTTTAGCAGCTTACAGGAAAAGGAGAGTGCACAACCTTACTCATAATTTCCATGTCATGAACACTTGAAGCAGCACATGCTTTGTCTATGTCTGGAGCTAAAATTCCTACCTAGATCAAAGCCATACAATCAAATAAACTATTCAATTCTGTCCTCAAAGAGTTATGCTATGAAGTGCTGGTTATTAAATGATGCATGTAGCAGAGTCAGAGCAAAGCTGTGGCCCCACACTACTGCTAAAGATGGAATATTATGGCATCAGAAAGGAAACACGAGGTGTGGAAATCAACAGCTTCTAATAGAGTCAAGTGCACTTCTTTACAGTCAAGCTTCTCCTGGTCAAGAGAAGCAGCACAACTCCCCATTAACTCCCATTTCTCTAATGGAGCAGCAGCCATGCCCAGCTCCTGATGGCCTGCTCTATGGTCATTTCACAAACCATCTTGCAATAGATTGCATAGATTCATAGCTAAGAAATACATACTTGTATTCAAACAGTTGGGCGTGAATCCTGGGAAGAGTCCCAGTGTTGCCACCGATATCATTTGTGAGCTCATCTCTCCCTGGTTTTCACTGGGAAAGACAAGGCATTATTATTGTCTTTTCCAGTATTATTATATACTAATATTATTAGTATTATTAGTTACTAATGGCTATGTGGAAACGGTGACATAAATATAATGAGTCTTGAGGAATACGTTGCAAAATTCTGAATTGACTGTTTAATTATTTGACCAGGATTATTCATTCTTTCATTAAATTAACAATATCACTTTTTGTAATAATAATTTATAGGCTGGTGTGCTGGGGTCATTCTCCTGTGATTGGCAAAAGCAAAAATAAACACCATAAGCAATTGTGAGAAAAGGTTTTAAGCCAGGATTTACGGCCAGACGCCAACAGCACAGAGCCATATTTTGACAGGAAATGAATTCCAGAGTCTAGAGGTTAAGCACATGCTACATCCCCTTGGGTGGGCATTTCAGACATCCCATTCTTGCAACCAAGCCTAGAGAGCTGATCCTTAGAAAGTTGTAAACATCTGAATTTGAATTACAAAGGATGAACTGGTTCCGATAAGTTAAAATTTGTAGCAAATTTCAAGGCAAACCATTTCAGCTAATATTTCCCCTATTTATGATACAGCACTTAATTTCATTCAGGAAGATGCATTTAGAATTTGGGTAGGAAAAGACCTGCTTACAGAATTTCTAATCTAGCGTGGGTTAGAAATATTTGAAACAAGGATAAAAATGAGACATATACTTCTTTACAATGACAGTTTATCCTTAGAGCTATGCTATTATCTTATGTTCTGTGATTTCAAAGGTTTTTTGCTCTCTTAATTCAGTTTTGTATAATAATTCCTAGACTTTTTTCTATGTACATATCTTAGGATTTTTATATTAAGATCTTACTCAAGACTAAATGACAAAGAATTGCCAATCTAATAAATGACGGGAAGAAAAATCTTTTGCCAAGAAAACACTAAGACTTTTGTTATAGAATTGGGTGAGTTTTTCATTATTGCTGTTTTTTGTTCTCTTTCATAACCTCATGAACTCTTAGAGCTTTAGTAAGTCATTAGCAAACCATGGGTTCCTGAGCTGATAAACAATAGTTACAATGTAGTGCAGCTCCCTAAGTATCAGCGGTGCTATTCCGGTACTCAACACCCAGAAAGCAGATCTCCACTTGGAGCTTAGGGCTGGGAATCTGAGCCCTATCTCTTGAAATGGAACTGCACTCATTCTACATTTCTCCTCTCACACACCGCCGTAAGAGACCATTTATTAGACATAAAGCATTCTGCACCAGTGCAAGCGCACAGAAAGAACACCTGCCTTTGTTGACTGTGAGGACATAAATAAACAAGAAAGAGGGAAAGAAAAGGAACAACAAAATTCATCTGGTATTTCAAAAGCATAGCTGGAAAGGCCGGCACCAGCAGCAGCTGAGCTCCACCTCACAGAACTGCACTGTCTTTAGAGTGAGAGGTCCCAGATGCTGGGAAAAAGGGGCTGGCACTGGTACTTGGGAGCTAAGTACGAGATTATGCCTAATCTTGCTCCACTCCCAAGGAGAGAGCTCCACAAGGCAAGGTGTATGATATGGATTATGACGAGTGTGTATACTGAGACTACAGCAGAGAAACCGCTTAAACTTTCGCTCAAATGCGATTCAGCCAAAACATCTGCCTGTCACCCCATAAACGTCCCTACACTTCTGTTCCCTTTACGACAAAGGAATGGAGCTTTTAAGGAACATTTAATAGCCAGCAGCTGTTTGGCTGTCAAATGCCACATCTGGAGAAGCTGTGCCGTAAATGTGAACAGAAACAATTATTCTTTAATAGTTTTGCTTAATTTTAAGAATTACACAAATCGCAACAACAAAAGAGGTGCAAGTTCTTAATGGAAACACATCTGGTTTCTCTGAAAAGAAGCCAAAAAAAAAAAAAAAAGGGTCCAGTGATTAACTGAAGCTGCTCACATAATCTGTCCTGCCTCACTGAAGGGAGAAGCAAAGCTACCGATACGTAGGCACTCCGTGTTTTCCAGTGTTTGTCTGTTCCCTTCAACAAGTATGGGACATGTGAGAAGACAACAGCTAAGCTGGTTACATCATCCCCCTTCCACTAGGATCTTCTGCTTAATTACACTGCCAAAACCATAATTCAAGGTCTTCACGATGAACAGAATTTGGGAGAATTTCAAACCCCTGGAAAGTCATGGAATGAGTTTCACTAACTTTGTCAGGCTTCAAACAAGCTTCCAGTGAGTGACAGAAGACCATCTCCCAGGAGAAGCAGCACGTAGAGCACTGTCACCCAGGCTCCCCTTGCAGGGCTCATGCAGCTGTGTGTGGACACTGGGGGGGGTAAGGGGAATTTAAAGGGAATTGAAGTTTTTCCCTGAAAATCACCCAAAGCGGAAAGCTCAGCCAAGCGTGTTCTTTCTGAGCAGATCAACTCTGTACTCCGCTGAAAGGCACACCTGCAGAAAACTGGTGGGAAATGGTGGGAAAGTGTTGAAAGAGCCGAAAACTAAAAGTCAACAACAAAAAGGGAAACAAATCTACAGCAGAGCAAAAATTAATGTTTCCAGTGCTCTCTACGAAGACCAACAGCCGGAAAAGCTGGAACACCTGTTAGGGTACACTCAGGCCTCAGTAGGCACCGTCTTGACACAGTTACCCTCCAGTAGCACTTTCTGCACTGCCTGCTTGCTCCACAGCACACCATAAGCACCAGGTGTCCATTCGGGCCTTACAGGCACTCATTTCCCTGGAAAGCTGTCATCCTGGTGCAATTATATGGCTGATGTTTTTATCTGGTGTTTTACACCTCTGTTCTCTCTCTTCCTCAATCAGGCATCACTACAAACCAAACAAGACCTATGCACTGCCTCCTACCTCACCCTTGGGAGGATGTAGATGCGTCACCAAAACCTCACTGATCAGGGCACCTTCGGAGCAAAGTAAGCCCCAAATTCTTTTGGGTCAGTTTTTCCCCCATAGACCTTACATATTTTCCATTGTCTACTAACAGTGCAAGCAGAATAAACAGAACACCACTTGGAAATCCAGCCAGGAAATTTAACTTACAGTAGCTGAAGAGGATAATCAGCTCTGTTGAGTCAAGTCAACTTCTTGCCTATGGCATCTGTCAGGCAGCCAAATGAAACACAGAGGAAACTCACTACACAGCTGTCTGTGTCACAGATCCAGTGCTTGAACTGCCAGCACCTGGCATCTGCTTTCACCAGGGATGCCATTGCCTGAAAGGATTCTGACACCTCCCTGCCGTCAGAGATGGATTAGAGTCAAACTACATTAGCAGTAGCACACAGTGTCTTTGGCAAATGGGAAATCCCAATTTCACAAACTAACTTGAAGGAAAAAAAAGTTCCTTTCCAGAAAAAAAAAAAAAAAAAAAAAAAAAAGATGGATACAGTACTATGTATTTCCTAAACGTTACAAAAACATCTACGCTTTCCTTTCATTTTGTTTTTTTTCCTCTCTTACATCTGCACATAACAATTAAAAGGTAGCTTTAAAAGGTATTAACTATCCTCAACTACCTGGAAGATTTATTACCATTATTACTGTCAGAGCTCACCTTACTGGGTACAACTAATCATTTAAATTCTTAGCACTATTTGTTTTCTTTAATCTCCTCATGACTCACTGAATCTTAGAAATGGGTTGTCATCATCACAGCCTCACTGAAGACTCTTAACCATACTGTGACCTCTTTATCTGAATGAAGTATCTCTCCATCCTACCATACAACCTCCTTTCCTGCCATTATCAGTAGAACTAGCTTTACTTCACAAAGAAGCAAGCAGATCCAAGAAGCTATGAAATCTCTGTAGTCAGAAATATTAAAAACTTGCCTAGATAGGCTCAAAGCCATCTGATCCAACTAACCCCACTGGTCCAGATAACATCCAAGTGCTTTCCAACCTACACTATTTTATGATTCTTCTCTTCTCAGTACATAATATGCCCATGTTTAACTTGTTTAACCAGAACTGATACAGACCTCTACTGGACAGATTAAAGTGGGAAAAAAGTAATTGCATTAGGCTGAGTGTCTGACAGAAAAATTGACTGACAAATGCAGGAAAAGCTTGATTATGCAGTTCTAGTAACATAATACAAATGACAAAAAATAAAAATAAAAGTAAAAATAAAATAAAAGGAGAAGTTTCTCCACAAGAAAAATAAGGATATGAGACTGGTCATACCTTTCCATCTCAGCATGCTGGTGGGAACACAGTTCTAGAAGATCCTCTGCCTCTTTATTCTTCCTTTTGAAGTTTTCACAGTGAATCTATTAGAAATAGGGAGAGGAAAAAAAATGCATTCAGAGTGGAAATAAATAGATTAATAATCTCAGAAAAAAAAATAATAATTGCACTATCACAAGAAGAGATAACCATGCATTGTCTGCATTCCTGTTTTCTCTTCCCATCCCATAAAGAGCTGCAATGTAGGCCAGGAATCCACTTTCTCCTAGTTCACCATCATAATCTCTTAAATCCACCACTCTAACAGGAAGAGTTTTGTAAGGGCAAAAGCAACAGCGTTCTCCACTGTGGTAGCAGGCATCTCTCCTAGAAGCAAAGCTACCAGTACTCACACAAATACTGGAAATGTTGTGAAAGGTATTTTTGTGATTATTAGTATTCATCCTAAAAGAAATAAATTGTTTTAAATTCTTGGAGTTCATGTATATCCTCAGATTAACTAGAAAATAGACATGCTTCATGGAAGCATAAAGAAAACTGCTACTCTCAAGCTTAAGAGGATTAGTAGGGGCCTGATATAAATAACCTGGAGAGAAAAGAGGAGGAGCCTTGTTTAAGTTAGTGTGCACAAGTGCATTGCTCACAAACTATACAAGCTTCCACAGTCTTCCCTCTAGTCAGGGTTAGCTACTGTCTAGCACTGCATTTCCAATGAGAAACAAAAACACTGTTCTCAGAGAAAAGGACATATGTTGGAGTAATAGTAAGTAGTCCACATACAAATTATTCTTTCAGATGTGAACACCAAACTAACTCTGAAATGAAAAAAAACCAAAAGAACTCTGTGTTATGAAGTACAGTCACCTCTCTTACAAATGAGAGAACAAATCGTACAGAGACCAAGTCATGCAACCTCATCCCTGTAAGTCATTCCACTGCCTGTACTGCTGGCTGCCAGGGTACATGTCTTCATGGTATGTGGGACACGTCTATTTCACCAGCAAAGGAGCCCACAAGTCCTATTCTTTTCTTTAGGAGAAAGTGACAGAAGAATAGCATTATTGCAGTTGTAATTGGAAGACTGGGGGTTTAGATTTTATCTTGACCTAAAAGATTTCATAATACCTACTGTAAGAATAGCAATGGAAAAAAGTGGGAGTCATCAAGAGTGAAACCCAACATTTATGACCAATTACAAGTCACTTATTTTACTGGTAACATCAGCTTAATGTGGAAGCACAGCTGAACTTTTTTATAGAAACCATGGTGCTTTACCTATGTGCAGAGCAAAAATGTATAATACAAGCTTGCCAGGAGAGGATCATGTTTGGCACCCCTCCCCTCTCCAGATTCCCCATTCCATCAGGCATTTCACACATTTTAAATACATACTATAATCACTAGTTGCAAGAATCCTATTAAGAAAAAACACCTATTCATTTTCACGTAAAACTTGATTCCAGCTTGTCTGAGTTTTATGAGTGTCTGTTTAATCATAACAAAAACATGTTGATGTATGGAAAACTGCATTTACTTGATTTCAGTGGGAGCTGCAAACACTTAGTACTAGTAAGAGCACAGCCTTACTTTAGGATATGGACAGGAAGTTGACGCACAGGAGCGTGCCCTTATGGCCAAAAAGGAAAATGGCATTCTAGGACATGTTAAAAAGGACATTGCCAGTGCTCCTCCCCCTTTCCTCTGTCCTAGTGAGGCCATATCTGGAGTACTGCGTTCAGTTCCTGGCCTCCCCAGCTCAAGAAAGACAGGGATCTCCTAGAAAGTTCAGTGGTTGACCACAGAGACGATGAGGGGCCTGGAGGAAAGGCTGAGAGACCCGGACTGTTCAGCCTGGAGAAGATAAGGCTGAGAGGGGATCTCATAACTGTTTATAAATATCTAAATTGTGGGTGGCATTGGATAAGGGCAGGCCCTTTTGGTGGTGAGCAACAACAGAACAAGAGACAGTGGACACAAACTGGAGCACAGCAAGTTCCATGCTAACACAAGGAAGGGCTTTGTTGTTGTGGGAATGTCAGGGCCCTAGAACAGACTGCCCAGAGTGGCTGTGGAGCCTCCTTTGGAGATAGTCCAGACTCACCTGAACACCTACCTGCATGACCTGATACAGCAAATTGCTTTAGGAGGGATTTGGAATCTATTATCACCAGAGGTCCCTTCCAACCCCTGCAAATCTGTCATTATTATACTTGGAATTTAGGTGTTTAACAAGATACCGATTTTGAAAAAATGTTGACCTAGAGTAAACAGTCCCAACAAAAAATAAAATGATCATGCACGTGCGCACACACACACACAAAAATAAATAAATAAAAAGCAAAAAAAAACCCAGCGCCATAATTCAAACCACCATTCCTTCTCTCATTCATTCTATAGGATTACATATTTCAAGTCTCAGATTCACATGCCAAGTTCGACATAGTAGGACAGCCCACATACTAAAGAAATGTTCCACGTTAAAGGGATAAAAGTTAGAATTTACTGACCAATGTTGGTAAAATGTGTGCAGCAGGAAGTAAAGAATGTTTGGGGCTGTGAGCAGGGGGAATGAAGAAAAAATTGTTGCATGACTTTTTGCAGTGACAAACCTGTTCATCTAAGCAGCGCAGGCTTTTGGGTAAAAGCAGAAGACAGTTCGATGTGGCTAAGAGCAGCGTGATCCACACTGCAGATCACGGCCAGGCTGCTGCCAACCAAACAACACTGCAGCATGGCCACCTGCTTTGATCTGTCTCCCTTGACCTCCAAAGAAATGGATGTCTGCGTTGATGCGGGGTAATGTCTTTGCCTTTCATTTCTCACGGCTTTTTGGTAATATCAGTTCTGTCAGTAATGTCAGTGTGTCAGTTCTGAATGGCTTTTAATTTTTATTTTTTAAAATCATTTTTGGTTCTTCATGACAAAATGAGTCCAACCTGTGTTGGCAGCACTAATTGTCCTACATCTAAATCTACAGTGACATATCTGAGCAAGACACATCTGGACAATGGCACAAAACATGCACATTTTTGTTGTAAAAGGAGCTAAAAGCTTTTAAAATGATACCATAAAATTTAATGCTGTGAGGCTTTTATTAGATCAGACAAATAGAAGCTGAGTTGGATAAAAATTTAGCTACTTCAAAGAATTAAGGCTCTGTAGAAAATAGGGGGTTTTAATTGTCATGGAAAGGATTGCTCGGAATTACATAAATTTTCTGCTTTCTGTCAAGGCTGTAAAAAAATGGGAACACTGAAGAAAAAGAGGATCTGTTTTTCTCATGCATTTGTGTTCCAGCAGTAATTGAAAATGTTTAGTAAAAAGCATACAAAAGTTTATCAGCCCTCCAATAATAATTTAAGCCCTGAGTACTTCCTTAATACACCTGGACAGGCCATAAGAGACTTTTTTGTTTGGAGTACTAATGTGGATTAACAAGGAAGATTTCCATGTGTAAAATGCAATTGGAGAGAAAAACCTCCCCAAAGAGGGACAAGACTCACTAATTCTTATAAAATATTAATTATTAAACAATAGCGGCCACCCAGGCACTTACCAAGCTAGAGTTTCAAAATATTAATTAAAATACATTTCACAACCATCTGTATTGTAGCTGTTATATCTGCACTGCTCTTGCTTCACCTCCTGCCACATTCTCTTTTGCTTTCCAAGCCTACCACTATCTTAAGAGCATGCCATTTTCCTGAATCTTTCCTCATTTTCCCCAAACACATGCTGTAATTCACTTGCTCTTCTGTTGTGCCAAAGCAGCATTTTGTGGGGACACAGTGCAAAACGGCTCCCAGAAATGAACTGGCCGAAAGGAGGCAGAGAAGGGAATGGGATTTTGTGTTCCCTCTGCATACCTTGTCTGGATTGGCTCAGCGATTCAGTTATAGAAAACACCACCATAAACTGGCATTGTCACAATTCAGGGAGCAGAAAACACACAGACAAAAAAACAAACAGAAGCACACACTAGCAAATTACACATGGGGAACAACCCATGGATATGCTACCTTCTCACTGATTTATACTTCTTGTACTGCAGAAGACCTAGGGCTAGCTGTCACAGAAAGACCAAGCAAAATCACCACCTTTAGTAATACCCAGATTGCAAAATAGCTCCAAAACAAAATGGAACATATGTAATCACAAACAAGCCCACAAATAAACAAGCTGGCAGGTTACACATTATCAGTGCATGGCTGCTGTGTGGGAGGAGTGGGGGGAAAGAAAAGGATTACTGTAAACGTGATCAAAATGGTAGAGCAACTAGAGGAAATAAAAAGATCCAACAACATTTCATGAAAGACATCCAAATTGAAACTAATCTAAAACAGGAATAAAGCCTTCAAGTTTGTTTGTTTGCCCTGTAGCTCTGAAGAAGCCAAATATGAAATAATATTTCTGCAGTGTCTTCCTCCCTAGATTGCTCCAGGTTTAATACTTGAAAACATCACTAAAGTTCAGTGCAGCCATCCTTGAACCAGACTACATCTTCCTGTTTCTGTATCCACTGTTCCTTTCTGAAAATGCAGCTTCAGCCACACAAGCGCAGCATAAAAAACCCCAACATCTCCCAGTCCTCTTTCCTCTTCCCTTGTAAAGTACTGAAAATTCAACATTCAGCAGTTTCTAACAAAAAAAAAAAAAAAAAGAAAAAAGAAATCTAATGCTTTGTGTCAAAAATGACAAGTTGCTAGGTTCCTCAGCTCTGTCTTGCCCAACTTGATTCCAATACAATGAAGCTGCTACCTGCACTACAGGATGCAGGAAAATTTAATACTTAATAGATACATGTGATCTCACCATTAAATGCAGTTATTCTGGGTTAGGTAGCACAGCATAAGACTGCTAAATATGCAAAATACCCTGTAGGCGCCATCCCATGAATCCATGATAGCCAGAACTTAGTAAGTAGCCTATTCACATTTCCTGAAATCATCACAAGTGATTCAATAAGCAAAACAAAGTAAAACCCCAAACAGCAGAAAGATAGATTAAAGCCCCAAACAACAGAAGGCCATTGCAGTGGACCCGATTGAGGAATGAGGCAATTAAAAGCTGACTGCCCTATTTCTATCCAGAAATAAATGTCTGGATTTCAGCATCAAGTCGATGTGACTCTGGAGAAGCTCTGCACTGTAAGCTGTTTGGCATTTATCCAGGAAATAAAACACACAGCATAATCTCTGCATTTGCTTTCTCGTATATAATATAGGATGATGACTTTGCACTGATAGGCAGTATTTGCTATTCAGTTCTTCGGTCTTACGAGAGCTGGCTTTCCACAACAGGAGGTCTGAAAATGTTTCCACTGACATACACACAAATGAGTTGAAGTGGTGAGTACAGATTGCTGTTTTTAAGTGTGTGACTTGGCCAAAATAAATAAATAAATGAATCAAAATAATAATAAAAATATATCAACGTGTCACTTTTAAAGTACATTAAAAGAGAAAGAAAAACAGTTAGACGTGTTTATACTTGTTTGAAAACTGGTCCATTTTACTATTTCTAAACATCTTCAGATTTAGATGTAGTTTCTCAAGGTCTTCAAGGTGAGAAAAGCATTCCCAGGTGAACATAAACTACACCAAGCAGAAATCAATGGCACAAACACTACCAGAACCAGACTGTGTCATGCCCAGAGTGTGTGCATCTGCACAGGTGAATCTAAAGCACAGAATATAATTTGCAAGGCTTCAAAAGATGCAAAAAATATTATGACTACGCTTCTAATGTGCAAGAGCCACTTTAGAAGCGACCACTGGAAGTCAAAAATCATCAGTCTACCCTAGCCATATACAATATGCCTCAAAATGACCTCAGAACTTTCTTAAATTTCTGCAAAGTCATCCTCTGTTTCCCTTCCCTCATTGGAAGCCATAAAGGAAAAAAAGAAAAGAAAAAGGGAAAAAGAAAAAAGGGAAAAAGAAAAAAGGGAAAAAGAAAAAAGGGAAAAAGAAAAAAGGGAAAAAGAAAAAAGGGAAAAAGAAAAAAGGGAAAAAGAAAAAAGGGAAAAAGAAAAAAGGGAAAAAGAAAAAGGGAAAAAGAAAAAAGACTAACTTGTATTATCATAAAGTTGGGGAGGTTGATGGAGGGGTGGGAGGCTTTTTTGGATTTGGAGAGCTTTACAACACGCTTGGAAAGTGATAGAAGACGTATGAAAGCTGCAACCCAAAATGTCACAAAGAAAATTGCAACAGTTTTCTGTGTTTCAAAATAAAATTTAACTTTCATTTATTGAAGACTCTTTGATACTCATATGCAACCTGTCACTGATTCTCAGACACCACTCCTTATTTTTAATACTGTTAGAAGAGATAATTTCTGGAAAATAGTAAGCTTGACTGAAGCCTGCCATTGCACAACAGAGTTGGTGGCTGTCAATGATACTTCAAAGATACTTACTGAGGCAGATCTACCCACAGAATATGATTTCGTTCCAAAAAGTACAAAATATGTTGTTGAAATAAAATAAAGTCTTCAACACTAAATATATTTGATTTGTTTCAAAGTTGTTTATCAAGAAATCACAGATAAGTCAAACAAATCTGCCAAACAGACAGTTCTCTGGATGAACATTTATAAACTAAGCATCCTTCTTGCAAGAGCACTTTGTGAAGGCTTTCCAATTGTTCTCAGTATCTCTATCTAAATTCAATTAGCATGACAATTTACTTGCGGTTGGGCAGGATTGGGCAGAACTACTGTTTGTTAAATGTCAGTTTAAACAATGCAGTGAAAAAAAATATATTTTTTGTGAATACTAATCACCAAAGTAGAGACAGCAGTCATTACAAAGCATACAGAGGTAGAAAGGAAACACGTTGCAAGATAAAAGCAAAATTAAATACATATTTTATGGAAATGGTTTTGTTTTTCTCCCAAAGAATTTCCAGTGGAGATCTCATTACAGTGCAACTAACGTTAAGAAAGGAGTAAGAAACAACGGAACTTTCTCGTGCAATTCATGCCAAGAAGAAAAATATTTAACATCTATTAAGCCCAATGACTTTGGAAATTGTACTCTGGAGTACAAATAGGTAACTTGCCATATTAACAGAAAGATCACTTCAAGGGCAGGGCCCACGTGGCTGGGAAGGAGTTTATGAGAAAAGCATTCAAGATAGAGGCAGACCTACCCACAGAAAGCCTGTGCAGCTGCCGAAGCAGAAGTTTAATGTTGAGAAGGTAAAAATCTGGTGTAGATTAGGAGTTTAGCTCCAATATATTTACATTTTATATTTTCCAAGTAAGCTTCAAAATATCAGGACAAAATAACGAGAAAGGAGAGGAGTACATAGTAAGGTAGGAGCAATCTGAAAAAACAGTTGCCCAAAAAAGCTTGGTGTTTCTTAGCTGGCAGGAGCACCAGTGCTGAGCAACTCAGAGACCCATGAAACTCATGTTGCCTTGCATACACTCAGTGTACCCACCCTCCTGAAAATTTGATGCTGTTGCTGCTAGAAATTAGGACTCTGCTGGTAGTAGATCTTGGCATACTTGGGATCCAGCAGCAAGTCTAGGGCAGATTTTAAGAAATTCTATTTCCCCAGGTATCTTAGTGGGGTTCTGTGAGCATCTTCTGGTTATCATGGGTGTATCTACAACTTCTACTTTATTTTGAGACTGGGGAACAAGAGCAGGGAGGTTCCTACAGCTGCCCCACTGCAAGGAGTGTGCAGGTCCTCTGGGAGCGAGCATCACCGGCTCCGAAAACAGAAGGGTTAATTCTCACTGCAGCAGGTAGAAGTACTGCAGCTTTGCCTTTTGTCAGATAAGTAGTTAAAAAAAAACATTTGTATTCTTCTCTCTCTATACAAACCTCATCTCATAGTTCATCCTGCTTATGACTGTTAACCTAAAATTTACCTGTTGAAATTTCTAGCTATGTGGATACAAACATTCCCTTTTCTGCAGCGCTTCAAAGCCAGAGCTCTGGACCACTCTCAAAGGCTACAGGGGCTAGAAAAAACAATAGGAAATATGGAAAAGGCTCTCCTGTATCTTAGCCACAAATCCAACCACAGGAATGCTCTGCCTGCTCATCAGTCTCAGTAGTGCAGGGAACATGCCATGGTCTACAGAACTTGTAAAACTTGCAAAGGTTTCAGCAGAAACACTACCCAATGAAGTACAGGTGCAGCCTAACAGACATGCACTGAATGTTTGTATCATTAGAGTTACTTAAATTAAATGTTTGACATAGCCCTAACCCTCTACCTGGAAATAATACTTTACCTTCCATTGTTCACCTTTGTGCAGGAAAAGTGTAAAAGCTCTGCTATAACAGAGTATAAATGTGTATAAATAACATGATTTATACACAATAATTATAAATTAAGAATTAATTGAGAAAAGAAAAAAAAGCTATTAAAACATCAGGTTTGGGATTTGAGATCTTTTTGGCAAATGAAAAGGGCAAAGAGGTACAAGACATCACCCTGAGGCTAGGCAGAGACCTAGCGATGCCAGCTTCAAATGCAGCAGTTACTCACCATTTTAGGTAAGGTGTTCATCTCCGTGCTGCTGGGCTGGTATGTGCTTGTCTTAATCAAGGCTCTCTGAATCAAATAACAACTAAGTGGCTTGGAGGCAAATATATACCTATCTCAAGGTTTAACCTACACACCAGGCTTAGGGAAACCCCTTTCTTAAAGTCATTCTAACGTTGAGGACACACTCATCTCTCACAAATAAACACAGCCCACACAGATCTACTTGAAAGCTCTGCTTATCAGAGACCACAGAGGATTCCCTCTCACTCTTCTGATGACCATGGAACAGTGACACAATGGCACGCCCACTCACCAGCAAGAGGCGCGTGGTGGGAAAAGTGGTGGTCGAGCATGGTGGAAAAGTTGTATCAATTCAAAGGGTACAAAACACAAGTTTTAATCTAGAAGTAGAATAATTTACTGTAAGGAGTAGATAGGTCAGGGAACCATTTCTAGGAATGCTTTTTAATTAGAATTTATTCTAAAGGTTTCCCTACAGAAATAGCACTCAGCCCAACCAGCCGAAGTCCCCTCATCAGAAGTGACTTTCAGTGCTCTACCCAGGCAATAAATACCACGTTATCGCTTCAGATTTTCTCTTTGAGGAAGAGGGCGTAAAGAGGAGGAGTCTGCAGAAACATCTTTCCCTCCACCCAGACGAGAAGTGATGCAGCAGTTTCAGGATACGCTGCTCATGTCAGGCTACAGTTCACTGCACAGCTCATTAATCAAGTTTCACAGTCGATAAAAGTTAACGCTGTCATTCTGTTACTTACTACGAATCTCATTTCTAGGCACATTGAGATCTTTCAGCCTGACTATTGCATTGGTTTCGGTTTTGATAACAACAAAAGCTGTGCAGCTTTCCACCTAGGGGGAGAAGCAGTTCAAACATGTTTATGAAGCTCCTGTTGTCTTCTGTACTGGAAATACCAGTGATTCAGGTGCCCTGGAAACATTTTCATGCTCCTAGCAGAAATATTACAGCTGCTCAGTAGAGCAGGGTAGATCTTTTTTTGTCACACCATTTTAGCCTCTACCTCTCACATGCACTCACACAGTAATCATCTACAAATTCACATCCAATTCACTGTGGTTTTGTTTAAACAAAACTATTATGGAAACACTTGCAGTAATAGCACAGAAGGCAACAAGCCAGAGTCAGGATGTGAGAGACCAAGGCTCAAATCTTTCTCCTGCCTAAAGGGAGTTTAACTGCGCTTGCGCCTTCAGGACAAGCATTTCAACTGCTGGATTTGTACGGTGTTTTCTCTAGTCTTTTGCAATAATAGTCTTCCAGTGCATATTAAGTATTTACTATCTCTTTGTTAAAGAAAACATTTATGACTTCAGCTTGATGGTTTGAACTATTACCTGTAGGGTTCAGAATTACTGTCTGCCTGATTAAAATGAATAAAAGGCACAAATATCATCTCCTTTTCAGAACTCTGTCCTAATCATTCAGCTCTACATCAGACAACTTGCGATCTCTAGTTCTGATCTCTAGTTTAGTCCTATCTAAGTGCTTATAAAAAGCAGAACTTCCTCGACAGGAGAAACTGTTAGCAATCTACCAGCTCAGTAGCAAACAGTTAGAGCACCATCTTGGGAGACAAATGCCATCTACTCAAATCGTTCCAAGCAGCAAAAGAAACTGAAGCCAAGAGATGTGCATCTGAGAAGAAATACTTTTTCCACTGGACAGACAAGTAACAAGGGAATAACGTCACTTCTTCCCCTGTAACACATTCACAAGGAGTGCAGTGAATATAGCCTTCTATATTTTTGGCTTTCACTGCACTAAAGCACAGCTTTTGAATTTGGACTCACCAACAAGCTTAATTTCTTTGGGACTGGAAACAGTTCAGCAGCTTGTTGTTATGTTGTTGTCATCTGTCAGCTCAGCAACAATGATGGAGCTAAATTAAATCTTTCCATGTGTGCTGTTCCTGAGTTTAATATCCATCACCTGTTCAACACCACTGTGATTTCTGCCAAGGAGGCCAGGAATAATAAGATTTCTCCTAATCCAGGACCAGGCAACGCCAGGATTGCTAAGCCTTTAAGATCAGGTGCCTTCTTACCTGAAAGGCTGCACGACATCCCATGAGTAGCAAACAAAATGCATAAGTATATATGTTCTGTGAAGCATTCCCCCAAACAAAAGGTAAAACGGTTACATACACCTCTAAGTCATTCTGAATCACACACATTCACTGTAGTACTGGGCTGTTCGCAGAGCCCTTTAACAACTAAGCCCGAAGCAGGCACAGGTAGGGGTGCATTGCTCTGCTCACTGCAGGACCAGCTACTTACTTGAAAACACTAATAGGGAACAGTATCATTGATGCTTCCTAAGAATTGGTAGGGAAAACATAGAATGGCTTGGGTTGGAAGGGACCTTGATGATCATCTGGTTCTATCCCCTCTGCTGTGGGCAGGGTTGCCAACCATTAGATCAGGCTGCCCACGCTCTTCCAGTTTGCCAGCCACCTTGACTCAAACAATCATACTGTTTCATTTTGAACCCTTGTAAACGTTAGAGACATTAATGTAATGTCATTTTCATCACAGCAAGGCAGGCACAACAAAAAGTGCTGTGGAGGTAGATAGACGTAGTCAATGGAAAAAAATTGAAGGGGGGGAATCCTTTTTCTTAGCCTCCAGTGGAAATTTGTAGGGGTACACCAGAAGTCACACATGCATCTTTTCACCTGACCTCCCCACTCCCCCTATTCAGAAGAGGAAAACCCCTTTGGCTACACCATAACATGTCTGAATAATAAAAATTTCATTGCTTCTCATGCATATCCAAGGCACTTATCAATAGAAAGACCAGATTGGATGACTGCCATTCAAATCGTTTTATTGCTCACTGAAGAATTGTTTGTATAGGGTTTTTCCATAAGGGAAAAATAAGGAAATGAGTTAGAGAAAAATTAATATAATGTAAAGACAGCAGCTTGAAGTACCGGATCCTTGGTGACTTGTGAAGGGCTTAATTGCCATGTAAGTATTATTGAGGAGAGAAAAGACCACTACAAGGAAGAAAGGAAACAGGGAAATAAAAGGCAATTTTGAAAACGCTCAGAACAGTTTAGGACTCCAGTATTCTGGAGAGGAACCTGAAGGTATATTTTTGCTGTTCGGAAAATTTCTGAGACTTAGTTTTAAGGTTATACTTTGGTACCACACTTAGGGCATTATAAATGATTTCATTCTGCTGAAAAAAAAAGCAAAAGCCTGCCATTGTTGACAAAAAACAAAACAAAAACAAAACAAAAAAAACCTCACTGGCTACCTACAGCTGTCCTCTTCTTTTTGGTGCATGAATGAGAAGCCCACCTACGCACTTACACCTTTGCCAAGTTGAAACGCTCTTCTGCTTCTCTCACAGAAACAGAATGGCCACTATTTTTGCTTTCGTTATTATTTTTTCTTAAAGTCTCAAATGGTCCAGATCAAGAAGTAGTTGTACAAAGCAGTCAGTTCCAACTGTCACGTTTCTGATGTAAACTAAACAGCTCTGGTGCAGGCACATCTTGACCATGCTTGATACAGAGTTGAAACATTTTTGCGCTCACAGAAATGGCTTTAGCAGGGGGAAGATACTGCTACCCAATTCTGCTCTTAATTTTGGCAAGCTTTGATTGAAGTTTGGACTCAGTTGGGCTCGAGATGTACAAGAAGACAAGGCACTTCCCACCCATTCTGTTCCTGCTCACTGTGTGGCTTACTGCTTAGACACAGATGAAAGACCACACACAAGAAATTCTCCCTTACAGAAAATCTGGAAATGCCACAGCAACTTTATGAGGTCTTGAACAGCAATTCAATTAATTCTTTATTATAACTCAAATACATCTTTATGCAATTTCACTGGATTTTCACCGAGATGTTTATGAAGTTGATATGGTATCAAAGTACGGAAAGAAAAGGCAATGATCTCACCTCCATCCAACCACAAATCTATTAACTTCCACCACTTCCAGTTGCCACCTCAGATTCTGGTCAGGGGGAATTGTCAGCGGTCCTCCTCCCCAGCCCACCGTTCTCATCCAATGCCTTTCCTATCAACTTCCACTGCAGCCTAGCCCTTTTGAAATTAGTTGGCGTGCTGTCACGTATTTCAATGGACCTGGCCTTTCACTACTACCTCCACAGCACAGAGAACAGAAGCCAGAATTTGAAAACAGGTTTTAAAGCAGCTCAGGACCAAGTTTCAACACAACGTTGCTTCCTTGTTTGTCAATTCAATGAACATTAAGCACACAGTTTAGTGCCAATGAAGTCTGAACAGAAACCTTTTTTCTGAGCAGAAAGTCCACCCTGTTCCCTAGCTGGCTGCCCACCCATTGGTTTCTGCCATGACAGTTATTCTTACTGAAATATTTCAGGCTCTACATTTTGAGTTTTGTCCTGAACTAGAATTAAATCTAATTTTGGCAGTGTCTGAATCCTCCATGACAGGAATTTTTCTTTCTCCATTAGCTTCAGAAAGAACTCTTTCCTATCCATACTTAGTTTAATGTGCTTGACAGTTAACAAGAGGAAAAAGTAAACCCTGAAGTCATAATATGTTTCCCACATTATATGTCAATGAAGTCTTAAAGAAACATCTAACAATTTGTTGGAAATACGATCTTTACACAATAGAGTCAGTTAGGGGTTTTTTGGACGAGACAAAGCATTTTTCTTCCAGATTCAGGGACTGTAAAAAACTGCAAGTTCACCTGAAACATTGAACATCTCTATAGTTAAGGCCAAGGATAAATTCCAAGATTCAAGGTTAAGCTGATGATTGTGGAAAAAATGAAGGATCATCACAAAAACTATGGTTGCTGCCCCTAAGGCATATATATGACATTTCCTTATGTTTTTAAATTAAATCATTCAAAAATGCTTTAGAATATAAATAAAAATTCACAAAAAGTAACCACTCTTCACTACAGTTACTTGTCCCTCTGTGTAGAGGGAATAGCATGGAATTCAATACAGCAAAGGTGGAATTCAATACAGTAAAGCCACATTACTTAAAGCATTATTGGAACTTGACGATCATGATGGCAAATGGTACTGAATAGAGTATTATTGAATGATATCAAACAGTATTGTACAAAAATGTTCCTCCCTCCATTGGTCAGTAAGCTTAGCCTGTCATTGTCAACTAACACCTCAACTGTGGGTTGTAAATTGCAACTAAGCACAAAACATAACAGATCCTGGGTTTAAAAAATGAAAGAAAATACAAAGTAAGGCCTAATGTATCCAGAAAGAGCTAGCTGTTTTGCTATTGGCACAGAGTTGAATAGTGGGAGATACCTTCTCCTAGGCCATGCTTGCAGGTGACCAAGGGAAAATAGGGGAAATGCAGGCATTTCATAGGAGCTATCCTGATTGTCAGTGGACAGGAAAAAAAATGTACCTTGTAGCAGAGAATAACAGTGAAGGGTGACTCCTCCACTGCATTTCAGAAGAGAACGGTACTTTCTAGGTTCTCTGGATGATCTGATGACCTTCTTTTCACTACCACTAGTACTCAAAGAATCACATTGTAGAAAGCACAGAAATCATGGAATGGCAGGGCTGCCAGTTGCTAGTTCAAATAAACTCCCTTTAAATACAAGAAGGCCATGGTAAGATCTCCTCACAGCCTTCTCTTTTCCAGGCTGAAAGAGCACAGTTCCTTCATCCTATCTTTATAGGAGCGGTGTTGCAGCCCTTGGATCATCTTTGCAGCTCTCTCCAACAGCTCCACATCTTTCTTGTGTCAGGGCCCAATACTTGGATGCATTACTCAGCTAGGGTCTCATGAGGGCAAAACAGAGAGGGACAATCACCTCTCTGTCACTGCTGGTCACCCCTCTTCTGATGGAACCCAGGACACCATTGGTCTTCCAGTCTACAAGAGCACACTGCTGGCTCATGTTCAGTTTTTCATCCACTAGGACGCCCAGGTCCTTCTCAGCAGGGCTACTCCTCAAAGAGTTCTTCTCCCAGTACATAACATAATATTATAACAGTCAGAATAATATCCCCCTTCCTAATATAAAACATATGAATCTAATTCTCCCTCTTTGTAAAATCAAGAACAGTATCTACTTCACTATATGATTGTGCAAGACATAGAAGTGAGTGTGGTAAAGCTAATAACCACATCAGAGAGTGAGTTCACCATTAGAAGCTAGATCCAATCATTTCTAATACAGTTCCCTATTACATAAGCAACCAACATCAACAAAAATTTATAAAGGCAAGAATTCCCGTATAACATCCTACAAGAAAACCACCTTAGAGCTGTTTCCTGTTACCAAAAAAAAAAAAAAAAAAAAAAAAAAGGACAATAAAAATGAAGGAACTCCTGATCTTAGGCTGCTATTTCCACCTCATATGACCTTAATTTTATGGAAAAAGCACCTTTGTGTTATTCAGATTTTACTCATAAAGCACAGACAGAGGCAATGTGTAAGCACTGGGGAACAATCAAAAAAATGTAAAAAATCATCAAATGGTAAAGAAAAAGGTTGTTAAATGTTTTAAATGATGCAAGGAAAAGCTATTTGCTGAAGTGGAGATAAGGTTGCTCTTTTTACTTTTTTTATTAAGGGAAAAATAAAAAGACAAGTGCTTGGAGCAGCAGGAGGCTGTAGCAAATAGTTTTACTTCCCTTGTGTGCTTCCCCTGCAATTATAACCTTAAAAAGAAAACCAATAAATGAAAAGATTAAGTATTGAAGATTAGTTTATAACCTAGGTATATGTATCTACCTATGAATTACAACCTTACTCTAAATCTGTGCAATACCCTTCTGTGCATCTTACTTTTAAAGCTGCCTTAAATCACAGCAGACGGTCAGTCTAATAGATGCCCCATTACTATCTGTTAGTTTTTCAAATGCTGGTAGCCGTTCAAGTTTAGCTCACCTTATTTTCCTGAAAAGATGTATCCAGCTTTTGCAAATCAGAGAGTAATAGTGAAGAAAAATGTAACCTATATGAGAGGATTATCCTGACAAGACAGAAATGGAGTGTTATTTTCAAAGTCTGTGCCCCAGATCCATGTGGGTGTTACACTGTGGGGGGCTTAGCAGTTTCTGTTCAGCATCATGTGGTTATGACACTGGGCCCTAAGACAACCTCACCTCATTTGCTAAATGGGAAGCACAGCATTACTCACATACCACTACTTTCACCAGTGCAGTGGTGAAGCCATGCTGGTCAGCTCCCAAACCCAGAGTGACTCGAGACAGACCCACCCAAGGGCCTCCTCACCACATCAACGTGGTGTGAGTTATATAGTTTGAGTTTTTCTGCCCCACAGGGTAGCCCAGCTCTTTTGGTCCAGCTACCTTAAGTGGGCTGCAGCTAACCTGATTAATTATCTGTGAGTATTGCTATGAGATTCTGAATCTTTAGCAATTAAATTCCTTCAAAATAATAATAATAATAAAATAAAATAAAAATAAACCACCTTACAAAAACCCAGAAAACATTAAAACCCAGAATTAGCTTGGGCATTTTGCTCTCTGGTCTCCCATTCATCTGGGCTGACATTTCTCACTGTTAGAAAACAACGTGAGGTCACTGGATTGGAGCAAGACCTTCTTGAACGCATTTAAAAAGTATTCTTCCTAAGGAAATCCCCTCATCTTCAAACTAAGATCATTTTTAAATGTTCTTTCTCTAAAAGCATTAGTCAAAGGCAATGGGAAATTGTACATCTTTGTGGCTTTTATTAACTTATTTCCTTTACAGCAATATGCTGTAAAACCAGTAATATCACTCTTTCTAAACTCAAGAGTGTTACTGTGGTGCCCTCAGCAATCTCGTGGTCCTTCTCAATGCTTAGTAACCACCAAATCTCAGCATATAATCACTCCCTTCCACATCTTAATACTGAGGATATTGCCACAACTTGCTTTTAAATGGTGACTTCGGGTTATATTTCACTTTGTTCCTGGATAGTTTAGAAACTGGTGTTGGTGAATTCTGTTTAAATGGCAGATAAAAGCAAAGGACCAAAACTATTGCAAACTAAAATTTCCACCTCCTGCAGGCACACAAACTTTTGAAAGGTGATCAATACTCTGGCACACAGTATCAGAGCAGTCACTCCAGATAAGAGAAAATGGTAGAGGAAGGTTTCAGAAGTCAGCAGCTTAAGGTAACACGTGCTAAAACAACAGTAATGCAGACACAAAGATCAACACTTTTATAGTGAAAGAAATTCAAAGCATTCTTCCATACCAGAAAATAAAATAAAAACTGAGCAATTCAGATTTGATTCTGAGCATGAACAAAAACTCAAACCAGACTGTGCTTCTTGCTGAAGAAAATCTAATATTTGTTACTGGACTCACAAGCTATCATGCATTGTTTGGCCCCCACGTCTGTATAGACCTTTCGAGATAGTAAAATGCTGAGCATCTTTTTTCAATTTGAGATGCATTTTGATCTATTAAATTCCTAAGCTGCTCACTACTCATTGGAATTACGACTAATCTCCAATTTATTAAACAAAACTCGTGGCAACACTGCTTGTTCAACCTCCTGCTCTGTCAAACCTCTCTCTCTTTCAAAACTACAACCTACACAGTGGAACAGGATTATATATAGCAGTGATACAACTAAATAGTTGGAATCCCCTTCAGCTTGAAGCAAACAGCAGTAGTGACTCATTACATTGCATTAAAAAAAGGGGATTTCCTGCTGAAGTAAAACACCAATGTATATTACAAAAAAAAAGAAAGAGAGAGCAAGCTAAGAAAAGAGTAAGAGCCCAGAGATCCATTAGGGAGGTGAAACAAGGAGAGCACAAAAGTTTCAGCTGGAGGTTTTTGTTTCAGCTGGAGGTACAAGAACCAAACTAGACTCGTTATTCTAAAACTGAAACTAGAAGACATGCCGATGTTTGAGCCTTCACTCTGAAAACCAGTTGAGCCAACACCAGGCTGCTTTCACCAGTCAGCAACGCTCCTGCAGTTCATCGCTTCATCCTAGATTCTGGCAAAGACAGAGCAGCCCTGTGTCACCTATACCATCGAATCTGGCATAGAATTCTAGCCTTCATTTCAAAGATTGTGCAAGACACAGAGAAATTGATTATCAAGAAGCAAGCCATTACCCAATATCTGGGCTCCTTTCCATGACTCAGGGCGAAGTGGTCTAGCGCTTTCAGTAAATACGAAGTTCACATTTGCAATTACTGTTTCTAGTAAAGACAAACTCCTCCGCACAGTGAAAGTAGGAGGGTGGTTACGAACTACGTGGGATGTTTCGTATGTAGGCTGTGAGAACACGGGACACCTTCTGCCTTGAATATGAAACAGCAGGAGATAGGGTTTTTAGTAACTGACTGCCAGATGAGCAAGATTCCCACAGAGCGCTGGCACATCAGTATGTGTGCACTGGTGTCACAATGCTGGGAGGCAGATCCCCAGCAGGTAGATGATAAAACCAGGGGCTATTCTGCCACTGAATCACAGTGCTTCCTCACCAAGTCATGCCGTCTACTGCCACTCAAGAGACATAAGAAACTTGTACAGCTTGCTGCTCATACTGCATTCTGTCCTCTGACAACAGAGGTCATTGCTACAGAGTATGACAATTAAGATGAAAGCAATATGGAGCATATCAACAGCTTCCTTTCTCCAGAGCAGTTGCTGTAGGGAAACTGGGCCAACACTTCCACCGACTTGCTTGTGAAACGTGAGTGACTATTAAATTAGTACAGGTTAAACTCTCCTCTCTGCAAAACTGTTTTTCATTCATAAGTTAGTTTTGAGAATGGCTTTTTATTGGAATGGGCCTTACTGGATTTTTCTTCTAGATCCAGATGTTAGAGACCCCATTTTACTTTTCTCACGCTCATGTGTCTCAGTGGCTGCATACAGAGGAAACAGAAACACTACTAATAGAATCAAGCACATCAGTTGAAGGCATAATCATGTGACTCCACAAAAGCAGAATGCCTCGGGGTGGACAAGGAGAATGAAAAATGGCATGCAAAGGAAGGAGAGGCTATGTTGATTTTTGACAAAGCAAAAATCAACTCAGCTTTGCCTTATTGGAAGAGAATTCATAACATTTTTCTTGAAGACAAGCCACTGATTCCTCCTTTGCAGTCAGCAAAGGACCAAGTTAAATTTACATTCATGGTATTTATAAAAAGACAGATAAAACATTCTGCTAGGCAAGACAGGAACAGTAAATCTTTTTTTAAAATATTGGCATTGTTTTCCAACCACTTTTTGAGAGATTTATTCTGCTACATTTCCCACATTACAGTATCCTCCTTTATAAGCACAGCAACAAATCTGGTTAGAAATTTTCTAAGAAATGATCTGTTTGAAAACAATAATTAACACCACTAGTTACATATTAGTTGCAGAATTAAGTTTCTGATGAAAATGATAAGAGGACAAATACTGTGCACCAAAGGAAAGGAGAAGAGCATGTAATTACTGGCCTTCAATCAGTCAGTATCCAACTTCAGCAACAGCCTTTCCTTTGCCACTCTTCTCAGACACTGGACAAAAACTTCAGCCCCACTTGCAAAGGAGTCCTCCATGTAGAATGGAGCCTCTGCTTCCAGGCAAGGTGAGGCACAGAGGAGTAACTGAAATCTGCTGCCCATTTGCACTCCACTCCATCCTCTGCACAGCTGGGCACCCTGGCCTCTTCACCCACAAGCACAAGACAAGTGGCATGGAGGAACAGCCTCACTCTGCATGCATTGGTGCCTGTGCAGCAAGCAGTTGCTGAGTCACTAGAGAGCAGTACAGTGGACTTTATGCTGGACACAGATCAGATGTATGGCCTGAATATCCATGTGCCTGTCCTTCAGGCAGCATCACACCTTGTGTTCCCAGTTGTCTATCTGCTTCAGAGTTCTGATGCAGCACAGCCTCTGTTTGGTCACTCTTCTCCAGTCTAATATTACTACTTCACTTCTGGAAAACCACTGCCACTGGTTTCAAAATTCGGTTGAAACTAACAAGTCATGCATCTGAAGAAAAAAAACAATTCTCTCCACTGCCTCAGCTCACCTCACCACCTACGTACACTTGGGTTTTGAGCACCTTTGGGAATGGTCTTCTCCAGCTCTCTCCTTCCACCTTACATCTGCCCTGCATCTACAATATGGTCCTGAACCCACTGAACTGAAAGGTCAAGTTCACTGTTGCCTTCAATGGAGCAGAAGAAAAAAAATCCAACACTTGTTTTTCATGACATTCACATATCTCAATGAGAAAAATGGCAACTTTCAGCCTGTAACCTTCATATAGATTACATATCAGTGGAAGTCCTCAAGTTCCCGGAACAACTCTAAGTGGCACGTAGCCACAGAATGTGAAACTGTGATAGACATTACTTTTAAAGCTACTACATTTCCAGATTTCAAAGCTAAATAAAGTAAGAAGTTACTGTCTTACCTGGTGCCATGCAAAATGAAAAGAAATTTTAAAAGCATGCCGAAGTGTTTTAAACTGTCAAATAGTTTCATTTCTTTGTGTGTGTGTGTGGGGAGGGGGGGGACTTGTCTGTAATGTGATTAATGTTTCAAGGAAAAAAAAATAAGCTAGGGTTTTAGTAGCCCAAAGGACCTGCTTATTTCAAGTGCATTAGCTCCATCTCTTTTTGCCTAGAGTGCTTCAGAGGAACAGCCTGATGTGAAGCGCTGTTGCATTAATGACTAGCTGAGTCAGCAAGGTGAGGTTGCTTCAATAGGCTTTATTCTTTCACATTGGGAAAAACTAGCATGGAACAAAAAAATCAAAAGCCAGGAGTCTGTTAATGGAGATTCCATTCGAACTGCTCTTTGCAAGAGATCAGCTAGAGTGTTGTGGTACTTTTTTTTTTTTTGTACCAGGAGCAGAACAAAGTCTGATTATACTGCCAAATAATTCAGAAAGATTAGCAATTATTTTCAGGTAAAGATCACTTATATAACATCAGTTTTAAAAAACAAAACACAGAGAAACACATACAGTATTCTGAGAAAAGATACTTCAGTAAATTTGCTATATCCATTCTGAAACCTCAGCTCTAAACCTGCATCATAGAATCACCATAGAATCATAGAATGGTTTGGGTTGGAAAGGACCCCAAGGATCACCAAGTTCCAACCCTCCCACCACAGGCAGGGCCACCAATCTCCAGATCTGGTTCTAGACCAGGCTGCCCAGGGCCCCATCCAACCTGGCCTTCAACACCTCCAGGGATGTGGCATCCACAACCTCTCTGGGCAGCCTGTTCCAGCACCTCACCACTCTCTGTGAAGAACTCTCCCCTGATATCCAACCTAAATCTTCCCTCCTTCAACTTAAAACCATTTCCCCTTGTCCTACTATTATCTACCCTTTCAAAGAGTTGGCTCCCCTCCTGTTTATAGGCTCCTTTTAGGTACTGGAAGGCTGCAATGAGGTCACCGGCAGCCTTCTTTTCTCCAGGCTGAACAAGCCCATGGTCCCTCCGCCTGTCTTTGTAGGAGAGGTGCTCCAGCCCTCCGATCATCTTTGTGGCCCTCCTCTGGACACTCTCCAACAGCTCTCTGTCTTTCCTCTGTTTGAGGCCCTAGACCTGGATGCAGAACTCCAGATGGGGCCTCAGGAGGGCAGAGTAGAGATGGACAATCACCTCCCTGTCCCTACTGGCCACGCCTCTTCTGATGGAACCCAGGACACCATGGGCCTTCCACTGCTGGCTCATGTTCAGTTTTTCATCTACCAGGACCCCCAAGTCTTTTTCAGCAGGGCTACTCTCAAGGAATTCTTCTCCCAGTCTGTGTACATATCTGGGATTACTACGAACCAAGTACAAAACCGTGCACTATGCTATGCAGAACCTCATGAGTTCACAAGTGCCCACCTTTCAAGTTTATCGAGATCCATCTGGATAGCATCTCTTCCTTCTAACATGTCAACCGCACCACTCAGCTTGGTATCATCACTTGGGTGAAGATTTGGCCTATAGCATAGCAAACCCAAAAAATGTTTAGAAGGAAAATCCAACACAGTCAAAATCTGGCAAGCCCAGTACCATCTTTCAGTTCTCTTCAGTTGCCAAACAGCATCTTGGTTTCGTATTTCATCCTACCAACTCCCAATTACAATGCCATTCCTGAGGTGGGGGACAGCAACACTCCAGACTGATGTAGAAACTTATCATATCCCAGTGTGGAGAGTCCGGACAAGTTTTTTGTCAAATAAGTAAGCATTTGAGTTTATTTATTCTTTAAAGAGAAATAGAAGACTCTGCAAAACATCCCACAAGGTGTCACTAGAGATGCACCAGCCAACAGCCTCCTGAAACACCCTTCCCTATCTTTGCTTCCCGCTCCTTGAAGATGTTACACACAGACTAGAAATCATAAAAACAAAGACAACTGGACAAAAGCATACTTACTTGCACACCTCTGTCACTTAAGATGTGGCCTATTAAGCAATAATTTCAACAACGAATGAACCAAGTAAACACTGATCAACAGGGAGCGTAATTCAACTTAGGCAACAACTTACAATGAAACAGCTCAGAAGTTTGCAGCATGTTTTATGTTTTACAAAGGAATCAAAAGAAGCTGTGTTGCCCCCCCCCCCCCCCTTCCCCCTCCCCTTTTAGACTCCTAATATAGAAAAAGGGTGGAAAAAAAAACAACTATGGGATCTGCCACAGTCCCACATTAGTACTAGTAATGATGTTTTGTCTCATTTTATCTTCATCACTCAATTTTAAACCCATCTTTTAACTCAATGCCTATTGCTGAAAGTTACATTCCAGCACCTAATTTTTTTGTATTATATGAAAAATAATAGCTTATAGCCTTAGCAGGTGCCATGTTTACTCACAGCTGAAGAGCACAGATGTATCATTGACCTAATCACTCACTTGCTCCAGAAACACCAGGTTTAACGTACACCATGTTTAATGACTTACATTGCTTATTGCCTAGCAGCCAATGCACGGTGATTAGTTGATTGTTGCAGAAGTTACTCAACTCCCTATATCCTCACCCCAATGACCAAATTCCAAAGGGCGCTCCCAGAAATACTTGCAGTCAAATCCTATGTGCTTAGGCTATCATCTGTGGGATTCATCCAAGTTGATTTGTAATAGGGCTGTTCTTTATTTCTTTGACAGAATCTTGTAAATGGTCATTTCTCCCTTATTTCATTCTCCACAAGAATTCTCACAAGGCTGAGACAATCCATCAAATCCTCTCAGAGCAACAGCATGCAATGTAGCTGCTAATGAACCTTGTCCTCATTACAGAAACCAGCTCAGGCAGAGAGACTTTTAAAAGTGAAAACACAAAATGGATTTCTTAGCCTTAAAAAAAAAAAATCATCAAAAATTAGGAACATAGTTCTAGCTAGTTTAAATATGAGAAACATCTACATCTTTCTTATAGGCCACTTGCTGGTTTTAAGGAACAAAAAGTTGAGTGTACACACACATCATTACAACATAGACAATATTTAATAAAAAATACTGCAAGTATAACATATCTATACTGTTTCTATTAGCCTGTACACGGTTAATACAAGAACAAAAAATACAACTGGCCTCAATTGGAGTTCAAATGTTTTATCTCCTTGATTTGTACATTGTAACGCTGGCATTCTAGTAGGTTCAAATGCAATCCATATGAAATAGCCACCTTACATTTACCAGAACGAGCAAAGAAATTATTCTGCATGGGTAAGTATAAATAAGAATATTTATTCTCAGGTTTCTTGTATTTTATGCAGAAGTCATTCCACAATAGCTTAGGGTCATCTATCAAAGAAATAAAGCAGATACCAGTAACTGCAGTGTAATTGCTGAGAACAAAACCTCTAGGAGCATTTGTAATTACTAAAATATATTAAAAAAACAACAGGAAGTAACAAGGTGGTTACTGCAAAAGCAGTAGATGTAATTTTGTGGAATCAAAATCATGAAGTGGAAGCAGTATTGCCCATAACTGTTCACCCAGAACAGCTAACTGTGACAAACTGAAATAGCATTTCTTTCCAACAACAGTCAATCAAAATTTGTCCTAGTAAGACGGAAGATGCCTTTACTGCCAGCTATGTTTCAGTCTCTGTTTCTACTTGATGAACTAATGATGCTTTCTTGATATTTTCCTTTTCAAGTTCAACACTGTGTAAGGTGAAAGAAATGAAACCTGATATGCTAAGAAAAATAGCAGTTCTGTAACACGCCTCTTAAAAGAGTGCTTTGCCTTTCACGTGACTGCCACCTAAGTCTTTTCAAAATAGGTGATTACTGTAAACTCAGCAAGTTCATCTGCCTCTTTAGTTTACTTAGTCATGAAACATTTTTTGTGCATTTTAATTTTAATAAATGTACTTCTTTCCTGTGCCATACCACCCAAGACTTTAAAAAGTTACACATTCTCAAGAATAGAACTTCTCATTCCTTTACATCCCTCAAACACATTTTTGGCACTTCTACCTATCTTACTGCGACTTGAGCCCTCTTTCCTTCAGATATATTTCACTTCCATAGAATCTCAGTCACCTTTTATTATGCCCTGCTAAACCTCCCTAAAGATCTATCTGAGGCTTAAAAGCAGCCTCCAGCTGCTGCTACCTTAGTAATAGTAGGGTTATCAGAATCTGTTGTGCTCTGGACCATCTCCAGAAACTGGGGCAAAACTTACTGAGAATTGGCTGTTCCACTATATACCTGTGGCTCAGAGATGCCTTTTTAGTTACTTCTTCGGGGACCATCTCATACACAGTTTGCCCCCAAAGGCACCATGGTCCTCATCTTTCCTGTGACTTAGATGTGCAGGGAACAGGCCAGCCTCTCGCAGTGGGGGACAGAGAACATAAACAAGCATCCAGCCTGGGAAGAGGACTCTGGGACAGCATGCTAAAGGAGCAGCTGCCTATAAGAGCTACACAAGTATGAGCCAGAGACTTCGTTTTAGACCTACTTCAGCAATAAGATCTTGGACAGACATATTGACCTAGACCATTAGCTGATCAAGATGCAAAAACAATGTTGACTGGAAAGATGGAAACCTCATTAGTAGACCTACATGCAGCCAAGGGACAGAATAATGATCCTTTGCAAACTGCAGACCTGACCAGAGGCCCAAATGCAGCTGGCAGTACCAAGAAAAGACTAATAGAGTCTATGGCCTATAACCTCCATCAATCTGTAGTTAAAGACTCCCAGCATAGTCACTGGATGCTTTCTTAATTATTACTATTTTTGAATCTTATTGTACTCGGCTTCAGGTCCTGAGGGTAGCTAAGACAGGCAGGACAGCTAAGGAAGTGATGCACAGCCTGCCTTGCCTTATACCTTCTATCACTGTCTGCAGTCTAGCTATCACATCAAGCTCAACCCAGCTGCTTTTCATCTCACCCCTAATTCCTGGAATTATTCAAGGTATAGTTACTATCAGAAACAGCCAAACAATTAATTAAGAAAAACATTATCTCAAACAGCTGCTTTTACTTATGCTCATGTCTTTCAGTCAGTAAGACTGCCATAACAATAACAAGTACACCCACAGCACAAACCAAGTCAAAGTGCCGGCCTGTATCCCTGTTTAGGGGTATCTTCCACGTAAGGCCAGGAGACGACAAATCCAGAATTATTTCTACCAGCTTCTGTGGTTTCTCAATATCTTCCAGAACGTCATTGCTTTAGTAGTGTTTTTAGAAATATCATAGAAAAATATCACAAAAACCCCAAGGATGAAAATAAGGAAATTGTTTAAGAAGTTATTTGTCATATGCAGCTCTCAGAGGGAGCTGAAACAACAGACCCAGCTTGTATTACTCCTATGAGAGAAGAAACCACCCAACCAATGCATTTGGAAGCACCATCACACACACATTTTAACACTTCTCACGTTGTTTCTTCCTAATATTCAATTCTCTGGAGAAGGGAGCGCTATCAAACCGCTACCATATCCTATCAAATACGTATTTTCAAAAGCTCCGATCAAACCCTGTCAGAGCTGAGTGAGCAGGGATGGCCTTTGGCATGCAGCAACGCTGCCATCTACAGCCTGAGTTGTGCCACAACACAACCATTCAGACTTCTGTAGATGGATGGGACTTTTTCGAACGTTTCTGCTACAAATCAAGTCTGAACGAGGACGCAGCTTTAAAATGACGTTTAGTAGGACATCTCGTAATACTTTAGTCATGGAGACACTTCATATTTTCTTGGTATTCGTTTATAGGCTGCATGGTCTCTAAGTCTCCTCAGTTACAAACCAAACAATGATACTTAACGTTTTGGGAGGATTTTGGCGCCTAGCAGATGTGTCTACGAAAGCCACGTTTGAGGTAAGAGGCAAGAAACAAATGAACATGAGATTTCCATCGTCACACATCCACAAGACTCACAGAAGAAAATAACTGACCTTTTTGTAAGTCATAGTTCAGGTGTTATTTTTACAGCCAAGGTGGACATTAAGCACTTGTTATTTGAAGCGAGAAAATCATCAGTTCCAGTGCAACTGGCACATTTCTGAGAAGCCTCTATCTAAATTCCTACAAACTGTAAGTATGCAAAGTCAGATTCAGAAATAACAATATACAGTACAGTCAAGCTACCTTGAGAACACTGATAAGCACCTGGAAGCTTAAGCTAATTCAAGGCCAGGTGGAAAGGGAGGAAATATCTTCTGTTTATCTCAATAACATCAAGTACAGATGATCTATTTTACCACAGGGGCCACAACTTCATCAGTGCTGCCTGACTTGGTCCATGACATGTGTTACTGCACATTTATCCATGTTACCCCCATCCCACCTCCTTCACTGTCCTGATGAGGCATTCGAGGCCAGGCCTCATGGGTTCCTGGGCAATCTGATCTAGTGGCTGGCAACCCTGTCCATGGCAAGCAGTTGGAACTAGCTGATCTTTGAGGTCCCTTCCAACCTAAGCCATTCATGATATGATGGCCACACCCAGCCCTGATATCAAACACGCCTGACAGCTACATACACTCTTCCAAGTGGAGAACTTTTCATACAACTTGGTATTTTTTTTTGTTTGTTTTTATTTTTATTACCTAATTCTATTTGTCTACCTCAGAATTTCAACATAACTGCACATTTTCATGCCAAAAGACCGCCTCCATCTAAGTACAAACTTAGTATATACTTCTTAGGACACTTACCTTAAACACAGCTGTATCCCTTCCTCCACATGTTCCACAAACAAATCCATTCCACAGCAGAAAGCATATAAGCTGTAGCCTAGCCAATAACCTTCCCAGCATTCACACTGGGAGCCCTTCATCACACCTCGGTCAAAGGCTCTACTTCAGACTGTGTTGCAAATAGTGGTCATTCAGGTTTGGTTTATGGTAGAGTTTCTGTTCATCATAAACTCTACTTCTTGCTCTGAAATCAGCAGGGATTTTGGTACTGACATTGTCCACTGGCAGCTGACTATCAGTAAGCAGAGGGACAAGTCTGCAAGTTGTCTTTTTGTAAAGGTTTAAGAATCCTTCAGGCTGCTTTCTCAGCTTCCCAAACATGATCTCAGAAGCAAGAACTCATTTATGATAACCACTGAAAGGAGTACTGAAGTCAGTAAAGTCGTGGAGGTATAACACAAGTAAAATATACCTTCAAGACAAATTTTGTTAGATAGACTTCATGGAGTTCATCTGGAAGAGTCCAAAATGATAATGAAGAAGTAATGTTAAAGTAAATTAGTATAGATATAGATATTTTTCTTTTATAGGCAGATTTTTTTTTCCTAAAATTGCAGGCAAGTTTGCTAACGTAATTTCATCAGCAAGTATTTGCCTGCAAAACAACTGGCTTGCACAACAGTTAAAATAAAGCACCTCAAAGTCTTTTTCCCCTCAAGTGAGATGGATGCAAAAGTCAATGCACTTCTGCTTTATTTATTCAGCAAAGAATTCATTATTCATTTCTGGAAAATACAGTTTAACCTAGCCTAATTTTTGCTTTAATGAACTGCTGAAGCAGAAAGTTAAATTAAAACAATGCATCTGTGATACTACAGAAAAACTAAGTCTGATTCTGCAGCAGGTAATATACGTAACAGTAGAATATTTATGGAAGTTGCATAAACTGAAGTAGCCAGGATACCAATTTCAAGAGGGAAAATTACAGTGATACACAAGCAAGACCCTGACAGCCTTCTTGTTTAGACAAGACATAACAAAATTGTTGACATTATGCCTTCAATTTTAACTTATAACATTAAGATTTTGTTCAATGGAGACAAAAATAGATACAGTCTAAAAAAAGATATATGTATATAGATTTGCAATGCTACTCAGTAGATGCTACTTGCTAACTTGGGGTTAACTGGATTATACCACACCAAAAAAATAATGAAACATTGATAAGGGTAAGATGGACTGGGACCAGAGAGATTATAAACCAGTGTAATTCTTACTACAGGGGTATATTTTGGATGAAGAGGGAGAAGTTGTGGTCAGTGCGTGTAAGAAACAGGCTAAGGCTTTCTGAATGTGAATAAGCTTTTTGAAATCAAGAGGCAACCTTCAGCAGTTGATCTTAATTACATGTTTCTATCCAGATGTTTAATAAAAACACCTGTAAAAAAAATCTGGCCACAATTAGCAAGACAAGATGTTGTCTTAGAAATGGACAAGGCTGATGTGTCAGTAAGATTACTTGAATCTTCTTCATGCAACAGATGTCTTTCAAGCCTTCATTTGAGCTTCAAGTACCCCCACAGTGCACAGACCCAAATTCTAGAAGTTTGTTTGCACCCCTACTAAATTTCTAGAAGCTTATTATGCAGGCATACGTTAGCTGCAGATATCCTTAGACCATCTCAAAAACAAGGCTTACAGGGTAGGATTTCTGCTGTAAATTGGCTTGATTTGCAGGACTGTTGATCCTTATTTCTACAAGTGAGAGAAACCAAGTTTTACTGCTTTGTATTGACGGTGTTTTCGTTGTACTCCTTGTTGCAGCTGGAAAGCTGTGGAGGGATATGTGTTTAAGCTCTCATGATAAACTATTATGTGACTCTGGAGGAGAGTAGCCTACTACATTTGTAATTTATTCCTGCAGATGTTCCTATTACAGAATTACAGTGCAGTCAGTGAATCCAAATTAAGCACTTTCACCATTAGTTCTGATCCACCAGCTTCATCTACAGATTCATGATATCAAATACCTTAAACACTAATTTATTCCAGATTTGATTTTTGTTATTGCTACTTATTAAATGCAGGCATAAATATATATTTTTAAGCAGACATTCAAAACTCTATAAAAATGGAAGCTTAGAGAAGTAGTTTTGATCACTGCAGCTGCTTACAGACAAGTCAGAAAGGAGAAAACTGCCACTCTTGGCAAGACAGAGGGGAAAAAAAACAATGAACAAAAAAGACCAGAAATCCCCTAATAATCTCATGCAAGCAGCAGTAAGCAGAAACTGTTAAAGACATTATCACTTCCTAACAACAGGACTAGAGATAGCCATTGAAACCAGAATCTATAACAGCACTGAAGAACATCTACGTAACTTTTGAACAGGTCTTCATGTATTAGTAGTTTCAAGAACTAGAGTAACTTGTAATAGATTTTGAACTGAATAGTAATAGCATGGATTCCTTCTTGCCTCAAGTCACCAAAGGCGCTTCTAAAATAACTTCAAACTGTTAACTCCACTGGAGCTTCAACAGAGTGAAATAACGATGCCCAGAACTTCCAGCAAGATCTCCAAAAGCCAGTTTTGAAGCATCAAAGCAGGACTTCTGGTATAGACAGAATAAAGAAATAAAATTAAAAATGTTTTGTTTCTGAAGGGCTATAAGCAGTTCAAACCTGTTTTGTTTGTGGATTAAATCTGTTCATCAGACATAAGCTTTAAAACACTGCTATTAAACAGAAACTACAAACACCCCACTTAGAATATTCAATGAAAATGTGCCTTGCAAAACCTTAAAACAAGCCTGTTTCTTCTTAGCAACAAGCTAAGAAGAATGCAGGGAATTGATTCTGTCTCTCTCCTTCTCCATCTGTTTCAGGAAAGCCTTCTCCTGTTCTCACCGGGCAAGTTTAACACAATCCACTTGGGTGGTTGCTCTTGATGCTCTGTCTTCACCCTGAACAGAGCTCCCACTATATTCCACCACTTCCTTGCAGAGGAATACCAAAGGGCATCTTGCACTCTTCCTATCTCTTTGTCCTGTTCCTTACGATGCTGTTCAGTTTCCAGAATTGCTCTCTAACGTTTCTGAATTTTCTCAGTTACAGTAATACTGTCTACCCTTTTTAAATATTCACACACACATATACAGAAAGTAGAGCTTCTAGGTCTCCTCCTTTCGCCTACTTGGTCCTTTGCTTTCTAGACAAGAATAATCTAGTTCCCTATCTCAGAGCTCTTTTCATGTTCCTCCCACATCTTAGGTATCCCCTCCACCCTACTGTTTAAACAACTTCTACCATTTTGCAAGCAGCATAACAGATGACCTTTATATATTTGTTAAAAATTTAATCAGCATACAGAAAGGTCAAACACATCACTCGTCCCTGCTGGCACGGCAATCATGAGATGTGAAGAGGGAGGCTGCCTCCTGTTACTCCTTGGACCAGACCAATACTCAATGTTTTCTAATTGCTGTCTTTTAAATCTCATTATTTCCCTCCTCATGCCTCATAATTTGATTTTTCCTTCAAGTTCACAAGTTCCTATTTCTCTCATAGTAAGAAAGAAATGCAAACAAAATTGTAGACATTTTTCTTCATGGCTTTGCCAGACACACTCTCAGCTCAGTGATTTTTTCAAAGCTAAGCCAAGAGCGCATATCAGTACTTCATGTAACTAAGCCTTGGACAGCTGAATTCTGGACAAGATTTATACGTACTTAAAAGTGCTTTTCAGCTGACCATCTCTGCTTTGCTCACGTCAGCATTCATTCACCTTCTGCTCTGACAGCTCCCTTTCATTTAGGGCATGCTCCCCTTTAAAACCCCTATCACCATTATTACCTCCTAAAAACAGATTTCTAATGGGTATTCTACTAGAGCAAAACAGCTTCAGCAAGAGACTGTTATATTATTAGCTACCTAATTTCAACTTAAGTTTTTCCTTTTTGACTGAGGACAAGCAACTTGCAGATTTGAATTCTACCTACAAACTTTATTATACAAATTCATTTTGCAAAATCTCAATAAATATCCAGGCAGCACTCCCCAGAACACTAACCATAATCCAATACTTTACATTATCATCTTCAGGACTGTTTTTGTTTGTTAACTTCTTTGTTGTTGTTGGTTTGAGAGTTTTAAGAGTTGTTTTTGTGGTTTTTTGCATTTTCTTTCAAGGTTGTGGATTGGTGCATTGGCGGCTTGGCTTTTGTTGGTGCTTGTTTGGGTTTCTTTTTGAGAATGTGGCCTGCAATGCTGTGAACATACAGCGCCAAACTAAGGCATGCCATCTTCCCTGTTACCATTTGTAATGCTTGCTTGGGAACAATCAAAGCCTACTTGAAAAAAAAGAAAGATTCATGTTTAAGAAGAACTGATTCCAGCTTTTACTACACAGTTACAAATCTGATTGCAGCACCAGGAAACTTGGACACAAACCATGAAAAGTTTGGCCACTAAATTAAGATAGGGACTTAGAAACAAGAATTTTACCCTCATGCTATGTTTCCAGATCAACTTGACCAAGGAAATCCCAACAAACTCATTTGGAAGCAATGCTACAATTGGATGATGCTGTGAACAGATTTTTCTTGTTTAGGTATTTAGCACAAATAGAACCTTAAAGTCAAAACACTAACTGTGGTATTTGCTCTCTTTAGTAGAGTATGTGTTAAGATATAGATTACATAAATTATGGCTATATATCTTCACGTGCAAACTCTACTGTCAGAACGCTATAGCACTTCTGAAAGGGGGTAAACACCAAGCTGCAATGTGTTAAACCACTTTTTGAGGTAGCTCCAATAGCAGCGTCATACAACAAAAACTAATAGAAAGCAATCACCACTTAAAATAGTATCTGAGAAAAATCTGAGTGAACTTAATATAATAATGAAATGCAGCGTTCGATTTTACTGAGCTGGTATCTCAATCACACCAGATATCCCTCTGAAAATGAGGTAATTGCTTAACTGCTACTTAGGTCTTCCTTCCCAAAACACAGCTAAATAAATTCTGTCCATCAGCTTTTTATGATGGATGTTTCCATGCATACCTTTGCAGAATTAGGTACTCATATTGCAAGGTCTTCCACAAAAGGAATATTTCCCTCCATCTGACTGCAAAGCAACTGGTGACTCGCTTCAAAAAGAAACTATTAAGAGCAGATGCAAACATTGTCCTCATTTCCCTTCCCACAAGCCATACTCCTAACATACCAGTTGTTGGCTGCCTCTTCCAGGTTCTGCATCTTGCACTGTTACCCTAAGCACTGGCTCTACTAGCATTCCAGCCAGTGCTGCTTGTCCCACAACAAGGGCCAGTACCTCAGAATCAGTTTCTCCACCTGTCCTTTTCAGGGACAACACTTTGCAGCCCAAAGAACCTCAGTTCAACATTAGATAGGCCCCTCAGATTCCTTTATTAAGATCACCTGATAAATGACTGCTTATCTTCATCAAATAACTAAACTCCCCATCCTCATTTACTTTCTACTCTCAGAAGGAGATGAGGAGAATACAAAACAAGGCAAACAAACGTAAATGAGAAAGCTCGTGGATCAAGATGAAAACAGGAAGAGTGCTTACCCATTGGTTCTGTGGGTCAGTTACTCCACTGCCAATAGATTCAGGTAACGAGTTGCAGCACATGGTCAGCACACAGCAGTTCCTCTCTGATCACTCCCCTCTGTTCCTACTCTGCTGTGGCTCCTCCACAAGAGCAGTCATTCAGAAAGCCATGGCTTTCCAAAGGCTGCAGAGAGCACCTCCTGACCCTAGTGTTCCCTCCTCTGCTCCTTACTCACTGTTTTCTCCTCCTCTCTCCTCTGATGTTTCCCACCCTTCCTTAAACATTCCTGAGGCACTGCCAAGTCCTGCTGAGGGGTTCAGCCGTGCCAGGTGGCTGCGCCATTGGAACCAGCCATGTTTAGCACAGCAGTCCTGGCCTGTCCTCTCAAAGGAGCCCTGCAGCCCCTGCTAGCACCTTGACACAAACCCCAAACAGATGTTTACTAGTAAGTGAACTGTAAACAGAGCAGACCAGACACCAGACACCCTAAATAAAGAGATCAAGCTATGGCTCTCCTGTATCTATTTAAATACCAGCCCCTCATAAAACAGATTGAATGCTCTCATCAGTAAGTGCTGTGCTAAGTTGCGTCAGTTCATTGTGCCACGCAAATGTGCACACTCAAGCACCGTGCCATGTGCTCAGATCCTCTTCCATGAAGCTTCAAATGGACATCTCATGGTCTGCATCTAGATGATCCCTGTGCTCGGTACCACAAATATATCATGACAACCTTTTTAGTGTTGCAGAGAGCTGTAAGTGCTCTCTGTTCAGCTACCCATTATTTTCAGATTTTTTAATTTTAATTTTTTTTTTTTTTTTTTTTTTTTTTTTTTTTTTTTTTTTTTTTTTGGTGCCTACAAAGCATTATGCTAGCCTGTAACAGAACCCCACGTCTGCAATAAAAGCATAGCTCCCCGGCTGCTCAATGCACAGCCCAGTATATATTGCTACAGCTTAAAAATATACCGACAAATGAATCCACCTGATGCCCTTTGAAACTATTCCCCATAAACAACATTAAAATTTTCCTCAGAAGCAATTTTATGCAATATTTGCCCTCTGCCAACCCTATGCCTCACCCCCCAAAATATTTATGTAACAGCTGCACAACTGCAGTCACTGGAAGTCTTCATTCCCTCCTACTCACTGCTCTTCGCGTTTACATCCTCTGAATTCAGCTGAGACAACTAAAGCAGAATGACACATCTGATGTTTTTTTCTAGTTCATTCATATTTCCAGACTTTGTTCTGCTGAATGCATCCTTTCAGATTCATGGCTTCACTTCTGTGACAGTGGCTGGCATCATCTCATCATAACTTTAAACACATAGCTCATTACAGCTGAGAATAAAAAAAAAATAATTACTTTGAGCAGTCAAAATAAGTTTCTTCAAGATGTTTCACCACGTAGCTGATCTGAAGTTAACAGATATTAGACAGGAAGTTTTCAGAAGAAGCATGTTTACTTGAAGAACAAAACCATTGATAAATACTCTCAGTTTAGGGAAGTCAGCTTGGTTATCTTCTTTGCTGACCAACAGACCTCTATCCAGAAAATCTACTGATGAGGGTCACTATGTAATTCTAGTAACATCAAGTAGGAATAAGCAGGCAAGCCAGAAGAGAGCATGGCTACTCTTAACCCATTGAGAAAACTATTGTTTCAAAAGGCACTAACAATATAGCTTACAAAAATGTACAATAACTGTCTTAGTTTTGTTTATATTTAACTGTAAGCATCACTTCTCTTCTACTATGATATTGGTTATTTCTTCTCTAACTTTTTCTGTTAAAAAAAAACCCTTTTAAATCACATCTCTCAGGATGACAGTAGCAGCTGGAAATTAATCACTAGAAATGCACGTGTAAGGTTATACAAATCTTCAAACAAAAGTAGACTCCGAGTTCATAGTAGACGCTCCAAGAAATGCCAAAATGAAATTTTAATGAAAAAAGTTAATACAGTCACTTGCGGACATAACTTTCATGAGACAACAGAACGAACAGGTAAGACAAAACAAACATATACAATACCTTGAAGCTTTGTAAAGCAGCTATCACCTTTGCTGTTGAAATACGTTACTAAAATTAGCAGTACAAAAAAAAAATTAAAATAAAGTGCTTTTTACAGATCTGTCAAACCATATAGTTATCATCAGCCAGATAAACTTTGCATCAGCTGAGGAAAACTGTCATAACTGACCTTTCCAAGCCCCTGCTTTTCAGGGCAGGGAACTTCACTAAAGACCTGTTTCCAGAAAGACAAACTAAGACAGAAAAGCAAAGGCAATCACAGTTGTAATCACAGGCAAAAATTGCTGCAGCTGTTTACCAGCATTATTCAAAGGTAATGTGAAAGGGCACCTTTGTATGACTAAAACAGTAACTGACTTCACTCATCCTGTTTTACCCAGACACAGCTCTCTGAAATCAGTATTTTATCTAATACATGAACTTGATTGAGTTAGAGTGCTCTTAATTCCTGGCTGTCAGGTCAAGCTGGGAATCCTCCTCTATAACTGTAATAAAGTATGTCATATACAATATAAATAATAATAAATAGAAATTTAAATAAAGAGGAAATCACAAACAAGCATCAGAATGCATTACCCAAATATTCATAAATATTACATAAGGATCAGTTTAGTTCCAATTTATTCATGAGTAATTTAAATCTTAATTGACAATGAAACATAAGCAGCAATATTGAAGAAACTTAAAGTCACCATCAAGGGAGCACCAAGGTCTATTATGGAAAGTGTGAGATGGCAAAAAAGCACTAACAGCTCACAGGCTATTAAAGGATCCAGCCTAATCTCATCTGGAGCTGCAAATTACATATCTCAAAGCATCATTTGTGGGACCAGATCACAGTATACCATACTAGATCACACTTTTACTCCAGTCCCACATTCAAAAGTATCCGTTGATTTTCCAGTCTCTCAGTTTGACCCAGTGATAGCAAGCTTGGTTTTTTTCTGTTGTTGTTGTTTGTTTTGGGTGGGTTTTTTTTTGTTGTTGTTGTTGTTGCTTTGTTGGGGTTTTGTTTTCTTGGTTTTTTTTTTGGGGGGGGGGGGGGGGGGGGGATTGTTGTTGCTTTTTGCTTTGTTTTTGTTTAATAATTCATATGGATTTCAACTCTGTAATAGTGGCCCTGTTATTACACAGTAATTAACACTTAGAAGATGAAGGAGAGACAGTTTGTGCAACTCCTCAGATAAGTGTCTAGTCAAAGACAATAGTATTCAACTGAAAGCCTTACGTAGAGTCCAACAAGTTCTGGGACTGGCCCTTATATACCTCCAGAAAGTGGCAACAATTCCAACCCATAAGCTATTTGTCAAAGCATGACTAAGTAAGAGTAAACACTGATTTTATCTACAGATCACACCTCTGTAGACCCTTGATTTGTATGGCACTTCGAAGTTCCACATTTTTCAGTAGGAACAATACGTTTTACACAGCAGTACACTGGCATTTAATTTTGTGCCCAAGAAGTAACCTGTAAAAACAACACATTAGTTATGCATGCATTGTTAATTTCTAATATGCTTCCTGTTAATAACATTCACACGCAAATGTGCCTAAATCTCATTACAAACAAATTATTACTGACTCTCTCTCTCTCTCTCTCTCTCTCTCTCTCTCTCCAAAACAGAATTTCATCTCAGTCTACATTTTCCCTGAACTCAGATCTGAAGTCCCTCGGTCCGCAGGGCTACACAGACAGTAGATCATACAGACAATGTTAGACCCATGTGAGCTTCCCAAGCTGTCCAAAGGAAATGTACACTCTCTCCATAGTGCTTCTCTTCTGGCATTCAGCTGAATACAGTCCAGCAGTGTGCCAGCATCTGGACAGAATAAACTGGCAAGCCACTAGTTTTTGTTCTACCTAAAGCAAAGGGCAAGGCAAGCCCTAAGTTAGCTTAGGAAGAAAAATATTTTCCTTGAAATCACACAGTAACATTTTTCTGAAGTTTTATTCTTCATCCTTATAAAATATTTTATTTTCTGAGCTACTATTCCAACATTACTATAATCAAAGTATTTTCCCCCTTTCAGTTCAGCATGCAAATTAGAAAACTATTTTAAATGGCTTGTTCAAAGTTCTATAAAGAGAACATTTTATTCCATTCTCAAAGCCTTTGTGATGCTACTGTGCACTTGCAGAATGCGCAGGAAGCTCAGAGCTGAATAAAGTGAGGTGCCTTTTCAAATTCCTTTTTGAAGACGGTTGGTCACAGAACTTCACTTCAATGTTGCCATCACTGAACGCCTCTCTCCTGGCCTCATCCGAGTCAGTGGGAGCCCTCTGAGAATCACCTGCCTTTTGCCGCCTCATAGTAATCCCCGAGTTCCCAAGTTGCCTGGTTGGTGATGCATTTTCTTTGACAACGCAGAAGCAGATGGCAGACAGAAAATTTTTCTTGAAGTTCTCATTCATGAAAGCATAAACAATAGGGTTGCAAATAGAATTGAAGAATCCTATGATTTGAACAATTGCAAAGATCATTTTGATTGTCACATCATCATACTGCTTTTCAAAGTTACCTGAAAGGAAAAACAAAACATGCTAAAAGCACAGAACACCACCCACTGCTTAACCCATATACATGTAGTCCAGCATTAGAAACTTTTGTTTAATGTCAACAAAAGACCTCGGTACAGCTTATTAGTATTAGCAATAGGAATTAATCAGCAAGCAACCATCAAGGTCTATCTTACCCAACCCATGCATATGCAATGTATACAAGTAATGAAAGACAGTAGTCCAAAAGAGGAAAACTATTAGCCAAAAAAACTCACTCAGTGGTCAAGAAGCAGAAAAGCTTCCTGATCCTTAAATATATGCCATGTTTATTGTTGTGCTGGCTCTGCCTTTCACATCCATATCCAAGTACTATAGTAAGTACTATAACATAACACAAATCCCTGTCTTGTCACTGGACCAGAAATGGATTCTTCACCTTACAGAGATCAACTTATGGAGTAAAAATACATCATCTTGATACATCTCACTTCTTAAATTATTGAGATCATAGAGAACTCCGAATTCCTTGAATTCACATACTTGGCTATCAAACTATGGAATAACCAGTATAAAGGTTTATATGGCAATTAAAGGCCTTGCATTAGCTGAAATAATCCACAAGATTATTTCAGAGAACCTAGTTCACCAAGCATTATGGGCAATATTAACGAGACAACTCAGACCACTTTAATAGTTACAGCTTTGCATCTTTTATTCTGCACAAATACAAACATTTTTTCTTTTGGCCAGCAGGCTACAAACTGCTGAGTTATCTGCTACCATCTTACCTGCAACAGAAGGCAAATAAATGCCTGCTGCATTTGGAAAGTAGAGTACAACAGTTACTGCTCCTACAAATAGCCAGCTGCATAGCTCCACATGCCGTCACAGTTCTCATGTAGAAGATGGGAGACGAACAGTGCAAGACCCAAGTAAATTTAGGCAAACAGCACAGAGCAAAGATAACAAGATGGAGTTTCAAAAATAGTGTCCAACCCAGAGCACTGTAGAAGTTCAAGTGGATTAGCAGATAAAAATGGGGATATTAATCCCTGTTGTCCAAGTATTTATACTTTCAAAATACCTATGACATGACTAAAACCAGGGCAAGTGAAAGGATAAATATTTCACATTGGTTTCACTCAAAGCAGTATGAGAACTCGTGTAGATGTGTAGATGCAAGTAGAAGTCCTTATTCAAAGTTACTTGAACAAGAGATTTTCTACTTGGAAATAGCTTTCACCTTGAGGTGAATGAGAGTAGCATAACAGACAAAGAAAATCATCCACAGTGATATGCTCACCACCCTAATATTCAAGCCTGCTATTTCTGGAATCTTGTTATACCTCATAAACCTCCTTTTCAAGACTGGATTATCTGCTGCACAAATTCAGAATAAAACAATAGCAGTCTTCTCTCTAAGAACATGCGTTCAAAAAGATCTGTAGAGATTTCAAGTTCCCTTTCACCCTTTCTGCAACAAAGCCCAGTAGAGCATACAGCAAGACAGAGACTTTTCATTTTTAATTCATTCAGTAGGAAAGAGGAGATGTGGCTGACACACAAGTGTATTTAAGATACAAGACAACACTACATCTGATAATATTTTTTGTATTTAAATTTTCTGTGAGCGCTGCTGAACTGTCTACAATTCAGATTTCAGAGTAATCCATCTGTTGTTGATTATGCAACTCTATTACAAGACAGTGACCCAGGATTTCAAATGTTAACCTTTGCTAGCAGAAGGTATATTATAGCTGAACAGCACTAGCCTTTCATCAGCTCTAGTTTCATTATGAAAAAAACTAGGAAAGGCTTTATTTTATGACACATTGCAAATACTCACTGTATTCCATCATCATGTGAATAATGTGGAAAGGGGCCCAACAGACTGCAAAGAGAAACACCACTGTCACCATCATAACAATTGCTCGCTTCTTCTTCCTGAAATTGCATCAAGACATTTCATACTAAATCACTATGAATTGATTTGTAGTTTATATATGTCTCATTAAGTTAGATTTGCCAAGATGTTCTGATGACTGCAGATGCAAATAAAACCCTGGAAAAATTATCAGAAGTACATAATTCCCTTTGAAACAAGAACTACAGCAGCATATAAATGCAGTAAATAAACAACACCTTTTATTTCTCTGTCAGGAAAGCAAGGCATTTTGGGGCTGCAACACCTGATTATACGGGGAAAAAAAATTGACAGAGTTGGCAGAGCTACACATGCAACATTCAGACTTTACTGGTAGGTGAAATGCTGGAACAAGAGCATGAAATGCACTTCCTCACAAATTCTCACTGTTCTCAAAATTACATTTTATTCGTAACTAGATTTATAGATCGCAAGATAGATCTCTCACTTAAACTGAAAAGTTAACTCTTGACTGGTAGCAGTTATAGGATCTTCACTATGTGAAACGGTTGCTAGGCTAGGGAGTAGCCCAAAGTTCATCTCAACGTAACTCATGTAAGATTGCACACTCTTTCAGTTTTGACTGATAATGGCTCACTTCCATAGGTACTTTGTTACATAAATGTTTAAGGAATCATTTACTTCCAAGCTGCTTGCTAGTCTTCTCCTTTCTTAATGTGATAAACTCCCCAATGAATAGATCTATTAGAGGTTTCTATCACATCATGCACCAGCTTGATCTGCCAAATTAAGGGCAAAGATGTAATATAAAGAAGTAATATAAAAAGGTAGCCCATGTACACTACTAAATAATGAAGTTGTTATAAATGTAAACCAAGTTACCTTTTTCTCCAATTGATAATTATTGGGTTTTATAACTTTTCAGATACAGTTACTATCCAGATGGTTTTAAAGAAGTCTGAGAACACTCAGAACTCTTTGGAAGTTATAATAAAATAAACTGTACAAAAGTAATTTTCAAGTGAATTCTGTTTTTTTTCTTTTCCCCCCCAAGTACTGATTTAATTTATGAAGGGATCATAAAGCAGTGTTCCCAGTCTCAAAATTATATAAAGAATTCTCCACAGACAATATGGAAATAATGTAGAAGTTATTTTCCAACTCATGGCCTACTTCTTTCAAACAATGATTTCACCAAGTGTAGTATCAGATTTATTGAGAAAACTTGGCATTCACAGTATGGCAGTTCTGCATTTTGATGAACACTGCTTAAGTTGCCTTCTTTTCAGTATCTTAAGTAACTAGCTAGCATTAGAAATCCAGGCTATGCCTGTAGACTTTCCCATGAATAAGAAATATTTCTTTGCACTGAAATACAACAAAAAAGATAGCAAGAACATTTCATTTTACAAACCTTGATATTTTAGACATTTCACTCCCATGAATGGTTTGAAGAACTGAAGCATCTCCCACTCGTTTCTTAATCCAGAGTTCATAACCAATTTTAGTGTATAAGAAAAGCATCAATATCAGTGGAAAAAGAAAGAGTATAACAAGTATAAAAGTGGTATATATCTTCTGATAAGTTGGACTGGCCCATTCTTCCAAGCAACAGATGTGCACTTTTTCATACAGGAAGTCATATTTAACCTGTAACAAGCATAAAGAAGATGAGTCACTACAGTAATAATACCAAACATAAAAACAAAGCACATTCAAATTTTCCTTGCTCTTATTACAGCAACTGGAATTCATCAGAGAATTTTTCTGATGTGAGAAAATTCTTCCAAGCACTTTTTCACACCAAGTGTTGTGTTGATCCAAGTTGGCAGAGAGGTCAGGAGATGCTCTGAGTTGCACTCCTCCTCAAAGCTTTTTTATATCAGGATTTTCAAAACAAATCTTTGCTATGTATTTTGCAAGTAGAGACAAGTATCTAGAAACTTCACATACTATTCCATTTTAAAAAAGAACAAAGTAAATTGGTAAACATTCAGACTCACAAGTAGCAGATTCTGACAAGCTATTTTTTCCCTCCCAAAAAGTACAGTATAATCTTAAGCTATGATGGGCAGTGAATTACACTTTCAACTAGACACAATTCTTCAAAATCTTGAAGACTATGCCATTTTTAAACACGAACCTGAGCCCTACAACTGCTGCATGTGTCCCCTAAAAAAAGAAAGTAAGCTACAGGGCAAATCTCAATACAATTAATGCATTTTGATAAAAACAGGGAGGGTTAGACATGACTAGTCCCTGCTGGCAGTCCTTCTTGCAGTACATGCGAGACCTAATTATTGCTCTTTCTCATGCTGGCACACAGAACAACCAATTTTTGTTATTCCCTTCTTATATTTCTCAGAAGTTTAGTCAATCTCATTGTTAAATGTGCGAAAAGATCCGAGAATTACTGAGTTGAAAACATGAACTGCCATTTCACCTAACATACCTCAAGCCGTTGCACATGCCACATAGGTGACCCAACAATAATGGCCAGCAACCAGACTATGCCTGTAAACAAATACATCTTTTAACAAGAAGCATAAGTTTTGGAATTAATAGTTTTACAGCTTCATCTTTAGAAGTCAAAGTAGACCACTGAATAGCAGTTTTCAATGTGAGACATATAACAGCCAACATTCACATGTGTAACAGCATGATCTCCCATTTTCAGTTCAATTTTTCTCAAAAATGCCTTTATTTATCAGTATCCACATACAAAGGCAAATGAATTTGTAAGAGCGGTGTTATCTCTATTCTCTTTATGTTAAAATGGAAGGATTATTTACACCTATGACAATCTTTTAGCAGTGCTTGCACATTTTGAACCTCACAAAAAAAAAAGGCTGCCAGAGGTTTAAGTCTCAGTTAAGTAAATATTTAACTTCACATTCTAGATTTATTGTCAAGATTTTGGCAAGTAGTTACTCTATGCATAGGCACTTCCCACATTACGTTATAAACATAAGCATTCTCTCTCTCTGAATCATTTGTCTTATCAATGCATTCTGCTCATCATACCATCTGCACCAGCTACACTCTATGTACACAGTTACTGGAGACACCTAAGATCTTACCAAGCATCGTGAAAGCCCTTTTATTGGTGTACTGCCACTTCATTTTTAGTGGATGCACAATTCCCTGGTGTCTTTCCACAGCGATGCAGGTCATTGTAAGAATCTCAGTTACAATGGCAGTGGATTGAACAAATGGTACCATCTTGCAAGCGAAGGCACCTATAATAGTCAGAAGGTAAAACACGCAACTGCTGCAGATCATGGTAAAATAATAGTTAACAGTAGTCTTGTTACTGAAGTACTATCAAGCAAAACAACTCATCAAAAGCAGTTTTCAGTAGTCAGTGTTGTGTGCTACACCTGTGAAAACAAGCGTTCTAAGGACACATTAATGCCTATCGTTCCCACTCTACTCTGTGCTGGTGCAGCCTCATCTTGAGCACTATGTTTGCTTTTGGATGCAGCGACAGAAGGACATAAAACTACCAGGGAGCATCCAAAGGAGGGCTAAAAGATGGGGAAGGATCCAGAGGGAAAGATGTTTGAAGAGCAGCTGAGGTTCCTTGGTTTGTTCAGTTCAGACAAGAGAAGAATGAGACTGAGGGGCAGCCTCATGGTGGCCTACAGCTCCTCACAAGGGGAGCAGAAGGACAGGTGCTGATCTCTGCTCTCTGGAGACAGTGACAGGACCCAAGGGAACTGCATGGAGCTCAGTCAGGGGAGAGTCAGGTTGGATGTCAGGAAAAGGTTCTTTGCTAGAGGGTGACTGGGCACTGGAACAGGCTACCCAGGGCAGAGGTCATGGTCCCAGTTCCACCAGGGTTCAAGAAGCATTTGGGCAATGCTCTCAGACATAACATTTAAATTCTGGGCGGCCTTGACTGGTGCTGAGAGTTGGACTTGTTGATCACTATGAGTCCCTTCCAACTCAGGATGTTCTACAGTTCTACATTCACTAGCTCTATATCAGCCCCCCTATTCTGCTTTTGTTCACCATGTACTCTCAAATGTGCCAGGAACACTACCTTTTACCTTCACAGCTTTTAGAAGGTCACTTGTTTAGACATAGAATATTTTGCAACAGAAAAGTTATTTCTGTTCATTTAAATACTACTCTAAGTATTGTAGCACCTAAAGCATCATTTTGCCAAGCATTACATTATAAGTCCTCTGTCTAGGCATAACATATGAAAAAATATAACATCTTCATAATTTTTCCATTCTTCATATCATCCTTTTTTCCTGATTAAAACATAATGTTAATGGCACTGTCCAAATTAAATGCAATTTCCTGGCTGTATTTCGACAATTGCATATGTTCCCTCTGTGAGATGCTGTATTCATGTAGAGCTAAATACGTATCCTCAGATTTCATTGCTGCTATAGCTTCCAAAAAGTACATATTTACTTCTTAATATGTTATTAGTCATTCTCCATTACTCATTTTTAAGTCCCAGCCATCTTAAAAATTGTGGTTTAAATGAATCCTCATCAAAAATGTTGTCTTAATATATTTCCCAATCTGCTTCCTATTTACACAATTTCTGTTTGTTTTTCTGATCCCAAGACCATTTTCTATTTCTGCATCCCCAAAGTTCCTTTACATTCTTACAGTCCAGTGTCAGCTATTCATTTCAGGAACAGCTGCAGCTATTTCCTTTACTTGATCATTAATTACACCTTACCCACATATAATTGATAAACTCAAAATAGCCAAATGATTATCTGAGTCAATTCTAAAATTAAGATGCTGCAATCACCTCAGGAAAGAATACAAAACCAGAAAGAACACCAACTGGCAACTACCGAAACACTATCCTGCCCTCCACAATGGGAACAAGAAACAGGTACACTCCTATCCAATAGGCCAGGCTAAAAGCCACTGTAGCTTACAAGAAGAAAATACCTCATTACTGGTTGTTTTTCCTGTTTGTTTGTCTTTTGAACAATTTTTACCACTCAAAAGTGAAGAAATTTAAACAAAATCACTACTTGGCAAAAGTATTTTGCCAAGTTGCTGGCAAGAGCAAAATAAGCACAAAGTAAGCCCCACATGTATTAAGGTCATTATTCTACAACTTTGACATTTTATCACTTTCTTACTAGACCCAGAACAATACAGGATGCACCACACATACAATCACCAGACCTAGTCAGTAAAATTCAGAGCCCTTCAACCAGAGTGCACTGAAACTTCCATATCAAGTCACATCCTCACACGCTAAATACAACCAAATAAGAAGTTACAGCTTACAACCCCTGATTTCTTCTAAAACAGCCTACTGTCATGAGTAAAACAGAGCTAAAGAGATCTTCAGTCAGATCCAAATCCCTTGAATCAAAATGAAGAAACTGCTGGTTTCTACAGCTTTCACTGTTGTTTTTCTCCTCACTAACAAAGTTAAGGTAGAAGAGACTCCTGGAAAAAAAAAAAGAAAGAAAGAAAGAAAGAAAGAAAGAAAGAAAGAAAGAAAGAAAGAAAGAAAGAAAGAAAGAAAGAAAGAAAGAAAGAAAGAAAGAAAGAAAGAAAGAAAAAGGAAGGAAGAAAACTACATGAGCAGAAAAGCAAAATCTTGACAGGAAAGAAAAATGTCTAAGCTCTCCTTTCACAAGATAAGCCCAAGTTTGAGTGTTAGAACTATGGGCAAAAGAAAAAAAAAAACAAACAACAAAATTTATATGCTTCTTCTCATGGTCTGAAAGAAGTCAAATAGCGAAGCCCACTTGAACCATACTCCACTGTAGTGGCTTTACTGTTATATACCTCCCTTTCACCAAAGTCCCAGAACACCAAAATATTCCTAGGAAGCAAAGAGGTATCAGTGTATTACCTTATGGTAACAAGGTGAGGCAGTGACATACACCAAAGTTATGAGACAGAATTTTCAGCCCGCGTCTAACTATTTATTCCAAGAGGAGACAGAATACCCAAGTTCAATGAGTGGTAACTTCCATATTAGGAATAGAAAAAGAAATTCACTGCAGTCAGATTTCTCTTGCCTTTACTAATAAGTTCTCATTTTCTTCCCAGTAACTAACTGGGAAAGAACACAGGTTAACATTATGCCTTCAGTTGAAAATCCAAGAAAAAAAATGCAGAATTTTCTGATTTCTTGTCACTGAAGACAAATTCACAGGAACAGATGAACTAAACTAATGTAACTAATTCTTAAGAAAAGTAGTAAAAAGATGCTTCTCATGGCAGAGAAACAGCTGAAGTAGAAACACTTGCTCAGCCACATGGCACACATTTCAATTCCTTGATGGATTGAATCTTCGCAGCCAAAGCAAGATAACAGCCACATGCATCTCTGGAACAACAACAAAAAAAAACCTACCACAATTTTCCAATGCACAGTAGTTAAAAGCTACTAGAAAAGCCACTGCATATCAATAATAAAAATAGAACAGTGTTTTAATGCCAAGGCTTCTCATACCATTAAGGCAAGGGTCTCCAAACAGCAACTTGCATTAGCACCACCATATCATTTTAGGGCTCTTCTGCATGCATTGAATTGTCTCTTGCTATACAAAAGCTTCCTACCTTGGGAAGCTATTAGATACTCCAGTGTTTCTCATGTAAAGCCTCACCAGATTTAAGTAACAGTAACAAGAAAATCCCCTCTAGTTTGTAGGAGTATTTGAAATTTTTTAACAAAAAAAGAAAAAGAAAAAAGGAAAGAGTAAGCACTTAGAATGTCACTACCAGCATTAGGGTCATAAACTTCAATGGAAATCTGATGTCAGAACTGAGATCCAGCTCCAGCATCCTTAATTATGTTTGAATAGGATTCAATCCTTTGTGATAACCTCTTCTGTCAAATTTAATGTCCCCAATATGTTTCCACATAAAGCCTGTGCTTATTTTTCTAAATTTCCATTATATTATTTACAAATAGATATCAGACATTCCAAATTGCTTGATGATAGATGAAGATTTTCCGCAAGTCTTTTAGTCCATCAAATTATATAGCTCATGTTTTTATGGTACAGACACTAACAGCTTTCGTATGCAAGAAAAATGACAATTACTCACTTTTAAATAAGGTCATTATTTCAGAACAGTGGCAGTTGGATTGCAATGGGTGGGAGTAAAGGAACAAGGAAAAAGACAATCTGGAACCATAGTTTCAATACACTAGATATCTCAGTGCAACACCACCAGTTACTGCAGGAATATTCTGAAATAGAATATCTACATGGAGATAAACTCCTCAGGAGATCTTTCCAAAACACTGTTTCCAAACCCATAAACCCTAAGTCAATTTTTTCTCTTAAGAGAAATCCCACTGCTGTTGAGTTTCAAGTAGATTACTGAAAGAACTTTGCACAGCTACAGAAGTCCAAGTGTGATTTAATTTGGGCTTAGGCAGGAGATTTAGCTGCCTAATATCTCCAGCATTGTATGTAGCCTGGAAACAGACTGTAGGTCTTTCAGTCAGTCTTGACAAGCACAGAACAGGATCAGAGAATAATGGAGTAATGCTGGTTGAAAACAAACTCAGCAGGCCTCTACTCTGGCCTCCTGGCTCACAGCAGAATTAGGAACAAAGCCAAACCAAATTAGATAAAAATCCAGAAGATTCCAATCTTGAAAACTTCCAAGGCTAAAGACAGCACAACCTTCACTGGAGCAACCTCTTCCTCTGTTCAACTGCAGTCACAGGGAAAAATCTTCCTTAGACTGACTTCCTTCTTTCAGTCAAAGGCTCTTTTCATGCAATGTTTTGAAGAGTCTGAATGCATCTTCTCAGTAATACATTTGAACACACAGAGAACAGCAGCCAGGTCACTCCAAAACTCTCTTCTCCAGGCTGAACAAGCCCTATTCCCTCAACTTCTCCACCCACCCAGGTCTCCCCACCCTGACATTTAAATGGTCCCCTGCTGAATTCATATCAGAATATCAGTATCTATATTTGGTACAGTATATTCAGAACTGAACATTCTGACCACATTGACTTGATGGGTCAAGTCAGGTGAGGTAGATTTTACAGAATCTAAGTGTCCTCAAAACGCAGCTGATATCTCTTACTCCTTTTCCTTAACTGAGTAACGAATGTAATCACTGAACAATTGAAATGTGAAAAAGGGCACCTGGAATCCTTGCTTTCCAACCTCAAGAAGAAACCCTTATCACAAGGGTCCCAGATACCTTCAAGGACAACAGTTCTGGGGATTCTCCCTGAGATTGACATTAATTTCACTTGGCACAGAAGGTAGGTTTAACAAGTTTATGAAAAGCTCCATCATTCACCTTAGTTCCAAGCTAAGCATCACTTATAACTAAACATACCTACAGCCTTTAAATCACTGAAAACAAAACATACTAAGTCGTCATTATTTGCCTTTCAAATACGTGAAGTGCAAAAACAGTAGACAACAGAGCCAGAATATATTGTTCCAGCAGAATTCTAGAAATAAAGGCCTACTTGACATAGCAACCTCACATCCTCGCCCACCTACACAAACTGCTCTGCTTCCCTGTATATTTATTCTGTTAATTGACTAAAACTGGCTATCTTCTATCAGGCCTTATACTGACAGATCACCTGGTAAACACAGGGAAAGAGAGCAAAGAAGGAAAAACTTTAAAAGAGAAAATCACCTATTTTCTGCTTCTGTGCATCTCATCCTTGAGTTAAGGAGATTTCTAGCTATTTTCATAGGATGAGGAAGGCATTTTCCACTTCTTCCTCTGATCCATATTAGAAGCCCGGCTAGACACACGTAAACTGAAGCTTCTTAAACTGAAGACACTTAAGTCTGACTCCCAAACCTGTGCAAACACCAGCTATTGACACTGACTACACTTCCAGCACACAGCCAGACCTATTTCAGGTCTTAAAAGCACCTGGAACATCTGTAAATTATATTGGATAACATGATAACTGTTCCTATACATTAGAAGTTTTGATATGACTCCATGCACTGAAGTCTTCTTCTGCTATAACTGAGAAGCACAAAAAACTTATCACTATTTATTAGATTCTCAGAGGGTTCTGTTTTTGTTTTGTTTGTTTTGTTTTAGCTGTGCCTATATTAAATCTTTTAGAACAAAGTTTTCTTTTAGATCTTTTGCAAACTGTCAAGAGGCTTTAGTAATCTGATATGCAGCAGAAACAATCTGATACATATTTTTCAAGGATTTTTTTTAAAGGACATTAAATCATTGATTTTTAAAGAGAAAACTGCTAGGAAAGTATCTCCCTGCCTGCCTCCTCATTTTTCAATTAATCCTCCTGCAATATAGAAAGATGTGACATTTTGTAAACACTTTAAAACATACGTATTTAAGATATTATCAATATCTTTAAATTATCAAAATACGTAACTTTCTACAAGCTAAATCTTTTGGCAAACCTTCCAATAGCTTGTTATTGAAGACAGCACTGAAGCATTTAAATACCAATCATTTCCAACAAAGAAAGAAAATAATTTCCAGAGGATTACTGGGAATGAAAATAACTAATTGCTTCTTCTTTTCAAGACATTAAGAGGCTCCCCGAAGTATCCCTTATGTACTGATGAAAACTGCGTGGTTTATTCAATCCATTATGAGTGCTCCCCAATGACAGCATATTCAAAAGTCTGTAAATACAAACTGTATGTCCTAAAACAATTCTTCATGTCTTCATTATCACTATCATTGTCCCTGTATTGATGAGTTTGCTGTTTCATCCTCCGTTCCAAACATCAATATTTTTTTTCTTTTAATAAAGGCAAAATCCTAAAACTATTCTCTGACAGAAGTTAAATTGCTCCTTCCTCTGTTCAAGTGTTATTGACTAAGCCCTTGCACTGAAAGTCTTTATCACAGCTTGTAAAATAGCTCTCTCCAGCTTGCTTGATGCAAGCAAGGTCTGTTTCCTTGTATTTCGTAACTTCACGGCAGAGAACAAGTCTGCTGCAATTATACAGACAATATCCCTAAAGGTGCTTCAGACTAGATTGAACAAGGCACATTTTAAATCAATTCTTGGGCATATAGGTATTTTGTATCCTTAGTAGTTAAACTACTAAGAGAAAGGTAATTTGACTCTCACCTATTACCTAGAGAAGACAACAAATGTATATATTATTCTGACCAAAAAAAAATACAAGTCTAGCACATAATAGTCAGACTTACTGCAGATCTACTATTTATGGTCAATTACAGCTGCTGAGGAAATTGTATGGTGTGAGCTCACTCATTTAGACCACATGCTTTGAATAGCCATAGATGGTTTACTAATGAATATCAGAGTCCACAGAATTAAATCTGTGCTGTGATTTGAAAGTGCGAACACAAACTAGGATAGCTGACCAAAGAACTCTGTCTTCACACTGTCTGCAACCCTTCCCTACCAAGAGTCATATTCAACTTTGCCCACAGTCTGGCAAAGCCTCCGAAACAGGCATCACAATCTTCAGGCAATCTCAAAACAGCAGTCTATGTCAAAACACAGCAATCAATGAATAAAAACAAATACAGACATGCAAGGATGCATTAAAGCTGTGCAGCAAAACATTGCTATAAGAACACCAAACCACCACAGGATACCATTATCATTTGCAACTGTGGCAGAAAGTAATTCAGACTGGGGTGTTTGGGCAGGGATAGAAGTCAAGGATACAGATCTCTGCGGAAGAGACAAATGGGACTTGCTTTCAGAGAGCAAAACGAAGCACGGTAAAGAGTCTCAATTCACACAATATAAGGTAGAAATTGCCAAGCACTTCTACCAAGAATACAATAATGACCTAGCAAATAATAATAATAAAGAAATAATATAAAATTGCCCTAACCAATCCATCCATATCCTCCAACTTACTTATTTTGCTTAATCAATGCAACAAACAATTTACATCAGTCATTCTGTTGAATGTTCATAGAAATTAATGTGATGCACAGCTTGCAGAAATTCCCTGGAAATGTAATTATAAGCTTCCTTATATCAGCATTCTTTTACTGCTTTCATCAAATGTCATCCCACCAATATATTACATAATAAAAAAAACCGTAAGCCCATTATTCCCCTTACTGAGGCACTGGATAACCCTTTCCTCAAACCATCTTTACAATAAGTCTAGATAAAACTTAAATTTGAAACCTAAATAAAAAGCTAAAAAAAAAAAAAAAGGAGCCTCTAGTAACTGCCTGGTTTCACTGTTGAGTATTACGCCCGTGAGCAGAGTATGACAGCATTATTAAAGTGAGACAGAATGAAGAAGTTCACAACATTACACTGACGAATAGAAGTGAGATCTTATAGAGATATCTCTAAGTATCAGACACAAGAGGTCCACTGATTCACTAAGATTTTGTTAGAAAGGAACATTTATTCATACTCATACCAAAAAAAAAGTATTAATACTACTTGATACAAGGTGTCTGGTGAAGAACAGAGAAGAACCTAAATGTAAAACTAGCTACAGCACAACACTTGGATTTCAAGGAAGCTTTTAGAGATGAGCAAACTGCTGCACCAAGGTAAAAATAAAGTCTCTAAAAAAACCTCCTTGTCTCTTCTTGATACCTTCAGTGAGCATGGGAAGCTATATCTAGCAAGCAAATAAGACCCACACCTTTCTGAAATGATAGCGATAGAAGAGGCAAGATAACTAAAGGCATGGGTGTCCAATCTGTTGGCCTGCCTGGGCCACATGGAGCAAAGAGGAACTGTCCAGGGCTGTATCCATGAAGGTTGCTCCTGAAGTAATGACTCCTAATTACTTCCATGGAAAAAACAGATGAATGAGCATAATAACACTACTTGATAAATTTCCAGCTACAAAAAAAAAAAAAAAACAACTTTTTCAACAGTCACCAGCATTAGCTATGTATTTTCATCAGTGATGAACAAGAGTCTGCATGCCACACTTGTAACAATCTGTTCCAGCAAAGGTGACCTACTATTGCCACTGCTGAAATGCACCACCCACCACCTCACTGTGCTCACATTCACTGTTCGGTTTTCATAAATGTTCAGCAAGCATCAATGGGTGCCACTGTTTCCACATGGAAGAATTAATTCTACACTTCTGCTTCATATGCACTACCATATCAGATGCCATTCTGTCAGACTGCCTCTCTGCTGCCACCTGTTCCACGACAACAAAATTTAAGGGGATAATGGTGGGAAGGTTCAGTCTCTACTGCCATACCTCCAACATCTGCCCCCAATATCACAGGCTAACATAATAAAATATGAGGCATTATTTTCAGAACATCCCTCATAAAATATACTACATAGTTGATGTGTACAAGCAACAAAAACTAGTTTTTATTTTTATTTTTTAATTAAAAAGTGCAACTAAAACATAAAACTAGTGGGATATGTGACCTTGCTTTTCTGAAACAAATATATCAGGTTGGTTCAGCTACAGTGGTTGCAATTCTCAATGAGTTCTCAAGGTGTTCAGTAGAGATTTTTGCTGAAATGTTACTATTCCTGTGCTTCATCCTTGAAAACTACTGTTCACAAATAGTCATACTGCCAAAAGGTGGTGAAGTGAGTAAGGTGTGACTATGTACTGAGGGATATTTCTATCTGGTAAGATAGGGCTTATAAAAGACTGGTAAAGAGACATAACTAAATTTTGGGTTGCAACTCCATACAATCCATTTGAAAATTATCATGTAATGTATTAATGTCAACTGAAAACGGAGTAGCATTTAAGCGAAGAAAAACCCCACCAATTTCTTTGTAATCCTGAAACTTACTTTCAGATTCCTTTATCAAAACAGAAAGCACGGTTGCAGATGTTTTGCTGTTCACAGGACTGCGTTCAGTCAATGTATCAAACTCCATAAACTTACTTGCCACAATCTGAGTTAGCAATTAACTGTGCCCTGGTTTCAGCCCAGATGGTGTTCAGTGCTGGACTGGGCGATGTGGTGTGGCAGAGCTGCCACCATGACAGCATGGGGCAGGGAGCTGCTGCACTGTAAGTTGTGCTGGGCTGCATGCAGCCAGCAGGTTGGATGTAACTGAACACAGCCATCCCAAATGCCACTGTGCACTCAGTAGGGCTCCAGGTGACCCAGTACTCCCTAGATGAGAAAAAAACAGCTTCTGACACCAGTCGTAAGATGCATTCTGATGCATTCCACATATCTGACAAGATACAAAATCCACAAGAACGACAAAGTAAGTGTACAGTAATCTGATTGTTTTGCCCTTTTCTTTCACTAGGGGTATTGTACTGCACAAAATGAAAACAACATAGTTCTCCAGTTGCCCCAGACAGTTCAGCAAAGGTGCTGCTGTTACACAGCTAAGTAATTGTTTTCAGAAAATAAAGCAACTCTGGTAAAATTTGGCTGGCAAGTAAAAGCACATTTACCTTTCACAGTGCTGTCATCAGTGTGACCACAAGACCGCACTGCTGTCTCTCACCTACGATCAGAAGAATGCAAATTCTCAACTGTTCCACTCTGTGCCAAAACCGCTCCTTGCTGTGTGCATCAATTCATCTTTTAGTTGAGCTCCAATTTCATCCCCTTCTTACAATTAAATATAATATCAGTGATCACTTACGCCGAAGATGTAATTTTAATTTTCTTTCACATTACTGAGAGATCGCAGAATTTCTATTTAAAGGTCTTCTAGAAGTTACAGCCTTTTCAGTAGCAAAGCATAAACAAGGAATGGAATAATACATTGTCACTTTCACAGTCTCGTGCAGGTGAATAGATTAACAGATCTGAGAATTCGAAGTGAGACAGATTCACCCATTTTTGGTCAAGATGGTGCTCCTCCCAGATTCTGAATGTGTTAGAACTACATAATAAACAGGCAAAGCACAACACATTCAGTTTCTTGAGACTTCAATCACTGAATTGTAGGTGAAGTTAGAAATTGTTGAAGAGTGTACTGCAGAAGAAGTCATGCCAGTGCCTTTCAGATCTGACACAACGGAATGAAATTCTAGTAAGCTCAAGAGGAATACGATTCAGTTTGTAAAGAGTTTAGACAAACACTATCACAAAGGAGTGACTCTACCTTTCACAGTTATTTTACATTGTCAATTACGAACGTTTTCCTTGTGGTCCTACTTTGAACTATGCACACCACCTGGGGGCTTTTTCAGTGTACTTCACCCTTCATTTCAGAAGGAACAAAACAGGAATGATTCTTTCCTGCTAGCATCCCCTCACAGAGATAACACTGGTTGGTTAAGATGTTAATGGCTACATTAAAGCCGTGGCTGTTAATACAATCGTACTTCTGTATCTACAGCCTAGAGCGACTGCTGTTCTGCCCTCACCTCTTCCTCTTGATTTTTGAGGAGGGAAAGAAGATAAATAAAACACACATACACAAAAATGGAAATAAATAATTGCAACAGAAAGGTCAGTACAAAACATACTTGTATCTCAGTACATGTTACCTAGGTGCTCATTTTTGTGACATAAATGCAGCTAGATCAAGAAGGGAAGAGATTAAATATCCAGAAATTCAATGATATTTCTAGTATCAAGGGCTTCAGGACAAAGTACTTTTCCCAGCAGAAATATATTACATAGACAAGTCATCTTTTTCTCAATAGTTGTGAGCTGGAACTACCCAGGACAGACGCGTTGCATTAAGATGGATGAGATTAAACTTCCTCAGGCTAGAAAATGGAAGGCAAAAGGAAAACTGAACCAATAAAACTAGCAAGGAAAAGTCCTCCCAGTCTGGCAGCCTCCGATAATATATAAATGCAATCACCATTTGTGCTTTACAGTATGATCCTCAGGAATCAGATACCCCTGGGGTACCATCATTTTATATTTCATTTGTTTCCCTTCGTTCCCTTCCATTCCCAGTCAAGGCAAACATTCATCAGTTGTGTTACTTATTATGCCCTTCCAACATCAGGATGTCAGTTAAATCCAATTGTCCTAACAGGACAATTAACGTTGACATCAAAGTCAACAAATGGGAACTGTGAATCCATTTGTAGTAAAGAAGCTCTAAGACATCAGAGAGTAGACAAAAAGTACAGTAAAACCCATACAACAGCATACCTCAAAATATCCAAATACTGAAAACTGAAGATCCATGTGTCAACTATGCTGTGATTTTATACTGACTTCTAGATTTTGTCAAGCATCATCAATAACATAAAGGGAGATGTGTATGCAGAACAATATGGGTAAAGCACATCTTTGCCATATCTGCTGCAATTCCACCTCAGGTGGAAGCTTCACGCCACCGAGCTTTCAGATAGCTCTGGTCTCAAACTGGTTCAGTTTCAAACTGACAGATTGGTATCCTCCCCTACAAGAGAGAAGATTCACAACTGTGATGTTTAGAGGAAGGTACCCCAATTCAATCCTTTCCCTTTTGTGTGGGATCTCTTGATGTTTCCAGAAACTTACTGCTGTATTCTTCTCTGAGCAAGGAGAAGTAGTAGTACAAAAGAAGGAACAGTTGTATAGCTAGCAGTTTTCCTCTTATTTTTATTTCATACCCATATTAATCTGGGGGCTCAATATCAATATTAAGATGTACCATCTGCAAAAACAGCTTTCCTCATTGTACTTATCATTAGTTGCTCCTGTAGTTTTGTATTTATCACTTCTCCACTTCTCAAAACCTTTGAGACAAAAAATAAGTAAATAAAAGTAAAACCTACTTCTCACTGTGTTAGGTATCCATGTTTCAAACCTCTGCTTTTCAAGTTTCCTCTGACCTACCAATTCCTATCTTGCATTCTCATCCATCAGATGTACTGAAATTAAACGTTAATGCTCTGAAGAGAGCCTCAGTTCAGTACCTCCCAGCAGCACAGGAAGCCTCGGAAACTGAAATTAATGGAGTCACTTTATGGACACCCTTTTTGTTACAAACATTTCAAGCTGCCATTTTACAAAGACCTTACCTGCTCCTTGTTACAAAACCAGCCCTTCCATTTTATTTATTCAACACTGTGTTTTAGGACCAAGAAGAGGAAGGTAAATGACCTTTAACTAACATTATATCACCTCTGTCCTTTTGTCACTTTACTTCTTTGGACCTGGAACGCATTTTAAAGTGCTTGCTAGGTATCAGAGAGGCCTTACACACAGGTCTTTCATACTAGTGGCAACACAACACAGAATCATTAAGGACCACTAAGATCATCCACCCCCACCATGCCCACTGCTCATCACCCTTAGTGCCTCAGTGTAGGTATCTACATGTTTATTGAACAACTCCAGGGATGGTGATTCCACCACCTCCCTGAGCAGCCTGTAGCAGTGCATCACCTCCCTTTCTGAGAATAAATGTTCCCTAATGCCCAGCCTGAACCTCCCCTGGTGCCCTGTTACCCGGGGGCAGAGGTAGACCCCACCTCACCGCAACCTCTTTCCAGGCGGTTGTAGAGAGCCTGAGGTCTGCCCTGAGCCTTCTCTTCTCCAGACTGAACAATCCCAGCTCCCTCAGCCGCTCCATGTAAGACTTGTGCTCCAGATAACAAAATTCCCGAAATAAAAACATATCTTGAAACGACACGTTACTACAAAGGTAAGTTCTGTCTGTGCTCTCTGAGAAGACGCTCCTTTTCCCCATCAAGGGTTAAAGAGCTCTAACTTCAAGTTTTGAAGAAAGAAAAATAACACCCCTGCAAGCGTGCTCCACCAGCACCACACGGGCTTACAAACGCACCGCAACTTTTAACGAACGCACGCATGAAAGCGCAGCGCTTTTAACATCACCTGAGGGAGCGGCGTAGCCATTACTTAACTCCACAGATACTCAGCGCTCACGGATGTAACACCGACCGCGCAAAGTGTTGACCAGCAGCTCAAGCTGTGGAGCGGACCACCCCCCACACACACCCCCCGAGCGTGCTGAGGGCTCGGGAGCAGCTGCCCGCCTCAGGGAGCGCCTCAGCCCGGCGGCACCCAACGCGGGGGGACCGCCGCACCCGCCCGGCACGCACCGCCCAGCCACTCGGAGGAGATGTTCTGCAGCATGGTGAAGGGGACGCAGAAGAAGGCGATGAGGAGGTCGCTGAGCGCCAGGGAGCAGATGAAGATGTTGGTGACGGTCCTCATGGCCCTGCTGCGGGTCACCACGTAGAGCACCAGGCAGTTGCCGAAAAGCGTCAGGGCGAAGATGAGCACGCAGATGAGGACGAAGGCCACCTTGGTACGGCCCGGCAGCTCCGGGACGTACACCAGCGGCTGCAGCCCGTACAGGGCGATGAACTGCTCTCGCGTCACGTTGTTGTCCCGCAGGAGCTGCGCGAACTGCTCCGGGGTGATGTTCAGGGAGCGCATGGTGCCCTCCTCCCCTCGCGCTCCGTCCGTCCGTCCCTCAGCGCGCCCGGTCGCGTCCCACCATCACCGCTCCCCGGCCGCTCCGCCCGGGCGCCAGGAGAGGCGCCCAGAGACGGGCGCCGCCCGCGGGGGCAAACTTTGAGGTGGAGGCGCCGCCTGCAGGCTCCGCCGCGGCAGCCAATCAGCACGCAGCTCGCCGCCACCCCCGCCCCGGCTGCTCCACGCGCTGCTCCCCTGAGCGGGGTTGGTCTGAGGTAGGCGCCGGTCGCCTCTGCCCCAAAGGCTCCGGCTGCCCCGGGTGGGTGCTGGAAGCGCCTGCTCAGCCTCCTGGCGCATCCGTATCAGGCTGACAGAGAAATAAAAGAGCTTACGGTGCTTGTCGGGCTTCACCTGCTGCTGCTTCGGTGGGTCCCGTTGCTGATGGCTGGAGCCCAGCATGGATGAGGCAGTGTGGGTATTTTAACCACTCTCGGCGTTCAGCTGCCTGACCCTCATGTGACAGCAATAACATTTTCCAAGCCTGTGGCTAAGGAGCTCACCGAGACCCTAAGAGACTCCTGGGGATAGCTGGCCCAGGGGGCTGTTCAGCACTGCAACCACTCAGACTTTGCAAAATCCCATCTGTCTGCTCAGAAGGCAGTCCAGCTAGCTGGCAGCTTACTTAAGTAAGGCTACATGGCTAACTGGCTGCAACAGTGCTGAAGAAAAACGCCACTCTTGTTCAAATGTAGTTGGAGTTAAGTTCTAGTGGAGAGCGCAGATTGAAAACTGCATTGATTTGTCTTCCAGCCTTTTTCACGCCGCCTGGTACACCTTACCCAGTCCCATATGACAATACATTAAATAGCAAGAGTTTGTTTTTCATCAGTCACTCCATAAGTTATCAAAAAGGATCCCGCGTGGGCAGTAATTTTGGAAAATAGTTCCAGATATGCATCTCTCTCCCTGCAGTGATGGGTGTTTCTTAGGGAGACAGCATTGCCTGGGAGAACAAAATCAGCTTTGCTGCAAAAGGGGGGCTCCTTGCCCTCGGTGCCTGTGCCAGGGAAATGTAAAACAGCTCTAGGAGAAGCCTAGCAAAAGCCATCTATGAGGTATTAGGCTGCTAAGAAACAATCAAGATGGAAGAGTTCACCACCACCAAGTGGCTCTCAGCGATACAAATGTTCTCAACAACAGCAAACATATTTGGTGTTGTATTTGAAAAAAAAAAATGCTTAAGTGTAAATTAGCGGGGAGAAGTTTCCAATTCTTTATTGCAGAATTCTATCCTCCAAACTGCTACGAGGATCTTTTATGATAACACCTCCACAACAAAAAATAAAGATTCTCTTCATTAGCCCATTGTGAAAGTGCATTTTCCTCTGGAGACGGATGTACTCAAAACAGGTTCCTGCTCTGACTTTCTAAGCCTTGTTCTGGAGGACAAATGCTCATTAGACAGACTTTGTTCCCCAAATTCAATTTTCTCAGCCCTTTCCCTTGGTCTATACACTAACAGGTATAGCCTAAAAACCAGCTTCTTCCAGCCAGCCTTTCCGTTGGTGCTTATAGAATCATTCCAGCCTTAAGCTAGGTAGCAAATTGTTCTTTACTTCACTCAAACACCCTTTCCTACACCTCTTTTTCCCTTCCAATTTCCCCCCATTGTGTTAGCAACAGAAAACCTCATTTAAAAGCTCTTCTGTTAACAAACACTCTGGATGCATTTCAGCAGATGTCATTTCAATTAAAAATAAAGGAGGGCCAAACTTAGAGAAGAGCAGTCTTTGTGTTTGCAGACTGCAGTGTTTTATTATTGATTGCAAAAGCATCCGAGTGTATCAGGAACTTTACAAACAGATAAGAATAAGCTCTCACCTAACCACTGCAAATAATCCTTTTTTATGGTTAACTCGGATATTTGTTTCCCATCTATCCTAATTCTCGTCTATCCTAATTACTATGGCTGCTCATTACAAGTAGTAAAACAGTTGCATTAAAAATGAAAAACATCTGAATGGTTATTCTGTGTAATATAAACAAATCTTGAAGCTGGAGGCCATAGAAGTGTGCTGGTACAGCTGCTGTAGATTTAGCTGCTTTCTGAATAAATAACAAAAACAAAACAAAACAAACCATGTCATGATGCAGGTAATTTATCAGATAACATGATGAGTATTCAGAAAGAGAAGAAGATAAATGTAGGATTTAGAGAAATTTTCATTCTCTGTGAGCGTTATTGATCCTCCTGGCTGAAGCAATAGCAGCGTGGACATCAAAAGTTATATGGCAAATCACTAGTAATAGTATTACCCAGCTCCTTGACCTGGATTAAATTATATTTGGAGTAAATAGGGCTGAGTTACAAAAGATGACCTCCTTTAAAACCTGCTGAAATTACTGAAACGACTTCTCTGCTTCTCTGGGCTATAAATGATTCATAGGGAGGAAGAAGTATTGCGTCTCAATGTTCTGCCTTATCCTGCATCCCACGGCTCAGCACCCTCAGCCACAGGTCTCTGCAGGTGTGGGGTGCTCTGATTCTCTCCTCTGACGTTCAGCTCCTCAGTAAAACATCCCGTCATATAAATGGCTTTTCTCTAGAACTGAAAAGAGAGTGTATGCACGTGTAAGGAGGCCGTATTAATTCAGTTCTTAATAGAAGAGGAGTAAAGCAGCCTTTTCAAGATACCTGGTTTCTTCTTCCTTAATTGGCTTTCTCACTTTTCAGTAGCTTAACTGCTGCCTCACTTGCCAAATACAGATATGCATGTATCTTACACTCTCCTACATGACGTTTCCCAGGTTTTAATGATCATTATCTATACCTTTTATCTTCTGCCTCCAAATCTGCTTCTGGCTCCATTGAAATCTATGGAGTTTTGCTTTTTACTCCTATGGAACATAGATCCTGTCACTACACAATCCTCTTGCTACCTAATACATACATGTCCACATACTGTGAGAAGCTGTACAGTGATGTAGCACAAAGGCCATTACTAGCATGTGCACACCTTTACAGATTATAATAGTTTACAAGGTACTTTTCTGTTCCTCTGATTATCACTCATGAAACTGATGTTTACAAATACAGATCAGGTATTGAAAACAAATATTCCAATAAATAATTGGCTATACAGAAACAGCACATTTTTCATTACACTTAACTGAAAAAATTAATCCTCTTACTGAAAAAAAAAAAAAAATGGCTAGGAATATTTTAGTTCTGTATCCAGCACCCCGGTGCAACAGCCTTGCTACTTGTGCAAAGGTCAAGTCTTGAGTTTGCCAATGGTTTTTATTTGACTCATTATTAATAATGAATTACATATTCCTTTGTCACAAACCTACAGATTGGAAAGCACGGAAAGAACTGAAATAAGACTGCTCTCTTTCAAAAGCACTCACTTCATGCCACCGTATGCTTTGTTTTTTCCCCAGAGGATCCTTCTCATTCAGAAAGGACGGTGATTTTTTGGCAGAGTGAGAAATACTGCCGTTCAGCTGATGCACAGGTGATAACCTTTTGTCTTACAAAGCCAGAGGAAGCTATAATTGCCCTGTAACTTTTCTACTTGTAATAGCAAGCAAAAAGATCAGTGCACGGCCACTGTGGAAAAAAAAAAAAGAATTTGTATATTTTAAGTTTGTGAAAACTATGATTAGCAAATATTTTCAACAGGTGAACAAGCAGATATTTATTGTGTAATTCTTGAATATAAATTTTAAAAGAACCTTGTTTTTTTTTCCCCAAACCTTTACTCCCATTCTCTAATACAGGCAAGGGAGATAGGTAACACCAATGTGTCCTAACATAGAGACAAAGTTTATTACAGAAAAAAATAACAACCATCCCCAGTACAGTTTCTTACTCAAACAAAGACTTTGTCACTAAAGCTGTTTTGACATTACTTGCTTTAAAGCTTCTACCCTCTGCACTGCGTCCCACCCCCTCAAACTGTACAGGTGGCACAGAAGTTGTTTTATTGAGCAAGAAACTTGTAAAATCTTCTTGAGAAGCTGATCTCCCCTCCCTCAAAACAGCACATTTCTAACAAACCCCAGTACGTGTCATACTTAGATTTACTAAGTAATCATTACATACACGTGCACAAGCATAAATGTAGAATGCCTAGGGCTTTGATTAGCTTTTTAAGTAGTTGTATCACTTTACATTCTCCTTTATTTAGCTCTTTTTCTTTCTTTCCTATGCACTACTGCATACACTTCTCCAGTTCCTTCTACATTTATGCTGAGAGTTCGCCTATCTTCATTTCTCTGAATCTTTTCTTTTCCCAGTGGCAACTCTAATCATTATTCTGTTTTATTCACATATGCGGAAAGTGAGCTACTTTCTGCAGCTAGTTGTCAACTGCCACAGTTCCCTCCAACATGACATTAAACTTCCTCGTCTTCCTATTCGATATCAAGTCTAAACCATGTCCCATCCATTGGAAACTGTCACAAATTCCTCAGCTAACCATTTTTGTCAAGGTCAGTCACAAATCTATTTCTCTTATCCTTTGATTGGTTGTAATGAGTGTCAGATAGCAACAGGAACAGCCCTATGATGCAGACATCCTTGCCCTTTTCATTTCTTTCAATGATTCCCAGAAAACATGTATCCAAAAATCAGTTCAAACCCTCATGTAAACCTCATTTACAATTAAAGCCAAAGGATTTCAGTAAGAAACATTTTCTTTCATCAGAAATGTTTCAGCTAGCTGCCTGCTCAGCTGCAAATACAGCAGAAATCCCAAATGCCTCTTGCCACTTCTTTCATTTTAAATGATCAGCTTTGTATTCATTTTTGGGACTTCAGTCAACTATCACACAAAGCTTTATTTAAGTGTAAAAGACTTATTAACTTGTACAATTTTTAGTAGTTAGGCCTTTATTCAGCTTGCGCTAGACTGAATTTGAAGGCAGTCAGGGTAATTTCCATGCTTTCATTTAAGAAATAAAATATAAAAGTCATTTCATTTCCTGCTAGTTCAATTCTCATTTTCTTCCTCTCTTCCTTTCTCCCTTTCTTTCTTTCTATTGGTACTAATATTCAGACTTGTTATTTGCAAAACATTTGTAATATAATGTCTGTACAGCAGTATCTTCTCTCTTTTCCTTCTCAAAGAAAGTGACATTTGTGGCAAAACAGATTCAGCACTAGATACCGAGCAAAAGCAAAACCAGAGTGAGTCTTTGGATTTAAATTTAAGCTACACTAACAGTTTTGTGCATTGAATATTACTAAAGTGCTTTGATATGAGGATTATCATACTGTAAAACTCTCAAACACTTCAAATATTTCTGTTTATCACAATTAATTTGATGTTGTCAAGTAGGAATTTAAACTGTTTGCGTTACGATGACTATCTGACAAAATATAGTGACAAATTCTGTCACTTGTATTCAAGTATCATATGCACCTCACAGAAAGTTCCTTCTTAAAGAATGTAATGCTACAGTTTTATATGTCTTCTCCCACGTTCAGTTACATAAGTTGCCCTAGATATTTTTCTGAAAGAGAGATTTCTATTAGAAAATGTACTTTAAAAAGTGAAACAAGCTCACTCCTCATCTGCAACCGAGATCCTATGATCCTACCTTTTTTTCCAAGTGAAAACTGACTCATTCACCAGTCGTCTTTTGAAAATCTTACTGGAAACTAGGTCAATTTTCTCATTCTTTGCATTTGTATCAGGTGTCACTAGATAATTGCTTAAAGCTATAAGAAAAAAAGTAATAAACACAATATCTTAATAAACACGAAGGAGAAAGATTTTGTACAAACTCTAAACCATGCCTGCAGTCAAGCAACCTCCCCAGTCTCAGAACTGTGCATCACTGGTCAGACTCATACGCTAATTTTCTTTAACAGTTAGCTGCCAACATGATAAAAAGATGCTCATGTTGCCTGTATTCCTTGTGTGGAATTACACACTGTCTGGCTTGAGAAACAGTCACAAAACAAGTTCTGAAACATTTGTTGATAGTCACACAGGTAATTGCTGTACTGAACAGTATCAGTGTTAATATAAGCACCAGTATCAATCCTGGTGTGGCAATCTTACAGCAAGTGACCTCAGTGTTAATATCAATACCAGCAGTGTTGGCTAAGTGGAGCACTGGAAAAGCCTCATCATTACCAAAGACATTTACAGTTTTGGTAGCAGCCCTGGCATCAAAGGGCATTCACCTCCTAAGAGCTCAATTGTTTCTTAATTGCTGATGGTCTAGAGGTGAAAGCTTTCATTAACTTCACAGCAGAAAACAAGTCAGCTTGTGATCTAGCCAAGATACAAACAGGAAGGGGAGCAGCTGTTCACAAGGGTGGATGGTGATAGGACAAGGGGGAATGGTTTCAAACTGGGACAGGGGAGGTTTAGGTAGGATATTAGGAAGAAGTTTTTCACACAGAGGGTGGTGACGCTCTGGAACAGGTTGTGGCTGCCCCATCCCTGGAGGCATTCAAGGCCAGGCTGGATGTGGCTCTGAGCAGCCTGTTCTGGTGGTTGGTGACCCTGCACATAGCAGGGGGGTTGAAACTCGATGATCATTGTGGTCCTTTTCAAGCCAGGCCATTCTATGATTGTATGAAATACACGGCATTACAGTGTGGGAGACTCAAGGCATTTCCAGTTAACTACAACTGCATTGGAAAGAAGTGTCAGATACCCTATTTTGAGTTCATAAGAGTACTTATATTTTCCTACCAACCCTGCCTCCCTTGTTTGAGCTATACAAGCAAGTCCAAGTCTCAGAAGAATTCTAAAGGACAGAGTTCTCAAAATTACATATACATCAAAATGAGAGAAAATCTTTCTTGGGTTGCTCCAGTTGCATGTGGACAAGGGCCAGTCTCTAAAAGCAAAGAATGCAAAGCAGTTTTGCTTGTTTGATCACCTCAGGTTATCGAAGAACTGCACAGGGATGTAGTTTTAAAAATTCACATACAAGTTAAAGTCACTCTGTAACTTGTCTTAGACACTTTGATTATTTCTCTTGCTACTGCAGCAACCACAAATTGCAGGCAGTGGATCAAATTGCAGGTTCAGAAGAAGCAGATGGTAAAAACTGTAGGCCTGCCCTCTGTCACCTCCAGTGAGAGTGCTAACTCAAAACTCAGAATCTACTTTCTCATCAGTCTTTGCAATATGAACTCTGCCACCAGCAATGGACAAGGAAGAAAATATTAATATTAGTGTTTCTCTCCCTCAGCTCTTCTCCCTGCTCCCATTAAGTATCAGCACAGCTGGTGGAAGCAACATTCAACACAGTCTGTAGAGCTTAGCCTCTGGAGCTCACCTCATACTGGGCACTGGAAATCATTTGCTTTAGGTAGCTCCTCCAATGAGTCGGCACTCTGCAGGGGAATCACTTAATGGCAGCCAATGGCATACATAAATTTTTCTCTTTTTCATGTGGAACAAAGTGGAACAAAGCTCTACTCTGTATAATCCAGTGATTTCCAGAGAGGAGAGACAGTCTGTCCTGTTCAGGATATGGAAAGAACCAGTGGTTGAAAAAGCATTATTTTTAACTTCAAACCTCAAGCCAGTAGCTTACGGCTGGTTACAAGGAGGTCATACTGCAGTACATATGCTCAGTTCACTAAAAAGGTTGAGATCTGCAGCAGGGTTCAACAACTGGCAGATTATTCTGGCTTTTATATTCTGATACTGGTAGTAGTGACCTAATGCCCTTCCATACTGACAGTGAACAATGGAGAATAGGCCACTCATGTCCACACACAGTTAGGAAAGCCCTATTTACTCCCAGAAGGAGTTCAGAACAATTTATGTCACATGTCATTCCAATGATCCACACTTCACTTCAGGACAGAGCATTTCATACTTTATAGTGCTACATTTGTAGAACATCTTCTGCTCTCTGAAAAAGATGCTTGAAAAATAGTCTATTCTGGCATTTCACAAGCTTTGAAGGATGGATACTGTGGAACAAAGCAATTGTACAACTGCCTTTTTACCCTTAGCATCTTGGAAAAACACCAGTCTAAACCTCACTCAATTTTTTAAAGTCATAGAACCTGTTACACCAAGTGGAAGGAGCAACCAAAGAATGCTGTATCTACTTTTATTTGATGAACTTTTCTATACAACACTGACACTTAAAATCCTCTGAAATCCTTTTATATATGACTAGGGAATTAAAAAGGTAAAAATCACTATAAATACGAGATGTGGTTGCTGAGAAACTACTTGGGGGAAAAAAGCTGATGAATAGAACAGGAAACACTGGAAAGGGGGACTGCGACAGAAATAACTAGGGGAAAACAGCATAAAAACATAAAGTACAATTGGTAGTATTGCTTGGCTACATATTCCCCTCCCACAATAGAGCTTTCAGAGCAAATCTGCAGGTGGAGTGAAATGAAAGCCGCTCACCTACAGATAAGGTATTTCTTATCCTTTTTGAAATTTAGATTTAGACTCACTCATGGCCTTTTGCTTTTCATGTTAGCCTCCCTACTGAGATTAATCTTCACTTTTCTTTGATAAAGAAATTAAAACAATCATACTTCTGTGGAAGCCATGAACTAGACGGTCAAAAACCATCCGATGACATAAAGAGCAAAAGTCTCAGTGAAGGTCAGTGTACACCACCACTTTCAACAACCTCAGGAAATGGCTACCCCTACAGTTTTTCATCGGTGTGTTTGTTACTTTGCCATGATTTCAGTAGCAGCTGGATCAGTCCCTCTAAGCTCCAGAAGACTTTACTACAGCAAAACATGTTCTGCCTCTTAGATGTTTGGCCTGATTAGCCGCAGTTTCCTATCTTAAAAACGATAAAAATATTTCAGAAGGAAGAAAAAATCAGTTCATGAAATACCACACATTGTACACCGCTGTTGTAAACAATGCATACAGTATTTAAATAGGGAAAAATCACAGGTACCCTGAATATGGTCAGAACAAGCAGCGTGAGGTACACGTGAATGGTAATTGGGTTCTTGGCTGTAACTTCTGTATCTTTGAAGTATTCTATAGTGACTGGTGACCCTGCTAAGATATGGCTGCACCACAAGATCTTTATGCATGATTCATTTAATCTAACCCATATTATTGTATATTAGGTTAGCTTGCTCTGAATGAGTCATTTCTTTCTTTCTTTCAATAAGTATATTAAATCATTCTTCTTTTTTAACGTTTTGCATAACTTCAGCTAGACAGGGTAGCACAATGTGCTTAGTAGCAAGGGGCTCGTTTCTGAACATTTCTGCTGTTTTTATTCCTACTACCACCTGCTGTTCACCCCCAAAAGTATTTCAGAATTATATATCTACAGAAACACAGATTTCAAGGTAGAGTCATATTTCAGAATATAATCCTTATGAATAAATTGTCTTAGGCTATATAAATGAAATGCCAGGACCAACAATATAGATGAAGCAATTGAATTTTGTGCTCTTAAGGGTTTGGAGTGATTTTTGGACTTGTCCAAAAGATGATGATCATTTCTGTGACAGGTTCTCTGATATACATAAATGTTTTTTCAGTGAATGTATCTCCATGAATGGAGCGTCACAACACACACTGTCAACACATACATTTCCTCGTTAGACAATGAAGTAGGAACCAACGTATGTCTGAATGCATCTGCAAGTGTACACAGTAATCTGTAAAATATGGGTTAGTCTCCAAATAAGATTTTGTTAACATCCTAAGGGTTATGAACTGGCAGGCAGAAAAATAAAAGATATCCAGACATGAAGAGGCTACCAGTCATCCTCCTTTAGGAAACAGTTATGGAACAGGAGTAGGAGCAATTAGTCATATCAGACTAATGAAGTGGTTGCTGGGCTCACAACAGCAGTGTTAAAAATGAGACAGCACGGAAAGGATGGGCACAGGGTGAGATGGAGTCTCACTCTCAAGGTCCATGTAAGTGAGAATATTTCTACTCTTCAACACCACCTGAGCACTCTTTCATTCTTCACTTTTGCATAGTGGGTTATAAGTGGATCTAGTTCCAACAGAATTACAAATAATACTAAATGATTAAATAAGTACATGCCATAATCAACTAGGAAAAGGGATGTAGGATTTTCACTGTAAGTTACAGAATTTCAGCCTGAGGCTGAAAAGCCAAAAAGCTGTCTTAGGTAGATGCATTCACCAAGGACCATAAATGAGCAATGTTTATAGAGTAAGCACCATGAAATGAAGTACTTTTTTCCTAAATTAATGGAGACAAGAAAAATGGAGCAGTGAATCAAATCCTCACCACTCAGTATTTCACAGATGTCATTATGTTGTGTGCTGCCCAACATGAATTTTTATACGATTTAGGTGATTTTGGATGATTTTAGCTATGAAAAAGAAATATGTTCGGAAAATATTCAGTCTACTGAGGAATTAATGGCAGAGGAATTTGCAATTTTTCACATGTTGTTTCAACCATGGCTCCGTGCACTGTTCTCATTCTTTATTTGGTGAAGGAAGTACTTAGTTGAAATAGGTAAAGGCATTTTGTCCAAAAATCCACTAAATCATAAAGTCTTATATCTGAACACAAGCTAGAGGTTTCCCAAATCCTCAAAAGGTAAATCACCCAACTATTAAGTACCTCATACTTCTTCCTCTGCCAGTGCAGATTCTTCTAGAAAAACGAATTCGTTAGCAGCCTTAGACAGTTTTCTACTTGTTCCTGTTTAGAATCATAGAAATGTTTAGGCTGGAAAAGACCCCTAAGATCATCAAGCCCAAGTCCTAAAGTACTGTATCCATATGACTCTTAAATGCTTCCAGGGATGGCTACTTCACCACCTCCCTGGGCTCCCTGTTCCAATGCATAACCAAGGTACATTCCCCAGGATAGAGAGGAGGAGGCAGATAAACAGAAATATAGTTCTGCATGCATTGGTCCCCAGGAAAATTCATTATGCTAATTTTTCCTCTAAGTGTTACTGCATTTTCATACACACTCAAGAAAATCAAATCTCTAATCAGTGTTTATGAGCATACCACAGAAATGAGAGCCTGGTTGACCATTCACCAATCCATTTTAATCAAGATACATACAATGGACCACAGGTGATGCAGCAAAGTGTGCTGTCATGTAGAGGTGAAGTCAGGCGAAACAGGCAAAGCCAGAGGAAATAAACAGAAGTGGTTAGAGGTAGCAGAGCATTTGGACAATTCACAGAGGTCTCCATCTGGGGGACAGCCAATTCAGATCCCAATTCACATCCAGCTTAAAGGCTGGAAGCCTGAAGATCACCAGCCTTTTCAAACCAAATGTGAAAAGACAAAAGCATATGGTCGTGTTAATGTAGCACTAATTCTAAGCTAAGACGACCTCTTGCTATTTATCTTGAGCACAGCTCCACAGATTCCCAGGCAGAGATATTTTGTAGCCAGATAGCTGGAAACACAGGCTGAGTTTGTTCAAAGGTGACTGAGCAGCTCTTGTAAACTGATGCCAGGAGATTAAAGTTGCAGAGCTCCCTTGAAATCTTCCCCCAACAGTTCTGAAGGTATTGTGGCCACAGATGAGGGAAGCATAAAATTTCTTCTCGAGATTAAATCCCGAGAAAAGTCTTCCTAAGGATAGAGATTTCCTATTTCTCCCATATCCAGAACACACAACTGGCAAGAGTAACTTCAGTGAACAAGGCTGCAGATATACGTACTCCAAATGTTTTTAATAAGGCAACCTTCTGTAGGTTGAGAAGGACAGAAACATAGCAGCAGTTAGTATGACCCTGTGCAAGTGCTTGGGATACCTCCAGAATGCAATACAGCACAGCCCACAAACTCAGTCATCTACTGACATTCAAATGCTTGAAGCAAGAGACGATTAAAATCTTATTGAGGGGAGAGGAGGTACATGGAGATATGACTTGCTAAGGGTTAATATGTAACCAAAACCGGGGATGAGATTTGAGCATTATGCCAGTGGTTTTTCCACCAGATTAGGACAGTGAAGGAACAGTTATTTAGGCGGGAAAACTCAGCTGAGTCAAAAACAAATTTCAAGAACAACTTTATAAAGCTGCTGATTACTCTTGATTCTTAAACTCCTGGCACTGCATCAGCCTATGCTATGCTGGTATCTTGACCACATTGTGCAGTTCTGACTCCTCTCAGTTAAACAAAACAAACAAACAAACAAACAAAAAAGCAGTCGATCCAGTGAGGGAAAGGCAAAGAGAAGGATGACTGACAATACCGATCAGTTCTGTCACGCCCAAATCTGTTTGGCTTGGAAAGTAATAAATAAATGATGAAAAGAACAGAAGTCTAAAAGAGTAATGCTGAGTGAGAGAGAAGGTGGGCATGTTTATTCTTTAAAACAAACAAACAAACAAAAATAATGAAGCTAACACTAAGCAATAAGAAAAATAGGGGAAAAAAAAAAGAACACTAAGTGAAATTAGCAGTTAGCAGCATTAAAAAAACAAACACAAATAAATAAAACCTTTCTACATGTAACATATTTACACTGGTTGCAGGGGTGACCAAAGCAACCATGGAGATAAGAGCTTCACTGTGCTTGAAGTTATTACTTGAAGTGCTTATTGCTGGAGTGGAAAATTCAGTTAAGATAGTACCAGGATATATTCACTAGATAGAAACTTTTGAGTTGGAAGGGGCCCATAAAGGTCATCAAGTCCAACTCCCCTATGGTGAACAGGGACACCTACAGCTACATCAGGTGCTCAGAGCCCCATCCAGCTTGACATTGAGTGTCTCCAGGGACAGGACATCCACTACATATCTGGGCAACCTGTGCCAGTTCCTCACCACTCCTATTGTAAAAAACTTCTTTATATCCAGTCTCAATCTCCCCTCTTTTAGTTTCAAAACATCTCCCCTTGTCCTGTCACAACAGACTCTGTTAAAGAGTCTCCCAGATCTCCCTGTTAAAGAGTCTGTCCAATTCTTTCTTGTAGCCCACCTTCAGATACTGAAAGGCTGCTAGCGCTCAGGTCTTCCCGCTGCCTCTTCTTCCCCAGGCTGCACAGCCCCAGCTCTCTCAGCCTGTCCTTATAGGAGAGGGGTTCCATCCCTGGGATTATTTTTGTGGCCCTCCTCTGGACACACTCCAACAGGTCCACATCTCTATTATACTGAAGATTCCACATCTGGACACAGTACTGCAGGTGAGGTCTTCCCAGCACAGAGCAGAGGGGCAGGATCACCTCCCCCTTCTTGCTGGCCACGCTTCTTTTGATGCAGTCCAGGATAGGGTTGGCTTTCTGAGCTGTGCAGATACATTGCTGCCTTCTGTTAAGCTTGCCATCCACCAGTACTCCCCAGTCTTTTTCGGCAGGGCTGTGCTCCATCCTTACATCCCCCAGCTTGTGCTGGTAGTGGGGGTTGTCTTGATCCAGGTGCGAGACCTTGCGCTTGGATTTGTTGAACCTCATGAGCTTCACCTGGTTCCACTGCTCAGCCTGTTTAGGTTCCTCTGAATGACATCCTGTCCCTTGGCTGTACTGACCACACCACACAGCTTGGTGTCATTCACAAACTTGCTCTCGATCCCACTGACAATGGCATTGATGAAGACATTAAAGAGCACCAATTCCAGTCCTGACTCCTGAGGGACACCGCTTGTCACTGATTTCCATCTGGACATTGAGCCATTGACCATCACTCTCTGGGTATGATCTCGTAACCAGTTACTCAGCCATTGGATAGTCTACCCATCAAATCCATATCTTTCCAGTTTGGAGGGAAGAACATTATGGAGCACCATGTCAAAGGCTTTACTGATGTTTGGCCAGATGACATCAGTGGCTCTTCCTTTGTTCGCTGATACAATTACACCATCATAAAGAGACAAGGTTGGTCAGGCAGGACCTGCCCTTGGTAAAGCCATGCTGGTTCTCCCAGATCACCTCCCTCTCTTCCATGAGCTTTAGCATAGCTTCCAGGAGAATTGGCTCAAGGATCTTCCCTGGCACAGAGGAGAGGCTGACAGATCAGTAGGTCTCTGGGTCATAATTTCTATCCTCCTTAAAAATGGGTGTGACATTGCCTTTTTTCCAATCACCAGGGACTTCACCTGACTTGCTCCAGTTCACCATGCTTGCCTAGGCTGCTCTCAGAAGTAATATTCTGGATGGAATTTCAATCTCACGCACTATGGCCATCCTCCAGTTGTAAAACTACTCACAGCAATGGTCCCAAAATCTTCCTGATGGAAACCTTCAAAAACAGAAATACAGGAGCTTCTTTAAGGGATTGCATGATGTAGCAGATACAGTATCCCAGACATGCTACAATGTAAAGATCATTGTCTCATCTCCTTCCATTTCTACACATCTAGATCTTCTGATTAATTCTATCATTGACTCAACAGGTACATTGCTTATTTGCCTGCACGTTTGAGTAATGTAACACTCCACTAGCAATTACTCTATTCACATAGCTTGCCCTTTTCTGAAGAATTTGCCTGGTTATATTTTCTATTTTCAAGCAGGCAAAGGCATAAAAAATAAAACCACAATTCTGAGTAGACAGCGTTCAGTTTTCTAGGTTATCATTAAGTCCATTGTGTTGAAATATTGAATGTGTTAGCAAAATAAATAAATAAATAAATAACATGACACACATCAGAAAATAGAAATGGTTGTTTGTAAAACTCATTCACTTCTCTGGAAAGCTGCCAAATTCTGCTCAATCCGGAATTCACTCATTTCAAGCCCCAGGTTCCAGGCTGCCAACGCTTGACAAACTTTGGAAATTGCTTTCCCATGACTTTTATTCTGTAGAAAAGTAAAAATTAACCCAAACCAGGAAACATAAAAAAGCTTTCTGCTTCCTATGACAGTCACTAAATCCAGAATAAAGGATTAAGACATCACAATGTTCAACTCAGAGGTGGCTCTGTTCCCCACAACAGAAGCCAATCTCTCTAGGTGCCACGGAGTGCTTGGGAGCAAGGTGCCCCCTTCAGACCTGGTCCAGAGCAGTGGCAGTGTACCCCAGCTGCCAAACTCTTCTCCTGTCTCACCATTTGTGGGACTTTTATCTGTTACCATAAATGGTGAACTGGGCAATATGCAAGCAGTGAAAGGAGGCACAACCTCACCTAAAGAGAAGGACATGAGAAAGAAGTAGGTCCAGTGACCTCGGAAGAGAGACTGATGAGTGACAGGTTATGAATATGCTCAAGTACTCATCACCCTTCTCCAGAGGCTCAGGGTAAAGCCAGATCTACCCGTGGAGGACAGAATGCCATCACCATGGTTGCTTCCTCTTTCATGTCATCAGCTAACCCACCTGACATCAGCTTTCACCTTACTCTGAGATTCTAGCACACCAAATTGAGAAAGTGTTGTCCGCTAGATAACATCTATGGAAATGGATACAGATCAGCTACTGGAAAACAGATCAAAAAGGTATATGAACCAGTCAAAGAGAGGAAGACTGAAGGAAAAGCTGAACACCTAAAGTAGCCTTTTCTTTTGTGTAGGTTCCAGCTGAACTTGTCTCACAGTCTAAGGCCCAAGGCAGACTGGAGAACCATTTATGCATTATCTCACCAACAGCAGAAGCCTTCCTGACCTTGGATTCCCTGGTCAGGGCAGGATGGAGGCACACAGGAATGGGTAAGAGAGAGCAGGAAGTAGTTACCAGCATAGAAAATAATTTTAAATTGTTGCTGATTATATATGACACAGCTAAAATCGTATTTTTCTAGCTAAATTTTGCCTGTGTTCAAGATGAACATGTCATTTTCCAATTACTCTGTCTTAAATGTCCCTGGGTTAATGGCAGTCAAGCTATTTAGTGCACAACTCAAACAGAAAATTGGTTTTTAACCTGCATTTGTTTCTGCTTATCTGGAAGAATGTAAGCTATTGCATTTGAAAAAAAAAAAAAATGCATCTTAGGTAGTGTTTCCTTAGTATATTTTCTACCTGAAATCACCTTCGAAATAATTTTAAGAGTATATTTCATTTTATAAAAATAACTTAGACTTTTTAGAATTGCATATTTAGCACCAAAGTTGTAGAACCCACTGAATGGGGAAAGTTGCTAACTGAGGAATTGCTAATGGAGTTTTTTGATAGCTGCCAAAATGAATAGTATTCAGCTGAGCTTGGCAAATCAACTTACCATAACAGTGATCATTCCATGGGGTCAGCCTTTCTTTAGAGAACAATGAAGCGTGAATGCAAAATGAAAGTAAATGCAATTATTAAAATACAATTTTTTGCTTCTCACTTTGAATCACACTGGCTTATGTCAGTCATAATTATTTATTCTTTTTGCTTTTTGGAAAATATTATTGTGGCCTTTTTTTTATTTCCATGCCATTTTCTTTTTCCAGAACACTTTCATTTTTTTTTTTTAATTCAGAGGGAAAATATGTACTATGAAATTTAAATACTCAGTATTTAATATTTGATAATAATTTTGGAGACCCTCAGAGAACAAACAGTCAGATTTTGAGATTTCATTTGAGAAGAACATATCTGTCTTTTCTTAGCTTTGCCAAACTCAGCTAACTTCACAGATTATCCATTCTTGTCAAGCATACTTCCAGAGAAGAATACAGCAGAAAAGTTTAAGCAAACGTGTATGACTTCTTCTTACCATACTTGAAGATCTCACACAGTCTTTTCCCAGAACTCTTTTCCATTTTGGTGTGTTTCACCAGAAACACTGCTACAATAAGCAGAAAATCTGAAATAGAGGGGACAAGTAAATATGTTAGAAACATTCCAGGAGAAAGCAGTACCTGTTTGGACTGCTCACGGTCCACGTTATTTTCCCACCTTAAAATAACTTATTTCCTTTACAAGTTATCGTTCTTCAGATGTTAGAAAAGAGCAATCACTTCCTCAGCTATTGTTTTGCTGGTTATTTGTGGGAACATCAACTCCTAGGGGAATGTAACATCTATCATTTGTCAGTTCTCTTTTTCTTCTTATTTCCACCAGGATCTGGAAAAAAAATTGTTCTTACAGCCCATTACTAGTCTTTAATGCCAGGCAGGTTTCATTCTCATTTCAAGTTTTTCCTATGGGTTACAAATAGTGATAGGATTGATCAGTTTTGATCCAAGGCTGTTTTCCAACCAGCCTTGAAAATGATATTGATTTTATTTCTTAGGCTCTTCATGAACTTTTTAAGTGAAAAAAACAGCACTTGGAGAGAATATCCAATTTTGAATAGAATTCCCATGGAAGCTGTAAGATAAAACTCACATGAACATGCATACATTCGAGTGCCATGTAACCACTGCAGTACTGGCTTATCTTTCAAGCCAACTCAAGAATACTCAGGTGCCTTTATGGGTAACAAATTTATGCATAAATTTCTAAAGCCTCTCAAAACTGCCTAAATTACCATGTGGTAATTGGTGTTATTGGAGAGAAGACTTGAAAGGCATTCAAGAGTTAAAAACAACAACTGCAACAAAAAACCTCTACAGCATTTCCATTTTACATGTCAAAAAGATTTGGCAGCATTTGTTGACAGGCAATTCAAGATCACTTTCTCTTTAGCTTTCAAAAACCAATTGCCTTGGTGGCAAACCTAGCATAAGGTGTTCTTGATTTTTCCTCTTGATTTCAGTTTACCATCCTCTCATTTGTACTGGTACAATAGCTTCTGAATTCACACTACAAACCTTACCACTGAAACACTTCACTTCAGAAATAACCCATCACCTGTCAAAGAGTGAGCAAAAGAACAAGTATTTAAATGATCGGGATGGAGCCTGCCTTTAGGCTGAAGCCATTATTTACTAAGCTATATCTTCACATCCTTGACTTCTGAGGTTTGTAGTCTGCACTTTTCAACACACATAGCCATGGGAGAGGTTCATAACTTTAAATTTGTCTTTATCTGAGTAATCTTGGTCTCAAGCTATCAGTTTTGTTAAAGGTTAGGAGCAAGATCAGCACTGGAAGCTGACCAGGACTGTGAATATGGCAGTGGTATGTTTTTGGGAGACAGAGGTGAAAGAGTCAGACAATTTTGTTTGGTTCCAGCGGATAGTGGAATTCATTTTTCCTATAAAAGTCCAAAAATGCAACTGGATGTGACAAATAGCTTGATGATGGCTGTCAGGTCCAAACAGTGAGGATTCCTAGAGCGCAGAAGGCAGGGAAGGACCAGGCTAGCTGATCACCTGTGGCTAGCAGTGAATTCAACAGGAATTCAAGGAGTGTCACAATTAGATCCAGAAATGTTACAGTTAGGACTGGAAGATGAAAAAAAAAAGGGAAAGAGTTTCTTATTTGTGTATGTACAGATGCCACTTCTGTATGGAAACTGGAAATAGCTGTTTTTTTGTGTGAAACCTTTTAATTTCCATAATACCTTTGCTTCCAAGCTTCATATTATTATTTTTCACTAAGAGAAGGCAGTTTAGAATAAATTAGAGAGCAGACTTGGATAATATGTACCCCAAGAGAAAATCATTCCTGCTTTTACCCTCAGCGGCAACTTTTTAATGAAAGCTTTAAGTGTCTGGGGTGGCTTGCAGGAGTTTCATAGACCAAGGGGACTCCACCAACTGCAGCAGTCTCAGTAATAGTATGATCCTTGAGGTGACATGCGAGTTTTCAAACTTCTGAAAACTACTAACAAAAATCATTATTACTGGTTTATTTGGAGGTATTCTTTGATTTGCTTTCAGTGGATATTATTTCCTTAAAAAATAGGCTTCTTATTCTGTAGCATTTCCTTGTACGATCTCAATAGAAACTGCTTCTAGAACTGATTGTTATTCTGCTCTTCACTGGAAGATTTTCCTCACGTTACACTCACATTTTTCAGGTATGTATTATCTACGCTTGTTCCCCTTAAAACTGATTTTATGTATACCTAAATAATGCTCATCCTTAGAAACCTGAAGAGCTTTATACATTCAGTAAGTGTTTGAACTTGCTTAAGATGCAGTCAACAGAACTTGTATGTGCTTAGTATTTGTAGTGAATTCAAAGCAGACAAATCTGGCTATAGGCATAGAGGATAACAGCCTTTAATTTAAGCACCTCTCCCCTGATTTTACACATTTCTCCTTTTTTGTAATGAAGTAATTTAAAGAATATGAAATGATTTTGCCCTCTTTTGTATTTATGCTCATCCTCTCAAGTAAGAAAGACAACACCCATAAGAAAATAGAAGAACTATTCAAAAGAAATGCCACAAAAATATGAAGGCGTTGACTATAACTAAAAATTACAATGGACCGTATGGTCAAAATACTATATAACAGATCCTTGAAAACATGACTGGGGTCTGTGTGGCGTAATTCAGTATTATCACAGCACATTAAAAGCTGCTATTGCTAGAAAGACTGTTAATTAATAATTAATTTAACAAACTCTTACTCTTCGCTAATTAAAAGAGTTCCCTGCCCAACGCAGTGTGTTTCTGCAGATCCGTGGCTGCTGGACTGTTATGTTAGGCAAAGTGCCCAACATTTTTAATTACATTTAAGCAATGACATCTTAACATAAATAAAGGTCTCCTTCAAAAACAACATAGAGTTTCTAGATAAAATTAAAAAACCCACAGCTAACATTATGAAATTAATAGTATTGTTAGTGCCTCATTTATGTCAGCTGGACATTTAAAACTCTAAAATACAACAATCTGATTAGTGCACAGGTTTCATTTCCACAGATTCTGATATCTTCAGTTCTGTCAGTGTGGAGAGCAGGTTATGTACAGCTCCAAGGGAAGTCCCGGGTATACTGAAAGCATGGATGCAGCCTTTCATATCCAGAAAATAGCCACAAAATAGTAAAAACAATTTTGTAAATAAATACTACAACAGTTTACATTGCCAGAGATTTTTCTCCAAACGACTAAGACCAAAAAGAAGGAATTTCCAGAGGTTTTTTTAGGCGTAGTTGTTGGATATGGTGTTTTCTTTGTTTATTTTCTTTTTTTATTAAATTCATCACAAATCTTGAGAGGTAATTTGGAAAAAAAAATAGAAAAGAAGGTGAACTCCCTCACTGGTATTCCTAATCTGTAATTTTTTTTGCATTATGTGCTTGCAGGCTGACAGTTGCCAGAATAGTTCAGGTTCTGAAACAAATTTCTCTGAATCTAAGCACACAGAATAAAAATAATGGGCACATATGGATTTATGAGTTCATTAAAAACGTTTCTGTTTCACATCATCTTACCATCCCCATGGAGCAATCATTTCAACACAAAGTGCCTCAGAAATGGGTCGCCTTGAACACAGGTTGCCAGAATTGGCTGATATCTGCCCAAGACCAATGGCTAACGCAGTTAGAGCTGTGCCAATTTCCATGAGCTGAAATCCAGTTTATCCTGTGAAAGAATCACTTTCCATCCTCCCAGCCAGCTGGGGCAGCCACATGTTCTCCACGAGATAGGCTTTTAATGTTCATACAGTGTAGGATTGATATGCCAGTTCTTTGGAAATGTTTCCCTTGGCTGCTTGGTATTAGAGCCTTCTCAGGGCTAAGTAGCAGAAGGGATTTAAGAAGGAACAACCAGCCACATCTACACTATTAACCTCACAGCTCAGCAAGGTGCTGTCCTTGCTTCTGGGCTGAGTAATAAGCCTGCTGCACGCACTCCCAAAGCAACGTCTGAAACTGATGATAGGTTGGACATTAGGAAATAATTTTTCTCCAAAAGAGCGGTCAGGCACTGGAATGGGCTGCCCTGGGAGGTGGTGAAGTCACCAGCCCTGGAGGTGTTCAAGAAAAATTTAGATACTGTACTGAGGGATATGGTCTGGTATGGTATGGGAAATGCTGCTGATGATGGACAGCTGGACGGGGTGATCTTGGAGGCCTTTTCCAACCTGGGTGATTCTATGAAAGCAAGTCTCAGTTGCAAAAGTCCACATATGAAAACTAGTAGAAAAAACATCCAGCCAAAGCTAAAGAACACGGGAGATATCTTAAATGCTTTTGAGGTTGGAATGATCCCTACTGAGGGGAATGAAGATGGAGAAAAGAGGAAAATATCATGAATTATTATAACTTTTCATATTTTCAGCAGGAGCAGAAACAACACTTAGAGCACTGTATTTGCATTATTCTAGCTGATTTTTTTCCTGCTTTACTGAATCAAACCAGTTTTTAACACTTAGACAAAAGTATTAAACTGATTGTGAGGGCAAAGGAAGTTCAGAAAGGCTGAGGCTGCACCCTTCCTACTTATTGTTTTGGCAGGGTTTGTTCAAGCTTTTTTGCACAGCACTAACAGCTAAAACAGGAGGAGGAAGAAAGCTAAAGAATAATACAAAAACACCTTCTGCACAAGAAAAGCATCATTACAAGCGGGTCTCAAGTGAATGCATGAAAATACTTGAAAATAAATCCAGAATATATTTAAAATGGGATCTGCTACTTTTGTAAAGCATATGTTGGGGAAATCGCATTCTGAGAAGCACTGTTTCTCAGGGGCAGGTGTGGAGAAGCTTTAAAAAGAGGAAGGGCCATAAAACAGTTGATCTGACAGAGATCAGCAAGGCTCTGCAGCCAAACCTTCTTACCACTGCCCTGTACCACTCTGTACCATTGTTGCAGGTCAAGTCCCTCTTGTGAAAGGGCAGCTCCTCAACCAAGGCATGGAAGTTTCTCACGGCTTCCAGTTTCCTATTCTTTGAATTTATTTCATTTCAAGAGCAGTTCCTTTACTTTGCTTCAGCAGAAGTATGCAGCAGAGAAAGGCATCACTGAGTCAAACAGTCCCTCACAAGACCTAAGTCATTCATGTTTCATATTACACCTCAGAGAAACACCAACCCCCTCCAACGAGCAACTGTTTGCATCAGCAAGCAGAGATTGCTCCTAGAGCTGAAATGTCAGAGGGCTTTTTGTAAAGTCAAGTTCATTTCTCAGACGAAGCGTTGCTCTGACATAGCTACAATTAATTCCCCAGCTGATTAATTCCCTTGTTTATCTCTGCAGTGAGAGGTTACAAAGCTGCCCGTGAGATCACAGTGATCTAACTCACCCAGTGGCTGTGAGAGTGCAGAAAGGTTGCTGAGTTCGAGTACCTGCTCTGAGGGGTTCACCTCTGCTGAGAGCTCTTTGTCAACAGAAATTTGGCCATCCACGCTTTGGAAAGCATTGGTTCCTGATTCTGCACGTGAACAGGGCAATGGCAGAGTATGGAACACAAAACAGCAAATAGAGTTCACCATCACAGAATGTGACAGACGGGGTTACTCCTGCTACAGTGATCTCATATTCTAGTGAACTCCCTTATTTCAGGAGAGACTCCTTTTCTCCGAAAAAGGCTTTCATTTTAACACGGAGCTCTTTTCACTTTGAACCAGGTGCCATCCTTCTTCCTGCTGGGTTCAAAGATCAGCGCTTTTACTTCTGCCTGAGATTTTTAGGTGCTGATAGACTCCTGAAAGGGAAGCCTTTACCAGCTATTTCTCAAAATCTCAGTCACGAAATGGCAGAATGATTTCTGAACTGTTAAAAGACTATCTTCCATGCCAATGCAGTGTTCCTTTTTCTCAAAATAAAGGATATATTTACAGGGTTATCTCCTGCTTTAAATTTATAGCCACCTCTGCATATTTTAAGTCACTAATGGAGCATTAGGAACTATATGTCTTAAAACAATTCAAACCAGCCTGTAAAAAAAAGAAGTGATTCTTCTCTAATCTGTTCACTTCTTAGTTACCATGGCATTATCATGGCATTTAATAGCTACTCACTCTGAAAGTGCAGGCGCTTTTACTCCAGGAATAAGTGAGAAAAAATGAAACTGCAATAAGCTTTGGAAAACTTTCACTGCTCAGACAGAAGTTGCAGCAACACTTTTGCTTAGCCCTCTTTTGTACATTAGAGAACTTCCTTGGCATGGACACCTCACTGCAGCACCAGGCTCCAGACAGTAGCACTGCCTGGAGAGGACTCCTTCAGTTCAGAGAGCCACCATACCCAGACCTCACCTTCTGTTTGACATTTGGTTGTTAACGTATTCCAACAGTTCTGATTTGCTCACAACACTTGTGGGTGCACGCTCCTGTCAAGCTGGAATGGTGGAATGAAGGCCATTACACCTTCATGCCGGCTGACTGGGATAAGGATCTGCTCAGGAAAAGAATGAGAGTAATGTCTCTCTCCTGCTTAAAGTGGACTCTGGTTAAGTTTTTCTGTATTGTATCATTTTATGGAAAGCTCTGTGTTTTGGTATTTGATCCAGTCAGCAGAAGTTGAATGGGAAACAATCATCACATGCAAGTATTGTCAGAATATAATAAAGTGCCATAGCTCTTTGCCAACATCCCGGTCATCTCAAGCAATAGGACTCAGCAAATCAAAGTAAGTCTGAAGACTTTTTCTGTTTATGTGGTATGACTACAAATACATCAGAAATACAAAATTGTTTCAGCCTCAGATGGCTGCAATCAAAATTCCATCTGTATTTAAGAACATACACCTCAATAAAACCAGGGGAATGAGACATGTTTTAACTTGTCAGGCTTGGATTAAGTGCAATGCTTGGGAAGTGGTATACAGAATTGGTTCTAACTGTCCCAACTGCTGTTATGCATAAAAGCAACACATCAACTGCCTGGAATTACACTACTGACTGATACACAATTCTCACCAAAAGAACCAAACAGCAGTGATCCAGCAATACATGAAGTAGCCTTACAGACAAAGAATGTCAGGGCATTCTGTAGCGAAGACGCTCTGTTCACAGTATCAGCATAGACACTGTGTTGCCAATCAACTGACAATGATGAGCTTTGGAGTGAAGGATTTATTATAAACATTATTATATATTATTATACATATTATATGTAACCATAGCATTCAATATCCTGACTTGCCCAGATCTGTGAGCCAAAATAATAATAATAATAATAACTAAAATTTATACTCTTTCAGTTTTACTCTCTAGAGTTGATATACAACTTCCTATTTGCAATTTAAGCATGATATCCCCTACAATATCCTTTGATCTCTATCCCAGCTAAATCCCAGTCAGAAAATGCCCTTTATCAACGTGAGCATGCCAGCCTGCCCACTAGGGTATTAAAAGCGTCAGACCTATCTTGTCAGAGGGTTGGTGCTTGCAATATTCTTATATAGAGCAAATAGCAGAAAACCACCATGAATAAAAGTAGGTGAAAATTAAAGTTCATAAAGAGCTCATATTTTCACAACTGCAAAAATAAATCATGGTCAGTTTGAAGTGGCTTCAAATATGTGGTATGAAAGGGGTGGGAGTGGCACAGATACCTTGTCCTGTTTCAAGCTGCTTTGAGTCACAAGAAAGGGAAAGTTTCCCACATCCCAATACATATACATAATACATACTGGCCTGCAGAAAAACACGTTGCCCAGCAGATGTGTAGTGCCGCAGCTTCTTCCCAGCTCTGCTTATCCGTATCAGGAGGGGGAAAAAAAGCTGTTGGGCAGATTGGGAAGGGGTGAGGAGCTTGAGAACGTTTGTGGTTATGCAGAGATAACTGCATGCATCAGTACAGGTTAGGAGCTGACCTGCTGGAAAGGAGCTTTGCAGAGAAGGACCTGGGTGTCCTGATGGTCAACAAGTTGACCACGAGCCAGCAGCATGCCCCTGTGGCCAAGAAGGCCAATAGTATCCTGGGGTGCATTATAAATAGCATGGCCAGCAGGTCGAGGGAGGTTCTCCTCCCCCTCTACTCTGCCCTGGTGAGGTCATTTGGAGTAGTGTGTCCAGTTCTGAGCTCCTCAGATCATTCTTGATTCACTGTCTTTCTAGACAGTGAACTTCTAGAGACAGCCCAGCAGAGGGCCACAAAGATGATGAGAGTTCTTCATTGTTAACATTATTGTAAGCACTCTAAGTCATGCTTAAAAAGCCTTGATTAGGCAGACGTAATGACAGCAAACATTTTTCCACCATTATAATAATTCAACACCCATAGAAATGCATACATATCTATCCAGCTACATTCTGATGCTTAATAGTCTTCAGGAAAAAAAAAAAAAAGAGGCATATGATAAAATAGGAATCCACTGCGAAGACCAAGAATGGAGAGTTAGAAGCAGAGAAAATAGATATTATTGGGTTAAGAGCAACAAGAAAAGGCAACCAAGGACCAAATGAAAAGAAAACAGAACAAATAAATTTACTCTTAGTCATTCATCTCTATTGTAAAGAAGAAAAAAAAAGAAAAAATTCTCATCCAGGAAAAAAAAAATCACTTGTTACTTAATTTGAAATATTAATTAGGAATACAATTTCATAAAAAGGTTTAAGAGGGAATGATAGTGCTAGCCTATGAAGCCATTTATCTTACAGTTTAGAAAGCATCCTACTGGTGGATGTTCAACACGGCCCACAGATCACTCCAAACTCTCTATCCTTGTAAAAATTCAACTATAGTTATTCATTATAATGTAAAGAGGATGTGTAAAATTATCAAAGTATGGAAAAGACTTAACAGCTGTTCAAAATAATTAGATGTAACCTCAAATGCAATTCCAGTAAATCTCATGGGAACTTAATTTCTGATTGCTTTCCTCTGCTAACCAACACTTGCATTCATCAGTAAGTGACATTTCTACTGCACCACGAGGTGACATTGTGAGAGCAATGCAACATCAACTCCTGTAAGCTGTCAGCAAGTCTGAGGCGAGGTGGGGATTGCTACTTTCACTTTAACAAAATCTGTTGGCTTATCATGCTCAGTTTCGGCACTGGGAGAGATATGGCTGCTATATGGAACAGACCTACCACCTCTGGAACAGAGCAGGAGGATGTTGCAGCGGTGGACTCCAGGCTATGGATAACCTTCCTGGGGAGGATTCTGTAGAAAGGGTGTTCATTGCCAGTGCACTGGTTACCTTTGGGAACAGGAGCTTTTTAATCTTTTCTGCTGCAGTATTTTTATTCTAGTCATGTGCTCTCACAAAAGCAAAAAACCCATGCCCTGTGGCCTTTATATTTGCACCCCCATAGAAAGTCCAAAGAATTTAGTCAGTCTAACAGGCTGCAGTTACCAGGTGACATCTGCTGCACAGAGAGAACAAGACTTACCAGAGAGACAATTATTCCTGAGATGTTGGTAGTAGCAGGGAAGTGATTGAGTGAGATGAGCCTTGACAGCCTGAGCAGGAAAAACATTCCCCAGGCTACAGAGAAAGGTGGAAATCTGTAAGGTCCCTGCTGGGCAAACTCATTTACATCTCCTATCCAAAAATGAGCATACACATGAAGAAAAGACATCAGGCAAAGATCAGAAAAAGGATCCTTTGTGCCGGATCAAAGGACTAGTCTTTATGAGTCTTGAGCCTCACTTACAGCCTCACACCAGTCCCTGATGTGCCAGAGAAAGGCGGTAAAACAGATCTTGTACAAACAAGGGCCAAGGAATGAATCCTTCCTAGCCACAGCAGGAGACCTTGTACAATAGTTTGTCTTAATACAGCATCACAGTGACCAAAGTGAAAAGCAGGCAGACAGTGGAAGCAACTCCAATCATCAGTTTTAATGATATTTTTCAATCATAAGTGCTTGATTCAAATAATGAATTCCAATCTTAGTCCTGTTTAGCAATTTTTTTTTTGTTTTCAATTTTCATGAAAACCATTTGGATTTGCAAGTAGAATATATAGCCACTTTATTAAAATCAGTGCTATTTCTCCCCCAAAAAGGAGAGCAAGCTTTAATATATGCATAACAAAATTAATCATGAAACTCAATACTTATTTACTGTGTGATTAGGTTTATTTATTATTTATTATTTTTACTTACTTATCTTATTTCAGAAATGCTTGTTATGTACCAACTCCTAGTGAAGCCACATTAGCACAAGACTTGCTACTTACATATTTAGCCAGCACTGCTTTATGACTGTCCTACAGACAGCTTCTCATGGACATCAAACATCAGCTCATCCCTCACTGGTTCTTTTTCTACTTCCCCAGATTAGGTTGGAAATACTCTGTTAATGGCCTTACCCTGGTGTGTCACAACCCTATTAACCACTCCATAACACAACATACAAACATAAACTTAGTGAACTTTTTCTCTCTGCAAACCACAGTTTTCTGGCTTTAGGGAAGCTGTAACTCTGCACTCCAGGTTACAAGCTTCAACCCTTGCCACACTCAGAGACGTTAGGTTTTGCTGTACCAGGCATGCCCTGCTTACACAACTCTCTGGCGATCTGCTCTTAGGCTTGCTTCCTTGCTGCTGTTTCTAAATGAACACATACTTCATATGGACTTACTCCCGGCCCTCAGCATCTACAAGGTCACCCGGATCATCTCAGCTTCCTTTTATTGAGGTCTGAGGTAACTCAGTTACCTCATACTTGCCTCAGGTTAAAAGAGCACACAGGCAGCTACTGTGCACCCCCATACCTCCCTTACTTTCAGAATACGAGATGAAAGGAAGAAAGGTAGGAAAAGGGGAGGAAGGAATCCAAGATACTTTACATTTTAAAAGATGGTTCATATGTTTCTCAGAGTTAATTATTCCATGCCTACAAATGGCCCATCCACGCTCCAGTCTATGTAAATAATCGATGTATAAATTATGTAGTCCATTTGCATATGAACAAGGGAATTGTTAGGAAAACCAACTGAAAAATAACTGTCTATATTTACAGTTATTTAACCTGAAGGTACTTATTTCTCCTTCTGCCAAAATGAATTCCTCATATTATTATTTTTAAGAATGCCAGTGATGTGGTTGTTTGTTTGTTTTCCTGCTGATAGCCTTCATAAAACACGAAGTATTCACACTTCTATGAATTCAGATACTTCTCTGCATATGGAGTCTGCAAAAATCTCACACACACGCATATACATCACCCCTGCCATTTCTTAGAGAAAGTATCATTTGTAAAACACAAGGAATTCCAAGGCCTAGAAAGCAGCATCCTTTTACATTTATTGATAGATAGTGACAGTAAATGCACGACAGCCTTCCAACATATGTTTGTTGGATAAGGGGCTGCATCTAAACTTCAGCTAGCGTAGTTCAAACCCAGAACTTTAGAAATTGCTGTAGAGCTTGACATGCCTGTCACCCTTCCAGTCCTTTGGCTGTCAGAAGTACAACTGTGCCGGAAATATAAAGGAGATCACTCTGTTTCTTAGCCTCAGCAATGAAGACAACTACATCACATCACAGAGCAGAAAACTCACCAGGCAAAGGGAACGCAGTGCACAATACACGACCCTTTCTGTCTCTGAATGCTGGCACTCAGAGTGTTTTCAGGAGATAAACAACCCAGCAGGCCATTTCCCTCCCCAGCCACAGCTGTGCTCAGCAGACATCTCTGGAACAAGAAGAGCAGGGCCAGCCTGCAGGATGCTCACCAGGAGAGCCCCAGAAACATGGGGCATCCTCCACTTACCTGAAATAATCCAGTGCAGATCCCTTACTAGGAACAACACCAACCTTTGGCAAAGGCATCTGGGAAAGGCTGAATGCCTCTTCTTGGATGGCCTTGGAAATGAGAGGCTTCATTGCAATTCTATTTTCATCTGCTGGGCTAAATTGCTGTTCTCACTGGCGTAGGCTAGCAGAGTTCATTTATTGGTACATTCATCCTTGTGCTGCTGGGCAGCAATTGCAAATCTAATTACTTCTGAAGAGGATCTTGGGCTTTTGCACAGGTGTTTTGTTTAATATTAAATCTAAATAAAAAACATACCAGCAGGGACTGGTTAATAAACATGAGCTACCACTCTCCAGGAGAGGTGCCACATCTTCTTCCCTCCCTGCCACTCATGTAATTCCTCAGGCAGCACCACAAGGCAATCAGCAATCACCATCACACCGCTTATAAGCAACAGCTGGCACCATTACCAAGTATGCAAGCTCAAGACAGGCTTTCCCTGTCTATCACTGCTGGAAAGAAAGAGCTAATTGATTTGTGGAGCCTTGTCTCTCCAGGACAGCTTTGTTCAGTTTCTTCATCGAATGTCTTCAGTGATGCCTGTATAACCCCTTCAATAAAACAGCCAGAGATTAATAAATAATTCAATAGGGAAAATGCAAGGATGAATTGCAAGCAAGCCAAAATGCGTCAAAAAGTAATTTAAAATGTATTTTCTACTTTGTGAGGCACATGTTTTTCTGTAAATGCACACAGGTACACGTTGACTGAGAAGCTGCCATTGTAAACGTATCATAGTGCTCCGCAGTAAAACCTTCAGCTTAAAAGCCTGATGGGCTCAAAACAAACAAACAAGCAAAAAAAAAAAATAGTTGTCATATTTTTCTTAGAGTTTGACTTCAAAATTATGAAGAAAAGATCACAGCCGTGATCAACAAGAAGAGAAATAATGTGGGAAATATTGTAGGACGCATTAGCACTCATTGTTTTTCATTCCTTCTGTATATATTTTTATCCATGCTTCAAGATTTGATTTTAAATCTCTGTGTGGGCTGGAGGAATCTTAGCTCCCTTATTGTGAGCTGTACTTCTCCAGCTTCCATGGCAATTTATATTACCTGATCAAAAAGTTATCCTGAGAGTCATTTAATCAGTTCTTCAAGCTTTCTCTATTGCTGGGGAAGATAAAGAGCATAGAAGATAGCATTACAATAAAAATATACAGTTCCTTTTGTTGACTTCAGAAGTTTTTGCTTAAATTTTCGCTTCTTCCATACTCCTCTCCACTCGTCAGTCTCCATCGCTGGTCACTTTGCACTGCTTCTACTGTTCAGAGGAACTGGAACAACTTTCCAAACTGCCTGTAGTTGCTGCCGCCTTCTAGACAGCAGGTAATATTTTTATTTCTGACCCTGTCAGAAAAATACACACAACCTTAAGACCAACCTGGGAAATGCATTCTCCAGCCATTACTCACCACTATAGATACCTTGGACAGCCAAGTGTATGCTAGCAATTGCCAAGCTAACCCAACTGTAACATGTGAAGCACACAAACTCTTGGAAGATTCAGACATTAGGGAGAGAAAAAGGTAAAATCACTCACAAATCCTGCAGCACACACAGCTCAGCTACCCAAGCAGAAAAAATTTCCATCTGTTTCACGTGAGACGAATATTTTATGTGGTTGTTGTTTCAATGCCACCATTTCATTTCTCTTTTGAAAAATATAATAGGAAACTTTGCCAGGGCTCTCTTAGCCAGAACAAATATGTTTTCAATCAACATGAGACAACAACCCTGAAAATAAACACCAATAATTGGGTTTTTTTCCACTCATTTCACTCTGCCATGGAAAAAATGCAAATTTCAAAATCTTCGGCTACTGAACATTCACCTTCTACAGGATTCTGAGATGTTTTACCACATCCATTTAATCAAAATCTAAGACTTTAATTCACTTTCAAGTTTGTTTGTTTGTTTTTTCCTGAAACAGTTCCTTAATCATTCATTTAAATAATATCAAATTTGAACAATAATTAACAAAGAAGCAATTGCCTTTTCGGACCAGTGATCGTGCAGTGTAGTGATATACACAATATACTTCAGTTTGTGTATGAATTTATTATCAAGAACAGAAAGTAACGACTCTTCCTTAGAACAACAACATTCTCCTAAAATAAGTACCGGCAGCAATACTTTGGATTTTTTAGAATCATAGAATCATTGAGATTAGAAAGACCTTTAAGATCATCTTGTCCGACCATCCATCTACCACCAATATTGCCCACTAAAGGATGTCCCTCAGTGCCACATCTCCACAGTTCTTGAACACCTCCAGGGATGGTGACTCCGGGCACCACCTCCCTGGACAGTCCATGCCAATGTATCACCACTCTTTCAGAGATTGAGCTTTTCCTAATATCCAACCTGAACCCCCCACAGCAAAACATGACGCCTCGCCCTCTTGTTTTATTCCTGTTTAAAGTCCTAGAACAATACTTAAATTCAACAGTCAAAGTGCAGAGTAGGAGGAAACAATATCGCTTTAGCTATGTCATAGCTTATCTGCATGTCCCAATGCCCTCAGAAGGTAAAGAAAACGATTCCTGTTAAAAAGAGAAAAACAAGTAAACAGGATGCTGTGAACATCCTCTATAAATGTCACCAGGGATAAGCTGCCTTTTTTTTCTTTTTACACAAGAAATGAAGGAGTACAGATTAGAATGCTTTCTTAACAGTAGTCCATAAAAGCTACAGAAATGCCTTAGTTTAGCTGTTGCTGAGAAGTTACCAAATAGTTCATTCCGGTATTCCACAAGTAGTAAATTGTTGTATTTGTCCTAATTCTTTCAGTGGTGTCAATCATATTTGCATTGTTATTGCACCATGGGCATTTGTACTACATTACTGTGGCTAGAAACACAGTGGCTGGGTTCAAACCATGATGCTGCTAGAGAGAAAACTATGAATTTCAGCACAGAAAGGCATTCTACTTCCTCAGAAAGGAGGGTGTGATTTTTGAAAACTAGTCTTTCCCCATCAGCTGCCACACAGAGGTGTGTGGGAGGCCTCACACTGGAAAAAGTAGAAGGGTGTAAGAAACTGGAAAATACAGCTTGAAGTGAGGCACTATTCAGAGAAAGGCAATAGGAGGCCTGCTAATTCAGGTTGTTAACCATGCATAAAATGCCAGCATTTTTAAAATAACACAATCAAACTTTTTTTTTCTAATCCCCTTTTAAAGAAAATTAGAAACCAACTCAGTGCTGACAAGCACAAGCAGCTGCCTGAAGTTACTCAATTGCCTCCACTTTCAGTACTTGACTAACAGCTCTTGACAGCTTCCTATTCACACTTTCAGAAACTTTCACTTCTGATCTAAGTGAGACTTGCAAAAACAGTCCTTCATGATATTGCACTACTTCTACTTTGTTCAGCACTGATAGCAGACTTGTAGGCAGGGTTGGTAATTTTTGGTGCATTTTAGAACCTCAGAAGTTGTTTCAGGTAGATTCGATACTAAAAATGAGTCAAAATTGAAATTGTGGCTGCAGTGAGAGTCTCATGTTGAAAGTCAGCTTTTCAAAGGAGTCTGAAACCATTTCCTTTGTGAAAGCATCACCTATTATAAAGAAACAGCATTTAATGAGATTCTATGGGTATAAAAAAGGGAAGGCTAGCTATTATCTGTCATGAAATTATGAAAAGAACTTGCAGGCATCTCGCTGAGCACCAGAGGAGAAAAATGTTCAAGCCTTCTGAAGTCCTGTGTACTGCTTAGAGAATGGCAGTGCTCCAATAAAGTGTATGTGAACTTTATGCAAGCGTCATGGAACAAGACTATGTCTTGGAACAAGACAAGGTAACTCAGAAGCAGGCTGACAGAGGAAAGAAGTGTTCTTGTGTGTCAAGATTCAGCTCACCTTCTAACATGTGATTTCATCAGGTGTTCAAAGATGAAGATTTAACTTCGGGGTGGATGAACTGGTTTTGACAAGTCAAAAGCCCATAGCAATTTTACCACTGACTTAAGAAAGACAAATTAACTCCTTTCAATTTTAGCTTATTCTTCCCCCTGGGTAGGCAACCTCCTACACTACAAGCCACTGAACTTAGCAGTCTTTTCAAGCCCCAAAACAACAAAATGGAAGGCTTTGCAAGTGACTGCACTGCTTTCCTTGCTCTGTTTAGAGAATTCCTGGTCTGAACAAATTTAGAATCAAGAAACAAATTAATTTGATACATAGCCTACTTCACAGTAGTAATTACAGAGCTACTCCCTACCTGATTTCATTATCCTTTTCTCCAGCTATTTCTCTGCAGGATGTGATGGCTGAGTGAACAGATGCTTGTCAGAAATGTTTATTTGCAAAGGAGATATTTTCATACAAGAGGCAAAATTCTGAGATGCAACATGCTTTGAGATGACCAATTGTGTCTCCTTCCAAGTTGGGGCTTTGTTTATCTCAGGCCCATATTTTTGCAGCAATTAGAATGGATACTTTTCAGTTCAATCCTCGATTCCTTCAACCTGATGGAATCCGAATAGGTGACAAACTTCCACACACAACCTTGAATCATCTGGGACACAATTTGAATGGTTTTGGCTGACTCCAGAATGAAAAGACAGCCTGAATTTCAGATATCCTTTCTGGTGAGCCCTGAAGCCCACACTGTTACAGTTCTGTTTTAAAAATCCTGAGTCTCTGTACTTTTACAATGCAGGTAACTAGGAAAATATGGAAGATACTGTGTGTTTTTCATCACATAACAAAATACATCCAAAGAGTAAAACATTAACAATTCAGTACTAATTTTTTGCATTTTAAGGCCATGCACCTATTTTATAATAAATTCTAAATATAGAAACTGATTGACAGTTCTTGCACAGTGCTTGAAGCTAAGAAGCTTGAAGTACTGTAAAGCTTGTATAAACAGACAACAAAGGGCAATTTCTAATACCAAATGCCTGAAGAAAGACACTTTATCAAATGGAAAGCGCAGCCCAACAGATTTGTTTATTCCAGCAAACATTCATGTTGAATTCACTGTACCACTAGAAAGTAACTTTCAAAAGGTTCTCAGCTAATGAAATAGTAAATACAACACCTAGTAGGTAGGTAGACATAGAGGAAGTAATCGGCATTTTTGCAAGGAATAAAAATACAAGAACAACAGAAACCATTTTACTTGATTCAAAGAAACTGCACATCTTTATAGTGCTTTTGTTCTTTCAGCTAACTGGCGAGCAGCTGCCAGCAGCGAGCAGGCAGCATGCAAAGTCCACTGGAGTCTGCTTATTAGTTCCAATCTTTACACTTCTCATGTAAGCAGCTTGGGAACATTATGTACCTTTAAAATTTTCAATTCAAATGCAAGATTCAACTTCTTTCAAGAGGAAAGGTGGCAAGAGCCATTATGTTTGCCCCGTTGCAAACTGATTTTTTAACCCTTTCTCAGCTTTCCCATTCACATGCTGCTTTTCAATCTTTGTTTTTAATGAGTCACCACCACCATGTTACTTGGTTTTATGAGACAAATTAGAAAATTCATTTGGGATGTATGGTTGCTGACAAGGCAAGCAATTTGAGTTTCCTCATGTGAAAGTAGATATAATTGCAAAAAGCCAGTAAGTATGGAAAAGAGCAGGTTTTGAGGAGGGGACCAAAGATGTGTTTATGCAGTGCTAGAAAGATTATTCTGTGGCAGGAGACTATAAATTCTGCCACTTACACACGGTGATGCTCAGCCTCCTTGTTCCTCTCTTCACCACTCTGGCTGATTAACAACTTCATGGGAAAGACTGCTGATCAAAACTAATCACCAAGCACCTACAGAGGGAACAAAGCTTCTGTTCAACCTCTACTTGGCTTGCCCTGCCTTTTCTATAAGCTTCTCAAACATCACTGATTTTATTCACTCTTGTACTGTAATTTGGGATGGAAAGGTATCATTATCAGATACACTATTGCTTAATATACATGAAAGCTGCTCAGACAGAAAAGTCACCACACTGCAGGGCCAAAGGTAGAGTTGTATACTTCAGCAAGACCAGCCATATGTATGCTATTCCTGATGTGTTTCTCCAGGCTAGTCTTGAAGACTTAAAGTGACAGAGATTAGTCTTCCTAATGTAGACTAGCACTTCAGTATCTTTGTTGAAAAGACCTAGTATGCATCTCTGAACTTTTTTCAGTTCAATTTAAGCCTGTTCATTCTCAGTTTACCAACTGCAGTCAGACAGAACAGGCTGTTTCCTCCCACCCTACAACAGATGCTAAATATGTGCAAAAGACAGATCCTCTTAATCCTCTCTTCTTCAGGCTAAAGAAAATCCTTTGCTTCATCTTCCTCACATGTTGTGTTTCCATGCTTCCAATAGCTCTCTTTTCCTCTCTCTATACTGATTTCTTGGATTTGGTATCGTGCTCAAGGAGAAGCCGGAATAAGACATAGAATCATAGAACTGTTTGAGTTGGAAGGGACCCTTAAAGGCCATCTAGTCCAACTCCCCTGCAATGAACAGGGACGCCTACAGCTCCATCAGGTGCTGAGAGCTCCAGCCTGACCTTGAGTGTCTCCAAGGATAGGGCATCCACCACATATCTAGGAACATGTTCCAGTACCTCACCACACTTTAAAAAAACTTCTTTATATTCATTCCCAATCTCCCCTCTTTTAGTTTGAAACCATTTCCCCTTGTCCTGTCACAGCAGACCCTGCGAAAGAATCTGTCTTCTACTTTCTTATAGCCCCCCTTAATGCGGAAGAATTCATTCCTCTTCCTCACAAAATATACATCTCATTTATATTTCATTTTTATAGTGGGATGTCACTTTTTACAGTCTTCCACCTGAAACTGTCATGCCCCATATGTCACCCAGCCAGCTCTCCCCATGCCATTGTTATTCCTAAGTACCAGTCTTCATATTTCTACCTGCTGATGAAATCTAATTCATTCCAGACTAAACCTCTAATTTGTCAAGACCATTCCAAATCCTAAGCTTGTCCTCCAGTATATTCCTGGCTCCCTCTCTGCTTGATCTGCTCTGAGGATTTAAAAAGGCCGTTATCCTGCCTCTTGTCCAAGTAATTAACAAAAGCACTGACCAGTTCTCATCCTTTTATCCTCCCATCTATGCTATGTGCTTTTAGATTGAGGCTGGATCGATGAACATGAATTCAGATCCTCTTTCCTATGGGTAATTGTATTGAGAATTCTAAATTAAAATTTGTAAGGCTTTTGTTTAGATATTCCCAGCAGCAGTGAAATTATAGCTCCTTCAAAACTAAACAAATATTGCGTTATAAAAATTTCTCTCTTTAATGCTTTATCATCTCCACTTTTATGTTTATTCTTTCTCATTCCACTTACTGAACTGCTGCCTTATTATATAACCCCCTATCTGGAAAAATAACTCACTGGTACACTGCAGTTATAACAGCTATTAATAAACAAACATGCATTTGTTTGGAGAAGCTAGCTTCTCAGTGACAATGGCACCAATTGTTTAAGAGTAAGAAAAGCATCTCCTGAAGATTCTTCTCATCTCAGAGAAACTTTACTTTATTTCACCTTAGAGCACTTTGTCAAGAATCCTTCTATTTATCCAAATCTCTTTCAAGGCTGTCTTACAGATGCTTAGAAATTACTGCAAGACGGCCATGATGAAAAGAGAAAGCTTTGACTCTCAAGGTGGTTTATAAACTGCAGCTAACTCATAATCTCTTTTGTGAACAGACAGAAACAGATATAGAAGCTTCCCAGTAGAAGAATGCATTACCAGGACACTTCACAGCTTGTTTACTCCTCAGGCAGCAGCTACATACAGGGAGGAGAGCTAACAAGACTGCTTAACAGTCCTTCAGCACCTAGGTGAAGACTATTTTAGAGCATTTATGACACCAAGACAACATTGAAGGACCTTCACAATGTGTAAAGTCAGGCCAAATACATCCACAACTTTATCTATCTACCACTTGCTTCTGATGTGAGGGGTAGCAGATGTCTAACACCGCTATTTGGCAACACCAGCCCAAAGTGGCCAGGCAATACCAATATCCCATCTGATCAGGAGCAAGTCTGTAATAAACAGATTAATCAACATCACAGGAACTTGTTGCTAGCACTTTATGGCCAAACAGTAAAACATAAATCAGGTCTATGAGCTGCTTCTGGAGACACATCCCAGGCAGTCCTACAACTGAGTAAATATAAGTCCATCTCCACGAGCTTCTCTGGAGGAAAACCAAAGCAAAACTGTATGGTACTGCTGTTTTATTGGGGAAGAAAAGGAGGGAATTGAGAACAGGGAAAAACTACAGTTGAGAAAATAAGCATGGAGGTTTCTTCTACAGATAACAAACATGTACCATTGTGACTTGTAAGGTTAAAGAGACAAAACATGTGAAAGTTTAGTGACAAAGCTTCAGGCTCTTTAAAATATGCCTGAGGAACTATGAGGGCCAAATAAAAATTATCCGGATTTAGAGCTTTTAGTCCATTGGATGTTCTGAGAATTGTAGCTTAATGCAGGCTATATACTAAAAAGTTCTCACCACAATCCATCACAGTGATCCTTTACCTACTCCTTCTTACCCACATTTCGAGACCTCAGTGGTGAAGAAAAATACCTAAGTTTGTAAATACCCAGTTTGCCTTGAATAACTTTCCCTCTAATTATGTTTTGGCTGCCAGCCTGAACAATTTACTCAGTGTCAGTTTAGGTCAATCTTGGCAAGGCTTAATCACAGAGATCAGTCAGCCCCAGGCAGTTTGTGCTTGGAAGGAATGTTTGCTAAGACCTCACCTTGCATCAGTCATCTTTTTCCAAGCTAAATATCTTGCTTTTATATTAAAACAACAATCTCTAATCATCTAGAAACAGTTTTACATGGACATTCTCTAATCATTAAAACACTGAAATTGTTTCTGAACCACTGTTTTTTTTGCTATATATAGCATGTATAATGACATGCTACCAAATGCATGTCATTCATTTAACAAGGTGACACCTCAAAGTACATTTATTTCCCTGAATTCCCCAGATGAGCTTTCACAGCACTGCAACAGTAAAACTTCCCTGAGATATTTCCAAGCCAATGAAATAACCAAAGCAAGTTATTTGTAAAACTAGTCCCGTAATCCCTCCTTACTGAGCACCAGTACTGGGAAGCATTGAACCTCAGCTGTTTCATCTGATCTGTCTACAGTGCTAAGAGTAACTAAAAATTGCTCAAAAGGACTCAATGTACATGTATTTCTTTAACTGTTAGCACATCTGCCTTAGAGTTCTCTGTCACCAAATGGTCCTATCACACATTTATTCCTCCTAAAGCACTGGTCATAAAAAACAGAACTGTAAAACACCAAGATAAGTAAATGTAAAAAATATTTAAGTCAATATGAAAGCTAAAGTTTGTGATGGCTGACAAGTCAGGAAAATCCCAAAAGCCTAAACATCTTAGAAACCATTTTTTTACTTTCCAAATTGTACTGTACATGGGTTTCTCCTGCTCCTTTGGGCACACAGAGCACAGACAGCTGATCACTTATAGTTTAATTCAGCTGGCTCTTATTTGCATAGCCTGCAATTATTAATAAAATATAGGCCTCTGTTTTCTTCCATCTGGAGGCACAGCAGGTTGGCAAGTCACCAGCAAATTTTATACTGCTTTCCAAAGGCTGTGCCAATTAACTAATGGTGATGGTACTCAAAGGTGCGCTGGCCAGTTGGAATTAAGTTGGAACTAATAGCCAGACCCATCCCATTCCCAGCCATGCGCCATCATTAAATTAAATACATCCCTCCTGTTGTCTCATCAGCTTCCCCACATCCAGGATTCCTTTGTATTGTTCTAAGTCTCCAACATTTAAAAAAAAAAAACTGAAGCAAAACTCAGACAGTGCAAATCTTTGTTCCTCACAGCTGGGCTCCCCACATCCCCTTATTTTGGATCAGGCCGCACACTTATCTTTGGAATCAATTTTTGAAGTGGTATGCTTCATCTTAAATTTAAAAACTTGCTTGATTCCCAAGCAGCATAATCCAGGAACCTGAACTTCATTTTAACTGCCCTGTGTTAAGGAGGGAAGAAATTTTTTTCCACCTGGAGACAGCACAAGTATAGCTGAAGAACAATTCCATACTGCTTTCCATCCTTCTGAGCTTTTACGTAGACTTACAGAACAACAAAGTCTGTAATTTGGTTGATGTTGTACAAGAGGAAATAGTCCCCAGGCCACTGTCATGGCTCTATTGGCTGTAAGATAAATAAACAGGCCTTGGAAACCAGCAGCTACAATGCAGTCTGGGCCAGGGTACGAAGATTTCCACACTGACTTTAGTCTTTAAACCAAATGTAGATTGATTGCAGCAGTGACAAGGCCAAACAGATTAACCTGCGTGAATCTCCATGCCAGCAAAGCCACTCTGGATGCTCATTTTGAGTGTGTTGCCTCTAATCTGCTACAGTATCTACCCATGTTTTTGTCTCTGTACCTGGGTCACCAACAAAAGGCATCCAACTATTTTAACTCACATGTTAAAACATGCAATTTTTCAGAGCTGCGCTCTGAATGTTCTACAGACAGATCCTGATAGCTTTTTGGCTGTTCTGAGTTGGGTCATCCAACACTAATAAACAAGAACTGAAAAATGAACCTAGAGCTAAACTTTGAAAGGAATTCACAGTCCATCATTTTATAAGAAAGAAATCATTAGCACCTGACACATCTGAAACCACCATCAGTTTGGTTCCCATTTAGAACACATCTATTCTCCTTTTCTCAAGGGAGGGTCTTTATGTTGTATCAAGGTCTAGCTTTAGCACGGCTCATCACACTTGTTTGTTATTTGGCAGAAACAGCTGATGCTTTCAAAAGAATACCCTGAGTATCAACTAGAGGAAGTGTTTCTTGTGAAGCATCATATTCTGTGATATTTTTCTGATTTTTCTTTTTTTCTACTCAAGATAATCATGTTCTCCAGTGTAATAATGAAGTTTTGCTATCATCCGATTGACATGCAGTACTTTTAAGTGGTAAAGAAAATCATCACTCCTTTTCCACTCAGTAAGTTACTTTTCTGCAGTTCCTTTTCCTTCATGGGCAGAAAACTGTTTTGAAGGAGATTACTACATTATCCCCAACAGAAAAAAAATGTTTCTCTGAAACCCTTTTTCTGAGTGTTCTACTATGACTTTGCAGACAACGTATGTTTGAAACCCTTAAAAACCCTTATCATTTTGCTCAATGCTAGTTGAATTTCAATATTTCTGAGGTGTGTTGTTGTTATTTTCCCCCCAGCAGTACAACGTGTTCAGCTTTTCAACCTTTTGTTCTGCCAGCCTAGATTTCATATTGGTTGATAAATCCAAACCACAAAAGTCTTCTCTGATTTCCACTTGGAAAGTCTTTCATCGTTCATAATGCTGTTTCCCACTTGATTCTGCTTCTCCAGTCACCTTGTCTACCCACAGTCCTGTTTGATGTCCAATTTATCTATGAAAAACTTACCAATTTACTTTGTAAACTAAGCCAGGAGTATATAGTTGCCTTGCAGATTCCCCTGCTGCTCACACCATTTGACCCCATCTCACACATTTACCAAAGCTGCTATGGCTGCCAGTAGCCATGGTAAATATATAAGTGTATTTTACCTTAGCTAAAGTCAAAAAGGAGGAAATCTATTAGGACCCAATTTGTCTCTTGATGATGCAGAATGTGGACTCCGATGGCAGATTGCACCATATCAAATATTTAGTATCTCAGCACCCTCTGCATAACACTTAGCTGCACATCCCTTCACAAGGGTTGTAAAGCTTATTATCTTTAGCTTTAAGATACAGCGTTGCCCTAAGTCATATCAGCTCCAGCAAGTAAAGTAAAGCATTTAACATCCAACAGTGCCCTGAATTTCAGCACATTAAGTTGTTAAGGTAATTAAAGGTAAACATTTCAGTGGGTGGTTAGTGCCAGCACTGAGATATTGTGCATGCAATGTGACATACAAGTAAAGTTTTTGACTGCTGGCTGATGTTTTGCAGTATAATCTCAAGATAGAAATAAAGGAATCAGAAATAGATGTATTCAGTAGTGTATAATAGGTACGCCCACACGGCACTATAGGAAACATGAAGACTGTACCAACTCAAGGAAAGGCAGATGCATGTATCTCTACTGTGGTAGGCATTTTCTTGCCCTTTGGCTACTGCTTCAGACATCACTGATTTATCTTTTTCTAACCATGGCAAACTAAGATCTAATTTGTTATCAAATAAATCTGATAAAATGTCAAGGTTTTTTTTCATGGTATTTGGTACTTTCTGGTAACTGAAAGAATTAATATCAACTTTCAATCACTGATTCTCCTATGACATTTTTCCTGTTGGAGACGTACAGTTCATTGCACACTCTCCTAAATGCCAGAAATGGAATTCTCAGTCTAAGTAAAATTTTCCCTTCGTGGGATCACAAGCATTTTTCCCAGGGTAATTGATACCCCTTTAAAACATTTCAAGCAAACACCTTCTCTATAGTCTCACATCTCTTATCAGAAATCTAGTCTAGCATTAGGTGCCCTACCCCTAGCACATCTCAAACAGAGGTTTTAAATCACTTGTGCTATGCTTGTGCCAGATATTTTTCCTTCTCCTGGTCTGAGGTTCAACCTGCAAGTAACTGACTCCATCAAATATACATTTCAAACACAAAGACCACAGGATTATTAATAGTATTTTTGTGCTATAAAAATAGGCTCCAAAAACATTCTCTTCACTTAGCAGTATGTTACTCTCCAAAACACTGTGTTGTGAGGGGTAGTATGCATGCAAACTTGTAAGGGGTTTTGTATCAACCTCATTAAAACAAGTTTTAGGCAATATTTTTTTCCGTAGGTCAAGCAATAAGCAAGCAATCCCAAAGTTATTTTATGATATTACAAAAGTTTAACTGAAAAGAAGTTAAAACACATTTTGCATGAAATTTTAACATGGTGAGAATGACAAGTTCTTGTAATCAAAAACACTACAGCAGAACAGAATGGCTACATTCTAAATCTAAAATTTATTTCCATGGATTTATGAACTAATGAAATGAAAAATTATATCTTGGTATTATTTTTTCAAGTATTTATATAAGCCTGTTCGTACATTCCTCTCGGCAGAATTTCATTTGGCCTCGTTCTGCCACATGGGTTGAAATTTTATGGATATAATGAATTGTTCCATCCATCCAATAACTGAACAAAGCTAATCAAGAAGAAAGTGTAAAAAAACAAAGAACTAAAAGGCAGAGAATATTTTTAAATCTTACCTGTATTTCACAGATTAGAAGTCAAGATAATTCAGATTCATGGTGCAGTGACAGTGAAGCAGGTAGGTAGGATTTTATCTCTGTGGAAGGCATTTGGAAGCCTTTGCACCTGAAAGCAATTCTTATTACATATTCCAGTACAAAGGAAAGCAACTAAGGCTTTAGAGGAGCAACTAAGGGGCTTAGCAGCCTAAAGGATTTTCCCCCAATATTTTTAATGTTACTGTTACATTACCTCTTATCCACAAGTACTTGGCAAGTCTTCCTTTTGAAGTTATTTATTTCAGGTTACAGACGCTGGTTTTTAGAGCACTTCTGGACATCTGACTGACAGAGAGCAAGTACTTATTAATCTCTCTGACTTGCTTTAGCATTACTATCAACAGATTGAAAAATTAGGATCAAATGTGTCTTCTGGTTACAAGCTCAAGTGTGTGTGCATGTGTGCCTGCATTTGCAGAATCAAATGTATTTTAACCCTCAAAATCAGGATGGATGCAGGATTTTAAACATAAGTCAGTCAGAAAGTCAACATCTGTCTCAGTAAAATACTTGCTTAAAAGCTGACAGGCTTTCTCTTTTGTGGCACAGAACTTCATCTTGCTGTCCAGTCATTTCTTCTGCAGTCTCACTGCTTTATCTTCCCACTCCATTGAGTAACTACTGAGTGCCCCAGCACAGCTGACACTTGAGCCTCCATTTACAGAGAGTGAAGATGCCTATTTCTTATATCAAATATTAATCATGAAGAACAATGCCAAATTTAACACCGCAAAGCCTGAAGACTCCCCAAGAATAGAAAGCTCCTGAGCTCTATTTTGCATGAAAACCTCAATTTTGGCTTTTCTTGTTTTCCTATTTTATCCCTTGTATGGGGCAGCAACTAATACATCCTTTGATGCTTTGGTGTCATCAGTCAATGTTTTACATCTGCTGTTACAAACTCCTCATTAATGTATGCAAAAGAACCTACTCATACCACTGCAGTTGCAGGTAGTTTTATATTAATTCCTACTATAGCAAGATAGTGTTTTTTATAACCCACTGATGCCCATGTCTCACTGCTTACCAGCAGTGCATACCTCAACTGGATTGTCTCAAATGATTCAAGAGATGAGAAGCACAACTTGCAGGCAGTGAAAAACAGTAGCCAGTAAGAGATTTGATTACATACTTTTGCTGCTGCCATCCATTAAAATCCAAAGCCAGTAGAAATACAAGGAGGCCAAGGTTCCATGTGAAACGTCCACATTGGAATCTATCAAGATCTTCTTGTAAGTCTACAACCATCTGTTGAATTATTTTCTCAAAAAGGTATTCTAATGAAAACATCTTTCATTAAATGCAGAAACTCTGTGGCAGATTGATTTGACTTAACAAAAGTAATCCACTCGAACTATTGAAATCACCCAGAGGATCACCCAAGCTACCGAATAATGACCCAACCACAATAAAAAATTTTGAGATCTTTGGTTCCCGTGCTTTTCTTGTATGTGTAATGCTGAAACAAGAACCTGTGGTCAAGCATAACATAGCTCAAATTCCAAACCAGAGAGGAAATAATCTCTAGAAAGACCACAGTGGCGGCATGGTATATAGATAGCTCTTTCTGCTCCAATATAGGGAACACATACTTTTCAAAGATATTTCCCCAGAAAATGTCGGTGGTCAGTCTCAAGGTAACGCTGCTCTACTTTCAAGTTGGTTACAAAATCCTTTGCTGTGGGCTGACACTCTTTTCACGAATGATATGCAGGAATTAAACACACGTGGCCATTCTCAGAAGGCATTGAGTTTTATAAAGCACCATCACTAATAAGTATCACAACAATACTGGTATAATAAAAACACGGTCTCAGCACATTGTGCCTTTTTCTCTCTACTTAAAGGCAGTCTGAAAGAATATGGTCTTATAATAAAATTCATGGTGGCTTGTATGTTACAGTAAATTATCTGGCCAGTTATGCTCTTAATGTTTTATAAATGCAATGTAACTGTTTGGGAGAGGTGGTATTTTGTATGTGTTGTTTGGTTTTTTTAAATTATATCAGTAAACACATTAAAGCATTATCCACAATTTTTTGCAATACATGGAGAAGTCAACATTTCCAGATGAGATATAAATTTAGAGCTTTAATTAAACTTTGATCTTGAAAATTAACTCAGACATTCCTCCCACACTTGAAAATAAAAACTATTGTAAAATAATGCTGTTGATTCCAATTTCATGAAATGTATTGTATTAATATTCTGGAAAGAAAATATTTCTTAAAACCCAAAGCTTGACAGAAGTAATTATCTTTACAGTCAAAGAAAAAAATAAATTACAAATAACTTCTGAAAGATGGTTTCTCGTCTATATTTTAAAACCTTACCCAAAACACAGCTTTATGCAATAGAAGGTTCCACTGCAAACTGCTTCTAAACTGCTTGCTTCCCAGTGCTGCACAATGAATGCTGCATCTAGTTTAAATAATTCCAACAGCATCACGAAATGTGCATAAATGCCTTCTACCAAACTAAATTACTTTCATGCATAAGCTTGAAAACCTTTTAAATAATGTTTATGGCATAATGTATGTCTTCTAGGTGAGATGATGTAGCAAAAATCATGAAAAAGAAATCAACTGCAATGCAGAGATGAGCCAGTTCAGATTTTAGGTGCTTTATAATTCTCACTACGATTTGAGAAAAGCACATTATATACTATACAGAATTGTATAAATTAGAATTAGTTTCACCAAAGTTAATGCAAAATTGGCACAAGGATGACCCAGATGATGAAATAAGTTTGTAATGAAAATGGCAAGTACTTCTGCTCTCAGTGACTGCCACTATGTTGACAGTGATTTCCATCTCAGTAAAGGTCTCATTCCTGCATTAAGATCTCGGCTTATTTGTAGACTGCCATTGAGGGAGACAGTTTTCCTAATTCATACAGTAGATACGACCAGAAGTGAAAAACAAATCCATGTCCTAAATGCAATTCACATACATATGTAAATATGACATCCAAAGCGGGACTACCAGGCCCTGCTGCTCAAGGCACAAGTAGGCAAATACCACATCTGTTCTTGCAGTTTCCCCCTGCCCTTCAAGGGAAACACATTGCAGAAGCAGATTCACAGCTTGACGTTCTGTGGGAACCTGGCTGCAAAATTTGTGTCATGCTCCTACCAACCCACATGGCCTCTGTCAAAACCACACAAAAATCCTGCTTGCCTACACCTATATTCTAGGTTCTATCCTACACTTAAATTTGTGTTCCTTTGTACCATTTGCTTGCTTTTTCAAGTTTTATTTGGCCTATTTGACCTACTATTTCAATTTTATAGCTACAGGAAGGAAATATTTACTTTAGTCCAAAAAAAGTTGGATATTCTGAGCTGATCCCAAAATCCCAAATGAAAGTATAACTGATGAAAGAATGTAAAACATGCGGTGATCTACAGCCAGATTAGGATCCCTGTTCTTTGAAAATCAGACCTCTTGTTCTAATCCCAGCAGGATTACGAAACAGTTTGCTTTATATATGTATTTGTAGATGAAAAAGTAAAATAAAACTCTTGCAGCTGAAGACTTTTAGATGCAAAGAGGAGAGAAAAAGTATTTCTTTGACACGGTTTAACTAAAAAGTACTGATAGAAAATATTGTCTTGTTTTTTATACGAGGAGTAGTCTTGCAGTTTGGGCTTACAGGGTGGAAGGATACAATTCCAGCTAACCATCACTGATATAATAGAGGACTTAGCCAAACAAAAACACTCTATCTGCTGTAGGATAGCAGTGACCCCAGTGTGTTGGTGACAGCACTGAGCTGCTGGCCCTGAGCTGACCTGCAGAGAAAGAAAGGGTGAGCAATGACACTGCCCCTCAGGCAGTGTGCTTGTAGCCTGGAGCTACAACTGGATTAGGCAACAGTTCATCCTACCCAACTCTAGCACTAGAAAACTAATTCTACTTTAATTCCAAAACAACTAACCTCATCTGCTTTGATAGCAAACGGATTCATTATTTATCTGAGCTCTTCCCAGCGCTGAGGAGCAGTGGCAGGCTGGGGACAGGGCTCTGCCAGTCAGGCCCAAGCATGAAGGGAGCAATGCCCGGTAGCTGCTCCTGCCTGGGGCCTGGGCTGAGCTCTTGAGTCACCCTTGGACCTGGTAAGATCAGATTGTGCCTTTCCTCAGCACTTCTGCAAAAGGCACAGCTGAAAACCCAGATAATATTTCTGGAAACAGGAATTGCAGGGAAGCTCAATCTGGCAACCAGGAGATAAAACCACACATTCATTTCTTAGACTTAATTTTAAGACAGTCTATGTTATCTGGTTAATTGCTACAATTGCCATTGGAAAGCTAACTGATGGTCCAAGTCTATCTCCGATTCAGCAGGGGCAGGCTTTTCTGCTTGGCAGCTGGCACTTGATATCTCTGATATGAAAAGGAAAGACTATACCCCTCTCAGCAACCAGCAGCAAGAAATGCTTGTGCAAATTCAATTACACCATCTGAATCAACAAGCCATGCAACTATTTTCCATGATGTGTGCATTTTTCCACAGCAGCTCTCAAATCTAGCAACGTTAGCAAACACCGTCAAGACAATGTGTACCAAGCCCTGGCACACAAGGCCTACTTTATAATCATGCCATTTTCAAGCATCTCAGAGCAAGTATCCAAACTGACGTGAGAGTTTCTACTTGATTCTTCCACCCTCACTCATTCACTGAGGAGTGTGATCTGGTCTAATTTACTCAAATATGATTGCACACCTATGCTAATGGCTGCTGACATACCACTGTCAGCCACTGTAGAAATAAAAGGTGATTTGTTTGTCAGAGTACTTTCAAAGCTGACATTCCATGTGCAGTTTTGGTCATCCTTACCTGAGGACATGAACTCAAGCTAGAAATGATGAACAGAACTGGAATGGCAAAGAGGGAAGCAGAGCATCTCATCTGATAGAGAGTAAGAGATTGCCTTTGTGCAGTCAGGCCAGTAAATTAGGGAGCGGGAGGCACTGCATGACTGCTTCCCACTAATAAAATACTGGGGTGGAAGAGGGGCTGCTCAAGCTGAAACACGGTGCTGGCCAAAGAAATGGGAGCACAGTGGCTGATTTTGAATCAAAAACATCAGGAAATCTCTCATCAGCAGAGCAATGATGTCCCAGGAAAGATGAGACAGAAGACAATGGGAACAAGTAAACCACTTTTAAGGTGAAGTACCTTAAAAGTACCTACATTTCCAAAGGGAATTGTATGATGTGGTTGCTGTGACAGCAAGCAACAGGACTTGGTCACTGGGGATTTTTTTTTTCTCCTATCCCGTGTTCTCAAATAGAAGTAAAACAAGAAGAAACTGTTTCTCCCAACTGCTTAGATATAGTACAAAGAAAAGGTTTCCCACACAAATAGCTCCAGTATTGTTAAAAACAAGGTGTGGGTGAGCTGTCTTTCAGTAAAAGACTGAAAACCTACAGAGTGAGTTTGTTTTAAAAAGAAAAAAAAATGTCATAATTTAAGGTTTCACCTTAAACATTTCAATCAGCATAGAAATACCTTCCAGAAATACCAATTAGCTGCATCAGAACAGCAAGCTATCTATTCCCATTAATGTCTGTGTTACACTCATAATCTCAAATCATGTTTCATGAGCCTCCCTGCCTCTTCTGCTACATTTTATTTTAAAAAATAAACTGCATTTTAAGTGTCAGTCAGGAAATTACAAAACCAGCCCATCGTAATGAAGGACAATTTCAACTCACTTTGATTGGAACTGCAGATATCAGCCCTGACAGCAGTCAGTCTCACTGTTCCCACAACCTGAAAGCAGGGTAGCAAATTTCCAATTGCAAGATTAAAGGTATTTCCCCATAGCCATTATCACTCCCAGGTGATTAGAAGGGCTGTGATAAATCAGGGAGATTAGGTTACAAACAACTTAAAACAACTTAGGTTACAAACAACTTTAAAAAATGCCTCTGAACAAGTGAAAATTATTCACATTTAAGTATTGCTGGTTTCCTGATAATAAACTATTTGCAAATTAAAAACAACAACAACAAATGCAAAGTTCTGAATCAACCAAAAATGCCCAAGCTTCCAAAACAAGTGAATTTGTCAGCTGTGGAGAGTCCCACCCACAAAACCATTAGGATCCCATTCAAACACTTGATGCAGCCTTCACCACAACCTCCTTAACTACCATAAAGGGTACAAGATTTCTCTTGAGCAGGAGGCTCTTGAGCATGGCAATGCAGGGCAACCCAGTCTGCAAACAAGGGGTGGTTCATTTTGGCTGAAGGTGCTTCTCTTGAGCTCAGTATATTTTTAGTAGTTTCTAGAATGAGATTCATCTCACCCCGAAGCACGCACCTAGTGCACACACAAAAGTCATGCCCTAAACATACAGATTTCCCTCCATGAAGTATGAAGGCAGCACAGGGGGAGAAGTACAGGGAAAGGCAACCAAAATCTGAACGGAGTGAAGAACACATTACAAGAGCTGATAAGTAATGTGCTACAATATTGATGGACAAGTCTGAAGCAAATGCCTTCTTCCTCTAAAGCTAGGACAAAGGATTTGCCAACGCCTGAAAAGGGAAGAAGCAACATTTCTTCAGAACTCAGTATAAAAATTTACATGATGGATAAGGAAAAAATCCACAGGAGAGAACACTCCGCTCAATAAAGGCAATGAGGAAGACTGCTCTCTCTGCAATTAATTATCTCAGCACCTGCTACCTATCTGTAAAGTGCCTGTTATTCCTCATGCATCCTACCAGATTGTCAACAGCAATTAAATATATTCACTGGTAGTGGTCTTCTTAACTTGCATTTAAGATCTCATGGTTTTTTTTTTCAGTGTGTCAGAAGCATCTTTTTCCTACACATGGTTGTTGGACTTAGGGCATATAAACATCAGCCAAGAAATAAATTACTCCAACAAACTATTTTCTTTTCTTTTATAAGTCCTAAGTGGATGTTAGCCCTGACTGCTGACAAATTAAAATTTAAGTTCTAATTAGATGCTTAAGTAATAGAATGTAAGTGGTTTGCTAAGTGTTCTTAATTCCCTCTGTATGTAAAGGAAAACTTGCCTGTTTATGTACTTATGCACCGTACAAGCCGTGCCTGCCACTGTGCAGCTCCAGCCCTTCCCCATCCATAAGCTGAACCACACTCATTCAGCTGTCACCCAGCATAGCCATGGCAACTACATTCAAGCAAGGTTATCTGATCAGGCGGATAATACCCTACTTCATGTAACAGGCTAGCTGGTTTCTAATCTCCTGCTCAAACAGCGTGATGACAGATACTTGGGAAATCTAAATCAGACATACCAGTCCCACTCAAACCATGCTCTGGCAATACAAACTCACCCAGCTTCTCCACTGCTTCAGCCCTCATGACCAGTAGGGAGTCCCTTACCGTGCCTGGATCCCTGCAGTCCAGGTGATGAACACTTACAATCAGGTGTCAAACATCAAGAAATCACTCTCTCTGTTACATAGTGTCTCATATGCTTCCAGGTTTGACCTTCTGAATGTTTAGGCAAATGATAAAATTGACAACACTAGAATAGACGCCCCGGAGAGGTCGTTGAGTCGCCATCCCTGGATGTGTTTAAAAGGAATTTGGATGTGGTGCTCAGGGACATGATTTAGCAGAGGGTTGTTAGAGTTAGGGTAGTGTGGTTAGGTTCTGGTTGGACTTGATGGACTTTAAGGTCTTTTCCAACCTGAGCAATTCTATGATTCTATATGCAGATGGGGCGTGAAAACAAAGTCCTATTGTTCCAGTTTTTAGTGCTGAATGGTTTGGAGTAATAAAGAAGATTTCTACAGGGGAAAAAGAATCAAGCAACTCCAGTACAGTTCAAAGGCTTTTTCTGATCTTTGCAGCAGGACTAATTTCTGGATATTGACTTTTTCAGCCCCTCCACACCAAAATACTTTAATCTCATAACACCACCATTAGTTCAATATATCAGTGTTAAGCAACAACACCTATACAGAATGGAAACAAGAAGTACAGAACATGTTTTATGGTAGCTGACAGTCTGGTTAGGAATGAATTCATTGAAACATGACACGTGAATTATTACTTATGAATGTCTTGAAACAAGTTCTCAATTTCAAGTTATGCATCCTCTTGAAAATGTTAAAATGAGTCAGAAAAAATATTATTTGATTCTATTGAAACTTATAATTTCTCTACCTCTACATCCTCATGCTATCATTTCACCTTGCATTTCATTCTCTCAGAAGAGATACTAGTGTTCCATGATACTGAAAGCCTTGTTTGCACTCCCTCCTTATATAATGCTTCTCGTCGTTCATCATTAATTTCTACAAAACAAGAATTAACTCACTGGAACTGATTCTACAAATGCATCCCTTTGCCCTGAGGAATCAGTTCAAATCTTATATACAAAACATGCTTCAATGTCTCTTACTTAGTTACGAGTATCTTATTCCATTCCTTCTCAGAGGTGAAATGAAACAGCCTGTTTTTTCAAGTTTGCTATTAGCCCATAAAAATGAGCCTGTCAGTAAATAGAAGCTGGGGACACTCACAGAGTTACCATAAGGTACTAACTAGAAATTATTCTAGATTTCTATTTTCAGATTTTACACATGGGACTTTTCCTACTGAAAGCTTGGTAGCGTCTAAGTGTTTCAATAAAGTAGGCACAAGTTTTGCACAAAGTCCTTAGGAATACATTTCAGGGTAGCCCTGAACTATTAAAAAATATATAAATCTCTCTGAAGCCTACAAATTCACCTTTGTCTTCTGTTGTATTCTTTCCCCTTGATCCCAAAGCTTGGAAGGAGTAGTAGGTCCCCATTACTCTGCATGTTGAAGGCCTGCATGTACCTGTGCCTAAGGCACTAGATTGAACTGGACAAGGCAATTCCCTTTTCTGCAGTACTCACAGGACTACATCTTACACAGATGCATACTGCTGATGCTGTTATTAAGATCATAAAACCCATGCCTGTTTGGCAAAGGATGAAGCTGGCTGTTTGTTTCTGCATGAGGCTAAATGGGACTACCCCAAAGAATGGAGTTGTTATATTGAACTAGGTAGGAATGGCCAAAAAAGCACAGTATAAATCCCTCCTGTGCTCACATAGCAGCATGAAAGCAAGCACACAAAAATAATTAATGGCTCCTATTTGTAGTGAAACTAAGGACACTATATTCAGTAGTTTTCCTGCTGCACTGAACAGTGAGAAATTTCTGTTACATCATCTTCTTGAAATAACAGGCCATGCTAGCAAATCTGATTTTTACTTATCCTTTCCGAAGGATACAACTTTGATTTAAACCACAAAGAAACAGATAAAAAATACAAAAGATAACCTTGGGAAGCACAGAACCGGTGTTACTTTCTCTCATCCATGCAACTGGTCTCATTTGTACAGCCCTCACCCTAAGTCAGTCCAATTTATCTACCCAGATCCTTCCCCCAAACATTTCACGATGCATTTCTAAGTGGAAGAGATAAAAAATATCTGAAATGAAACCAAAATTTGTACCAGTTTAAAACAAAAGTATTCATATATAAATCTTCATTTTACCAATTTCTCCTCCCACAAGCATATAGAATTAGGATACAATACATTTTGCCTGAGATGTTTTATTTTCAGCAAGTAGAACTTCTTGAATTCCCAAATTGCTGGTTTTGTCTACACAAAAGGACAACTAGCACTAAATCTATCTGCGTTTTGACCTTACTTGGACTGTTCACAAGAGTCTCCAAAATTGAGTATATGGATTCAGATCTGCGCCTCTAAGGACACTTGTCCAATCCTCTAATTCATCTGGTAGCTACAAGTTCAACAAAATGCTAGGTGGAACTCTACTCAAGTTCCAGCCGTGACTCCACTGCTCACGTTCAAACCAGAGAGCCAAAGTATCCAACTTTAATAATAAATCACGTTTGCCTTCTCAGCCACTATCCTAGCCCTGAGAGTTCAACAGTGAATGCAGCTTTTCAGTCACTCTTGTCCCAGTCCTTAACATCAGCTTTAATCTTACATCCATACACATCCAAGCCTTACCTGTACATCTCCTTGAGGGTGTTAACGCTCCCCATGTTACTGCTAATAACAACCTCTCTCAGGCTGGAAATAAGGAAAAAAACAAGCTCTTCAAGTGTTAGGCATTCAAGGCCCCACTTTAACCCTAACGCAATACTCATCCTTACACAAACCTGTCGGCTCTTCATCATTTGCTAGCAGGCTGACCACAATCACCCCCACTCTCATCTTGTAGGCTTGGAAGACAAACAATAAATGTTGCTCTTCAGACCCTCTCACACAGCCCAACTCAAATCACCAAGCCCACACTCAGCAAAACCACCATGATCCTTTCCTGCAAAAAAAAAATAATACTAATTAGGACAGTTGGACTCAACACAGTCTGAAGCAGTCAGCTTGGTTCTTCTTAGCACCTTGGGTCTCAATCAAGCTTACATAAACCCTAGTGAAGTAATGAGCAAGGCATTGCCGGGTGACCTAAATAATAGGTATATTTGACAATGAGTAATATAATCCCAAAGAATTTCATTCTTGTAGTCTCCTTATGTTACCTTTCCTGATGTCCTGAAGAAATTTTTTGTGTCCCACCAAAGCATGGCTAACCAAACTTTAGAGCCCAAAACCTTAACCCACGCCCCACTTAAACCCACCTTTACAACCACGCAACCTCAGCTGTACCACAACAAACCAGAAAGTCTAGCCTTCACAAATACCCATTCTACTTCTGCTCACCTTTCAAGATCCAACAACAAACTTGATGTCCAGTCTCTTCCACCTCTGACTTGACCCAAACACAATCTTGTGACCCCTAAACTCACCACCTTTAAGCTACAAATCATTTGTCCCAATTCACAATCAGATTGAGAGCTCTATCCACTGCCCCAACGCTCCTCACAAGTCAAGACATCATTCAGTACAGCAAAAGGCTCTAAAGCAGCTTCATCTGCTGCTGCAGTTTGCTGGAACAGATCCTCAGTCCAGAACTCTCTCAGCAGTTAACCATCTACCTCTGCAAGAAGCCTGTCCAACTCACTGTTCCTACTAATTCATACGCTGTAAGCATTACATTAAGTACTGCTGTCACAAGTAACCACTCCTCCCCTGAAAACAAGTAACCAGTAAAACATTTTCCTGCTGAACACAGTATGCAATTTTCCAGGAAGAACATAATGCCAGTGAAAAGAATACGCTGTCAGTGTGAAATTTTAAAAGCTAAAGGAAAGAAAAGGGTAAATTTAAACTTCTAACTATGCAGCTAATCAATCATGCAAAAAAAAAAAAAAAAAACCAACCCAAAAAGACTCATATAATAGCAAAAGTATTAGCAAAACCAGAACAAATTGTTTTCATCATAGTGTGAACCTCAACCATTGCATATCTAGTTAAATAGATAATGGATTAACTTTCGGAATTATATACAAAGTGAGGCTATATCAGGCATTTCAACTTAGTGCTATCACATTCTGCTGTAATACTTGCACGTCGCTGAAGGCAAAGGTTAAAGCTGCCATAAAGAGAAAGCACAGCATGCATTAAGGCATTAAGGTTGCAGGCACTGGCTGGATTTCAATTTTACTTTCACATTACATATTTATACTTAGGCCAAAATTGTGCAGCCCATTGCATTTGTATTAGGTATCACCCTAATGTCACTCTCTGCAAATGGAAATGATTGTATGATGTAAAACTATGGAGAATCGGGCTCTTCAGCCCTTCTTTCAGGGAACAGCCTGCCCAAATAAAATACTTTACGTGGAATAAAACAATGGGGAGACAAAAAACTCTATAAAGAAAAATAAAGATTGAAACCAGCAAGAAACAGTACTTTCACACACAGAGAACAAAATTAAAGGTCAAGTGAACTTCTCACTTTCCACCTGGGTACCCTACAAGCTTCTGTGTGGGCCCAGCAATCCACGGTCATTGTCCCCCATCAGGCTGATGGCAGCCACACAGATAGATTGTTCTGCCTAGAATGCCTAACAGATGGCCCCATGCTCAGGTCACACAGGGAGCCCAGAGGACTCTGGACTAATGACAAAGCCATTGCCCAGCACTGCCTGCTGACAGCATGAGGCAGGGAGAGAGGAAGGGAGCAAAGATGAAGTGTTTTCTGTGCTCCCACCAGGCTCCAGAGAGCTCTCCTATCTTTGGGTATGAACTCAGTAGGACTCAGTATTCCCGACTGAGAAAATGGCCCCTGATTTCAGTAAAAGAGTGTCTCTTAGAAATGGTGACTAGGATGTATTTATCGTGATGAATGAGGAAGATATGAATCCTTTTTTTTTAATTATATTTTTGACATTCTAGAAATATTCAGAGAGGTCTTGACTGAAGGAGAGCCATTATCACTCTAGAAGAACACTTTCCTCAACTACTCTGCTACCTGGAATCAGAAAAATCTGTGTGTTTAATCTCTGTGTTCTATGTGTGTTCATCCCTGGAGACATTCAAGAACTATTCAGATGTTGTACTGAGGGATATGGTTTAGTGGGAGACATTGGTGGTGGGTGGACAGTTGGACTGGATGATCTTGGAGGTTTTTTCCACCTTGTGATTCTATGATAACACAATAATATAATAACCAGAACTTAAATTGCATTTCTGCCAAGCCCCAGTTTTGCAGAATTTTAAAAGCAGCAATGGCAATTAAAACGTACCCTCTGAATGGCAGGTCAATACACAGCGGACGCTGTATGCTCCAGATAAGCATGAGATTTTATAAAATAAGCTATGAAATATGTATTAAGTTAATGCAATCCTCCTCTTGACAGCACAGCTGTGATTGCAAAAGTTCTTCTCTTGACTGTAACCTAGAGCAAAGATGAAAACTGCCACAAGATCAAAGAGAAAAACAGAAGAGGAACAGCAACACCCATACACAGGGAGAGGGCTACTGTGCCTCTGACAATCACACAACTACTGTTAATGAGTTTCATGCCTTCCTTGGAAGGCACTTGCTAATCCCTGTTTGGCTATTGCCAAGTCCCTTGCGTAGATACTTCCAAACAAATTCCATGTAAAATATTGCTAAGATGTCCATTATCTGTTTAATGAAAATACTCCATCACGACAGCTAGGATTTATAGTTGATACCTGCAATAATCCAAGAGTCCTCAGGGAAAGATTAAATAAGTACTTGAGCTGTTTAAAGACCGGATCTTCTGCTACATGGGAAATTCCAACAGAAACTCTTCTTGTTCTGAATGAAAATGTCTCCAACAGCAGCCTCACCCCCTGGCAAATGAAACAACAAGAAAAACAACCAATTCTTTTTTTCAGAGCTCCTGAACCACCAGTTCAAATCAGAACTGCAAATGCACTTCATTTCACTAGGGAGGAAAAATGCCTTACAGAAATGGAAACAAAAACACTGAAAGTAATTCAAAACACCATCGAAGCAGTAGAACAGAAGGAGACTTCTTCAACGCGGTTGAGATGGGACCAGGTTGTACTGGACTTTCTCCCAATGAGACCTTTTCCAAGATTGACAAGTTCCACAAAGTATTTCCTTTCCTTAAAACAGTAACCACTAGAATAGAGTCTGCTCCACTGATTTATTTTCCCCTCGTGTTCCACTAAACGCACTGCACTTCAGCAAAACAGGACAAAAAGCCACAAAGCACCAATAGGAGTATGCAGATTAAATTCCGGTGAAGAATGCAAGCATCAAACTGCGTTAATTGTTGCAGAAAAATATTGCACAGCTGGGAGTCATTGTTTCTGCACTCATCTTAAGCAAGTTTTAGCTCAGAATCATATAACTGAACGTGAAGCAGCAGCACAGTGGATGGAATGGCACGTATTTTGTCCTGACTCTCCACTTCTTTACACCCTCCATAATATTCACAAGGGTACAACTGCATTCCATAAACGGCTGCAATATTTACAGCCACGTTGCACAAATCACTAGAAAAATACAAAGTAATGATTAACTAACTGAGAATAAATTAAACAACAAACGAGGAAATTAAAGGCAATTGCAAACTGCAGGCTTCAGATCCCTGTGTCAGCCACATTGCTGCAGATGCAGAGCAACTCCAGTCTCACATCAGAGAGCTCAGCTGCCCCTGGAATGAGTCCTGAGTGGGCAGTGAACATGTTTTGATATTTGCTATTCAATTGAACCCACTGCTAATGAAAGAACCCTTTGAGAATGAGCTGATTTATATGTTTATACTGGAATTTAGCGGAGTAAAAACCCTGGGATTAATCCCAGCAATTTGTGGATTGATGTGAAAGCACAGAACAAAACTTGTGCAGATATTTTGAAAGCAGGGTACGTCTAACACTGGGGCTGCTTTCATGAATACTTGATGATTTCCTTTCTTTAGTCAAAGAACGCTGTACATAAGCTTGCTTTTCTCTCCTACTGCCCCTTGAAAGCCTCTAAAAGAGAGCTGTCTCTGACAGAGGTGGAAAAGCAGAGCTGCTCCTGTTCCACTGCAAAGCCAGGCTGCTGCATGCAGACTGCTCTGAAATCCCTCCCGTTTTCCCCCATCCAGCTCAAACATTCCCCGCCAATTAAGCTGTTGTCCTCACTTATAGGGCAGCATCAAACAGACCCTGTGAGGGCTTGGAGGGATTTTAGCTACTAGAAGCAAACATCCAATTCTGTTCAGTGATGCTTTCTTTTCTTTTCTTTTTTTTTTTTTCCACATAAATTCTGCACGCTTATCTAAACATCTGTATCGTTCATGCTCCTAAAACTCCCCCTCTTCTTCCAGAGTTTGTCAGCTCCTGGGTGAATTCTCATTCCTGTGACTAGACTTTCCCTACTTTAAATTCCCAAGCACTGTCTCTTACTTCCCCCACAAGGCCGAACTGATAATGCCCCATGACAATAGTCCATGCTGGAGGAACCTTTCAGGCATTTATTCTTTTACAAAGCGAAATCTGAAGCACTGGATTCCATTAGCTTTACAGGAGGGTGTAAACATTCAGCAGCTGTGGGCCCAGCTCAAAAATCCTGTAAAGCAGACTGAGTCCTCTGAGAAATTACTACAAAATGTGTTTAAATATATCAAACCAATCAGCCATTTTCTTTGCTAAGCCCAAATGTATAGAAGGCGATATCAGAAAAGAGAAGTAATAAGGAATAGAGGTGTGAGGAGGAGGCAAAAATAACAAAGGTATACCTAGAATAGCTTTGGGGAGGCAATTATTATTTTTAATTCTTGGGAGCTAATATGATTGCAGAATTAAATTGAACACGTGACTTGAATTAAAACCACTTATTTGTCATTCATCTGCCAAATAATTGATATCCCAGGGTTCTCCCTCGAGGATGGAATATCACAAAACGTGATTACATGTACAGGTTGGGTATTTTGTTTTAAACAAAACAGAATGTGTAACATCCTCAACAAAACACAGCATGAGATGCAATGGGAGCTGTATCCACAGATTCCCAGTTCTTTCCAAGAGATTTCTGGATCATGGTTAGAAAGTAAGGGTAAAAGGATGTATCATCCTGTTGACTGTTCAAATTATTTTACTATAGTACTGGGGAAAGGTACCAGCTTGCAGAACTGGAACAGAGGGGTTGATACATTCTTGCATCAGATACAGGCTTTAGGAATACAGCTACAAAAGAAAACATTACTTCTGTGGTGGAGTATTTGAGAGGAAAACCCTGATAACCTAAAAAGGAAAGGTCAAGAAAGGTGCCCAGCAGCATGGGCTTTTGCTGGCATCTACCTGCTGCACCAGTGCTGCTTCCCAGGCACACTGGAGAGCCCCAAAGGCTGACACTGCACTCCTACTGCAAACTTAGAAAAGGTAGAAAATTAGAGAAAAAGAAGGAGCTGGTGGATCAATGAAATACTTATGCTGCAGTAATAAAGCTCTTCCTGTTCAGGCTGCTTCACTGACTCTAATCAGAGAAAAGTCCCCATAATGAACCTACAGCACCCTTCTCTCAACAGAGTTTGGTTCTCCTCGTTGTATCTCTACCAGCTTCTCATCCAGACTGATTCTAGAAGAGGCTGAGCAACAACGTGTCAGCTCCTCCCAGGAAGTCATTCGCGTATATAGTAGTTCTCATCACAAGGAAATACCATCCCAAATATTCAACCTAAATATTCTACCTCTTGTTATTTCTGACTCTCCAAATGCATTCATCTCTGCTCTCTACTCTGCTTGATCTTTGTGATTCGTCATTTTTTTTTTGTTACCTACCGAGCTGTATCAGGTTCTATTCCTTTTCCCAAAAATCTTTCCCTCAAACACCTACCATGAGATCTTCTAAATAACTACCATGTATTAGGAAAAGGGTTTGCTCCCTGCTAAGTAGCAAAGCTCCTGGATTAAGCCAACGAGGCTCCTGTTGCTGTGATGTGTCACCAGTTACCATCTATCTTCTGATTTGTCCTTAGGCTTCTTGTCATGTCACTTTCTACACCAAATCTGTATCCTCACTTAAACCATTCTTCTCACATGCTACTTTGCACATTTCCTAGTTAAATATCGTACCCTATTCTGGCCGTATAGCTAGATCTCTTTCCCTAAGTCCCATTACTCTTGTCTCAAAGTGATCCTCTTATATAGATATTGGCTCTGAGACCCAGCAGTCCTGAAGAGCCAGCAGTACGTCTTCATTTCTTATCAGTAAGTCATAAAGCAAGTAGCCAAAAGTTCCATCTTTCCAATATCAGAGGTAGGTTTTTTATTTTAGTGAATCTTCATCCAGGAGAAGACTGCTTGTTTATTTTTGTTTATTTTGTTTGTTTTGTTGCTTCATTAGTCAAAACAAATCAAAACTATCAGTGTACTTCTCACCAGCTTACTTCTTTTATTACAAAGTTCCTTAAGTTTCCTCCAGCACACCAGATGAGATGATCAAGTAAGATAAGAAGACTCCAACAACAAGAAAACTCTAAATATTTTCCATCACTTTGCCACCTGAGCACACATGAATAGAGACTGGGAAATTCCTTTTCCACTTCCCAAACAGTTCCTCCAAGCCAAGAGCAGAGGCACAGCACACATCCATCCCAGAGCAGTGAGCAACAACTCCTCACTCACTACCTGTCAGACTGCACTGCCGCTCTTCCACAAGCAGCTTTAACCTGACCCGTGCATCTCAAGCTTGGTTTGCATTCCCAGTGCTACTCCAGTTTTGGTAGGATCCTGCACTGCCATGCATGCTTATGGTCTGAAGTGCCCTGTCTGTGTGTTGGGTGCAAAAGGCTACCAGCCACACCTCTGCTCAGGAAACAGAATGTTGCATTATCACATATCACTGCTCTGACCCTGACATAGAAGCAAGCTGCTCACCAGTCTTTGAAGTACTTCACTATTTCTTTACACTGAAGAAATTCACTCACCTGACCTAGAAAGCCTCAGAGGGCTGAGGAGCCTGTACTTGTGCAGTATGACAATCAGAGAAATGTTCCTTGAAGAGAATAGCTCAGAACAGACAGCAAGCTCATTCTCCCTCCAGCCCCACTATGACAGCTGGGAGCCTGAAGACACTGCTAAACATGAGGAAATGGTTTTGGATACAGAAGAAAAAAAATCTGTGTCTGCATCACAATAGCAGTAGGGAAAATAAGTTTGTTTATACTTACACCTTTCCTCTGCACATTATTTGCCTTTGCAACACCAGTTATTACGGATTTATGAAACAGTCATTTATCATAGTCTCAGACTTTCAGAGATAATGAAGATAATCCTGAGAAAGAGCTTATGAAGCCAGCACATTCCTTCTGGAAAAAGCCAACTCCAATGTCTCATTTCTGTTATGCTTTAACCTCACCTAAAAACCTCGTGGTGAACTGCCTATGACCCTCCTGTCCATCTCGTAGGATAGCCTGTTCTCCATCACACCTCTGCCAGTCAGACTTAGTTTAAAAGGCTCCATTTTACGTGCATTTAACTATATGCAAACAAATAGACTTCTTAATCTAAAAACCTCTTTTCAGTTCACTCCCATTAAGGGAAAGCTCTAGGTCAGCCTGCCCTAATGCCTCAGGACCCCATCACACACACAGAAGCACAGAGCCAGAGTGTAGCTCAGCAGTGAGCACAGCAGAGCGCAGTGAGGGAGGAAAGCTGTGCTGCTAGCAGCCTGCAGCTCACCAAGCTGCACTTCCTCTTGACAAGCAGAGATCTCTCAGCTCGCTCTACGGAGCTCTACAGAACTACCCTTCCTCAATTGCATATGCACTGCACTTTGCTTTCCAATGGCTGGAGAGATTCTCAAAGCAGACTACAGGTCAGTCAGAATGAGAGCTGTAGTCCAGAGCCAGAATGAAAGCTGAAAAAAACACTGCAGATAGTTGGTCAGAGCAAAACTTTGTACTCTTGCTTTTAGCATTATCCTACGCAGAGCTTTTCTGAAGCTTTCATACTGGATTCTGAATGCTACTGTATAACACTAACCAGAGCATCCAAAGTCACCTCACCCCCAGCCACCACCTTCCTTGATCTCAGCGTGTGCTGCTGGAGGAATGGAAGTGGCAGATTCCTGAGTATTCCTGAGATTCCTGAGTATTCCCCAGGATGTCCGTACTGTGACATCTTCGTTACCACTACTAGTTTGCAAGCTCAATTAAAAGATAGATTAGCATACCTACCTTTTGCTTTGCGAGCATCCCTCAATATGCAAGCACTGGGCTTAACTTCGGCATCGCATTTTAATTTCAAGTGGAAGAGAAATGGCACTTCTCACGCCAGAGTTCAGACACAGCCAAATGCAAAAATTTAATTTGAACGTCCACACATCATTCCAGATGTGGACTTTCAACTTTTTAACATTTTCAAATAATGTAATACAGCTCCAGTGTAGAGACTTCCTTTTGCCACCAACCAAATCCTTTCTTCTAGGCCAGCTGTTCCCATGCTATGCGGAGAGTCACGTGATTTACATCTTGTTGCAAACAAAAGAAAAGCTAAAAACGAAGCTAAGAACACTTTCTTTCCACATAAAAGCCAGTACAAAATGGAAATAACATTTTTCACCCAAGCAGTTGCATTACTTTAGGCATCAGAGCAGATAATTAGAGCCACAGGGTAAGGCAAAAACTTTGTTTACTATGCAAACTGCTTGCAGCTCCAATCACACTCAGGGAATGAGTGATTTACACAATCATTAGGATGTTGCTCCAACAGATGCTTTGAAGAAAGTAATTTGAGAGATCCTAGAAAGATATTTAAGCAACAAAGTTGAAGTCTGTTTCTCCCACCTTATAATTGGTTCTTGAAGGCATAAGGATTTGTATACACGAGCCTCAAGCTTGGCCTCTAATTCCACACATTGCTGCCGGTGCCTGTAAGGAACCATGAAAACCCAAATGTGCCAGGTTCACACTTTCCACTATGTTGATACGTCAAGAACCCACATTTCATCCTGTCTTGTAAAGTTATATCCATGGAGTGTTTTCATGCTCGTGCTCGTGAGAAATCCTGTGAGTCTGTTCCCATTAAACCATGACACTGCACCACCGCTCACATTGGCAAAGGGATCTCAGCCAGGATATGATTCCCAAAAAGGCATTAGGTGATGACAGCTTTCCTTCACAACGCACCTCATCACCATGGGTCTGCACTATGTTCTCTGAGGTAGTCAGTGTTTGAGAATCACTACACTAGAATACTGTAGTAAAATAGAGCTTATAATACACATAATTTCTTAATCTCCACTGCTTTCTTTCTAGCTTTTGCTTGCCCTCGGAACTCTCAGATACCCCATATCTTTATAACAGTCACCTTAGCAGACTGGCAGCTTTCCATAAAACAACAGTTCCCACCTATGGCTGTCTGTCTGTCTTGAATTAGAGGATGAGTTCAGGAGGGCTCTGATGCAAACTCCAGGGGCTAATTTTAAAGTGCGGAGTTCCTCCATAGCCAATGGCCCTCCTGCGGTGATCCCAGGGACACTGTGCTCAATACAGTCAGATGTCAGAGGCCAGTTCAATACCCCAAGAGAAAAAAGTCCTGTATGTCTTCAAATGCTTTGCAATTTGTTGTTGGAATACAGTGTCTGTCACATAAAGCAATATATTGGTGAGTTCCCTTTACAGAATCATCATTCAAATTAGCATTTTAAGTTGGGATCATTCAGAATTCTTAGAATTTCTGTTCCGCTCCACTGATTTCATGAAAAGTTACTCCATGAAATTCAAGATGGGGAGAAAATGAAAGAAATTTGTTGTCATTATTTGCAATCCACTTTAGAGACACACCAAGCGGAAAGCAATTTCTCTCTGTTCATGAATAACACTTGCTGACACTTGGCACATGATTATGATGGCAACTATGAGGCATCAGGAAGAATTTATTGGAACTCTTGTCTTTGACAACTCAAAAATAAAGAAAAAAGAAAAAACCAAAAACCAGCCAGACCTGTCTGAAGATGTCAGAGGCTTTTATGGGGGTAAAAAAAACAGGTTTTTCCTCCTTACAGCAGGAGCATTTTCAGAGTATATATTATATTGTCACCATCACACTTCTCACCACCTTCTCCAACTGTGCCATTATTACACTATTACTCATACCCTTATGTGGCATCCATAAAATAGTGACAGCTAAGAAAGCTCGAGTTAATTTATTCCAGTAAAAAGTATGAAGTACTTTTCCTTCCTCTAGGCATCTGCAAACTCATATAATAAAATTCTGAATTATGTTCCCACAAAACAGCAGGGAGGAGATTGGAGAAAAGGGATTGATTGAAATTCTCACCTTCTGCGTAGTGTTTTACCTGTTTCAAACTCCAGAATTACCCGGAATGCTTCTCCTAAGCTTTTCCTAGAATTTGTTCAGTTTCTGAAAGATCAGCGTCAAAATGAACAGTAATTTCTTTTTTTTCCTTTAATTAAACCTATCTGCCTACTCTGAGAGAGGAAGACAGCCCTGAACCACAGTCTTTTGGCTCACACCATGAGGTTCTGTGCTTTACAGACATAAAAATATAACCTGAACCGTTTTTGAGCGCCACTTAACAAAAAAACATTCGTGTGGATCCTGGATTTCTGAAGTGAAAGATTTGAGAACAGAAGTCAGCATTAAGTGGCACAAGCCGCGGCAAAGAAAATTCTGATAAGGTATAGGAAAAATATCTCCAGTGATAGCAATTAAGCACAGGAACAGGCTGCTCAGGAAGGCTGCAGGATGTCCTCGGAGATGTTTAAAACCAACCTGGACAAGGCCCCTACCAACCTAGCCTAATTGTAAAGCTAGTCCTGTGTTTAACGATATGATCCCAGAGCTCCCCGCCGATCTACTTATCAAGCAGGATTCGACTCCCGATTACAGTATATGGCTCAGGTGTCTGAGTTGTTCCTTCCACATCCATGTCATTTTGGTATGTGAAGAGTGCCATAGCTCTTTAAGAATTAAGTTGTGTACACAGGTAGGGTGGACACTAAAGGGGAAGGCTGTAAACTCCACAGAGATGGAGTCTGTTGAGATCCGCTTGAAAAGAGAGAATGAAAAAGCAACAAAGCCAGGGCTGCTGCATGAAAACTTTCAGCAGGAAATAGATGGGCAAAGTGAGAGATTCTGTTTGCGATGGGAAGGTAACAGCATCTCCTCTCCACTGTGCAGATGACAGCTGCAGCTATAGCAAACACCCGGGGCAGGCGAGTGCTTGCCAAGTACTGTGTGCCCAGAACACCACAGCATGTGTAGGGCTGGGGGGCTGTTCCACCAAACATTTTCCAACATACCCATCTCCCTGCCGGGGGGCTTCATCCTGGATGAAAAAGGAGCATAACAGAGCAATTAGCTGCAACACTGAGGCACGGTGGAAGACAAAGGAGAGATGAGAGTACCTGAGAGGTATGAAAAGAGTCCAAGAAATAAAATGAGGCACAAGACTGGGCATTTAATTTATTGATATGTGCTGCTATGCCTACTCCCGTTATGTCTCCCTGTGTGATGGAAAGTGGCTAACATTTTATAAAACAGAAAAAAAACAGCTTCAGAAAGAATCATAGAATCACCAAGGTTGGAAAAGACCCACAGGGTCACCCAGTCCAACCATCCACCTATCACCAATAGTTCTCATTAAACCATGTCCCTCGACACAATGTCGAAAGATTCCTTGAGCACCTCCAGGGTCAGTGACTCCATCACCTCTCTGGGCAGCCCATTCCAGAGCCTGACCACCCTGCAGTCATGTGCTCTGTATGATGGAACAAACCAGCAGGGCATGTCCCTCATTGCCATCAGGAAGGTGGCATCAGCATGAGCAGCGCGCCAGGCTGGGGTGATGCTTTCGTCAATTTTCATTTGGTCCATATTGTGGACAGAAACGGTATTTTCAACAAGTCATCTAAAAGAAAATCTTCAAGGTTAATCTTCAAGGTTTCTACTCCTTAACGAGAAACCAATTTACTGAACAGGAACCCACAATCCAACTTACTGCAAAAATTGTTGAGAAGCAAATCAGAGGGGAATCATTTTAGAGAAACAAGAGACACAGACACATGGGGGCATTTATTGTGGCTTTGCCTTTTAAAGTGCTCCAGAACTTTACAGTGCATCTGATGCTGTAGTTTGACAGATAACATTTCCTGGGATGTAGTGGTGAAATGCAGAAGACCTGCAAAGCTGTTAGCCCCAGCTTATCTGCAAGGAAGCCACACAGCTTCTACATGCAACTTTCCACAGTAAATAAAGTCTCATAAAAATCAAGTAGAGAGATCCATTTCACTGCTGTTGAAAAGGGAAAAGCTTCTGTACTTGGACTTTATGAGCATGAATACATCTGCACAGGAAAGAAAATTGATAAAGGTTTTCCCTCTGCTACATTCAGCTTTAACTGCTTCAGGACCACATAAATGTGAGGTAGCTTTAAAGCAGGGATCTGTCTGGCTCATTTTTAATGTGGGTTCCCACTTGGAAGGCAGGGTTCCAAGCCATGCATTTCAATCCTTCCTGCAAGAGGCATCAGGCCTCCAGACACAATTCAGGGGCTAAAGACCCCCTTAACACAGCGAGATTTCAGACACGTGGCTCTCTTTGTGATTCCACGTATCCACCCTTTTCTTGAACACCTCCAGGGGTGGTGACTCCACCACCTCCCTGGGCAGCCCGCTGCAGTGCCCAGCAACTCTTTTGGAGAAGAAATTTTCCCTATTACCTGAATCTCCATTGACCTTACCCACATGAACATGCACAAAAGTCACACCCACCTCTCAGCTGATGTAAATATTGTTCTTGTCATGGGTTACTTTGTGAGCCTAGCTCAAACTCATCAGATCTATAAAGTAGGATCAATAGATTTCAGTGTTTATTTAACGCAAGAAAATATTCTTTGCACCTAAAGACACAGCTGCAGACCTGTCCATCAAATAAGAGCTTGGATTTATCTACTAATCTGCTGCTACGTGCCTACTCAACATGACCACTGATGTATCCTACAGAGAGCAGAGTTCTGAGTGCCAATTAGCTCCACGATTCAAACTGCCTGCCTTCAAGTAATAAGACTTGGCATGACTCAAGCAGTGTCAAATGCATGACCTCACAGTTTTTCTGTGTAATTGTTCTATTTTCAGCCCTTTGGATTCTGAAGTTGTCAGTTGATTCACAGAACTACATCTGATAACTCTGCTAGAGATTATAATAGTGCAAAATCATTGCTTCAAGCCTCCTCCTTCAGAGATCATGAACTCACTCTGCAATAAATAGTAACAATTAATTAACTATGAATAAGTTTATCATAAAATCAGTTGAAGAAATATGTTCAGATGTATCCAAATTAACCTGCTCTGGGCTCCTGAGTGATTAACTCAAAAGTCAGAGTCTGGTTTGGACTAATTTGAGCCAGCAACAGGTACCACTCAGCCTCTTGCTTTTATTTCCATTACACATCCATTTGCCTCATCCAAATTATCCAAATTCTGTGAGCTTGAAAAGAAAAAACACATCTTTTAGAAAGAATATAAATTAGAACAAACCAAAGATTTACAATGGAAGAAGCCTTCCCAATTCTTAGTATGGCACGCAGAAGGAATTAATTAGCCAGAGTACTGTTTGCCTTTCCTTCTTTTACTTAATAAAGATTGTGAAGGAAAACCTCAGTCATTGATTTTTAAGTATTTTCTTACTATTTACCATATTAGTTCATGTATATTTAATCATAAAATCTACTTAGGTCTTGCTTCTCATGCATCATACCAGCATGTTAGCATTTCACTTTGTGTTTTTCAGCTGTTTTTATATGACCTCCTATCACTTCTCTAACACTTCATTCTATACAGCATCCCATTTCCTCAATCTCCACTGAAGTCTCCCTCATGTTTTTCAACGTTCTTATTTGTTGAGCCGAGTTTCACAAAGCAAGCTAAATATGTCATCCACTAAATTAAATCTTATTCAAAATTTCAGAAGGGTGAAAGCTACAGAGTACACATCGCTTGTGGCACCACTGTACACCCTGATGTATTTCACTGAAAACAGCACAAATCGCTAACACAAAATACACTGCAATCATCACAACAACAACAACAAAAAAGCCTGCTTTGACTCATAATTCTACCACGTTTTTTCAGGCTATTAAGTAATTGTGTGTTTTGATGCTTTTATACCCTCCATCCAGAAAACTTTTCATTGTCAGAACACTAGGGCTGCCCTGTGTAATGCTGGTATTTTAAACATAGTTGGAGAGAGAGACTGCCACAAAGGAATAGAGGGGTTGTCATGGCAAGTCCCTTTCCTTCCTCACTTGCTTTCTCAGCTCGTATTGTGGAAGGCAGAGCTCTTATTTCTGGCTACTCAGTAGCCTGCCATGGTCTGAAAACATGCACAAGGCTGTTTTCAAACCATGCTCCCTTTCCCCAAAGATAAATTTCCTAGAATATAAAGCAGCCCTGCCAAAAAACTTTTTTTAACCCATTCATCAGATTTTCCCCCACCCACTTGCTATGCTTAGCGCTCCACTGGCTATGCAAATCATCCCTTTATCTCCCCAGAACCCAAAGATCACAGTACAATATATTCCCCCAAGCAGCTGCTTAAGGGAAATGCATGGAGTCTGTCTGCCTTCCTCACTCTGAGTGTGGAGAGGGCATTCTCAAGCCTTCCAGCAGTGCTCCTCTTTTCCAGCCTGTAAGTAGCAGCTGCTGTTCCTCTTTCCAGCAGAAACCTCAGGGCTTAGGTGCAGAGCTGCAGGCCCATGAGAGAAGGGAAACAGCAGCACCTCTGAACCCAACTCAGATGGCAAACCATAGGAAGGGAGGGAAGAGACCCATCCACTTGTAACACTCAGATCCACCGCACGGCAAGGCAGGATCCTCATCCCAAATCCAAGGAGGCAACAGGAACTCTGTGACCAGACTTAAGCACATCCAAAAAAAGAAGTGCTTTCTGAAAGGCACACTCCTTTTGCAGCTGCCATGCTTGCAATACTACGTGTCACTCTTTGGCCAGTTTTGCAGTAGGTGAATAGAGGTGTCTAAGATAGAGAGCAGCCTCTTAGAAGTGAGATGCTTGTTCAAAAGCTATCTAAAGTACTTGGAGAGCCAGGTGAGAAACCTCTGCCACTTTTCTCACTTAGTTCCTCCTTCTGTGATGTAAACAGCACGGGAAATTGCCGTGTGTACCCTTCTCACCTGCAGCACAGTGACCAAATACCAAGCCCTGATGCTGCCTACTCCACTCCCTGCAGCTGTTTTGGGACATGCTACAGTGTATTCTGTGTTTGTACCTCATTCATGTAGCCTCAGGACATGATTGTTAAGCCGATTAGCCTGGAGGAACAAGAATTCTTCCGGCAGAGTGGACACGCTCCCTCAGATAACAGATGTGCCTGAAACTCCTTGATGTTTGACTGCCAACCTGACATGAAAGTCAATGTGTACCAGGTCTCCTCTTTTCTTCCACCTACTTCATGACTTCCCATCTTTTCTGTTGTGTCTTTCCCTCTTTCTTCTTTGAAGGCCCTGAAAACAGTTATATATTTGAACAAGAGTTACCCATTAGGGAAAAAAAAAAAAAATCTCTTTAAAATATAAACTGCAACTGCATATTAGAATAGAGAGAAAAAAAAAGAAATTAAATTCAACAGTAAGTCAGGCAAGGCCACATTGATTATCTGTACTTATCTTTTCAAGAAAAGCCACTTTTGTATTTCATGCGATTATTTCAATCAGAATTAGCTCAAGGCATCCCAATCCCAAGCAGTTATGAGGAACTGCAGCTGCTGCAGGCTAGATCTCTGCTCTCAGTTACAGGGATGAAATCACTGCCATTGAACTAGCCATAGATTATCACGGATTTTAAATGTCATCATCATATCTGAGAACATTTTGTCCAGCTAGTCAGTGTTCCGATGCCTGCTATTATAGGAAACAGAAACCAAAGTGCTATCTCTGAACTCACGGTAGCTTGAGTGCTAAAAACAGCGTGCAATTTTGGATAGCGAGGAAGGTATTGAGCATCTCTACAGCTCAGAAAACTGGGATAGAGAAGAGATTGCCCCAGAATGGGAGGGGCAAGGCTGGGAGATTTGTTGCAGTGAAAAGCGTGCAATCCTGAAGGAGCTAACCAGGAGATGGCCCCGCAGCATCCATTAAGGGGTCTTGGTGGGACTGACAGGCTGGAAGAACCCCCAGGCCCCGCAGCCAGGGCTGCCACAGGCAGGAGCCTCGAGGCAGGAGGAAGCCCAGCCTTGCCCCCTCCAGTCCAAAGGAAGTGAAAGAAGAGCAGCAGACAGTTTTAGCTTCATTATAAAAATTGATGCCCAAACAGTAACTGTGTCTACTAAAAGATTTTGTTCAAATGGTCTGTACAGGTTTGATAGAAGTTATGCATTCAACATATATGATCCCAAGTTCTCACTGATCTCCATCTCGTTAAAAAATTGTACCATCTTAGAATCACAGAATCATAGAATCACCGCAGCTGGAAAAGACCTCCAAGATCATCCAGTCCAACCATTCACCTATCACCAATATTCCCCCACCAAACAACGTCCCTCAGTACAATATCTAAAAATTTCTTGAACACCTCCAGGGACAGTGACATCACCACCTCCCTGGGCAGCCTGTGCCACTGCATCATCAGTCTTTCCGAGAAGAAATGCTTCCTAATACCCAACCTGAATCTCCCCTGGTGCAACTCGAGGCCAATCCTTCTCGTCCTATCACTACTTACATGTGAGAAGTGGCAGACTCCTGCCTAGCCACAACCTCCTTTCAGGCAGCTGTATAAAGCGATAAGGTCCCCCCTGAGCCTCCTCTTCTCCAGACTGAACAATCCCAGTTCGTTCATTTTGTTAGATGTGATCTATCAGAGTTCATACATGAAAATGTATAATATACGGTATCTGCGTAACAGAAATGGTAGTTTGTCAAGATCTGATTTTTACCAATTGATGTGTTATTGATTTTTCCTGTAAGATACACAGGCAAGTTCTGAAGCCCAAATAGCTTAAATTACAGGGCTTCTTGCTGGAGCAGCTCCATCTGTTTACACAGCTTCAGAGCTTGTCATCAATATCAAAAACAAGGAGAACTTCGATCCTTTGTGCAGGTTCCAAGTGCAGGTCCCTGTTGGAAATTTTCTCTGCCTCTGTGCTATTTTTCCCACTTCTTGCAGAGAGTGACTTCTAACAGTGATCAGCTCTTTCAGGAAATTGTCTTTACGTTAGCACTGTATTTTCAAGACCCCCTCTGCCGGCAAAAACATGACAAAAACAGCACTTCCATTTGCTATTTGGTGATGTAAGATTTTCTCCAACACTTTGCTAAGATCTTTTTCCAGTTGCATACAGCAGAGATCCATGAAGTAGAATATCCATTCAGCTTAATCAAGCTCTACTAAGCATACTACACAGAACTACATTTCCTAGAACAAAGTCAGATGAACTAATGCTTAAGTGGCTCAACGACTAAATAAAACTCCATGGATCAGTACCAACTGATACGTTTTCCAGCTCAGTAGTTATGTATCATTTGTCCCTATTAAAATGATAGTTCGTGTGACAAACCTTGACAATTTCTCTGCTTCCAATCAGAGTTCCCTCACGATGACCATTAGCAATTCACATGCAATACTGCCACCTCATGCGTCATCAGTTAACATTTGTGCAGTGTTCTGAGCATCCGGCTGGTTTACTAACCATGATGCCAGGAAGGGGAAACTCTCACCGACTTGGACAGGACCCCTGGGGTTTTGCTTCCTTTTTGCTAACAACAGAAAGGATTCAATTCAATTTTCATTTGCAAAAGGTTCTCTCATGGGTTACGGAGACAGATAAAGAAACACCTTCGTTGCAAATCCCAACTGGGTTTTGGAAAGAGAGGTTACGGGGGCATGACTGAATACAGACATTAAGTGTTTAACAACCTTCTGTGCAGATTTTCAGTATTTACTATTTTTTTATTATTATTTTTAATGTTTATGCTCAGAGAAGATCAACATTTTCTGAGCTTGAGTATCTGTAACTTAAAGGTTGCCTCCCAGGGACAACACACTCGGAAACTGGCAAGATATTTCTAAAGCAATGACGACTACAGCACTTAAGTTTAAAGTTCTGTTAATTACAAACAATGTTACCAACACAATGTTCTTTGTCTTTATTCCTCCCTTGAAGGGTGTTTGTTCCTGAAACGCAGCGAGTGCCGCACACAAACCGGGAGGAAAAGGTCAGGAAGCAGGCAGCCAGTCTTTCAGAAGGAAATACAGAAGGCTAAAGAAGCAGTGGGCATCTGCAAAAGCGTATCACAAGATAACACCAGGGATTGTCAGTGGATTTCCCACTCACAAGCACACGAGGGAATCAGCACAGGATCAGGCCACAATTCATACACACAATTAAAACCTTCTCAAACCTGCCAGCATCCAAATTGCTCCCCTATTTCAATAACTCCCAATGTTATTATCCACTTGGATTCAGAAATCCAAAGTCAGCATGAGGTTTTAATATGATCGTGTCTTCTTTACATCAGCTATTTCTCTTCTTGCATTTAAAGTCACAATTCCCACACATACGTCCCCCTGATTTATAGTACTAATCCCACTTTTCAGTCATATTGTTTTCCGAAGCTGCAAGATCACAGGGCAGCCACAGAACCCTGGTCAGAACAACAATAATAATAGCAACAATGAGCAATAAAAACAAATGAAACCTATGCTGCTTAACATAGCATTCCTCCCTTCTGCTCATCCTGACCTCACGTCTCACCCTCAGCATTAGTGTAAGACCTTCAGCTCTGGGACACTCTCTCTCATTATATATGATTTATTACCTCCAATTCTAATTGTATTGCATTATATTGTATTATAGTGTGTTATCTTGCATTGAAGAAGAGAAGGCTCCAGGGAGACCTCGTTCTGGCCTTCCAATACTTGAAGGGAGCGTATAAACAGGAAAGGGTACGGCTGTTTACGAGGGTGGATAGTGATAGGACAAGGGGGAAAGGTCTTAAACTGAGACAGGAGAGGTTTAGGTTAGATATTGGGAGGAAGTTTTTCACACAGAGGGTGGTGATGCACTGGAACAGGTTGCCCAAGGAGGTTGTGGATGCCCCATCCCTGGAGGCATTCAAGGCCAGGCTGGATGTGGCTCTGGGCAGCCTGGTCTGCTGGTTGGCAACCCTGCACATAGCAGGGGGGTTGAAACTCGATGATTATTGTGGTCCTTTTCAACCCAGGCCATTCTATGATTCTATGATCAGACCCCTCAAGGTCTCTCAGTTTCTACAGACAAAAACAGGGCAACTACATCAGGGCTTAACAGATAGTAAAGAATGCCACGGATCTATGAAACGTTAGTAATTCAGGGAGCAGAAATCAGAGATCTGTGTGTATATGAAATGCTGCACAGCAATGAGTTGGAAACGAATGAGTTTACCAAAAGTTTTCTTATCTCTCATGCTGATGAAGAGGAGGAGCAACGGATGCTTTGTTTAGCTCACACTGCAGAAGGTCAGCATTCAACGCCAAAAATTATGTTATGCCTAAATCCAGCTTCTATGTCTTGTGTATAGTTCATTCATCAAGGCACATGATAGCACGCTCTGATTTCCTACTGAAAACAAGAACATCCTGCAGCATTCTGGAGGAATATAGAGGAACAAGAAGAACAAACACGATCGTTTTGTCCGACCCACGCTTCAGGTTGAGGAAATCAGAGAAAGCAATCTGGAAGGCGCACAAAACAAACAAACAAAACAAAAACAAAAAACCCCAAACGAAACGAAACCAAAAAAGCCTGCAGTAAGCTGGGCGAGGAAGAGCACCGCCAGCCTCCCGCCATCGCTTGTGCAGCAGCACCACCCTGTGCCCGGCATTGACGGAGCGGCTGCGGCCTGGCCCGGCCTGCCGTGGCCTGGCCCGGCCCGGGCCGCACCTGCTGCGTTAACCGACATCAAAGCGAGCACGACTAACAGCGTCACTGCGCCCTGTGAAGCCGCCTTTCGTTAGAAGCCGGGAAAGCAACATCGGTAGAAATGAACTCCAAGTGCCTGGACATGTATGTTACCTCCAAAGTGCTTTTTGGTCACATCCCACCGACCTGCTTGGCGCTCTGGATTCTATTCAGTAATAACACATTTCAGCATACTTTTTGAGGAGGTTCCCATCATCTCCCACATGTAAAACTCGGGGGACAGGTCCTATTTTGGCTGAAATAGAGCTCACTGTCCTCCTACCAGCAGCACGGTGCTGCACTTTGGGTTTAGGGTGAAAAGAATTGCTGATAACACCACCACATTTTAGCAGTTGCTGAGCAGGGCTTACACAGAGTATGTTACGCTCTGTGTAAGCTGTATGTACTTGCTGCTTCTGGTGCTGCCCTGGCAGAGAGGAGCTGGGAGTGCAGAAGGAGCTGGGAGGGGACGCAGCTGGGACTGCTGGTTGACCAAAGGGATATCCCACGCCGTAGAGCAATGTGCTCAGCCATAAAAGCTAAGGGAGAAAGCGGGGAGGATGTTCAGAGCGATGCTACCCATCTTGCCAAGAAACTGCTATGTGTGCTGAGCCCTGCTTTTCTGGGAGTGGCTGAACATCTGCCTGCTACTGGGAAGCAGCCAATGCATTTGCTTTGCCTGCAAGCACAGCTTTTGCTTTACCAGTAAAGCTTTTGCTTTCCTGACTCAACCCACAAGCTCTCCCGCTTCTACCTTTCCAGTTCTTTCCCCACTACCAACTGGGGTGCATAAGCAAGCAGCTGGGTGGTGCTGAGCTGAGCTGCCTGGTAGGGGTTAAACCAAACCACCACTGAAAGGGTTCATTTCAGAGGAGAAAGGTACTGATTTTGATGAGAGCAATCCAGAACAGCTGCACGTTCTGCATCAGTCACTTCACACACACACACACACACACACACACCCCCCAAATACCAGAAGGAGGAAGGTAAGTGCCTGACTGTTCTGCCTGGCCTGAGCACCCACATACAGATTTTTCCATGAACAGATATTAATTTCTTTGAAGAGTAGACAGATGCATAGCTATGGCCATAGCAACGACATTAAGGAAACCATGAGATCTGAATACATCCCATTTCTGAGAGACTTCATTACATACCTGAGAAGAAAGAAAAAAAGGTCTAAGTCAGCATTTCTATTAGCAGCTTCAGCAGAGAAACCTGTATTTGACTTACTTAAGGACTGATGAAATCTCATTTCTTCAGATTCAGTCATCCTCTGACTTGAAAACAAGGTAAAGTTCAAAAGCTGTTGCCTTGTTTCTGCTCCCCACCTCTCCTCCAGGGTCAGGGGAACGGGAATAAAGCACCAGCTTCGAATGCAGCCAAGGTGCACTTCCAAAGGAGATCAAAACACCTACACAGAATGCAAAAGTTATCATTCACACTCTTCAGTATAATGTCTCACACACCAAAGCACTGGATGTATTTTGCTGATCTGTGACTTCTAAATGCTTTGTGCGTTAAATTGGGAAGCAGAAAAAAATGTTATCAGTTAGGCTTTCACTTGTAGTATTGCCTCTTCATAAATTACTGCTTTCAAGATGGGTTTCAGAGTAAATAAGTGTCAAAGCATTTCCTTCCAGCTGTCATAAAGGAGCAAGAGGATAAAGAAGCAATCATATGAACAGCACCAAAGTGGGAAATTTGGTGATACAGGCCCACAAAATCCCTTAATTCTTAAAATTAGCTCCATGCTCAGCATAAGTCCTTTTTGCTATTTTATATTTAATGAGTTCAACCAGAATATTTTATCTAAATGACTGACTTATATTTAACAAGAAATTAAATGGCTCCATTTATTTTACCAAGCATTTATCATGAAGAAAAATATTATTTCTATATGCATCAGCCAAAAAAAGGAAGAAAAAAAATCAAGTGAATAAGATAGCAAATTCTATACACAAAAAATTGTCCAATACATCCTATGCAACAGTACGACACTGTGATGAAAAGAGAAGAGCCTTTTTGTGGTGGGAAGAGATAAAGGAGGAGGGACCGTAGGCTCTTCAGGCGTAAACAACAAAATCCGACTTCTTAAATTTGCTTTAAAATAGAACTCCATAGGTAAGAGGGTTGATTCTGCTACTCACATGATAGTTGGCTCTTGACTCAACTGAAAGGTTGATAGAACTATCAACTTCTGAGCACTTCATAACCACGCCAGAAACTGAACACAAATTTTCATGAATCAAAGTCAGAAGGTTTTGATTTAGAGGCAAAAACCAAACACAGTTACGAACAACTAACATAAAGTAATTAATTAATTCTCAGGTGATTGTAGTTCAAGGTTATCTTACAGTTGCAGCGTATTGAACAATCTATATCTTGTATTCCTAAAGGGAAGTTACATAGCAAATACTAGAAACATAAATCAGTAACTGTTTTTCCATGTAGTTTGACTTCTTCAAGAAAGCTCGAGTTTGCAGACTCTGTTTCTCAATTCAAAGTGGAATTTTAAATGCTTTTGAACCACTTGCATCCAGCTGTATTTCTGTGGCTGGATTCCAGCGCCCTGCAGCAGTTCACCACGGGGTCAGGGGAATGTGCAGACTGACAAACAGGGCAAGGCAGGATTACAGCAGCAGCACCATACATCAGTTTAAGCTATGGTAGAGATAGAATCATAGAATCCTTATGGTTGGAAAAGACCTCTAAGATCATCTCATCAATACAAACCACACCCCGTGCCATCCTCATGTAGAGACAGTGAGGGGGAAAATTCAGCAAACCTTCCAGGAAGGGTTGAGAGAAGCACTTAACAGCCCATGAGAAAATCATTTGTGTTGGTTTTAAGTCTGTAAGTATCAAATTTGGACCCCCCAAAAAGTAGGGAAGATAGAGACAGAGTGAGTGGGACAGTGAGTGAGAGTGTACGCTTGCAAGAGAACAGAAAGTGAAGGTTTTAGAGTGGAATAGGCTTTAGTTAACATATTTACTTAAAAGAATTCTTCATAATTTACTTGATTAACCAAGTGCTTATTAGCAAGATATAATAGTGATAACTTACAATTATAATTTCCAAAACTTCAAACTTCACATTTATTCAATACAGAAGCTTAAATGCTAAATCTGCAAAGAATCAATTTCATCGGGACTATTAAAATGTGCAGATTCTACAGCTGTTGTATGTGACTAGCTGATAAGCTAAGTTTAGAACCATGATGTTTAGACTTCATAATGCATTAAACAGTCTCCTTCTTCACACACGTCCATTTAATTTTCAGAGCCATTCATAAATGGTAAATGAAAGCAGCAGTTTTAAGGCAGCTTATATAGCAGACCAGTGTTTCTTTAGCACTCTGCTCTGCTCCTTGCTAACCTGATGAGAGCATGGTGCTGCAACATCCTTTTTTCACGCAAGATCCCTGAAGTATGGACCACTTTCCTCCCAGCTTCTTCACCTGTGCCTATCTCTGAAATCTTCAGCTTGTCCTACAAGTGCAGTGCATTGCTTTACTCTGGCACTGATGCTAACAGCTCTGCTCCTTTCTCAGCTTTGGAGGGAAAGAAAGCAGCACAAAATGAGAATGCAGTGCTGAGTAGGTATTAATAGTTCGGTATGCCAGCTATACCAAATAGCATCATCACCACAGCAACAATATACTGCCTACTACTAGGCTGGAAATCATGATTTGCAGCTGGAAAGCATCATATATACTTATAAACCTGCAAACTAGTAGGAAAAATACGCCAACTCTTTCAAGCAGTGGAATTAAATGAAAATGGATCTTTGCCCATTGAAAAACACATACAACAGTGCCAAGAGGGAAAAAATTTATTGGTTCTTTAGATTTCCAATGACTGCTCATATTATGTTCTACAAACTCATTCAAATATTACATACAAAGGATATCGTCGCTTCATTTGCAGTGTTAGAACTAGTTTAAGATTCAGTGGAAATGTAAGGAATAAAAGCAAGAAAAAAGTCTTTAAATTATTAGTGGAAATATATTATTAATGGAAATACATGATTATTTTTTTCCACATTTCAGAAAACACTTGCAAATAACTGGGTTCTGTGTTCAGTACTCATCTTCCATGAAGAAGACTTTTGCATACACTCAGAAGGCACTTGAAATTCCCAGAGGTCAGGACGTCTGAGGAGGAGGGACTGTTTATCAGCTAGGTAGTAACATGTTTGTTTTTAATAAGTGTGATATGAATATAAATTCGAACAGCCATAAAGCATTAAGATGCAAAATCTTAGCTAGGCATGCTAACTGAAGGGCTGCAAAGCTGGATTACAAGAAATCCTTCACGTCGCTGCCACCATTACTCATCATCTCCACCACAGAGGAGCAGGAGTGCCTTCCTGTAGTCCCCAGATGTATCTTTCTGTTAATACAACAAACCAGTCACCATGAGTCATGGCCGCAGAAATGCAAGGAAAAGCAGCTGCCAAGGAAAGACTAAACAGATTACACACTTGTCCCATCCACAGGAAATCCAATCAGTAGATGACTCTTCACTCGGGAATGGCAGAAGGAAATTCTCTGCCTCTTCTATCAGAGTTATATTTACAGAGAAAGTTCAGAAACAATAAATGCCCCTGAATCCTTCAGTAGAACTGAGCTACCTACTGCATGCTAGAAAGTATTCAACTGCAAATGAGGAAATGCAAACAAAGAAGAAGCTGGAAGCAGCACCAAAAGCAACAATCTTTATGTTGTAACCCAGCTTGATGGAGCACCACGTAAGGAGTGACAAGAGCATTTAAAATATTCCCCAAAACACTCCTAGGAAAAAAAGCATTTGGGGTCTAACTTTGCAGCAAATCCATGACAATCCTCCCACGGCTGGCTCTGGATTTCCTGCTTGCTCTTACACTTCCTACTCCTTCACATCTACACAGTGGAGATTTTGACACAGACAATCATTCCACTGTGAGATTTCTTCCTACTTATGAGTGGTGCTAAAGGTTCCACATCACAATCATAGATTTCCTCTCCAACCCACAGTGCTACTCCTCTGGAGCCAGCACCCTTTCTAAACCACTAAAAAACAGAAGGAACACACAGAAGAAAAACGAAATGAAGCAGAAACTAAAAGTGGGGAAAAAAAGAGTAACTGTAATTTAGGGAAGACCACGTCTGTTCTCCTAGTGAACACTGAGGAAAACAACAAAACTTCAGCTTTTCATAAGAAATGCTTCCCACTTAAATGATGCTGCTTGGTACTTCACAGAACTGCAGGCCAACCACAGCTGTCCTTGGAGTGCCGTATGCTGTCCTGCATTACTGCTTCCCTCTCATAAACAGTGGAAACAATTACTTCTTAACTACCCCTGGTTCCCCTGACAACAGAACAGTGGTTTTACCTGAATCATCTGATACAACGATTTCGCAAAATTCTTTCTGAATTCATGTCTAATATCCAACAGGTCGATTTCACTTCTTGAAACCATGACTCTGATCAGGGTATCATCATCAGTGCCAGCCCCCTAAGGAGAAGAGTTTAAATATCACATTATACATTTGTTCTAGACAAATGCTGTAATAAAACAACAACAAAACAAGTGGTATCTCAAAACACTCCTGCATTACATTTTTATACTAAAACAGGGTTTATGGGACAGCACCACAAGACATCCACACTGCAGTGTGTAGAACAGAGGACCAGCAATGCAAGGTGCTCGAAGCCCCAGAAGTCTGTGAAGTGCCATACGATCAGCCCTCTTATTTTGAGTTTCATCTTCACAGACACCAACTGTGAATGCCCAGATAAATTTTAAACCCTCCAGTTCCAAGATTACACAGTCGTACATCTGATCACTACAACCAGAATCACACACAAATCATCTTTTCAGTGTCGTCTCAGACTGCAGATCTGCAGTGAGTTCTGGAAGTGGGTGCATAAATCTCAGCAATGAGTAAATGGAAGCATGTAACATCGTACAGCAAGCACAGGCAGACCAGTCCATTCCACGGGTTATCCAGCTGGTTATTAGAAGGCAAACTTCCTATGCCTTTTCCAACCATGCAACTCTTCTATTCATCTGGCTTTAAATATTCCAAGTTTCTGCACTAGCAAGTGCTGCCAGACCAACATCCTGACCCCTCCTGCTCAGACATGTCAGACTCCACGCAAGCTGAAGCAATACAGATTGTCACATGCTGACCTGCTAGTGCACCTCAAGGAAGGACTTGGCAGAGTCCCCACGATCATCTTCAGCCTAATGTCCAGGGCCACTCAATCCTTCGACTGGGTGTAACATTCTTGGGTTACATCTAAAAGTGCCCTAAAGCTGCTCAGAAGTTATGTCACGAGTCCAGTTGTTTCTGAGTAGGATTTGATAGTAAAATCTGGTAAAAGCTAGGCTCTGCCCAACCTTATCATGAAAGCAGACATCGTAGAACTTTGTCATATCAAACTGCTAAAGTACGAGTGTAAACTCTTCTGCCAAATTTACTAATGATGAAGTTCTTTCTTATGGAAACAGGCTAACCATTTTATTTATATATATATATATATACACACATATATCTCAGATATATGTACATCTGGGACCTCATCCATAGGCTTTAGTAAAGCATCTCATCATAGAAATTAAAGAGATTCTTAAACCCATAGGAAAAAAAGGTTTCTACTGCATTCCTTGAAAAAAATAATAATAATAAATAGATAAATAAGAAAAAGTAATCAGCACATCGGTAGCATATGTTATATTTTCTATCTAAACCTTATTTTATGCTGACGGCTGTAGAAGCAGTACTGCAGCTTTTAAAAATGAAGCTACCGTATCTTCTGTTTTCATTAATTCCCACATTGACACCTCACAGCCACAGCCATTTGTAACAAACACACTTGGGTGCTTTTCAGCATGGGGAAGAAAGGAAAGATTTCCTCAGGGAATCTGATAACACGCTTGAGAACAAATGATTACCAACTTCACCTTTCCTAGGGTTTTAATTACTATTGCCTAATGTAAGTTAGTCATACAGATTCCCTCTTATCTCTTCCTATCTAAGATAAGGTGAGGCAAAGAAAAACACAGCTGTGTGACTGATGGAGTTCCCCTGCTAAAGCTTTTATAGCTGTTTAGATCACTTTTGTTTTTCTCTTACAGGTTTATTTTCCATTTCAAAACAAGATAGTCATAACGTTTGTGTTTTGAAGTTAACTGCACCTTTAGTCTCTAAACACTCACGTCCAAAGCAAAGAGCAATACATCTGCACACGTGGCAGTTCAACTTTGGTCATCTTTACTTCCTAAATATATCCACCACCTAAATAAAGGCAATGAAGCCTTTGTTTAGCTGAAGGTGCTCAATGAGTCTGGCTAGACATTTTCCATTATAAGAAGATCAAGGCCGAAAACAGCTGATGAGACTGATGTTTCCTGTAAAATACTTATGGTCCGAGAAACTTACAGGGAGCTCAGAGGGGGGAAAAAAGAAGCATATGAATTGATCTGTCCCAAATCTGCATACCCCAAACCTTTTGTAGATGCCTACTGATACAGTACCCTGTTGGCATTTGCAGTGAAAAAAAGAAATGACAAGTAAGTGGAAAGGAGGACAATAGCCAGGGGAGATGGAAAGCGACACGTGGAAAAATATATACCTACTTTCATGGAATAATACAAAGTTTCAGCAAAATAAGCAGGCACACTTCGGATGCACTTCACTGAAAAAGGGCAAAGGATTAAATTACTGACTGTTATTCAACCACAAGGCAATCTTTCACTGGCAAGACAAGTTGTGCATTTCTGTATCATTCTCTCCGGTGTGGACAATTAAGTATACAGTTAGCTAGACTGTTCCTCCACTACAACTCTTTGGGTTCTAGGAGTTACAATGGAAAAGAAATATCACAAGTCAAATTCTACTCCCAGTTACAAACCTACTACAGCATTGTACGCGGGATGCCAGGAATTCAACCAAAGGCACAGATAGCACTGTCTCACTTTCCAGTGGTGGTGTGCACTACTGAACAGAGCACAGTTAGCAACAGCACTGTTCTCACTTTTTCTCATCCCCCCTCCCCCGGCCTTGCCTCCATCTCATAAAGAAAGAGTAAAAAGCTTATTCTCTAAATACAAAAATAGACTCCAGGTGAGTAACTTAAGAAAGAACCATGTTTTCATGCCAAATTCTGTAACAACTGCAATTTAAGAAGGCTTGGGAGTAAAAAAAAGAAGGCCAGTTCTAGATTTGTTAAGACTGTAATTACCAACTGCCAAAAGCAACTTCTCCAAATCACCAGAGGTTTCACGGTCAATGGTTTCTTCAATTTGAAAGCCAGAAATAGTCATGTATTTGTCAAACACTGGAAAATAGAAAGCATGCTTACAGTCACACACATTGTCCGCATTTTTCCCCAAATCCTCCTCAGTACAGGTTAATGCCATCTGTGTCTCATTACCCACTGCTCAAATGCTGTTTTTCACTCCTTCTTTGCTCTGAAATATTTTAAATACCTATTTCTTACTGGATTGTTATTATACAGCACATTCCTACATCCTGAGAGGAGCAATGCTGTGCACCAGAACATGCTGGGGGCATCCTAACAGGAAAGCAGCTTTGTGGAAAAGGACCTAGGGGTCCTAATAGACCAAGGATCAAGTTGAACATGAGCCAGCAGTGTGCCCTGGCTGCAAAGAAAGACAACAGTATCCTAGGTTGCATCAGGACAAGTACTGCCAGCAGGTAGAGGGAGGTGATTCTTCCCCTCTCATGAGGGTTTGTGAAGCCATACCTGAAGTACTGTGTCCAATTCTGGGCTCTCCAGTACAAGACAGACATGGGTATACTGGAGAGATTCCAGCAAAGGAATTGCTGGATGATTAATGGACTTGGACCTTCTCTCCCATGAGGAAAGGTTGGAAGAGACGTAGCTGTTCAACTGAGAAACGAGAAGCCTCAAGGGAATCTTATCAGTGTGGATAAATACCTAAAGGGGAGGCGCACAGAAGATAGAGCCAGGCTCTTCTCAGTGGCACCCAGTGATAGCACAAGAGGCAATGGGAACAAATTAGAACACAGGCGGTTCCATCTAAACACTGAGAAATGCTTTTTCATTGTGCGGGTGCTGGAGTACTGGCACAGGCTGCCCAGAGAGGCTGTGGAGTCTCCTTGGAGATCTTCAGAAGTCACCCAGACAGAGGTCTCAGCAGCCTGCTCCAGATGGCCCTGCTTGAGCATGGGTTTAGACAAGACAACCTCCAGCAGACCCTTCCAATCTCAATCATACTGGGATTCTCTGAACATACCCAGTGAGTCTGCAGGAAGAGGGAAGACGACAAACTGAAGGAAGCCCTAAAAATTTTTCCCAGGGCAATGGTATCGTCATGCTGAATCCGAGACCTTTTTTATGCTGGGCTACTACATCCACTTAGCTTCACCCAAGCTGTCCTGTTGGCAGTCTGTTCTGCACTCAAAGAAAACTGCTGTCTTATCAGCAGTTATAAAATATTATATTCCCATCATGTTAGGTAATGTTGGATATATCAGAACAAACTTTAGGATTACTTTATTGCCAACAGCAGTTAAAAAAATAAAAATAAAATTGCAAATAAAATTAGCTTTGAAAATCCAAAGAATCCAAGATAAAGGGATAACAAAGACTGGAGAACCAAAGAAAAACTTACTGGTCATTAATGCCAGCAGCCTAAGCAGCTTGGTAAAGCAGACTTATAAACAGGTGAGGAGCAGGAAAAAAATTATTGCTTATTTATTAAGAGCTAATAAAACACACACCTAGGAAATGGTTAATTGTTTCAGATTATGGTGACTCATAACAGACTGTTATTGACGCTTTATTGCCATGACCTCTTTCAAAAGTAAATGTAAACATACGTCCAACAAGAAGCACTCCAGCTGTCCCTCAGATCTACTGCACCACTCCCTCAAGCAGCAGATCAGCTCTGCTTCCTGCTATGGGGGAGGAAAATTGTAGGAGACAAAAACTGAAAAACAAATACTAAAAAGGGGGGAGAAGTGAATAAAGGTTGCTGGACCGCACCAACGCAGTACCAGAAACAGCTACCACTTTTACCATCGTCAGAGTAATGCCAGGACTTCAGTCAGAAGTTTTCAGCCATACATGAACCATATCACCTACCCCTCCTTAAATGAGAAACACTTCGAGTTCCCAAGATGGTGATGAATGTTTCTTCATCTGTTCCCCATTTTAGCTCCCCAGCTCTAAACAAGACCTGTTGTAAATTGAAGAGAGCAGAACAGCAGAATTTGTTATGCGTTCACACATTCTGTTGAAAAGTTCCATTTGTCCTACTCTAAGGAGCATTATACTTACCAATCAGCAATAGCTGGAGGGAAAAAGATGAGATAAAATACTAAAGTGACTTTGGAAACATAAACGATGAATTCTGAAATTGACTGTGAAAGCATTTACATGAGTAATACTGCTTAAGGCCATAAATTGAATGTGTGCACAGTCCCTTTCATAAGCCCCAAGTTTTCTGAAGCTGTCATCGTCTAAGAGATAAAATCCATTCCTAATATTGTGTTTTCTCTTCCCTTTTTCAAATCAAACTGGCAAAACTTCATTATAATATGAGTCATCTCAATGGGACAACTACGTTTACTTGGCTCGGGAGTTTTCCAAAATAGAGGGGCCAAAATGGATTCGAAAGCTCTCAGAAACAGTATTTGAGAGATGCTAAATTCTTAACCAATATAAAATTACATTGGTAACAGATTTTAATTGTGTTAGAACACAGTGATTGCTCTTCAGCTAAGTCTGACTGCTGTTAGCAGCCTATAGTAAAGTAGAATGTTTTGAGAAATTCAAACAACAGAAAAAAAAAAGAAAAATAATCAAAAAAATCAGAAAAAGAAATTAATTATTTTGTCTCAAACTCGGAAGCCTTTCTCCAAATTGTGTGCTAAACTGGATGGAAGGAAAAAGGTTCTGCATATCAGAATACACAGCTTTTTTCTCCCTCCTCAGAGGGGCAAACAGTTACCACCTGTTCTAAGACCATCAAATATCTCCTAGAAAAACCCACAGAACCACATCTGCTGCTTAGCCATGCTGTATGCCAACCATCTGCTCGTATAGTAAAATCTGAATGTGACATTATCAATTTCCTATTTCTCTTTGTGCCACAATCCTATTCAAAGTGCATATGTGACTGCTGAATGCTGTTTTTAAACTGATACAGAGTGCAAAAGGGTGGGGAGAAAGGGGCTATTCAAGCACTGCAAGGATATCCAGTTGAAACTAATACATGTTAAGCCCTTTATCCAGTAGCAAATGTGAAGTCTCACTACAGCATTTTGAAATGCTAAAAATACATTTGTTTGGAGGTACTGGAAGTTGTGAGGGGCATTTTATGTTAGCTCTCATGGCTGCTAACAACTAGACTGTGTTCCCCTGCCTCACATTCCCATGGAGTAAAGACACTGTTACAAATGTCAGGTTCTAGAAACAACGTCTTATAGCTGAAGCATACTCATCAAGCCTGATTTCACAGGCTTCTCTAAATGTTTTCTTGATTACAAGTAATGCATCTCAATACGTTCTCCCATCACGATGCACAAATTAAAAATTCCTTCCCCTTAGCTGAGTCAGCAACGGGTTTAATAGCTATCCCAAGAAGTACTCTGAATAATGGTTCAAATACCCATTAAATCAGAGCAGAGTCCAACAACCAGGGATGTGCCCACTCATTTACAAAGAAACTGAAAACAGGTGATAAGCCAGGTGCTGCTCCTGTTAATCTCATCATTGCCAGGAACTTCTTACAGCTGCACTACTAAGTTTTCACATGCCTCAACTGCATAGTTTACAAAAACAATACGTCTTCCAAAAAGCTAAACTTTTTACTCTAGGGATTCTCAGAAAAAACTGAATAGTTCCCTACATATTCATAGCATCTCAAGTGCCCTTTCCCCGACCACTTTTAATTAAATTATGCTTTTAATTTTGTCTGAGATCATTGAAAATTACCACTGAATTAAAAAAGTTGCACTCAAATATTTCATATCCTTCCCAGAATGTCACAGTAATCAATGGAAACATCTGGAAGCCAGAAATAGTCTTGCATTTGCAGTCACAAACTTCAGTTCTGACCATCTGTACCTGGCAATAATCATTAGAAAATGCTCTGAATCTATTCCAGCTACGTTAGCTGTTGAACACAAAGATGTCATTAGGAGAAATGTGACAGAACACCACCCTGTATGGGTCCCAGCTCAAGCCAAATGCACACGGCAGACCACAAAGGACGTTTTAAAAAAGGAGGAATTTTTCTATATTTAGGTGTGGTGCCTCCTAAATTTAGACAGCCAAAAAGAGGCACCTATCTAGTGAGGGCTGCGGTTTGTGACTTTCTTCTGCTACATAAACCAGCTAAAGATAAAACTGACAGTTTCATGAAAGAGTCAGTTTAGTGATTTAAATATTTGCTTCGCTAATTGCCAGGCTCTGGCTGGCCCTGTACAAATTTTAACAGGAGAAAGATGCTTTCTGATTTTACATTACAAAGGACAGCCCTGCGCCAAGAAGATATTTTACCAATGTCTCTATGCATCTTGCTCTACTATCAAAAGAATGTTTAATTGATTTGATATGCTGCTTTTCCTCCTTGTCATCTTGAACAATCCATATATTTTCTTCCATCTTAGCGGACAATTTATGAAAGAAAGTCTGTAACCCAGAGCTATTTGAAACTGTTGAGAAGAAACATGCATTAAATTCATTCTGTACTCCAGTCACTGAAATAGTGCCCATACCTACAACAAAGCCAACAGAAACTAGCAGAAGATTTCTTCAAGGGTATTGCTTACTGCCAGTATTCCTCTTCCTGCCTACAGCACAGTTTAATGACCAGCAATCCAGTCAAGGAACATACTCACAAATGGCAACAGGGGTGTCCCTAGAAACTCTATACAGGAAAAATATTGGATTGCCATTTTGTTACAGTAGCATAGAGTATTTGGAATACTTTCTCTTTTTATTGCTTTAGCCTCCCCGGAGGCATCCTTCACTGATTAGCATTACCATTTCCCCATGACAAGGACATAACACTTGATATATCATAGAATAAATAGAAAGAATAAACTGTTAACACATCTGAGTTTTCCAGCAGTGGGGTCTCAGCATCACAAAGCCTCAGCAATCATAATTCTCTCTTCCAGTGACTTAATCACCAAAACAAGATGTACTTTACTGTGAAACACAAAAATTTTGATCCCAACATTCCAGTTTTTTCACTTCTTTTCTCTAGAACACATAAAATCACAGCAAAATGTATTAAAAAAAAAAACAGCATAGAATCCTAAAAAAAATATCTCTGACATTTAAACTATATTTGCGTAGGGTCTTTACAAGAGAACTGGTAGAAATGCTCCCGCCTCCCCTCAAAAGAATCATTCACCCACCTGAGCATCCTTCTCAACAAGAGCCTCGTCAACTCTGCCATCAGGATCTCTATTTGCCTAAAGAACAATTTTACAAGCTGTTATACTGGTAGTTGGATCAAAAGCGAAACTGTTACATTAAGCCTGTAAAAGTTATTATGAGAAGTCAATCCGTAATGTACCTTCTTCAAAATCAACTTCACTTCTCCCTTCTGCTTGCCTTATTACCTTCAAAAACCTACACAGCAGGCATTCTGCCGTATCCATACCATAAAAACCACAGAAGCTTTTCAAGCCAGAGTTGTAGAAATGGCCTGTAACAGAGCTCAAGGTTGTACATTCAGAGGAACTAACTCAGTTTCAGTACCAATCCTGCCTATCATTTGGCCTATGAACCCTACTCAGTAAGCAGAAAACAACTAACACACATCAGACATCAAAACAGAAAGAAAAATCATACACACATGCATGTGTATAAAGAGATACACACCTGCAGCAGGACCACCAGCAGTCTCTGAAAATGGCCTGATGTCTCTCCTGTGATCTTATCCTCCAAGTTGGCCTCATACTCTGCAAAAGAGCAATACTCATTCACCACCTTACAGGCTTCCTCACTATTTTGATGAGAAAACAGGGAAAAGTAGAAAGAGAATTTGACTCCCAGCTTACGGAATCATGCATGAGAAACAGTTTTAACAACTGGACACATTCTGCCTTATAACCTAACATTATTGTAAAAGGATAAAAAGATAGCATTTGACACCTATTATCAGCAGATTGCTAAAAACATTTTAAAATACAGGGTGACACAGACAGGCTCAGCTCTTCACGGAACTAAAGACCATATAGATCTGGAGATATACTGAAATATGGCAGTCTATTCAACAAGTGTAAGCCCAGAAAAATCTTTTTGACCTTGAAAACTCTGTTTTACCCTACACTTTATTAAAACATGAGAATTTCTTTTGTGCTGGGAACCAGGACAAACCAGATATAACATGCTGAATTAAATGCTGCCTTAGGAAGATAAACCCCCACAGTCATTGGGTGAATGCACATACTCTTGTGGACAACTAAAAAGCTGGACGTGCTTTAATATAAATGCATTTTAACAAAATGATAAGTAAAAAAAAAGGAAAAAAAAAACAACAACAACAAAAAAAAACCAACCTGATACCAGGTTTCTAATTTCCAAAATGAAATCTCTGGGTAGAACAAAGAAATGCATCTGAATGAATTCTAAGTACAGCACACAAAAGACCTTGCATGTCCTAGCCATAGGCCCAAAAGAAAAAGCATTTTTTGTTTACAGCCCAAACAGTAGTTTCCAGCAATATGAATTTTCCCAGCTCAGCAGAACAAAATTCCACTTGGTGCATGCATGCCTCCATCCACTGATAGGTCTTGTTTGAAGTACGTGTTAAAATCATATTGAAAGACCTGATAGGAGAACCCAGAACTTTATTTTATACTGAATTTTACCTTGCATATAAACCTGTTTAATATTCTGCACTTCAGCAGGTGTTCTGGAGGCAAGAATTTCAGTCAACACTTTCTCATTGGTTCCTGCTCCCTAGGGTGCAAGTAGAAACAGTTGATTTGATAACAACAGGAAAACAACTATTCCCTTTGACAATCAAAAGGCAAGCATTACTTTATACACTTGGACCAAACAGAGAATTTTTTTCTTATTATCATCTCAAATATTGGGAGTAGAGAGGTGGGAGCTTTTTATTTCAATTCTGGCATGATTATATGCAAAACCAACCCAATACTTACAAAAAGCTCACTGCTGCAGGATTCAGGTGAGCCCCTCCATGTTCAAATACACTCAGACATCTCAGTTATTCACTGTCACAGTCAATGACATGAAGGCAACTGAATGGTTTCTATCTTAGCTGTAGTTCATATGCTGTCATTGATCTTTACCCTTCTATCAGTTGTGCTGTGTTTAATCCTTGCCCCTTTTCCACCACAAATAAGCACATTTTACAACAGGATTGTAAACTGAGACCCTCAAATAGTTGCTGCCCTCTCATAACATGTAGCCACAACAGGAATTCCTCACTTTCCCAAGGATAAAATTTACAAAAGCTGAAGTAATATCTTGTTACCACGTGTCTGAGTCTGCTTTGCCTGTAAGAAAAGCCATTGCTGTTTACATTTGAAAAGGAGTGACTTCAGAAAAGCAACACTTGATTACAATACTGTGCTTTTTTTTTTTTTTACTGCAGCATAATATTTATAATTCTTCCTAGAATTTAAAAAGAACTTTATCAGCTTTTCCTTTAACAACTGAATGTTTATTCCAATACACAAAAAAACACCAACAAAAATTTTATAAAACATATTCAGTCCTTTCCCTCTTACCTTGATTGCATGCTTCAGTGCATGAGCATCAAAAATACGTGCTGGTCTCATCAAAGATACCATCAATGTTTCAAACTTGCCAGTAAGTTCTGATTTCAGGTCATCCACAAGATCCTAGTGCAGAACAAAAGTACTGTAATGAATAATGACTAAAAACTTCAAGTGGACACCACACGTGCCTGCAAGTTAGAAGACTCTGGAGATGCATCAAAAAGGACACGGGATAGGGTTCTTTCTGTTTTAACTGGTACATGACCTAAACAAATGTAACCAGATAAAGAGGAAAAAGAAAGATGCTTGTGCACTTAGAAAATCTGAATCATAGAATCCTTAGTGTTGGAAAGGGCCTCTAAAGGTCATCTAGTCCAACTCTCCTGCAATGAACAGTGACATCCACAGCTCAATCAGGCAGCCCAGAGCCCTGCCCAGCCTGGCCTTGAATGTCTCCAGGGATGGAGCAGCCATCATATCTCTGGGAAACCTGTTCCAGTGTCCCACCACCCTCACCGTAAAAGACTTTTTCCTTATATCCTACCTAAGTCTACCCTATTTAAGTTTAAAACCATTTCCCCTTGTTTTCTCACCATAGACCCTGCTAAAGAGTCTGTCCACGTCTTTCTTACAGCCCGCCTTTAGATACTGAAAGGCCTCTCTTGGGTCACCTCAGAGCCTTTTCTTCTCCAGGCTGCACAGCTCCAGCTCTCTCAGTCCTTACAGGAGAGGTGTTCCATTCCTCAGATCATTTTTGTGGCTCTCCTCTGGATGCACTCCAACAGGTCCATATCTCTCCTATACTGAGAACTCCACATCTGGACACAGTACACCAGTACCCCCAGGCCTTTTTCGACAGGGCTGTGCTTCATCCCTACATCCCCCAGCTTGTATTGGTAGTAGGGGCTGTCTTAACCCAGGAGCAAGACCTTGCACTTGGATTTGTTGAACCTCATGAGGTTCACCTGGGCCCACTGTTCAAGCCTGCCTAGGTCCCTCTGACTGGCATACCATCCCTTAGGCGTATCAACAGCACCCACAGCTTGGTGTCATCTGTGAACTTGCTGAAGGTGCGCTTGACCGCACTGCTAATGTCACTGATGAAGACATTAAATGAGTATCTGTCCCAGCACTGACCCCTATCCATCCAGACACTGAGCCATTGATCACCACTCTCTGAACTCGATCCTGCAGCCAGTGCTTTGTCCACCTAACAGTCCACCCTTCAAATCCTCACCTTTCCAATTTGGTGAGAAGAATGTGGTGATGATATTATGCTTTGGTTTTTTTTTTTTAATTTTATTTAACATAGAAATTCTTTAAACACAACTAACTGCACTAATTATTTTAAGTAATGGTTAACAACTGGAAGAAAGCTGTCTTTCCTTTAAACTACTTTACGGCCTTCTCCACCACTATCTTTGGTGTCATCCTCTCCTAAGATATTAGACTGCTTTGTTTCTATCACATTTTCTCGCTCTAAAAAACTATCTTCCTGCTATCACTTTACATGGCAGATATTAAGTCAAAATATTTGATAATTCCTTCTACACTGAGGATAAGGTCAGTACTAGAAGCATACTAACAGAAAACTATGTAAGCTTTTGCACTAAAACCCAGGACGTATTGTAACAGCATTCATGAGAAAAAAACAACACTACTTTCTTTTGATAATCTAAATTGAGTATTCTAACCTAGCCAGCCATGAAGGATATGAGGAAGAGGAAACAGAAGCTAAACTAGATTTTCTTCAAAGGAATCGTTTACAGAAACCATGATGAATGTGCCTCACTATTGCAACTAATCATCAGAGGACACATGCAGCTAATTTCTAGAGTTCTTTTTTCTTTTTCCTCACCCTGCCAAACAGTGTTTTAAAAGCAGATGCAATTTCTTGACGTTGAGCATTATTTCTGCTGGTAAGGATCTTCAGAATTGTCTCTTCATCAGTCCCTGGAGTTAGAAAGAACAAGAAGCAGTTACAAACAAACTCCAAAGAAAACAAACAGGAAAAAAAACAAAACCACAGAAGTAGCACAAACTCAAGCAAGAATAAAAGACACTTTGAAAATAAAAATCTACTGACAAACAGTAGAGTCATACAAATAACAAGTGTCACCAGACCTCTAGCTGAGCCACCACGTTTGGTACTTTGCTACAGCAAAAAATAAGGCTGAGGACCCAAGTATTGCTATTTATTGCTTTCCATCAGAGCCCAGTTGGAAACAGTGCTCCCAGCACCCCAGCTATCAGGTAAAAAACATTTAGACACAGGCTGTAGCTTATAAAATAGCCCTGCTTTCAGGCTTTCCAAGAGAGTGTATCAAGACATTGTATTCTATACATTGTATACATAATATACGTTTCAGACTGTAGGCTCGGTCAACTCCCAGAAAAACTCAGTCCATTACCCCTAAAAGTCTCAGGGTAGGAAAATATGGAGCTATTATCCATTTTATACGCAATAGGTCACAAAGTGATCCTCACAGCACAGCATCTTGCTAGCTGTACTGAATTTGCCAACAGACCGGAGGTTTACCGCCTTCCATTCTCCCCTTCCCTGCTTATTCCCACAGGCAGCTTCAAAAGTATCGATTAGGATTTGTTATCATGGCAAAGATTTGGGGCAGAAAGCTACAGCCTGAGTTCATAGACCACTCCTTCGTCTACCTCCATTCTGCGTGCTTTGTATTTAATCACAATCTTAACATGCTTACTCACTTCCAGACCAAGGGAGCACTCTCACGTTTTCCAAGCACAGAGCTTCTACTATACTGCAATAATTTTCTACAGTTACACCCTTTCAATTCATAGCCTAACTTACTGTGCAGTAAAACTCCACGTGTAGAGAAGCCTGTGGAGTATTGATTTTTAAATAAGGTCTATCCAAGCCATCTTTTTTCCTGGTGTTAATCTAAAAATAAACATTATTGAGAGCAGCACAGTCAGAATTTGGACATGTCCAGATTTCTGCAGTTCTGAGGCTGTCATTTGTAGCGTGTGGACACACACCTTCTCCTTTTCTGCCAGTATAAAAAAAATGAGTTCAGAAAGGATGTTTTCAAAGCAGGAGCGAGAGCCCTTTCCTCTTCCTAAAACATTAAATTCTTACCCATTCCCTTCATGGCCTTGCGAAGGGCTTCTGCATCAGCTCTGGCATCAAAAGGAGAGAATGCTGTCACGGTGCCTCTTGTATACTAGAGAAAAAGGAAAAAAAAAAAAGAAATAGAAGATAAAGTGTCTTTCAGTTCTCCATATGTGAGCTCAGATTAAATTTGAATCCAAGACTCAAAAGGAAATAGCATTCTTCATGCATTTGTCTGCCTAAGTAGCAATTTGTGGGCATTTAAACGCAGCTCTCGCTAAAGGTCCTGCCGTGTTTTCATCCAGCAGTAGACCAGCTAAATTTGGGTTTATTTGCATAAAGCTTGTTTGCAGAATTTGTTCTGACAACACTGGAGCCTGAATGCAGGGAAATGACTGAAATTATCATTCCTTAGAATAATTTGGGAAATTAATTGCACAGACCACACGAGCCAGAAAAACGGCACGGAGATCCAAGACGTGTTTGGAAATAAGAACCTATTTCCCTCAAGCAAAGCCTACTGGAGCTTTCAGCCGATATCACACCAATTCCTTCCATCCTGCTGCAGATGAGACCCATCAAACTGTGCAACATCTTTCAATTTTTCCATTGTGTTCCTTTTGGCATAAGCTCCTTTTTACCCAAGTGATTCAGTTACACTTATCATAGTAAGTTACGGCTAAAAGGAAAGAGCAGTTCAAACAAAAGATAAAAGCTCAGCCCATCCACAAGCATAACTCCACCAGGTTTCCATGGAAAATGATTCTTCAGGGAGTTACCGCTTGGGTGAAACACAGAAAGATATTCATCACCCCTACAGAAAAGTCTCGCCTTTATTTGAATATGACAGTTCAAGAATCTACTGTGCTTTATGTATATAGGTAAGTTAAAGAACTACAGAGGTCAAGAAACAGCCAAAGGGGGAAACAGCTGGCTTTTGAGAACAGGGAGGCTTTCCAACAGCAGGAGAAAACTTTTATTGTAGGCATAGTCGTACTGAAGTAGCAATTAGCATAGGAAGAGCATTTTTCCACTCTCAAGGAAGAGTACAAAAGGAAGCACAAAGAAACCCACTAAGACTGAGGCCAGGTTATTTCATGGGCAGAACAACCATCTGACCTCTGTGACACAGTCTTTCCCTTTCCCTTGAGTTAGCAAGTTCAGCCTCGCAGTGCTTTGGTTTCAAGTCAATGTAGTCATCTAGGGTAGGTCAGCCAGAAAAGCATGGAGAAAAAAGAACTGGAAAGCACTAACCAGAAAATGCCCTGAAGCACTACTGCCTCTCAGGCCACCTGTGTGTTATTATCAGAGAATCCTTAGCACTCCCAGTGCAGAAGTAGTAATAGGTTGCGATTACCCCACTCTGTATCAGAAATTCAGAACATGAAGTATTACCGTGTTTAAGAGCAACAACAAACTTCTTTCCAGTAAATGCTTTCCAGCAGCCAGCCTACATCAAAGAAATGTCAGTTCCCCTGCAGCATTCTCTCTTTCAGCATTACAACAATAACTAAACATTACAACAAAAACATTACAAGCATGTTTTTAGGCGGTGTTTCAAATTTAGGTGCATGAGTCTGTACTTACTGTCTTTTTCCTAGGTAATGCCAAACATTTTCATGAAGAAATCCCAAGCATTTAGGTGTCAATTTCATAAAATTGAATTTAATCTGCTAGAACAGACGAAGATTGAAAAGTGTATATTTTCCTCCTCCTCCGTTATTACTATACCAGCCAACATGGGGTTATTCAAAGGGGCATTTCCTACTGCTTCGCTTTGTATCACCTTTTAAAGCCAGCATTATACAACTACCATGATCCTCCTTTGGAAATCCCTGTCAGGTCAATCTAAGATAAAATAATTACTGGTTTTTAAGTTAAAGTCTTCCTTGACTTATCTTGTTATAAGCAAGTGACATTTCCCTAAGTGATTCCTAAGTCTTGCAACAATGGCCCAGCGTTTCTCTTTGGCTGTTCTATAGAAGGTATGTGCAAATACTAAACACTACATTACAAATCACTCTGGGTTATCCATCTTGTTTTTATTAACCAAGCAATCTTCAATAATTCTCTTTCAAAACACACTGGGGAAAACCCCACTATACACAAAATTTGATGAACAGTTCTTGGTGCAACTGTAAAATAAAAGTTATCTTGACGTCTGGATGCAATTTACATTCCACACGCTTTCTTAAAGCACACATTATTTACTGGATTTGGGCTACACTATCACCCTCAAGCAATACGTGAGAGGCATTTAACTTGCCAATCAGAAATACTGCTGCAGCTCTGCCATTCAGAATAACAGAAATGCTCATCAGTTGGGCACCACAGATGCAGCACCTGTAGTGGCAGAACCTCCAGTTACACGTGCTGACCTTAACACTGTAAGCCAGTGCACGTAAAGCACAACCAGCAGCAGGGACTGTTCATATAAGACAACCTTGGACATAGTTTTGTGTGCCTTAGTCAGACTTGAGTTCTAAAAGCACCTTCACAATCCACCTATGAGCAGACCTGATGCTGACAATACACGTCTCAGCACTGAGAAACTGTTGAGCCAACCTGCCTGTCAAGAAATTAAGTACCTAGCTTTTTAGAGCAGCACAGTGACTCAGTAGTCAAGGTATGGCAGCATATCTCTTGTTATGTTTAAGAGTTGCAAATCCATCCAAAACACTCCACTGTCCAAGGAGTGCCCTTATCAGTTATCCTGGTCTCAGCTTCTTGTTTGCACAAATCAATGGGCGGGGGCAGAAAGATCAGCAGTGGCAAGAAACTGAGCCCAGGGAGGGAAAAGCTGCATCTTCTTTCCCAAATGCAGTGCTTTTGGGTCACAGAAAGAGAGAGGAAGCGCCAGTTCACAACCATCATCACTGTATGAACCACTGAAGTCAACTTGTAGTCATGGAGAATCAGCAGAAGGAACTATGAACCAGATGTTTCCAACAAAACAACAGATCAATACAAGAGAGTTTCTGACAGAGACCAGACGCATTCGTCAGACATCCAAGCCAGTGTTAACACTTAGTTTCATCTTTATCAAAAACAGACTCGTTTCTGCAGGTGGATCACAGCTTCACAACTGCTATGCCATCTTTAGTGGCATAGCATGAAAAACAGTGAACTGAAAGACAACAATAGATTTATTTACAAACTTTGTAACTTTTTACAGAGGTAAATAAATTATCGTATTTCTAGTATCTCTAAGAAAGCAGCTTGCTGTTTGTGCAAATTAGATGCACTGTAACACTACAGCCTCATAGGACACTATTGTTGTGGTTGGTAATTTCTTCCCTCAGAGCAGTTCCTCTCTCCACCCAAAGAACAACGGAAAGGAAAACACAAATCAACTTTTATATAAATCCATTTGTAATCCGGATCACGCAGTAAAAATCAGCATTCCACACAGAAGGCAGTAAAACAAAAGGGAAGACAACAGGCAAGACCTTGACAGAAAGAATACACCCAAAACACCCATAGCCTAACCACGTGTTTTTCTTTCTACGTGCCCCACTATGCCGACTGTTAAGCAATCGTGGGTAGCACAAAGGCAGTGTGAGATGGTACAACTGAAATAAAGAGCAGCTTCCATTTTCTCAAGACAGCTGTCAACAGGACTGGTGAAGGTTATAGATACACAGAGTCGGCATGAAAAGAAAAAGCAGAGGTAGAAAGAAAACAAAAGACTCTGAAGCAAGAGAAGGTCTAGCTCGCCCCTCCAACAAGGAAATCCATGTTCCTTCATATCTTTGTTTATTCTGCTCTAACAGAAGTTTGCAGAAGGACAAGAAGTTACCACCTCATCAAGCAAATTGCTCCCGAGCAGCACCTCAGAGCTATTTTTATTTCTCCCAGCAGACAACTTTACTTCACCATTTGGCACCATGTGGCCACATATCCTGGTAACAGCATTATCTATAACATCAACAATAGCCACCTAATGAGGTTCCCTTTATTTTTTCCTACCAAGCACACAATTTCCCACTCACAATGCTTACCCACTATTCAGTAACAAGTATTCATCATCAGCAAACAAAAGACCATACTTGAACTGATTCAGATTTATTTCTAGCCACTCTTGCCCCACACCCATTCATAGCCGTGTTTCCCACACATGAAGAGCTAACCCCCTTTCAGGACGTTACACAGCAGCTACAGAAGTTTCCTACTAGAAAGCCCAGCGCGTAGTACAGAGGAGGTGGTATGCAGCAGCATTTTTATTTTAACCCTCCATCTGTTTACAAGGTGGAGTGATGAGAATGGAAATTGAGAATGTCTTCCAAACAAACAAAAAGGGCATGCTATTTCAGGACACCAAAACGACCCCAGAATGTCATGTGCTTAAATAAATGAAAGACTAACTTGAGATTTTTTTCACATAAGTATACCCATCTTGCAGACAAAGCACAACACAGTGCCCATCAGTAAGCTGAAAGCCTTTGGGGTTACTGAAGACCAGACACAGACCCCTGTTAAAACCACACTTGAAACCAACATCACGTAAGAATGAGATTATACGTGCCTACCAAAATTTCAATGGCAGCAAGGACAGAAACGATGCCATGAGTGGATGCACATAGGCACACAGCTAGTATCAGACCACAACCAAGTCACTTCTACAAACCACCTAAGTTTAGTAATGCTTCAGATCATCCACTTGAATGGAAGGAATAAGCTCTGGGCAGCAGACTGCATTCACATCTGTCCTACTATATTTAAACTTCAGACAACAAAAGGGAATTACTCAACATCTGTGTTGAGCTCTGAGTCAGCATACCACAGGGGTATCCAAGACTGGGAAGACAAAAAAGGGAAGGGGAGAGCAGGGGTGGGGAGAGAGGGTAGAGACAGCAGAAAAGAGAGAGGGATAAGGTAAGATCAAGCAACAGCAACTTGGGAACCAGCGCAGCGACATGTACAAAAACAGTTGGAGAACTTGTCCTCACAAAGAACTCCAGCAAAGCCAACATGCTTCTCAGGACCCAGCCCTGGAGAAGTGAATGTGAAAAACAATCCTCTAAAGCAACACTGAAGTTGCAGGTTGGCAGAACAGGAACCATCGCACAGCAGCTACACCTGCACTGACTGCAGGCAGTCCTTTCCTACCAGTTACGAAATGGAGATACAAGGTGGTCTCTACTTCACAAAAAGCTGGGGAGTAACAGGCCAAAACAGACCAGTCCACAACATGCAAACGGAAAATAGTTGCCTTCTTACAAGAAGACAGATGTGTAAGAACAGAATTGTGTCTTAGGACTGCAGCATTTCTCCAGAGAAAGGAAATACAGGCATGGAGAGACCAGTCTGTACAGCACACTATGGCATGCTGCAGTATTCCACAAAATGAATGAACCTTTTTCTCCTGGACATGGAGCACAGGAAATCCCTCAGCAACACGGGAAAAAAAAAGAACTGTTGCCATTCCTGAGCGGGAACAAGTACTGCAGTGACAGAGACTCCAAAGACAACTCACCTGCTTCAGAGGTTTTATTCTTCATTGATATGTTCAGACTACACAGGACTTCAGTACACTGTGCTGTGCAGCCTTTTTGAATGCTGAACCTTTGGTTTCACATATAAATAACTACCGACAATTGATCTTCTACATTTTGTTATTAATTGATGTCTATTTTCATTTCCTAACCATTACTCCACGGTGCAACAAATTTAAAAACAGATATCTGCCATGAGGATCAGAGCACATTTTGTTTGTTTGTTTGTTTGTTTTAAAGGAATGACAGGCTGCAAAGCTTCACCACTCTTTCTCTCTTTCTTGGCTGCATCACCTCACAGGCAGAGTGCCACAGAAGTCAGGGGGAAGCAGCCATCTGAATGTGGGAACTGGAGGGCAAGACCTCCCTGGTACAAGACTCGATAGAATCATAGAATCACAAGGTTGGAAAGGGCCTACAAGATCATGCAGTCCACCTGTCCTCCTATCACCATTACTACCTCTAAGCTACTAAGTCATATCTCGTAGCAGTTCACTTTCATTTAACGATACTCCAATGGGCTGTTATTATTCATGGAATTCAGAACTTTATCCTAAATTAGTCCTAACTTTGTCCTAGCTAAAACGACACTGCTTAGGAATAGAGCAGCTCTGTTGGAAGGGGCCTCACGGAGCACCCAGTCCAACCGCCACGGAGCTGCGGTACAGCACCGCAGTCACCGCGACCTTTGGGAAGCGCCTCGCACTTTCTACAGCCGTACAAAGCCCACAGATAAACAATTAAGTTCCTATTTTGCTGCTCAGAGCACGGGGGGTATATACAAGCCATGCGGCCGACTCGTATCCCAAGCCCCGCTCGAGGCTCAAGCGCAGAGAAGGAGGGCAGAACTGAGGCAGCGCCGTACTCGGGGCTGCAAGGCTTGCAGACGAACGGAGCGAATGAGGGACGCCCAAAGCCCCGGGATTTTTCTCCCTCCTCCTCCAGCGGAAAGAGCCTCCGCCCAGGCACCACATAAACCCGCGGCCCCGAAAAGTTGGCCAAATTAGTGGAAATTTGGAAAAAAAGAGTGAGCTGTGCATGACGTGTTCCTCACATGATCGGCCACTTTCCCCGTCCTCCTCCTCTCCATGTCCCCCGCCAGGCTCGGGGATGGGCTGATTTAAGGAAGACCAGAAAGAAACCAGAAACTACGGGAGAGCCGAATCCGCAGCCAGGCAGGGGTGCCCGCTGAGGGACGGCCGTTCTGCGATTCCTCCCGCCTCACCTTCGCCATCTCCGCGGTTCGCCGGGTCGGGGCTGGAGTCGAATCCGAGTCTGCAAAGAGAGACGCGACAGTGAGCGCCCGGCCGCCGCCCGCACCCCGCCCGGCCCGCATAGCGGCTGCGAGCCCCGCACCGCGGGCAGTTCCCTCACCGCGAGCGTCCGCCGAGCCGCCGCCGCCTCCGAGAGCCGCAGGGAGAGCCGAGTGAGACGCAGAAAATGAAGCGAGCTCCGGCCCCGCCGCTGCCTGCTCCACCCGGGGGCCGGGCCAGGGACCGCCCCGGGCGGGCGGAGAGCCACGGCCGCCTCCAGCGGGCGGTGGCCGCGGTGTGCCCGGCCCGGGGCCCCGCGTGCTGCGGCCGCAAGGCGGGGATCGCCCCGGGGTGGGCAGCGCCGTGAGCTCGGACGTGGGACTCCCTGTGAGGGCTTTCACTTTTGCGACGGCTAACAGGAGGAGCGCTTCAGGGGCCCAAGTTGCCTCCACACAGAGGAGGCGGGCTGCGCGGCTGTTCCATTAGCAGCTCTCTCAGCTGCTCCCTCACCCACACCGATGCGATCCAGCTGGGCGTTAGGCCCAAGGAGGAAAAGTACAACACAAACGGAATCTAGCGCCGTTGCCAAAATAAGACGCTATCATCTCCTTACGTGAGGTTTCTAACGTGCTGTGGTCATGTTCATCTTAAAGCCAGTCACGTTTTTCTTCAGAAAACACCAACTTTACTGATCGTGGGGTTAATTTAAATGTTCCGTCCGTCATTTCTTGTTCCAGTGCCCATAACGTTCAGGAAAAACATGAAAACCACCCAGCTGGCTTTATCTGTAGGACCAGGGGCCAAATGGTTGCAGTAAATGCCCTGATTTCCTAAGCAGAGCCTGATTTTCTTCTAATCTGTTGAAGCGGTGGCACTCTACACATGCTGCAAGGTGCGTGAAGGGAATAGTGAGTTGCTCATCACATACATCTAAAAATGTACACACGGATGAGATGTAGGGTCAGGGCTTTCAAGGAAACACCGAGTTATACAGTGGTTCCAAAAATCATAGCTAAATTCAGACTTACTGCTTTCAGGTTAAGCACAACTGAGCTTGCCCACACCCATCCCTTTGTGGGAAAGCACAAGTCCTTTTCTCCCTCCACGTTATATCCAGGACAGATACAGGTCACGCTGGGATCACATTTCAAGCTTTACTGTCTAGAATGTGCACACATGAAGGCACAAAAAAGGTGTAAGTGGGCCCTCTTTAATGCACTCCACAATCCTGATGATTAGAGGGAAGCCTGTGAATGGGGGTTATTGCATTCTGAGTGCCAAAAGCCACAGGTGTGAGCACAGCCAAAGGGAATTCAAACTTCGTTGGTGACTCAGCCATGCGATAAGGAGCAGCTATTGAGCAATGAGAAATTTTTGAAAGGTTCTATCAGCATTATTTGACCTATTAGTCAGGTATTTAGAAACTAACAAAGCTCTAGTCCTCTTCACTTTGAAATAGGTTAGTAATACCTTTGTTTCAGCAAATGCACAGATACATTTATGTCGTGAAAGACACTGTATCTATTAAGCTTTACAAGTAATAAAGGCAGCCTTTAAATAATTTAGAAAAAGTTGCATGTTGGTCTCACACGTTACTTAGCAATAGCATCTGACCAGCTAGAAAGTCACCACACCACCTCAGGAAGACGGCAGTCCCAGCTCTCCTTCCCACCCCTGTGCTGCAGCAAGCCCCTCCTGGCTCCCACAGAGCTGCAATGCACGCTTGGAATTCTTGGCTTTCCACAACACCAAGCATGGCTTAGACTAGGCAATATGACACCAAATTTCTGCTAGGCTAATGAAGGAGTTGCAAAACTGTTATGCCTGCAATAATACATGTTAAAAAAAGGAAAAAGATGGTACTCCTTCCCAGCTTTTCTCATATATTCTGAGCTAGGAGGATAGATTTTTTTTTAATTATATGTCTTTTGATTCCTATACTTTATTTAATATCTTCACTAATTTATGCTCCCAAATATGAGGAAAGTATCAAATAGCATGAGATGCCTTTACTTCCATTTCATCCATAAACATCATGTTGGAGGCTGTGGATCTGGGAGCAAATTAAGACATTGTTCTGCAGTGTCTTTGTGTATGCTCTGCTTCTCACATATCATGGAGGAAGTTCACCATCATTCTTTTCAAGGTATTTGAGGTCGTTTTCATCTCTCCTACCTTTGAGCAGCTTACACAAAGTACCTCGTTGTTCTGTCCTGTGTGCAGGCAAAGATGAGGTACTGTTCAACCAAACAAAGATACCCTCTGGCTTTCAAATTCATGAAGAACAGGAGAAAGAATCTTGGATGCAAGAACAGAGCACTTTCCCCTCTCTGGAGGGGTCTGAAATGCATGCTGCAAGATGAACTGGGACTCCAATGGTGGAAAAGGTTAAACTGAGCATAAAAGAGTGCCTTGTTGCCAGCAGATAAAGTTAGGAATAAAACCTTCTCCAGTTAAAACTAAAATGTTAGCAAGATTTGATTAAGCAAGTAAATATTTGCATAACTTCATGGAGTGAGTGGGCATCGAGGAGTTTTGCAACAGAATTATTAATGATTTGCCAGTCTATTTGCCAAGAGCAGATTTCCAAAAAACTCTCCTAATTACAGGATTTTACTCTGTGTTGATTTGAATGCAAAGGTGAAAATAGCCGTATCAACAAATCCAGAATGAACATAAAGGTATGAACGTACAGCTAGAAGGGAATGCAAATCACATTGATTACCTTCGGTAGAAAAAAAGATTAAGGCAGGCTGGAAGAGTTACAGATGGTGACTCCTAACATTAGAACATTTATGGCTACTGTGGGCAAGTGTTTAACCTAGCTGCTGTTCTAGTATTAAATAACATGCACCTATAAACAACAAATAAGATTCGTCTTATTTTTTACATGACCAAAAGACACATAAGGTGAAAGCAGTCTTTTCCCCTCCTTCAACCACTTACCAGGACGTAGCAGTCTGCTCCCCAGTGCTGCTGCTCCTGGCACAAGGTAATTTCAATCCTTCCTTAGCACAGAGCTGTAAACACCTGGAATGACAGAAAACAATCACAATAATGTGCTTCAAAGTAAGGGTCTTATCCATACAGAGTGAAATTCTGGAGTTCGTCTCAAAATCATGCTTTCAAAGTGCAAAAAATGCTGGAATACCTCACTGAGGTGGAGCGTGCTTTGGTTCAGCAACCTGAAAACCAAAGTAACCTCAGAAGCACAGACTACATTTGCAACCTCACATTTCTTCAGGAGGCAAAGATGGGATTGAATCAACATAAGGATATATTCTGAATTCGGTTTTTTGCTCTGGAGACACATTGGCTTCTGTGCTGCCTACCACTTCCAGGACTTAAGCTCTTGAAAGGGGATTTTAAAAGCTATATATTAATGCAAAACAACACAAAAAGCAACAACAACAACAAATCAGATGATTAAAGCACAACAACTCTTGCTTGCTGTGCACTTCCATTCCTACGAGGTGAGGACCTGTGGAGTATGTGGCTGATCTGAAACCCTGCTTTACTCACAACATCTTCCTGCAGAGGAGGTGGCAGGAGAGAAGGACAGAAGGCCATGATGGGGACCATTCCCCATTGGAGGAAGATGGGTTCTGTTGCCCCCCAGAGAAGTGCTCAGCTTCAGGGTGGGCAGCTGAAAGAGCGTCAGTCTCAAGTTGATTTGAGGCAGCTGGTCACTGTGATTGTATGACTGTATTCTGACTTCAAAAGCCACCTTTTGTTCTCCAGTAATTGCCCTGTTGTCTTCTTAAAGAAAAACAAGTACACAAACAAAACCAACAACCACTTCAATGTAACCTACACTTCCAAGGGTCAAGAGCCGGCAGGCAGGGCTGCAAAACACTACCCAAAGAAGCATGAGCTCAGTAACCCTTCTGGCTTCTGTATGAAATTCAGATGTGAAAGTCAGCCTAGACATATTTATTCGAAATAAATAAACAAGCAAATTTTCCTTGGGCACTGACCACAGTATAAAGTTCAAAACTGCAATATAGCTGTGAGAGGGAAGCAGAGACGAGATAAAAGAATCACTAGGTATGTGAAATAATTAACTTGGCAAGGGAATTCTGAGGGACTGAAAAGAGTTTTCAAAGTCTGGTTATAATATTTAGTAGCATCTGCATAGAGGTTTTGTTTGTTTCTTTGCTCGTGTTTTTACTATTCCCAGGAACAAGGTGAAAGCCTTAGAGGATGAAAAGTTAGCACAAAAGCAGTTACTTTTAGAAGCATGGCCTCTCGCAGTTGCTGTGAAGAGCGTGGTGCTGGGCTGCAAGAAGACCAAGAGCTTCAAGGTTTTTGTTTTGCTGTATTAGTGCAGTCCTCCACCACGTGTCATCTGCCCAAAAGCACCATACATCACTGTGCTACTGATAACATTTCTGAGATATACACAGCACAGCATCTCAGAAACATACACACAAAGAAAAGAAAACTGAAGGGTTAAAGGAAAGTTTGCTTTTGCCATATGTCAGATGGCTGCTAAAAGGAAAATGTCCTTCGATGTATCGAACAATCAGAGCACAGTGATCAGATTAGAGCCACTTTCACATGATGCAGGAAGGCCCATGACAGCCCGTGTCCCAGGTAAAATACCTTCTCTTAAGAAAAAAGAAATCCCATTGCGGAATATTTTAAAAGCCTATTGGAGAAGCACTGAGGAGCAATAGCCTTACCAGGGAAGATTTTCAGGCTTGGGAAATTTCAGGAAGCAGGCACTAGCACTTGTAGTCACACTTCTGTTATGATATTATAACCGAAGGTGAATCTTGCATACTTTTCACATTTTAATATCTCTTTGGAAAGGAAACAGTAAAAATTGCTTGATGAACCACAGCTCAGAGGAAAGGTAAGGGAGGGGAAAGAGAGCAATTTCATATTAGTGCTGTGATTAATGCTAACAAGAGAAATAGTTCTGCTTCAAAACGGGAGCCGGAAGAGTGCCATTTCTCAGTGCCCCATCTCCCCCCAGTCTTCCACAAGCACAGCAAACTGCTCAGTTGCTGGCACAAATGAAGTGAGCTTTATAGTGAGCGTGGGCACCTAATGTGGAAGGGACGAGGCAGAGGCTGAGTAAATTGAGAGGGAGGGAGGTCGATACCGATTGACAGGCAGGGTGAAAAGGTTCTGATTTGATACTGACAGAAAGTTTATAAAATTACCTTATGCCGCATGTGCTGGCACCAAGGGGCTGCTGAAGGGCAGGTTATGAGCACGAAGTAGAGGAAGATGCATTTATTTATTTTCTCAGAGCACTCTGAGGCTTGCTTTGGGAACTGCACGTTGGTTTACATTCCAGCAAAGACAGTATCCTGTAAGTGAATCATTACTTTTAATCCGCAGCCCATTACAGAGCAGTGCTCTGACAGCTTCTTGATTTCTCTTGGGACACCCAGTACAATATGAAAAGGTTAATGGGAGCTAGGAGTACTAATAGCCATTATAGCATCAGCCAGCTGAATTCATCTTGCTGGAAAAAATGTTTCATTTTCTTTTAGGCAGACGAGGTGCAGATTTCTTTGAGGTTATCTTTATATAAAGATATATCACAAGGACATCACATATGTAATAATCTAAATTCAAATAAAGAAACCACTTGAGCCAGGCTCCAACACTTGTCTCAGGCCCTTACGTTCATTACTAGGACAGCTCTACAGCACTACCCCAAGGCAAGCTTTGCACTCCAGGCTACCTGCTTCTCCCCAGGAAGCAGAACTTCCCTCCCTGATGGCTGGGAGCATGGACCTGTCTCCAGCCAAGTGAGAGAAAAGGACTCGGGTGCTTTGGTTGTACTGCTGTATTTCTGGTTGTTCTGCACAACACTTCTTATCAGCAGCACTAATCTCCATTTTCACAGGAAGAATAAAGGTAAGCTCAGTATCAGTGGTTTTGCTATGGCCACAGCTGGTGACAGGTAACTGAAGCCAGGTTTCAGGTCATGAGCCACTGACTTGCACTGCTCTGTTCTTTCTTTACACTGCTGAAGGGCCTCTGTTACTGAGAACAGCCTCCTTAGCTTACATATTCTCTGACAAAGAAAAAGAAGCCATAAATTATTTTAAAGGTGCCAGGATAAGAAACACCCTCCCACCTCTGCATGGCATTCTCCCTTGAAGCAGCACAAACTGACTCCCGTAAATAAGAGCAAAATCAGGCCCACAAAATTTTACTTCAATTATGAGCCATTAGGTCTGGAGGCAAAACCAAACAAAGCCCACATTGACTTGCTTTCTCTTCAGCCTGTTATTTCATTTCTAAAACGTGTTGATCTCAGTCTTCCAAGGTATTATTTATCAGAACTCAGTGCTTCAGTTTTGGTCTGCATGCAGCCAACATCACTCGATGACCCAGTGGTTTTATCAGGAGGCACTATTGTCCTAAGGAGCTTCTATCAGTTCTCTTGAACTTAGCTTACTTCCATCTTTTCTTTCCCTAACTTCTCATCTACCTCCTAGCGTGGAACATCAAGTGCTCCCACAGCCACAAGGAACATTAAGGAGAGGTCACAGACAGCTAGAGATGCATATTAAGTGCTATCACCAGAAGCGGCTGCAGTAATTAATGAACAGCAGCGTGCCTGACTTTCTCTAGTGAGAGGATGTAACATCTGTATATCTGGGAAAGTTACACTGTGAGCTTTTGAAAAAGGTGGTGTGTTCACACCTGGTTGAAGCATTCAGACTAATGAACAGGAGCAGATGTATTTTACTCTTAATAATACCAATAAGTTTGGTATATTATCTGCTGGACACAGCTGCAGACATAAATTACCTCTTTCCTCCAGCCAAAATAAACAGATATTTGTGGCTAATTAGGACTTCTCTTTCCAGTTGTGAGCTTTCACCTTACTACATTTCTTGCTTTAGGGGGCAGCCGTTCAGAGAGGATGAGCAGAGGCCGTACATCCTGGAAATGGAGAGCAGCTGCTATGCCTCTAACCACAGGAAGAAGCCAGCAAACATGCAGAAGTCACAGCAACACCAGCTGCCATCTGCACAGTCATTAATAGAAGGAATCCCCAATGCAGCTCCGTGCTACAGAGGTGCTTCCGCACACACCGCAAGGAGGCTCAGGACAAACGTTCAGAGACTGATAGCAAGAGAACCATGAAACAGACCTCTGGGATCCAGAGGCCAGAATCCACATTGGCTGTCAACATGTAGTTCTGGAGCCAAAGTGCATATAATCTGCACAGAGAGAATGGTGAATATCACCATCTGCATGTGCCCTGGCTGTGTTTTGCAGTGCAACTCAAAGACTTCTGAGGCACAAACCCGCTGCTCGGACCTGCACACAGATGCAACAAACAGCATAATTCACGTATAGCTTTGACTCAAATCTTTCTTTGGGATTTATTTTTATTTTTAAAGGAACCAACAAACAAGTAGTTTATGCTGCATACTTGCCACTATTAGTAGCCACAGAGCAGAAGGAATGAGTTTTGTGCAAGGATTTCACTAAAATACATATCCCAGTATAGCAGCACTGCTGGACAGTAATTCACAAACAAGTTACCGTGCGCTGTATGGTGACAGAGAAGGATGCCTGCATTTTATGTCAGACCCTCATTCCCATTCCCAGCCCCTGCACTAAGCTTGTTAAACTGTTAAATCACTCTTGGCAACGATTTTATGCAAAAATAGCTGCAGTGATAGTCAAAGGGGAAGTGAAAATATGAATAATGCAAATACTGACATGCTGAAATCACCTTCCCGTATGCCAAAGAGCAGAAGTGACTTTAAAGCAGCAAAAAGTGTATAGAAAATGGGACATCTAGTGGCAACGCCCGCGAAGTGAAACTACAGAGATGAAACTATCCAAACACTTCTAAGCACAAGTTAAGTCTGTGATGAAGTAGAGGAATAACACTGATGATATGCAAGAGTCCTCTAAAATGCTGCATTAGGGCAAAATGTTATTCCAGGAGTGCATACAATTTCCCTTTCAGAATAATTAAAAGAAAAACAAAAAAATAGCATCCATGCAAACAGTTAGATATTCAATGGGTTTTTCTTTCACCATACACTTACTAGTTGTTTCCCTGTGCCCCGTCCCTTCTAAAAACAGAGAAGACCTGTGCCATTCAGCCATCGTCTGTGTAATGGATCCGCACTCAGAAATGTGATTCTGATGTCACTTGTAGGAAGTTAAAGCTGCTAACTCTGGCACTGAGTGGAAAGAAAAGGGTTGTTTACCTTCACCATCCCCACATCGTGCTGGCGTTTGATCCCACAGCACTTTTGCTGACTCCCAACAGCTGTAGGCAGGCCCTCCGCTAGCTCTGATCTTTTCAGTATGAAGCCATCAGCAGGATCCTGATAGTAATTGCTAAGTAAAACGCTCTGGTAGATCATCTCGAGCAAACAGTTTGTATTTGAATCGGGAAAGCTGACTTCTGAGCTGGAAGTGGGCCTGAGACAAACACAGCACAGTAAATGGAGAAAAAAAATAATGAAAGGTCCTGTGGTTTTGGGTTCTTTGTCATCAGTCCTTAAGATCTAAACTTGCATGCAAAGTCCTGTTACGTTACACACCGAGGAGTTAGGTTTCGTGCCAGAGAAACAATACACTAGCAAATCCTACAGCAGTGAGGAAAAGGATGAGTAAACAAGGAGAAAACAGTAAAGCCTGTAGATAAGCCTGGTTACTTCAGAGCAGGTTACAACTAAAACCATTGCAATTCATAAAAGCCTTTGGGTTTATCCTGCTGCACTAGCAATGGGTACATTTTCAGTACTTCCTAACATTCAAATAACTTCCTCCTCAGAGGACAGCAGATGGGGAAAGGATTTTCATGACAGTGAACTCTGTATAGACGACGCAGATTTCAGTCAGGCAAAGCTTTTTAACTTTGATATTCATAAAAAACATCAAGGAAAACAGCTTCCAAGCAGTCAATGAGAAATCAGGTCATGCACTGAATATCCTCAAAGAACTGGACTAAACCGAAGATACCAGACTTAAAAAGACTAATTTGAATGTAATTTCTCCTTAAGTTAACATGGCAGTTACAGAATTATTCATTTACTTTAAAAGCTGATATGTTTCCTATGGAAGCTCACAAGCAATGTTTCATTTCTCAGGAGTGCAAGCTGAGACAAGCAAGCAGATCAGTTTGTTCCATATCTCCTCACGTCAAGTGGCTCTGCCCCTGACATGGGTACTTGTTTATGCTTGAGATCTTTCACCTTCTGAAACACTGCCACCTTCTGATTTCTATGGAGCCTAACATTATGGACTGTTGTGAGGCTGGCAGCAAAAACAGGAGGTTGAAAGGGAATTTATTTGGGGGCTTAGCACTATCAGCATAAGCTAGTAACTTGCTATCAAAGGAGGGAAACTTCTGTGGGTTCATCAAGCATGTCTGCTCAACACGTCCCCTAGGAACCAGCCACCCACGTGGCAAAACAAACCCATGCCATGGCCAACACTCCCTTCTCCAGACAGTTTTACCCATCTTTCAAGCAGCAACAGAGGAAAAAAATGCTGGGTCTCCCCTGTCCTGAAGTCCAAATCAGAAACTTAGTTCATCTGTCCCTGTAATGCACTCCAGGCAGTCTCCTGGGTTTCTGACCAGTGTTTAAGCAGCCTCTTCACAGACCTGGCTCCAGTATCTTGGCCTCAGCCAGCAATATGGCTCGAGGCAGGCAGGTCAGCTCAAGCCACCTCCTACAGCCTGGAAGGCACATAAGCCCACCACCCACCTGCCTTGTATCCCTACCAGTAACCCTGACTTTCTGCATTCTCAGAGCCAGTTGGGCCTCTGCTTCCCATCTGAGGAATTAGGGCAGTGGGGTTGGGCCAAACACTGCCCTCAGGAGAGGGCACACACGGGCCAGGTGCAGCATATTTCCCTCCCAGCTTTAGCGTTGTACGCGGTGATTGAATTCAGCTGAGTTTGAACAAATTATGTGAATATAGGACTGGTATAGAGCAGTGATGAATCATCTTTTCCACCATGCTTATTCTTTATGCAATCATTTATTGTGGACCTCTAACTCCTCTCCTGAATATCCATAATCTTCTGACAGCTGAAGAGTCTTCAGTGATTTCACGTCTGAATCAGGGCAACACACACACACACAGGTCTCCAGCAAGGTCTGACTTCATCAAGTCAGAGTTAGAAAGTTTAAAGGCTTCTATTTTAACCGTATTGTGCATTTTGACACAGAAGTAGGTTACATCATTTCAGCTTCTGACAAATTGCCATAAGTCACTCTTGCCAAGATCATTTCATTAGGGACTTATAAAAAGACCACGAAGGCTTGCTCTAAAATCAAGGAAGAAAGAGTACAAGGGTTCACCTCCCTATAAGGCAAGACATGCCATATGGTGTGCTAAGCACCCTTACTGGGTGCTAAGCTGCGCTCACAGCCAGACAGAAAACCTCTGTGTGGACACTGAAAGTTCTATAGAAGTGCTGGGCAGCTCATTAACAGACCCCTTCATACCTCACTGCTAGGCAGCAACTTGTGCACTGGTTCAGCTCCTCCTGCTATGCACAGGGATGTTGGCCCAGCACAAGGCGGCCAATTCCTCTTGGAGGGTCTGAAGCTGAAGAGCAAGGCTGCAAGTCTTCTGTGCGGCCCCGGGGTCTGCCTCATGCCCAGATGTTATATACAGGAGCAAAAGAGGCCTCATGATCTAGCACTTTGTAAAGCATCACTATTTTCCTGGAAACTGTTTGGCTGAAGCAGCCGCATATCCCACAGACACATTTCCCTTCCTTCCACAGAGGTACCTCACAATCTAGGGCCTCCGCTTTTACTATATACCCAAAACCAAGCATTGTAAATCTGTGTATATTCCATCTGCTTTTCCTGGATCTCCTCTTCAGCTCCTCTGCCCCGGGCTCCCTCCATCTCACCTGCTCCTCTCAGTGCACGCACTCCAAGACACTCTAGAGGGCATCACTACTGCCCAGGCCAGCAAGCAAAGCCCACCAACACCCAGCTCTCAACCCACTCCATGAACCCATCCCAATAGCTGTCCCACTGCTTTTACTTCCTTGGTTTCCACCCTCTTGTGCAATAAGCTAAAGAAGTCAGCTTCCCTTCCACGTGCTGTGTTCCACTCCCTACTGCCCCCAGCCTGCCTCCCCCTCCCCACGCAGCTCCTTTTGGCCAGGTCTGCCAGCAGCACCTCACAGGGCTTGCAGGAGCAGCCTGCACTATCACCGAGTCAGCAAGGCATAATACCAACATCAGAGCTGGGCTTTTTCAGTTTTGACAGGAGAATATTAAGTTTTCATCTCATGTCTGAACTTACATGGCATTTGTATCATGTGGAAAGGACTGGTTTGAGTACATCAATCACCTCAAAGAAAGAGAAAACCGAAGAGGAGAAGTATATGCCAGCAAACCTTTCCTGCAGAACAGAACAGCTCAACTCATCTTCAGCAATCAATCAAGGCAGCAGCAAAACCCGTTCCAGCAGAGATAGCTGATCTCTTGTGAAGGAATGGATACCTCTGAACATTTCATTACCATTAGTTAAGACAAAGAGTTGCTTCTTAACATCTCCTTAATGCGGCATAAATATTAATAAGGCACACACCACCAACCAGACACAGTGCAGCTTGCAGATACTGCCGACCTTTAGAAAAACAACTCTGTCTCCTTCCCACCTCTTCTCCTGATACGGTTGAAATTCTCTGCTGCTAATCACATGCAACAGAAACAGCAGCATGTGTGTATGGGTTCCAGGCCTGGTTTTCAATTTACGTCCATCACTTGCTTCAAACCAGCAGCTACAGAAGTCACTTAGATAATACAAACTGTGTTTTTGTGTCATTAACTGTGTACTCAAAACACTATTAAAAGGAGACAGTTTTAAGGTTGGAAACAATGGGTCATTTTCTTTTTTTTCTGCAGGGACTTGGAGATAAGGAAAATAAATCTAAATCATCCCATGCTTTCTAGATCAATATGAGCTGATATTGCAGCCAAGCCATGGAATGCATGGATTTCTGGCATTACAGTTGTCCTTCTTTTTTATCTCCACGTATTGTCTCTTATGGATCGCTTGTGAGAGTTTTGATATGGCTGGCATGCTTCCTTGTAAGTTTTCTACAAATACTAACACTGTACTTCTGCAAAATTAGAATTTATACTCTATCATCAGGAATATAGATTACTGAATTCTGATACCTCGATAGCACTGATAAAGAAACAGCTGATAGGGACGTATAATCTGTATGGATGCCCAAGTGAAGGCTCACTTCATCTGGAAAGGGAACACAGTAAAATCTAAGTTAAAAATGGAAAGTAGATACTTAAGACTATGAGTAACACCGACATACCACCTCAGTGAGTCAACACTGCCTTACACTAAATAGAGCTCCAGTTTAACAAACCATAATAAGGTTCATGGCTTTTGATTACTGTGATTTGAAGGACTGTCTGCACCCTCAGAAGATCCTCCAGCTGCCTTTATGTGACTGCAAAGGTACTAGAAGAGAATGGCTTCCCAGCACTGCAGGCATGGCACACACGGCAGGCATCCCACATCCCAGCGCAGCACCTCATGCTACCTCAGCATATGCAAGGTTCCACCTTCAGCAGGGGACACTCATGTCCTGGGCCAGACACAGTCTGGGATCATACAAAGCTAGAAGATCCTCAGATGAGAGAAAGACCTTTGGATGAGACCAATTCAAAGCATCAAACAGGATGTGGGACACAGGCAGTGATTTTTTTTTCTAACTACTTCAAGTAGCATTGCCTATTTTCTAAAATTTCTGGCCATTATTGTGAAGGAAGCTAACAAATCAGTCTAACAATAAAACAAAATAATCCAGTAAGCCTAAATTTTATGGTCCATCATATTCTGTATTTAAATCATTCTGCACTCAGTCCTTTCCAGATACCTGCAAACTGGATCAAGTCTTCCCAGTAAGATGCGGCCACAAAACCTTGATTGACTACACTCTTCCTTTTCGAAGTTCCTGTTTGCATCACGGGATCTAGACATTCCCTGAAAGTGGAAGTAGGTTTCTATCCACCCACCTGAGCCCAAGAGCCTGGATTCTTGAACCAGCACTGTGTCTCCTGAGCACGACACAAGTCACAGGAGCAGTTCAGATGTGCCAGCATGCCTGAACAGAAAAACCATCTGGCTCAAGTCCCACCAACGCCCCTCAACACATCTCTTAAATGACTGCAGTTTTGATAGCCCTCCAAAGGGGTACATTTCCAAAGTAAAACTTGAGAGATGCAATGATATCTGAAGGGAAGCAAAAGAATAATGAGTTTCTTGGGAATGCTGAGAAATTAAAGCTGCTTCACGGGTCTTGCACAGCTGTGGCTGTGAGTAGAGCTGTGCTATTCATCAATATGAAAATACCCGTGCCAAATTAAACATCTGAAAAGAAATAGGTTATTCTACTCATTTTAAAGGATTTATGAATTTCCCAGAAGAAGGACTTTTCTGCTGTAAATCTTCAGGCTCCACCAGAAGAGACTTGGTCCACTGAGTCTTTGTATCCTATAATCTAAAGATGTAAGAGCAGCTGACTCTGTAGTTAGCACATCTTCATCAAACACAGGCTGATTCCCTCTTGTACACCAGTTTTCAACACACAAATGGTGAACACTTTGTGTTTTCCTTGGGAGATAATTTCTTGATGCAACCCATTTCACCATCAAGTATATTCTCCCGCTATTAGTGTTGCTAGTCTCTGCACTCTGTGCTGTTATGCCTAGTTACAGATTATGCTGTCTGCCTCAGGGTTTCTTTCCAGTGTTTATGGACAATCATGTTCCTCTTTAGCCACCAGCTTCTAAAAGCAGACATTTTTAACTACTTTAATTTTTCCTTCAAAATTCCTGAAACACTCTTCATCTGAATTCCCTCCAGTAGTCAACAACAGCCTCATTATGGGGCATCCAGATAATGCCTGGCACATCAGGGCTGAATAAAAAGGAGCTGTAGCCATCCCCACAACAGGACAGCTAGGTGTGTGCAGTATAGCAACACACAGGACACTTCAGATGCTTTGCAAACCCATGATTAATTTACTGCTTATGACCGTATCTTGTGTTTTGTCTCATCCTGCAGTTTATTTACATCCCCAAAGATGATTCATCTGACAGTATTTTTAAAGTCTTTGACTTACTTCTGACAGCTCTGAGTTAAAAAAGAAAAAAAAAAGACACATCCTTTGTTGTGAAGTTGGACATTGGATGTATAGATATGTCCAATAAGAGCTCCGGACAGTGGAAAAGGCACTCTGTACAGGAATTGAACCTTTTCTCTTCTCTCAGTAAAAGAACATGGGACTATTAGCAGCGTCAATCTTCATTTGGACAGAGAAATTATCAGCTATGTCTTTATCACAGAGGATCTGGGCCTCATCCCTTCACCTTTCTGCCCTGTGTCCCTAGCGCTGATGGAAAGGTGTTGTCTCCATGTCTGCATCTGAAGTCCATATCAAGAAATGGAAACCCATTTGAACAGTGGATGCATTTGATATCAATTGTGTGCATGATACCAAACAAATTCCTTGGATGCCTGGATATCCTTCCAAGTTATGCTGTAAGCAACAGGATTGAAATACGGAGATGACTCTCAAGGAGCGCTCATGTTACCTATGAGGGATGTTTGGAGTATTTATTCCTACACTGCAGCTATCTGTGAAATTAGGACATTTGAGATGCCATACTAATACCAAAACAAAACAAAGATCTGTTAATCCTCTGACTTCCAAATGTTTAACCAAATAACCCCACATACTTTTTTACATCGGTGTAAAATACGTGTCAGAGAAACACCATCTGTAAGTTTCCTATATGCAAATAAATGTAACAGCCTGCGTGTTGTCTGTTACACTTGTGCAGAGTAATTAAAAGATTATCTCTATTTTGTGAGATGCAACTAATGAAGAGCTTCTGCAAACCAAGTTATTAAAAGTGGGGGTTGGACTAGATAATAAAGCAATAGGAAAAGGTTTCAAACTAAAAGAAGGGAGATTTAGGTTGGATATAAGGAAGTTTTTTACAGTAAGGGTGGTGAGGTACTGGCACAGAATGCCCAGAGAGGTGGTGGATGCCCCATCCCTGGAGATACCTCAAGGTCAGGCTGGATGGGGCTCTGAGCATCTGATGTAGCTGTAGGTGTCCCTGTTCATTACAGGGGAGATGGACCAGATGGCCTTTATTGGTCCCTTCCAACCCCTATCATGCTGTGATTTCGATCCTGAAAAGTGGCCCAATCATTTGCATTATTTGAAATAGTTCAGGGTTATTCCTCTGCAAAGTCAGCTAGATAAAAAGTAATCTCTTTGTGCTCAGGAAGTATATGTCCTACAGTTTTATGGTTATTTATACTAATCGAGCAAAACCATTAGCCACTTTCTAATCCTTGACATGAGGCCAAAGTCATCTCCAACATATTCACAGAGAAAGAAGATGAAAACCTTACAGACAAGAGCTTGTCTGGTCACACATAGGGAAAACCTGCACAAACCAGACTGACCTGAGGGGTGTGAGGAAGGATGGCACCAAATTCAAGCCTCTAGATAAAATGCCCTCTAGATAAAATCTTCCAAAGCCCACATCTAACAGTACTGCATGCTGTTCAGAAGATGATGGGGTCCAAAATGATGCAATTAAGAGACTGACACGCAGCACAGACTGTGTGATAATTTCAAAAGCCTGAAGTGAAGAGCCAGGGCCAGATGGAATAAGAGCAAAGCCACCGCAGACCGGAGGATGGCCTCTCCCTCTTGCTTTTACCATCATATCTGCACCCTCACCAGGTTCTTTCCCCCAGGCTGCTTTAGCTCATGGCCACGGGGGCCACACGCCAGAGATTTCCATGCCAAACCACCCAGCAGTGCCCAGAAAAAGAAGTGGAAGGATACACGGACAGAGGGGAGTCGAGGAGAGGTCCAAATCACGTAATGTGGCATAGGTGCTGCAGCCTCCAGCAGTAGCCTTGTCTTCACAGCATGCCACCACGCACAAGAGGAATGCACAGCAAGTGTGAACAAGAGCATCCTGTTCGAATCAGCAGCATTGTGCCCTGCAGAAAACACCCCACTGCCACCTAACGTGACCTAACAGAAGTCCAAAATAAAACCTACGCACCTGAACAGAACGCTGGCTCTACAGTAATTAGCGTATTTTCTTCTGCCAAGCTCACTGCGCAGCTGTTGGCACCTCGCCTTAACTTCTACATGTGCCCCCCTCCTCAAAGAGCAAAACTGCCCACCTGTGGCCGTGGAGCAGCGCCCATAAGAGCAGCTACGAGGCGGGGGGCTCGGGCAGAGGTGAGCGGTGGGATGGTGTTGGGGCTGTCCCCTCCTAGGGGCCACACCGGCTTAGCGTTTTGGTCGCTTGTGAGGAGTAAGTCCTGCGGAACAGCTGGAGGACAGCTGGGTTAGACGCTGTCAAAGAAAAATAAGAAGTCCTAAAAACACGAGCGCGCAGGAAAACACTGCATTTTTTAAAAGCCCGAATCAGGTTACATTCAGATCTCAGTTCTCCAAAGCAGAGCCTAAATAATCCCTTCCGCAAACAGGGTCGGAAGGGATTTCTCTGATACTTTGTTACGGAGTAACGGCACCGGGCCAAGCTCGCCCACCGTATTCCCCCTCGATTTCTCCCGCAGCCGAAGCCGCTTCAGCCGTGGACCGGCGGGCAGAGTTTCAGCGGAGGAAGTTCGCGGCCGGCAGCGCGCGTGCGGGGAGAGGGAACGGCGGGGACAGGGGGCGGCGGGCAGCTCCGGCCGAGAGGAACGCCGCGGAGCCCCGGACTCACCTGCGCGGCGGCGGCGGGCGGCTCCCGCGGCTCACGGCGGCGGCTGCCGGCGCCCGCCCGAGGGCTGCGAGGCGGCGGGGCTGAGGGAGCGCCGCGCGGCCAGCTCCGCAGCTGCCGGATGAGCAGGCAGAGCAGCAGCAGCAGCAGGAGGAGGAGGAGGAAGAAGAGCGCCAGGTAGAGCAGCAGGTCGAGCTCTCGCTCCATGCCGCCCGTGGCTCGGCTCGGCGGGCCGGGGGCTGATCGCCGCTCGGCTGCCCGCGCCCGGAGCCTCCTCCCCTGGGCGGAGAGGGGCTGCCGGCGGGGTCCCGTAGCCAGCGGGCGGCCCGGCGTTGCGGGCTGCGCCACGGGGTCCGTTGCGGGAGCGACGCTCGCTGCCTGCTCTGGGAGTACCACAGGGGCCCGCTGCCAGGCCGAGCGTCCCAGGCGCGCTGAGCCCCCCCGGCTCCGAACTTGCTCAGTATCTGAAGACCTCTCTCCTTGAAGACGTCGTGTAAGAGGCAGCAACCGGGCCAGGAGCAAAAGCACTGCCACAGAAATAGAAATGTTCCTCTGAATTTTGACTGCTCTGTGCTGGTTTTGATGACTGGTACAATTGTAACGGCCTCATCCTAACTCCTAATTCAAAAAAGAGAACAACCTCAGCTGTTTTTTTTTGCTGCACTGTATCACTACTACGTGTCAGTCAGGCGGCAAAGGTGCAGCCCCCAGAGCCGAGGACGCAGCACTTAGGTCCAAGAGGAGTGCAGGAGCTGCCCAGCACAAGTCACTGAGGAGCTGCTGCAGCACGGCCTCAGCTGGCACCTCCACCATTCCCCTCCCTGCCTGCACACAGCCTGAAGACTGCCAGCCTTGGTGCCGAGCGGCTCAGGTGGCCCTCGCATGTGGCACCGGCTCCCCTAGGGAGGAGAGTGTTTCCTCAGAGGAAACTCTCTGTGCACATTTTGGGCACCATCTGTCTGCTTGCTTACACAGCTGATGTCACATCCACCACACTTGTGTGGATTCACAACAATCAGAACTGCCAATTAACGGCGTGAATGCGGGCACTGCTGTGTATATTCTATGCTTTGTCAGGGTGTGAGTTCCTGAAGTGAGATGTAAAATAAATGCATGAATTCTACTTCATAAGGCATCCTGGAGTCTTCAATACGCGTGTGGCATCAGTGTAAGTTAGAACCAGTCAGGTAACCTTGCACTGAGTTACCATTTTACACTCAATTCCCCATCGGCCTTTTGTCACTATAGTTAATAACAATGGTTAATAAACAGCTCAAAGCAATTTGGGAAAACGATTATTCACCTTCTCTTGAAGTAGCAAAACTCCATTCTAACATCATCAACACTGTAACAAATACTACCTGGTGAAACAGGGAGAGCCACCAGCACCCATCATTGCCCCGTGCTCACACATCCCAGTCTCAATAATCCAAACCCTCCCTTTTTGCTTGTATTATCAGTGAGAAACCAAACTACTGGAATCACTATTTTCTTATCAGCATTTCTTCACAAGGAACTGAGAATCAGCATCTTTGGGAAATAGGGCAGAACTAATACTTGTATTTAACATGCACAGACCATTTGGTCAGGCCAACGAGAGCCCCTGTATGACAGACACTGGTGATACAATGCCTTCCAGGTGGCTGCGATACACAGCAGGCTCTGAAACATCCTTTTACACTTCAGTAACGACCATGCTTTAAGATACATTTGTAAATAGCAGAGGCATATTCACACAGCTTCAAAAACATATCTTCTGGTTTAAGAGAAGGATTTAGGCTGGTCTCATGTGGAGCCAGGTATGGGATTCAATGATCCTTATGGGTCCCTTCCAACTTGGGTTATCCTATCATTTTGTGACTTCAGTGTAAAGATTGATTACTGTCAGAACAGGCTGTCCAGACCGAACAACAGAAAGCTGTTGTGACTCGATAAGCAAAGCAAAGCAATGACTTTCAGTGCTTCAAGTAAACACGTGACCAAGATTAATTTCTGGATTGTAACAGATGAGGGAAGCTGAATAAGCACGAGAACTAATTAGAAAAAAAAAATCAGTTTTTATTTAATGGTTTAACTTGCTTGTTTATTATTTAGCCCACTTAAACTGGAACAGATAGCACCTCTCCTGTAATTGCATCAAGGCACACTGTTCTAGCCTGGTTACAGCTGGCAATGCAGCAAGAACATAGTGAGATTTCCCTCGTGCATTTGTAACCAACACACCTATTCGTTCAGTTAACAGTCTGAGTCACAGCAGCAGTGTGGACAATCTGGGACTGGTTGGTTGGAGCTACAAAGGTGGGCACATTCCATTAGTAGGCAGCAGAAATTCAGGCTGAGGTATCTGAGCACCTTACAGATACTCCAACAGCACACCAGCAACAGCAGTATGATGCGGCACTCCAACCTGAAAGTACTGTGGATTATGAGAAGGGTAGCTGTATAGTCAACAAATATTTAGAATAGTGCTACATAATCAATAAATATACAGAATAGCATGGTCAGATTAGCATCCACAGATTGTAAAGCTAGAAAGATTATCATATTGGAAAGGGATAATCTGAAACAAATGGAAAGTACGCACCTGTATCATAGGCTCACAAAAAACCTCCAAGAAGAGTAATCTCCAGAAAGAGATCCTTCCTCAGAGGCAGTCAGCCCTTAAATGGGGTCAGGGAGAGGTGCAGCCACGCTCCACCCTTTCCAATCACACAGCTGAATTGCCTTCACCTGTGGCTGACTCAGTACTCGCCTCAGGTGATCAATCAGAGGTTCAGGCCGTGATTCAACAGTTCCCATACAGTAGCACAGCACTGAACTTAATTATTTAAAATAATCCAGGTTTCCAAAGAGAAAAACGGCCCTAGGTATTGTTAAATATCTCTCACAGATCAGCTGTGACCTATGATGTTTTCAGAAGTGGATTTCCTCTGTGTTGAGCGAGTGTTGATATGTGGGTAAGATCACATAATATCATTTTCTCTTCTTTTCCCATAGGAAAATAAAATCCAAATCAATAGTCGTTCTCCTTGTTATTTATCCCGTTGAAGCTAAGAATGCAGTGCTTAACCCAATGTTTCTGGCAAGCAATATTCGAGATCAGGTTATGAGCAAGTGCTCATTTTAAAACCAGTTAAATTGATTTTTGCCTACTCCACATGAAAGTATGCAATAGCTTCTACTTCACAGACATTTGTTATTTTCCAAAATGATCAAAAATTGCTCCCATTCAGATTCGGTATAAAGAAGTGTCAGACTCCTCTGAATGTGAAGATGCTTCTAAAATCTTGAACAACACTGAAATCCTAATGCAGACTGATTTTTATGTGTTCAGAGCCTTCCAAGCTGGCTCTAACAATTTCGGCTTAACGTGACTCTTTAAACTTACCAACTGCTTTCCACTATGAACTTTGATCAATAAATTCAAGAGTGCCATTTGCTTGGAGCGCCAAACTGAAGTGCTTACCTCTGTGGCTCAGTGACAAATTGCGTGATGTAGAGATGGCAGAGCTCTTGGTATTTAGCTATTGTGCTGAGACTCAACGTTGCAGATTAATTAAGTGCACTCACGTGGCAGCAGGACAGCACGTCAGCCATTTCAGGTCAGTCTTTGGAAAAGTGCAGAGATACAGGCAGCAGCAGCAGCAAGAAAGAAGAGAGCTCATTTCTTTTGCTCCAACTCCGTGTCTGATCTAGAATCCAGTCCTGCAAATGCTTTCCGATTTCCTAAAGGGATGGCAAGAGCTACAGGGTCTGAACTTTGGGTAGGACTCATTCTTAGGTGCAAAAAACTTCTTCATAAGTCAGCAGATTATGCGAAGGCTACAGTATGGGAAGGAAGAGCAAGAATATTCTGGGGTGTGCTCAGAGGTATCTAGCCTATGAAAGATGATTAAAATGAAAATCCAGTGAGTGGATGACCCAGAAGTTATTACTAACTTGCATTCATCTGGTGCTTAGATGGTTTGGTGACTGTTCCACGTTGGCTTTTGAAATAAAATGACTTTAGCATACAACCAGATTCCTAAATTCTAGTTGGGCACAAGCTGTGACACCTTTCGTCTAAGAAGTAAAGAACAAATGTGGTTACAGCTGTGCTTCAGATAAAGAGCTTGTTTAAGTGTTTTTCTGGAGGAGGGCCAGCATACTCAGCTCCTCGTGCACCAAGCTGGGCAGCAGGCTGCACTGCTCAGGTTTTATTTCTGCAGGCTGCATTGCACGCAGTGGTTACCTACCTTCCCATTCCAGTGGAACTGTATCTATTTCAAGCTCTCCGAGGTTCTTAGAAAAGTAAATTATTGCTCCCCAAGCAAATTTATGTGCTGAAATATTATATCCATCACGTTGTTCATACATGTGTAAACGTGTATGCGGGAGACACAAGAGAGCAGGGCTTGCAGCTGAGCAATATGAGCACATTACAGCTAAGGATACCATAAAAAGAGAAGATCAAGTATTTATGTATTTTTTAAGGCCAGCAAATGCAGTTGCTGGAGGCTTGCAGTCAAGATTCTGAGATTCAGATGCGGTTTGTTTTTTCCTTCAGTCCTCAAATGTGATTTTCACTCACGGTTCAGTTTGGTAAGATAATCCAATTCAAGCATTTCTGTCTACAGAGCATTCATCTCAAATGTAAGAAACACTTCTATATGAGCACAATAGATCATTAGGCCCTTCTTATTAAGAATTCCTGTTCAGCCTGAGCACCTGTGATTTATTCACTCATTTATTTACTCTGCAGTGTAATTCACTCATGGCTTTTCTTCCTGGTTTCAAATACCTACAGTATTTCTATTACCTGATTACAACTGTAGCTCTGCTTTTTATTGCACAGAAATGTTGTAGAAATTGTGTACTAGCTCAACTTCTATTTCACTAAGCTATGATGTTGACCCTATTTTCTTTGTGGCTTGCTTCACATTTCCTGTGCTATATGATTTTATATCTCCTTAATTTGTAAGAAATTCTTCACCCTTCCTTACACACATGCAGGCGTACAATCTACACAGTAAACCTTATGCAAAGAATATGGTGTGGTGTGAGTCAAACAAGAAAACTTATTTCCATCCCACACACATCTTGGTTTCTGCACGGGAGGGACACCAACCCCACGGAACCATATCCAGCTCCTCCTGAAGTTCACTACTAATGCTACAGAGTGTAGTAATCTTGAACAAGGTCAATACTGGAAGCAAAAAATCTACCTTACCATTCCCAGGCAATAAAGGTAATTAACACTCTTGGAAATGGTTCTGACAGAACATGTATTAGTGCAAGAAAACCTAATACAAATGATTCACAGTACTGTTGAATGTCTTTTTGTGCTACAAATGCAACTCCTTCAAAAAAAGCTATTTTATTTAAACTGTTATAACCAATTATATGGGAACTATTGAGTCACAGCCTGAACCACTGATTGAACACCTGGGGAAAGGACCCGGTCAGCCCTGGGAGCACAGGTGAAGGCAATTCAGCTGTGTGACCGGAAGGGGTGGAGCCTGGCTGCACCTCTCCTAGACCCCATTTAAGGGCTGACTGCCAGTAGGTAAGGATCTCTGGTTGGAGATTTCTCTCTTGGGGAGTTTTTCCCTGTAAGCCCAGATCCTTGGAGATCAGCGAGCATTCCTTTCCTGTTTGTCCCTTTTGTCATTACACTCCTTTATTGCCTCTCCACCGTGCTAAGCTTTCTGACTGTAACAACTATTTTGAGGAGAAAAAAAAAAAGCTATTGTTGTGATTTGCTAAGCAACAAGAGTGTAGCTCCTCAGTCTCTTGGCCAGTTGCTCATCTCTGTTAAGAGACATAATGGCAGAGGGCACTTTGTCTGCAGCCTGACAGAGCAAGGCACAAGACAGTTAGTATGGAGGCCCAGGATCAGAACTCTTCTTGCTCTCTTCCCGGGCACAATTCTAAGCATATGCCTCTGTTGACATTTCTATAATTAATAGAGAGCAACGTGGTCTAGAAATATCCAATAAAACCTTTTAATGATGCTTTTAGTATGTTAGTAACTGAAGACAGTTTCATGAAAAGATTTTGAAATGAAAGTGCTTCACAAAACTGGTTTTCACTTGGCTGCCCTACTGAGCAACCACTTACTGCAAGAATTCCAATGTCCATGTAGCTTGCAAGATCAGTACATCTTAGCTAATGTGAATGACTCGTTGAGCAATACATCCACTTCCAGATTTCAATTATCTTTTTCAGTGGTAGACAAAGTAACGTTTTTGAAGAGTATCAAAGAGATCTTAAGCATTATCTTCCTCTGCAAAAGCAGCAATTATAACAAAACAGTGCTAGTGAAGGAGATCCAAGTAAAATTGACTAATTTATCTTTACCAAGATAAGCAAAATGCTGAATCAATAACAGTGACAGCTAAGATACCCAAGGAAGCCTAGATATTTCCTGCTAAATATCTGAACTGCTGCATTACTCATGCACAGAATGTCTATTTAAGTGTGAAATTCAGCTCTCTCTCTTCTTTCACAGAAGCCATGGGAATTAAGCTATGCTGAAAAATGCTTAAATTCAATTGCTTGCCTGCTGTGATTGACCTCAATGCAAACACTGCAGGTCCAATTTTCACACCTGGAGCACAAATACCAGTGATTCCAAATACAGCTGGTAGTAAGTCGTTGGGCTACCAGTTATGCTCATGTAAACCAATGTAATTAAAAAGAAACTACCTTGAAATTCCTGTGAAACAAAGATGTGAAAATCAAGGTCAGGTCTTCAGAGTCCATTTCTTTTGAAAATGTAGATGGTCTCACTGATCTATTAAGAAAAATGCAATTTTTTCCTGGTAGCATTAATCAATGTTATTCTTGTCCAGTGAGCTGTACTTCCTGTACTTCCCCAGGTAGTGAGGAGAAAAAACAAAACAAACAAACAAAAAAAAAAAAAAACAAAAGGACAAGGGGGAATGGTTTTAAACTGAGACAGGAAAGGTTTAGGTTAGATATTAGGAGGAAGTTTTTCATACAGTGGCTGGTGAAGCACTGGAACAGACTACCTAAGGAAGCTGTGTGTATGGGAACTGTTGAATCACGGCCTGAACCTCTGATTGATCATGTGAGGTGAGCACTGCCTCAGCTGTGAGAGCACAGGTGAAAGCAATTCAGCTGTATGACCAGAAGCAGTGGAGCCTGGCTGCACCTCTCCTAGATCCCATTTAAGGGCTGACTGCCACTGAGGAAGGATCTCTTTCTGGAGATTGCTCCTCATGGAGCTTCTCCCCAGCCTACAACACTGGTGAGCACTTCCATTTATTTATGATTATCTTTTCCAATGAGATAATCCTACTAAGCCTAACTTCTCTGTATACTTATTGCTCATCCAATATTTTACAACATCTGTATTCTTATTGACCTTACACTGTGGATGCCCCATCCCTGGAGGCATTCAAGGCCAGGCTGGATGTGGCTCTGGGCAGCCTGGTCTGGTGGTTGGTGACCCTGCACATAGCAGGGGGATTGAAACTCGATGATCATTGTGGTCCTTTTCAACCCAGGTCATTCTATGATTCTATGAAAAGGTGGAAAGAAATAGCAAGGTAGGTTAATTTAATGTGGACTACTTCAATAAAAGTGAAAATTTCTCATTGAAAAGAAGTGTTTACTTAAATGTCAATCTGCCTGACAGTAGGAAGGTTCTACAGAGGGATCAGGATGGGCTGAATCAGTGGGCTGAGATCAATGTTAGGAGCTTCAACAAGACCAAGTGCCATGTCCTGAGTTTCATTTACAACAACTCCATGTTACACTACAGGCTTGGGGTGGAGATGCTGGAAAGCTGCACAGAAGAAAGAAGAATTGGGGATGTTAGTTGACAGCTGGCAGTGTGCCAGTGGCATCCTGGTTTGTATCAGAAATAGTGCAGTCAGTGGGAACAGGGAGACGATCAACCCTCTGTTTTCAGCACTGGTGAGGCTGCACCTTGAGTATTGCGTTCAGTTTTGGGGCCCTCACTACAAGAAAGACACTGGTGCCCTAGCACATGTTTCAGATCCCTCACCAGCTTCTTTACCCTTCTCTGGACAAGTCTTATAAGGAGTGGCTGTGGAAACTGGGGATGTTCAGTCTACAGAAGAGGAGGCTCAGGAGAGACCTTACAGCTCTCTTCTCCTCTGTAAGGAGGCTGTGGTGAGGTGGAGTTGGCCTCTTCTGGGTAACAGTGATAGGACAAGAAGGAATGCCCTGAAGTTGCACCAGAGGAGGTTCAGGTTGCGTGTTAGGAAAAAAAATTCCTCTCAGAAAGAATAGCAACGCAGTGGCATAGGCTGCCTGTGGAGGTGGTGGAGTCATCATCCCCAGAGGTGATCAAGAAAAGGCTTGATGTGGTGCTGAGGGAAGATGGTCTAGAGCTGTCACAGGCTTGGACTGGTGGGTGGACTAATTGATCATAGTGGTCTTTTCAACCTTAATGAGCCTATGATAATCAGCCATATAGCAGCAATGAGAGAGACTTACTCAAAATATTGCCATGTTTTTGGCTAGAGGAAAAGTTGCAAGTGTTAAATCATTTCGTTCCTTTGTACTGCTTCTCATGTTGTACCACTAAATAAAACTGCTTACTTAAAGTTGTGTATGACAAACAGGAATTGGACCAGAGAGATTATCACGTTACAAAGAAGTAATGAAATAAAGATCTTACTTGTGGAAGGGCTCCAAGAGGAGTGATCTCCGGATAGAGATCCTTCCTCCTTGGGAGTCAGCCCTTAAACGGGGTCTGGGAGGGGTGGAGCCTGGCTTCCAGTCACTCAGGTGAAATTGCGTTCACCTGTGCCCCTGCAGCTGACTCAGCTCTGGCCTCAGGTGGTTGATCAGAGGTTCAGGCCGTGATTCAACTGTTCCCATACAAGTTGTCAACAGAGAAAGATGGCCTTGGCAATCTCATGCCAAGACTAAATATTTGTGTGATGCTCACGTATCCTACTCTGAAAACTTAAAACCAGCACAGAGAAGTTGGCAACACGTGTCCCTGCTCACAGAAACCTGACATTTCTGAAGTGTTCCTCGTGTTTTTGTTTGCCCTAGAATTTCTTAAGAGTGTTAATAAGGTTTGAAAAGATCCAAGCTAGCGTAATTAAGAGGTCTCAACAGTTCTGTGTGAGAAAAGACTGACTGGGTTCTGATATGCAGGTTTTTGATTCCAGCTGATTTCCCTGACGATCGGCCCGTTTGTAGGCAGCTTCACCAACGTATCCCGTGTCCGCGCACCGCTATGGGGCGTCAGTCGGCAGCCCCGTTGGCCGCGCTCCGCAGTGAGGCGGTTCGAGGCGGGAGGTTGAAGCCCCGCGCTTGCGCGCTACCGCCTTCCAGCCGCCGCGTGTTGATGACGCAATCACAACGCGCGGGCGACGGGCCGAGCTCGCGCTGTACGTGTGGTAGCGTTCCGCCATGAAGGAGACGCCGCTGTCGAACTGCGAGCGGCGCTTCCTGCTGCGCGCCATCCAGGAGAGGAAGGTGCGGTGCCGGATTCTTCTCCTTGTACCCTGCCCTTTCCCGCCTCAGTTGCAGGGCAGCGCGGCCCCTCGTTGCGGCCGCATCCGGCCCGGCGTGGTGCAGTGACCGCCCCGTGTGTGCGTGTGTGTGTCCCCGCAGCGGCTGGACGGGCGGCAGTGCTACGACTACCGCAATGTGCGCATCTCCTTCGGGCCCGAGCACGGCTGCTGCGTGGTGGAGCTGGGGAAGACCAGGTGGGAGCAGCCGGCTGTCGGGTGGTCCGCGCGTTGCAGTCTCCGGGAGTGGGGCATCCACGGCTGTCTGGGCGGCCCGTACCAGCGCCTCACCGCCCTCTGAGTGAACGATTTACTTCTAACAAATAACGTCGATCTACCCTCTTTTAGTTTAAAGCTGTTCCCCTCGTCCTGTTCGCATCAGACCATGTAAACGGTCGGTTCTTCTCCTATCTGTTAAGTTTCTCTCAAGTGTTGGAAGGCTGCAGTGAGGGCTCCATGTAGCCTTCTCTTCTCCCCTCAGCCTGTAAGAGAGGTGCTCCGGTCCTGTGATCATCTCTGTGGTCCTCCATTGGACCCACTCCACCAACTGCATCCTCTCCGTGCTGGGGCTCCAGGCCTGCATGCAGTACTCCACTTCTCCAATGTTTTGAGGCTGGTTTTAATTCTAGACATTAAAAACATGTTCCAATTTCTAGGCATAGTTCTTTTCATCTTTGACTAGCATTTAAATACAGGAATTGAGTGAGAAACTTGAGTCGAACAATGAGAAATATGTCAAAAAACATCCACTTGGGTTTTTCTTTGTATATATTTTGTTTCCATTGTTAGGTATTTTCCTGCTAAGCTTTGTAGCCCAGCTGTTTATTTCCTTCTGCAGGGTTCTTGGGCAAGTCTCGTGTGAACTTGTTCCCCCGAAGCCAAATCGGGCTACAGAAGGTATACTTTTCTGTAACCTTGAGCTCTCACCAATGGCTGCACCTGGCTTTGAGCCTGGCAGGTACGTAGCTTTCTCAAAAGTCCGGGTGAGGATAACATACGAACCAGTGTTTTGGCACACACGGGTGTGTAGCATAATTATGTTTAATCTGGGTTAATTTTGTTTGAACAGGCAATCTGAGTTATTGGTGAAAGTGAACAGACTTATAGAACGATGCCTGAGAAATTCCAAATGCATAGATACTGAGTCCCTCTGCGTGGTTGCTGGTGAAAAGGTAGGGGAAAACTGCCAGTTTCAAATGATTTCATAGAATCACCAAGGTTGGAGAAGACCTCCAAGATAATCCAATCCAATCCAACCATCCACATACCACCAATATTTCCCCACTAAGCCATGTCCCTTAGTACCACATCTAAACATTTCTTGAATTTAATTTGATTCTTGAATATATTTCATGATTTTGAACATCAAAGTCACTTTTTCAGGTGCTCTGTCTTGTTTTCAGTACTGGACTTCTGACCTGAGTATTTTTTCTTGTTTTATGGATATTTTTAACTATCTACACATGCTTTTGAAATTGGGATGTGCATACGTGAACACGTTTCTTTGAGAAACAAAGTTTAAATTGTATTTAACTGTTGTTTATTTTGTCAGAATTAACCAGTGTTTTAAATCTAGCACACTGCTACCTTGAATATACCAAGGTTTTTCATCCTAACTTCTTAAGCAAACACTTGAGGAATGTAAGCTGCTCCTTTTTGTGATTCAAAAACTGGCAGTGTCTTGGAAAAGCAGTAGCTTCTGTGGAATCATGTTACACATTACCAAGCGGTTATGCGTGTTTTCCCTCAGGTCTGGCAAATTCGTGTGGATCTGCACCTGTTAAATCATGATGGTAACATTGTTGATGCTGCCAGCATAGCAGGAATTGTGGCTCTGTGCCATTTTCGCAGACCGGACGTTTCTGTGCAAGGAAAAGAAGTAACAGTGGTAAGTCATACCGGGTTGCATTAAGCCTCATACTGCAGGTTGCTGTTGGTTTATAAAAGGGAAGAGTTAAATACTGACGGAAGCAGATAAACTCCGGATGCTGAAAGAATTTTAGGATAAATGTGTTCCTATTCAAAATGTAGAAGGGTAGTGAAGTAAGCCTGCTGAGTGTATTGTTTTAGTTTCAATTTATGGGAATGTTCCGTTTACCTCCGTAAGTAGTAAGCAGAAAGCATTGCACAAGGAGAACAAGAAGGTTTTTTTTAATAAATATTTAGGTGACTAGGCTTTTTTTGCTTTCTGTTTCTTTAAATCTCTCTTGTACAATACATCCTTTTAAAATAAAATGTCATGAATAACTGTCTTCTGGACCACTTCTTTTCTAAGTACTCTCCTGAGGAGCGCGATCCTGTGCCCCTGAGCATCCACCACATGCCTATTTGTGTCAGTTTTGCCTTCTTCCAGCAGGGGTAAGAATTTTTTTAAAGCCTTTCTTGACAGAAACAACTTACTGTTAGTTCTGCACAGTTGTTCGTACATAATGTTGTGAAAATACTCAATGCTGACGGGCAGATTTCTTATCACATTCATGTGTGTTCTGCACAGTGTGTAAGTAGCCAGCAGCTTCCATAGATAGGAAAATTGTAATGGGGGAGTCAAGGTCAGCCTCAAACTTCTGTTGTCATCTTATGTTAAAAACTTGATGATTCTAGGACTTATTTGTTGGTGGATCCAAATGAACGAGAGGAACGCGTAATGGATGGCCTCCTTGTAATTGCCATGAATAAGCATCGTGAAATTTGTACCATCCAGTCTAGTGGAGGGATTATGCTATTAAAGGATCAGGTAAAAGTCGAGGATAACATTTAAGTATCTGTTATGATCTTATGATCTTCTCTGTGATTCTATTTTAAAAGTCTTGTTTTCGTGATTCTAAACTGTTATCGTATATGTAACGTACAGGTTCTGAGATGCAGTAAAATAACAGCTGTTAAGGTGGCAGAAATAACAGAATTAATTCAGAAAGCTTTGGAGAATGATCAGAAACTTAGGTGAGTTTTTTGGGAAGGAATGGAGATAAGTATTTTTAAGAAATAATTTAGAGGTTAATGCCAGTTTGTAATAAAACAGCAGGTTGTTTCTGTTTGTAAACATTTAAAATAGCAAGTATTTCCATGCTTGAAAAATACTCATAAATGTGAAATACCCTGAAATGGTGTGTGTTGTTGAATGACTAGGAAGGAAGGTGGGAAGTTCGGCTTTGCAGAATCTATACCGAATCAAAAGATCACTGCCTTCAAAATGGACAGTGCTGCTGTGGATACCAACAATGTGGAAGAACAAGCAGAAGAAATCATAACTAAAGCTGACCCTCCTTCAGAAGTGTATGTTTTCTATTTATTATTCCAGGAGGATAAAAAGTCTTCCCCTTATCTGCATTAGCCCTCCCAGTAGCTAGTGGAGCACCCAAGCTATCTGATGGCTCAGGGTAGCCTCATAGCCTAACCTTACACTGCTTTTAGTTCTGACTGCTTTTAGCTAAGTTAATTCTTAACAGAAAGTGCAAAACAGGGTGAAGTAGCTAGCTGTTACACTATCTGGAGAAGAGTACTCTTTCTTAACTTCCATTGAAGGCCTGGGGAGAAAAGTTACTGAACTGAAGCTGAAAATCAATTGTTTTGCCTTCATCCAGTGAGATTACTAACTCCAACATTTTCTTAACTACTTCAGTTTTGCCAAACCGATATTGCACACTCCCGGCACAGCCCAAATTGGGGAAGGAATAGAGAATGCCTGGGGAGACCTTGAAGAATCTGAGAGGGAGGAAGCAGCAGAAGAGGAAGGTGAAAGCAGCACTACTGCTTTTGAATGCCAGAGGACAGAAACAGAAGATACAAGTATGATGAATGAAGCTAAAGGTATTTGTTTATCTTGACACCACATACATTTATTCACATCACTTTAAGTTATTAAAGAATAGAAAAGTGCAAGATGTCCTTAGGAAGGAAGAACCATTGTAGTCACTTTCTTTTTGGAAATTATACTCATTTGGTACTTTAACTTCACCTGTATATCTGTTTTCTCCAAAAGAAAGCTTGTTTTCTGTAGTATACTGAAGAGCTCCAGAATAAGCACTAGCAGTTGTAAGCTTGTTTTTCCACTTCTGAGTATTTCTTTAGAAGTGCTGCAGTTACTGGTCACAGAAGGTGTTCATACAAATTGGATCAGTTTGTGAGTTCATGTTTTTAATTATTTTTTAATTCTAGATGATCCTATTGTGCTGTCTGACAGCGAAGAGGAAGAAGTTGTCATTCTGGAACCACAGGAAGTACCAAAGAAAACAAGGTAAACACCATATGGAATTAAGGGGGGGAAGGAGTTGGTAACTTGACAACAGGATGTGGCCTGTGCTCAGAGCTTTGCCAATGCCAAGAAAGGTCTTGGTTGATCAAGGAGAATTACATAGCAGAGTAAGGAGGTTAAAATGTGCTGTGCTAGTTTGCTCCTCTCCTAGGTGACCAGTCATTGTGGCTGATCTGCAGCTATCTGAGATGGTTATGGATCACCGACTCCTAGAAAGGCTTGGGTTAGAAGGGATCTTAAAAATCATCTAGTTCCAACCCCCTGCCAGGGGGCAGGGTCGCCACTCACTAGGTGAAGTTGCCTGGGGCCCCATCCAACCTGGCCACCTCCAGTTCAGGCAGTCATCTTTCAATAAAATAAGGAGTGATGGGGTAAGAAGTTAGTGTGTGTTTTCCTTAAGAATATGCTAGTCCAGCTCCATAGCAGCACTGCTGGCTGGGACACAGCCCCACCACACTGAGCACCTGTGTGCCCTGGGCCTGCCTGAGTGTGGTGGTACAATCACAGGGGCACGCAGCCTCCCGTGCTCTTCAGATATTTGACTTGTCTTAATCACTCCAAAAGGAACCAGAGCTTAAAGGTAAATTTCAATGAGCTGCTACGTTATAGCTAATCTTAAGTTTTATTTCAAGTAAGGTAGTTTTACTGTTGTGTCCTTACTTTGGTAAGCCATGGTAACCCACACTGTATTAAGAATGCTTTCTAGAAACTGAACTTTGCACTGAGCACAGTGAGTGGCTGTCCTCTTAAACACGACAAACCCCTGTTCTTTTGAGATGGAACTCCTTAGTACAGTCATTTGATAAACAGTGTTGTTTACTCTCAGACCACAGACCACCTTGAAACAAGAAAGCACAAGTAAGAAAGCATTTAACAAAAAGAGGAGAAAGAAGAGAGCTTCTCGTTAAAGCCATCCCCTTCAATAATGCTATAGAATGTGATGTTTTTTTATCACGGAACCTATTTTTGTAGATAATTTAATTTCCCCACCCCAAATCTGGTCCTGCTTCTTTGTATGTTTTATGTAATTGTACACAGCTTAAAATAAAAAGTTAATGTAAGTGAAAGTGTGGTAGCATCCATCTGCAGCACAGACTACTCACCATTCCAACGTGAATGACTCACATGTGATGCACTGTTCTGGTCAGAAGAAAAGAGGCTGTAGAACTTCCACACAGAGGCAAGTCGTACCTCAGTAGTTTTTTGAGAAGTTTAATTAAATATTACATGCACAGACATGAATTCTTCTTGAACTGTATTCAAAGAATTAGGCCCCGAATTTAAAATCTGGCAGAACAGAG